>NW_027361891.1:3950000-5150000 GCF_039654945.1 Dendrobates tinctorius
ACACAGCACTGCATATATATATATATATACACACACAGCACTGCATATATATATACACAGCACTGCACCTATATATATATACACACAGCACTGCACCTATATATATATATACACACACAGCACTGCACCTATATATATATACACACAGCACTGCACCTATATATATATATATATACAGCACTGCACCTATATATATATATATACACAGCACTGCACCTATATATATATACACACACAGCACTGCACCTATATATATATACACACACAGCACTGCATATATATATATATACACACACACAGAACTGCAACTATATATATACATATACACACACAGCACTGCATATATATATATACACACACAGCACTGCATATATATATATACACACACACAGCACTGCACCTATATATATACATATACACACACAGCACTGCACCTATATATACACACAGCACTGCATATATATACACACACACAGCACTGCATATATACACACACAGCACTGCATATATATACACACACAGCACTGCACCTATATATATATACACACACACAGCACTGCATATATATACACACAGCACTGCATATATATATACACACAGCACTGCATATATATACATATACACACACACAGCACTGCACCTATATATATACATATACACACACAGCACTGCATATATATACACACACAGCACTGCATATATATATATACACACACACAGCACAGCACCTATATATATACACACACAGCACTGCATATATATATACACACAGCACTGCATATATATATACACACAGCACTGCACCTATATATATATACACACAGCACTGCACCTATATATATACACACACAGCACTGCACCTATATATATATATATATATACAGCACTGCACCTATATATATATACACACAGCACTGCACATATATATATACACACACAGCACTGCACCTATATATATATACACACACAGCACTGCATATATATATACACACAGCACTGCAACTATATATATACATATACACACACAGCACTGCATATATATATATATATACACACACACACAGCACTGCATATATATACACACACAGCACTGCACCTATATATATACATATACACACACAGCACTGCACCTATATATACACACACAGCACTGCATATATATACACACAGCACTGCATATATATACACACACAGCACTGCATATATATACACAGCACTGCATATATATATACACACAGCACTGCACCTATATATATATACACACACAGCACTGCATATATATATATACACACACAGCACTGCATATATATATACACACAGCACTGCATATATATACATATACACACACAGCACTGCATATATATATATATACACACACAGCACTGCATATATATATACACACACACAGCACTGCACCTATATATATACATATACACACACACACAGCACTGCACCTATATATACACACACAGCACTGCATATATATACACACACACAGCACTGCATATATATATACACACAGCACTGCACCTATATATATATACACACACACAGCACTGCACCTATATATATATATACACACACAGCACTGCACCTATATATATACACACAGCACTGCACCTATATATATACAGCACTGCACCTATATATATACACACAGCACTGCACCTATATATATACAGCACTGCACCTATATAATATATAATATATACCTGTACACCGCACCTATATATATATATACAGCACTGCACCTATATAATATATAATATATACACACAGCACTGCACCTATATATATACACACACAGCACTGCATATATATATATACACAGCACTGCACCTATATATATATATATATACACACACAGCACTGCATATATATATATATACACACAGCACTGCACCTATATATATATATATACACACACAGCACTGCATATATATACACACACACAGCACTGCACCTATATAATATATACCTATACACCGCACCTATATATATATACACACACACAGCACTGCACCTATATATATATATATATATACACACAGCACTGCATACATATATATATATATACACACAGCACTGCACCTATATATATATATATATATATATATATACACACAGCACTGCACCTATATATACACACACAGCACTGCATATATATATATACACACACAGCACTGCACCTATATATATATATATATATATACACTCACTGGCCACTTTATTAGGTACACCATGCTAGTAAGGGGTTGGACCCCCTTTTGCCTTCAGAACTGCCTCAATTCTTCGTGGCAGAGATTCAACAAGGTGCTGGAAGCATTCCTCAGAGATTTTGGACCATATTGACATGATGGCATCACACAGTTGGCGCAGATTTGTCGGCTGCACATCCCTGATGCGAATCTCCCGTTCCACCACATCCCAAAGATGCTCTATTGGATTGAGATCTGGTGACTGAGGAGGCCATTTGAGTACAGTAAACTCATTGTCATGTTCAAGAAACCAATCTGAGATGATTCGAGCTTTATGACATGGCGCATTATCCTGCTGAAAGTAGCCATCAGATGTTGGGTACATTGTGGTCATAAAGGGATGGACATGGTCAGCAACAATACTCAGGTAGGCTGTGGCGTTGCAACGATGCTCAATTGGTACCAAGGGGCCCAAAGAGTGCCCAGAAAAAATTCCCCACACCATGACACCACCACCACCAGCCTGAACCGTTGATACAAGGCAGGATGGATCCATGCTTTCATGTTGTTTACGCCAAATTCTGACCCTACCATCCGAATGTCGCAGCAGAAATCGAGACTCATCAGACCAGGCAACGTTTTTCCAATCTTCTACTGTCCAATTTCGATGAGCTTGTGCAAATTGTAGCCTCAGTTTCCTGTTCTTAGCTGAGAGGAGTGGTACCCAGTGTGGTCTTCTGCTGCTGTAGCCCATCTGCCTCAAAGTTCGACGCACTGTGCGTTCAGAGATGCTCTTCTGCCTACCTTGGTTGTAACGGGTGGCAATTTGAGTCACTGTTGCCTTTCTATCAGCTCGAACCAGTCTGCCCATTCTCCTCTGACCTCTGGCATCAACAAGGCATTTCCGGCCACAGAACTGCCGCTCACTGGATTTTTTTTCATTTTCGGACCATTCTCTGTAAACCCTAGAGATGGTTGTGCGTGAAAATCCCAGTAGATCAGCAGTTTCTGAAATTCTCAGACCAGCCCTTCTGGCACCAACAATCATGCCACGTTCAAAGGCACTCAAATCACCTTTCTTCCCCATACTGATGCTCGGTTTGAACTGCAGGAGATTGTCTTGACCATGTCTACATGCCTAAATGCACTGAGTTGCCGCCATGTGATTGGCTGATTAGAAATTAAGTCTTAACACACAGTTGGACAGGTGTACCTAATAAAGTGGCCAGTGAGTGTATATATACACACACACAGCACTGCATATATATATACACACACAGCACTGCACCTATATATATATATATATATATATACACACACACACAGCACTGCATATATATACACACACAGCACTGCACATATATATATACACACACACAGCACTGCACCTATATAATATATACCTATACACCGCACCTATATATATACACACACAGCACTGCACCTATATATATATATACACACACAGCACTGCATATATATATACACACACAGCACTGCACCTATATAATATAATATATACACACACAGCACTGCATATATATACACACAGCACTGCACCTATATATATATATACACACACAGCACTGCACCTATATATATATACACACACAGCACTGCACCTATATATATATACACACAGCACTGCATATATATACACACAGCACTGCACCTATATATATATATATACACACAGCACTGCATATATATATACACACAGCACTGCACCTATATATATACACACACAGCACTGCATATATATATATATACACACACAGCACTGCACCTATATAATATATACCTATACACCGCACCTATATATATATATACACACACAGCACTGCACCTATATATATATACACACACAGCACTGCATATATACACACAGCACTGCACCTATATAATATATAATATATACACACACAGCACTGCACCTATATATATATATACACACACAGCACTGCACCTATATATACACACACACACAGCACTGCACCTATATATATACACACACAGCACTGCACCTATATATATACACAGCACTGCATATATATACACACACAGCACTGCACCTATATAATATATAATATATACATATACACCGCACCTATATATATACACACACAGCACTGCACCTATATATATATATATATACAGCACTGCATATATATACACACAGCACTGCACCTATATATATATATATATATATATATATATATAGCACTGCACCTATATATATATATATATATACACACAGCACTGCATATATATACACACACAGCACTGCACCTATATAATATATAATATATACCTATACACCGCACCTATATATATACACACACAGCACTGCACCTATATATATATATATACACAGCACTGCATATATATACACACACAGCACTGCACCTATATAATATATAATATATACACACACAGCACTGCATATATATACACACACACAGCACTGCACCTATATACACAGCACTGCACCTATATATATACACACAGCACTGCACCTATATATACACACACAGCACTGCACATATATATATACACACAGCACTGCATATATATATATACACAGCACTGCACCTATATATATATATACACACACACAGCACTGCATATATATATACACACAGCACTGCACCTATATATATATATACACACACACAGCACTGCATATATCTATATATATACACACAGCACTGCACCTATATAATATATAAAATATTTCCTATACACCGCACCTATATATATACACACACAGCACTGCACCTATATATATACACACACAGCACTGCATATATATACACACACAGCACTGCACCTATATAATATATAATATATACACAGCACTGCATATATATACACACAGCACTGCACCTATATACACAGCACTGCACCTATATATATACAGCACTGTACCTATATATATATACAGCACTGCATATATATATATACACACACAGCACTGCACCTATATATATATACACAGCACTGCATATATATATATACACACAGCACTGCACCTATATATACATATATACACACACACAGCACTGCATATATATATACACACAGCACTGCATATATATACACAGCACTGCACCTATATATATATATACACACACACAGCACTGCATATATACACACCCAGCACTGCACCTATATATATATATACACACACACAGCACTGCACCTATATATATACACAGCACTGCATATATATACACAGCACTGCATATATACACACACAGCACTGCATATATATACACACAGCACTGCACCTATATATACACACACAGCACTGCACCTATATATACAGCACTGCACCTATATATATATACACACAGCACTGCACCTATATATATACACACAGCACTGCACCTATATATATATATATACACACAGCACTGCATATATATATACACACAGCACTGCATATATATACATACACACAGCACTGCATATATATACACACACAGCACTGCACCTATATATATAGATATTTATATATACACAGCACTGCACCTATATATACACACAACACTGCACCTATATATATACACAGCACTGCACCTATATATACACACAGCACTGCACCTATATATATACATATACACACAGCACTGCACCTATATATATATATACATATATACACACAGCACTGCACCTATATATATACACACACACAGCACTGCACCTATATATATACACACACACAGCACTGCACCTATATATACACACAGCACTGCACCTATATATACACACAGCACTGCACCTATATATATATACACACAGCACTGCACCTATATATACACACAGCACTGCACCTATATATACACACAGCACTGCACCTATATATATACACAGCACTGCACCTATATATATACACACAGCACTGCATATATATATACACACAGCACTGCATATATATACACAGCACTGCATATATATACACACACAGCACTGCATATATACACACAGCACTGCACCTATATATATATATACACAGCACTGCACCTATATATACACAGCACTGCACCTATATATATATATACACAGCACTGCACCTATATATATACACACAGCACTGCATATATATATACACACAGCACTGCATATATATATACACACAGCACTGCATATATATATACACATCACTGCACCTATATATATATACATACACAGCACTGCACCTATATACACACACAGCACTGCACCTATATATATATATATATATATATATACACACACAGCACTGCACCTATATATATACACACAGCACTGCACCTATATATATACATATACACACAGCACTGCACCTATATATACAGCACTGCACCTATATATATATATATACATCACTGCACCTATATATATACACACAGCACTGCACCTATATATATACACAGCACTGCACCTATATATACAGTATATATATACATATATACACACAGCACTGCACCTATATATATATATACATATACACACACAGCACTGCACCTATATATATGTATACAGCACTGCACCTATATATATATATATATATATATATATATATATATACATCACTGCACCTATATATACATACAGCACTGCACCTATATATACATATATACACAGCACTGCACCTATATATATATACATATACACACACAGCACTGCACCTATATATATATACACACAGCACTGCACACATATATATATACAGCACTGCACCTATATATATATATACACACACAGCACTGCACCTATATATATATATACACACAGCACTGCACCTATATATACACACAGCACTGCACCTATATATATACACACAGCACTGCACCTATATATACACACACAGCACTGCACATATATATATATATATACACACAGCACTGCACCTATATATATACATATACACACACAGCTCTGCACCTATATATATAGCACCGCACCTATATATATATACACAGCACTGCACCTATATATATATACACACAACACTGCACCTATATATGTATATACACACACACAGCACGGCACCTATATATACACACAGCACTGCACCTATATATATACAGCACAGCACCTATATATATATATATATATATATACACACACAGCACTGCACCTATATATATATACAGCACTTCACCTATATATATACACACACAGCACTGCACCTATATATATACATATACACACACAGCTCTGCACCTATATATATATATATACAGCACTGCACCTATATATACACACAGCACTGCACCTATATATACACACAACACTGCACCTATATATATATACACATCACTTAACCTATATATATATATACACACAGCACTGCACCTATATATACACATATACACACACAGCACTGCACCTATATATATATATACAACACTGCACCTATATATACACACAGCACTTCACCTATATATATATAACACTGCACATATATATAGCACAGCACCTATATATACATAGCACTGCACCTATATATATATACATCACTGCACCTATATATATATACACACAGCACTGCACCTATATATATATATACAGCACTGCACCTATATATACAGTATATATATACATATATACACACACAGCACTGCACCTATATATATATATATATACATATACACATACAGCACTGCACCTATATATATGTATACAGCACTGCACCTATATATATATATATATATATATACATCACTGCACCTATATATACATACAGCACTGCACCTATATATACATATATACACACAGCACTGCACCTATATATATATATATACATATACACACACAGCACTGCACCTATATATATACACACAGCACTGCACATATATATATACACAGCACTGCACCTATATATATATACACACACAGCACTGCACCTATATATATATATACACAGCACTGCACCTATATATATACACACAGCACTGCACCTATATATATATACACAGCACTGCACCTATATATACACACACAGCACTGCACATATATATATATATATATATACACACAGCACTGCACCTATATATATACATATACACACACAGCTCTGCACCTATATATATATATAGCACCGCACATATATATATATACACAGCACTGCACCTATATATATATATATATATATATATACACACAGCACTGCACCCATATATGTATATACACACAGCACGGCACCTATATATACACACAGCACTGCACCTATATATATACAGCACTGTACCTATATATATACATATACACACACAGCACTGCACCTATATATATATACAGCACTTCACCTATATATACACACACAGCACTGCACCTATATATATATACATATACACACACAGCTCTGCACCTATATATATATATAGCACTGCACCTATATATATATATAGCACTGCACCTATATATACACACAGCACTGCACCTATATATACACACAACACTGCACCTATATATATACATATACACGCACAGCACTGCACCTATATATACACACATCACTTAACCTATATATATATGCACACACACACCACTGCACCTATATATACACATATACACACACAGCACTGCACCTATATATATATATATACACACAGCACTGCACCTATATATATACACACAGCACTTCACCTATATATATATAACACTGCGCATATATATATATATATACAGCACAGCACCTATATATACACAGCACTGCACCAATATATATACACACAACACTGCACCTATATATATACACACAGCACTGCACCTATATATATATATATAAACAGCACTGCACCTATATATATATACAGCGCTGCACCTATATATACATATACACACAGCACTGCACCTATATATATACATATGCACACAGCACTGCACCTATATATATAGCACTGCATCTATATATACACAGCACTGCACCTATATATACAGCACTGCACTGCACCTATATATATATATACATATACACACAGCACTGCACCCATATATATATACACACAGCACTGCACCTATATATATACACATGGCACTGCACCTATATATATATACAGCACTGCACCTATATATATATATACACACACAGCACTGCATATATATATACATATACACACAGCACTGCACCTATATATATACACACACACACACACAGCACTGCATATATATACACACACACAGCACTGCACCTATATATATATACACACAGCACTGCATATATATATACACACAGCACTGCATATATATATATACACACAGCACTGCACCTATATATACATATACACACAGCACTGCACCTATATATATACACACACACAGCACTGCACCTATATATATACACACACAGCACTGCACCTATATATACATATACACACAGCACTGCACCTATATATATACACACACCACTGCACCTATATATATACACACACAGCACTGCATATATATATACACAGCACTGCACCTATATATATACATATACACACAGCACTGCATATATATATATATACACACACAGCACTGCATATATATATATATACACACAGCACTGCATATATATATATATATACACACACACAGCACTGCATATATATATACACACACACAGCACTGCACCTATATATATATACATATACACACAGCACTGCACCTATATAATATATACATATACACTGCACCTATATATATACAGCACTGCACCTATATATAGCACTGCACCTATATAATATATACCTATACACTGCACCTATATAATATATAGCACTGCACCTATATATATACAGCACTGCACCTATATAATATATAATATACCTATACACTGCACCTATATAATATACTGTATATATACACACAGACAGCACTGCACCTATATATATACAGCACTGCACCTATATAATATATACCTATACACTGCACCTATATAATATATATATATACACAGCACTGCACCTATATATACAGTGGGGAAAAAAAGTATTTAGTCAGTCAGCAATAGTGCAAGTTCCACCACTTAAAAAGATGAGAGGCGTCTGTAATTTACATCATAGGTAGACCTCAACTATGGGAGACAAACTGAGAAAAAAAAATCCAGAAAATCACATTGTCTGTTTTTTTTTCATTTTATTTGCATATTATGGTGGAAAATAAGTATTTGGTCAGAAACAAAATTTCATCTCAATACTTTGTGATATATCCTTTGTTGGCAATGACAGAGGTCAAACGTTTTCTGTAAGTCTTCACAAGGTTGCCACACACTGTTGTTGGTATGTTGGCCCATTCCTCCATGCAGATCTCCTCTAGAGCAGTGATGTTTTTGGCTTTTCGCTTGGCAACACAGACTTTCAACTCCCTCCAAAGGTTTTCTATAGGGTTGAGATCTGGAGACTGGCTAGGCCACTCCAGGACCTTGAAATGCTTCTTACGAAGCCACTCCTTCGTTGCCCTGGCGGTGTGCTTTGGATCATTGTCATGTTGAAAGACCCAGCCACGTTTCATCTTCAATGCCCTTGCTGATGGAAGGAGGTTTGCACTCAAAATCTCACGATACATGGCCCCATTCATTCTTTCATGTACCCGGATCAGTCGTCCTGGCCCCTTTGCAGAGAAACAGCCCCAAAGCATGATGTTTCCACCACCATGCTTTACAGTAGGTATGGTGTTTGATGGATGCAACTCAGTATTCTTTTTCCTCCAAACACGACAAGTTGTGTTTCTACCAAACAGTTCCAGTTTGGTTTCATCAGACCATAGGACATTCTCCCAAAACTCCTCTGGATCATCCAAATGCTCTCTAGCAAACTTCAGACGGGCCCGGACATGTACAGGCTTAAGCAGTGGGACACGTCTGGCACTGCAGGATCTGAGTCCATGGTGGCGTAGTGTGTTACTTATGGTAGGCCTTGTTACATTGGTCCCAGCTCTCTGCAGTTCATTCACTAGGTCCCCCCGCGTGGTTCTGGGATTTTTGCTCACCGTTCTTGTGATCATTCTGACCCCACGGGGTGGGATTTTGCGTGGAGCACCAGATCGAAGGAGATTATCAGTGGTCTTGTATGTCTTCCATTTTCTAATTATTGCTCCCACAGTTGATTTCTTCACTCCAAGCTGGTTGGCTATTGCAGATTCAGTCTTCCCAGCCTGGTGCAGGGCTACAATTTTGTTTCTGGTGTCCTTTGACAGCTCTTTGGTCTTCACCATAGTGGAGTTTGGAGTCAGACTGTTTGAGGGTGTGCACAGGTGTCTTTTTATACTGATAACAAGTTTAAACAGGTGCCATTACTACAGGTAATGAGTGGAGGAAAGAGGAGACTCTTAAAGAAGAAGTTACAGGTCTGTGAGAGCCATAAATCTTGATTGCTTGTTTCTGACCAAATACTTATTTTCCACCATAATATGCAAATAAAATGAAAAAAAAACAGACAATGTGATTTTCTGGATTTTTTTTTCTCAGTTTGTCTCCCATAGTTGAGGTCTACCTATGATGTAAATTACAGACGCCTCTCATCTTTTTAAGTGGTGGAACTTGCACTATTGCTGACTGACTAAATACTTTTTTTCCCCACTGTATATATACACACAGCACTGCACCAATATAATATATACCTATACACTGCACCTATATAATATATATATATACACACACAGCACTGCACCTATATATATACAGCACTGCACCTATATAATATATAATATATACCTATACACCGCACCTATATAATATATACCTATACACTGCACCTATATAATATATATACACAGCACTGCACCTATATAAACACAAAGCACTGCACCTATATAATATATACCTATAAACTGCACCTATATAATATATATACACACAGCACTGCACCTATATATACACACAGCACTGCACCTATATAATATATACCTATACACTGCACCTATATAATATATATACACAGCACTGCACCTATATATATACAGCACTGCACCTATATAATATATAATATATACCTATACACTGCACCTATATAATATATACACACACAGCACTGTACCTATATATATACACACACAGCACTGCACCTATATAATATATAATATATACCTATACACTGCACCTATATAATATATATACACAGCACTGCATATATACACACAGCACTGCACCTATATAATATATACCTATACACCGCACCTATATATATATATATATATAGCACTGCACCTATATACACAGCACTGCACCTATACAAACACAGCACTGCACCTATATAATATATACCTATACACTGCACCTATATACACAGCACTGCACCTATATATATACACACAGCACTGCATATATACACACAGCACTGCACCTATATATATACATATACACACAGCACTGCATATATATACACACAGCACTGCATATATATATATACACACAGCACTGCACCTATATATACACACAGCACTGCATATATATACACACAGCACTGCACCTATATATATATACACACAGCACTGCATATATATATACACACACAGCACTGCATATATATATACACAGCACTGCACCTATATAATATATACCTATACACTGCACCTATATAATATATATACACACAGCACTGCATATATATACACAGCACTGCATATATATACACAACACTGCACCTATATAATATATACCTATACACTGCACCTATATAATATATATACACACAGCACTGCATATATATACACACAGCACTGCACCTATATATATATATACACACACAGCACTGCATATATATATATATACACACACACAGCACTGCATATATATACACAGCACTGCACCTATATAATATATACCTATACACTGCACCTATATAATATATATACACACAGCACTGCATATATATACACACACACAGCACTGCATATATATACACACACAGCACTGCATATATATACACACACAGCACTGCATATATACACACAGCACTGCACATATATATATACACACAGCACTGCATATATATATATATACACACAGCACTGCACCTATATAATATATAATATATACCTATACACTGCACCTATATAATATATACCTATACACCGCACCTATATATACACACACAGCACTGCACCTATATACACAGCACTGCACCTATACAAACACAGCACTGACCTATATAATATATATACACACACAGCACTGCATATATATACACACACAGCACTGCACCTATATATATATACAGCACTGCATATATATATATATACACACACAGCACTGCACCTATATAATATATACCTATACACTGCACCTATATAATATATATATATACACACACACAGCACTGCATATATATATATATATATACACACACAGCACTGCACCTATATATATATATACACACACACAGCACTGCATATATATACACACACAGCACTGCATATATATATATATATATACACACAGCACTGCACCTATATAATATATACCTATACACTGCACCTATATAATATATATACACACACAGCACTGCATATACACTCACTGGCCACTTTATTAGGTACACCATGCTAGTAAGGGGTTGGACCCCCTTTTGCCTTCAGAACTGCCTCAATTCTTCGTGGCAGAGATTCAACAAGGTGCTGGAAGCATTCCTCAGAGATTTTGGACCATATTGACATGATGGCATCACACAGTTGGCGCAGATTTGTCGGCTGCACATCCCTGATGCGAATCTCCCGTTCCACCACATCCCAAAGATGCTCTATTGGATTGAGATCTGGTGACTGAGGAGGCCATTTGAGTACAGTAAACTCATTGTCATGTTCAAGAAACCAATCTGAGATGATTCGAGCTTTATGACATGGCGCATTATCCTGCTGAAAGTAGCCATCAGATGTTGGGTACATTGTGGTCATAAAGGGATGGACATGGTCAGCAACAATACTCAGGTAGGCTGTGGCGTTGCAACGATGCTCAATTGGTACCAAGGGGCCCAAAGAGTGCCCAGAAAAAATTCCCCACACCATGACACCACCACCACCAGCCTGAACCGTTGATACAAGGCAGGATGGATCCATGCTTTCATGTTGTTTACGCCAAATTCTGACCCTACCATCCGAATGTCGCAGCAGAAATTGAGACTCATCAGACCAGGCAACGTTTTTCCAATCTTCTACTGTCCAATTTCGATGAGCTTGTGCAAATTGTAGCCTCAGTTTCCTGTTCTTAGCTGAGAGGAGTGGTACCCAGTGTGGTCTTCTGCTGCTGTAGCCCATCTGCCTCAAAGTTCGACGCACTGTGCGTTCAGAGATGCTCTTCTGCCTACCTTGGTTGTAACGGGTGGCAATTTGAGTCACTGTTGCCTTTCTATCAGCTCGAACCAGTCTGCCCATTCTCCTCTGACCTCTGGCATCAACATGGCATTTCCGGCCACAGAACTGCCGCTCACTGGATTTTTTTTCTTTTTCGGACCATTCTCTGTAAACCCTAGAGATGGTTGTGCGTGAAAATCCCAGTAGATCAGCAGTTTCTGAAATTCTCAGACCAGCCCTTCTGGCACCAACAATCATGCCACGTTCAAAGGCACTCAAATCACCTTTCTTCCCCATACTGATGCTCGGTTTGAACTGCAGGAGATTGTCTTGACCATGTCTAAATGCCTAAATGCACTGAGTTGCCGCCATGTGATTGGCTGATTAGAAATTAAGTCTTAACACACAGTTGGACAGGTGTACCTAATAAAGTGGCCAGTGAGTGTATATATACACATACAGCACTGCACCTATATATATATACACACACAGCACTGCACCTATGTATATATATACACACAGCACTGCATATATATATATATACACACACACACAGCACTGCACCTATATAATATATATTATATACCTATACACCGCACCTATATATATACACACAGCACTGCACCTATACAAACACAGCACTGCACCTATACAAACACAGCACTGCACCTATATAGTATGTATACCTATACACTGCACCTATATACACAGCACTGCACATATATATATACAGCACTGCACCTATATATATATACACACACAACACTGCATATATACACACACACAGCACTGCACCTATATATATATACAAACAGCACTGCATATATATATACACACACAGCACTGCATATACATATACACAGCACTGCACCTATATAATATATACCTATGCACTGCACCTATATAATATATATACATACAGCACTGCATATATATATATATTCACACAACACTGCACCTATATATATATATATACACACACAGCACTGCACCTATATATATATATATATATATATATATATACACACACACACAGCACTGCATATATATATACACACACACAGCACTGCATATATATATACACACAGCACTGCACCTATATATATATATATACACACACACACAGCACTGCATATATATATACACACACAGCACTGCACCTATATATACACACACAGCACTGCATATATATATATACACACAGCACTGCACCTATATATACATACCTATACACTGCACCCATATAATATATATACCTATACACCGAACCTATATACACAGCACTGCACCTATATATACACACATCACTGCACCTATACACCGCAACTATACACACACAGCACTGCACCTATATAATATACCTATACACTGCACCTATATACACAGCACTGCACCTATATATATATACAGCACTGCACCTATATATATACAGCACTGCATATATATACACAGCACTGCACATATATATACCTATACACTGCACCTATATAATATATATACCTATACACTGCACCTATATACACAGCACTGCACATATATATATACACACAGCACTGTACCTATACACCGCAACTATACACACAGCACTGCACCTATATAATATATACCTATACACTGCACCTATATACACAGCACTGCACATATATATACACACAGCACTGCACCTATACACCGTAACTATACCCACAGCACTGCACATATATATATATATACCTATACACTGCACCTATATACACAGCACTGCACCTATATATATATATATATATACACTCACTGGCCACTTTATTAGGTACACCATGCTAGTAACGGGTTGGACCCCCTTTTGCCTTCAGAACTGCCTCAATTCTTCGTGGCAGAGATTCAACAAGGTGCTGGAAGCATTCCTCAGAGATTTTGGACCATATTGACATGATGGCATCACACAGTTGGCGCAGATTTGTCGGCTGCACATCCCTGATGCGAATCTCCCGTTCCACCACATCCCAAAGATGCTCTATTGGATTGAGATCTGGTGACTGAGGAGGCCATTTGAGTACAGTGAACTCATTGTCATGTTCAAGAAACCAATCTGAGATGATTCGAGCTTTATGACATGGCGCATTATCCTGCTGAAAGTAGCCATCAGATGTTGGGTACATTGTGGTCATAAAGGGATGGACATGGTCAGCAACAATACTCAGGTAGGCTGTGGCGTTGCAACGATGCTCAATTGGTACCAAGGGGCCCAAAGAGTGCCAAGAAAAAATTCCCCACACCATGACACCACCACCACCAGCCTGAACCGTTGATACAAGGCAGGATGGATCCATGCTTTCAGGTTGTTTACGCCAAATTCTGACCCTACCATCCGAATGTCGCAGCAGAAATCGAGACTCATCAGACCAGGCAACGTTTTTCCAATCTTCTACTGTCCAATTTCGATGAGTTTGTGCAAATTGTAGCCTCAGTTTCCTGTTCTTAGCTGAGAGGAGTGGTACCCAGTGTGGTCTTCTGCTGCTGTAGCCCATCTGCCTCAAAGTTCGACGCACTGTGCGTTCAGAGATGCTCTTCTGCCTACCTTGGTTGTAACGGGTGGCAATTTGAGTCACTGTTGCCTTTCTATCAGCTCGAACCAGTCTGCCCATTCTCCTCTGACCTCTGGCATCAACAAGGCATTTCCGGCCACAGAACTGCCGCTCACTGGATTTTTTTTCTTTTTCGGACCATTCTCTGTAAACCCTAGAGATGGTTGTGCGTGAAAATCCCAGTAGATCAGCAGTTTCTGAAATACTCAGACCAGCCCTTCTGGCACCAACAATCATGCCACGTTCAAAGGCACTCAAATCACCTTTCTTCCCCATACTGATGCTCGGTTTGAACTGCAGGAGATTGTCTTGACCATGTCTACATGCCTAAATGCACTGAGTTGCCGCCATGTGATTGGCTGATTAGAAATTAAGTCTTAACACACAGTTGGACAGGTGTACCTAATAAAGTGGCCAGTGAGTGTATATATACAGCACTGCACCTATACACCACAACTATACACACAGCACTGCACCTATATAATATATACCTATACACTGCACCTATATACACAGCACTGCACCTATATATATATACACACAGCACTGCACCTATACACCGCAACTATACACACACAGCACTGCATCTATATAATATATATACCTATACACTGCACCTATATACACAGCACTGCACCTATATATATATATATATACAGCACTGCACATATATATATGTATACACACACAGCACTGCATATATATACACACACAGCACTGCACATATATATATACCTGTACACTGCACCTATATAATATATACCTATACACCGCACCTATATACACAGCACTGCACCTATATATACACACACAGCACTGCACCTATACACTGCAACTATACACACAGCACTGCACCTATATAATATATACCTATACACTGCACCTATATGCACTGCACCTATATATATACACACAGCACTGCACCTATACACCGCAACTATACACACACAGCACTGCACCTATATAATATAGATTCAAGATTCAAAGAAGCTTTATTGGCAGGACTAAATATACATTAGTTTTGCCAAAGCAGGTGTACAGAAGGGGATAGGGACTGTAGGGATGTTGGGAAGGGGCTGTAGGAAAGGTGGATGGGGCAGATCCAGGATGGGGCTATAGAAGTCCATGGCATAGGGTAGGTGGATGGGGGCATGGGGGCAGATCCAGGATGAGGCTATAGAAGTCCATGGCATAGGGAAGGTGGATGGGGGATTGGGGCATATCCAGGGTGGGTGCCATAGAAGTCCATGGCATATCATAGTTCTCTTTCTCACAGTCTATGGCATTCGCTCACATATTGCGCTGCTATCTCCACTGCTCTCTCTTCTTCCCCCAGCAGGATGTATGTTTTCTCTTCCTCCTTCATGGTGGTGAAATCCGGGAAGAGATGTGAGAGTCTCCTGAAGTGAGTGTCCCTCACTGCTGAGTACTTGGAGCAGTGTAGCAGGAAGTGGGTCTCATCCTCCAGGGCCTCCTGGTCACAGTGTTGGCACAGTCTTTCCTCCCTGGGCTTGTAGCTCTGCCTGTGTCTGTTGGATTCGATGGCCAGACTGTGGGCACTGAGTCTATACCGGCTCAGGATCTTGCGGTCTTTGGGGTCCGGGAGTTTCTCCAGGTATGGGGCCAGTCTGTAGTCTCTCTGTAGACTCCGGTACATGGTCAGTTTCTGTGAGCTGATGATGTCGTTCTTCCAGTCACTTACGTACCTCTCCTGGCCTTCGTCTACCATCTTCCTGATTCCGGCTTTTGTCAGGTTGTTGTGATTGGTGTTCTGGTCAGGTTGGGTTTGGTTGAGCTGTTCCGAGGGTCCTGGTTTTTCTGTTTCCCCTACATGTGTCAGGGCTTTATGGTGATGGGAGCTTGGATTGCTACTACGTAGGTGAGCCCGGAATGACAGTGCCCTCTTTAGAACCGTTAGGTGTAGAGGGAATCTGCCCAGCTCGGCCCGGCAAGCACTGTTGGAGGTGCTCCGATGGACTTGGAGAAGGTGCTTGCAGAATTCCAGGTGGAATATTTCTGTTGGGCTTGAATCCCACCTTGACCAGTCTGGGTAGGTGTGAGGACCCCAGACTTCGCTGCCATACAGGAGGATTGGGGCGATGATAGAATCGAAGATTTTTAACCAGACCCTCACTGGTGGCTTTAGATGGTAGAGTTTCCTTCGGATGGCATAGAAGGTTTTGCATGCCTTGTCTTTCAGGGTCTCTATGGCTTGTTTGAAGCTCCCTGATCGGTGAATCTCTAGGCCCAGATAGGTATATTTGTCCGTTCCTGTAAGGGCGCAGTTGTTGAGGATAAATGAAGGGTGCTGGTCTGATTTTCTCTTTCTCTTCTGGAACACCATGATGTTGGTTTTCTTTAGGTTGACCGGTAGAGCCCAGGTGGAGCTGAATTTCTCTAAGATTTTCAGGTTGTCTTGGAGGCCTTTCTCGGTTGGTGACAGAAGCAGCAAGTCATCTGCATACAGCAGGAATTTCACCTGCACGTCGTGGAGGGTGAGACCTGGTGCTGTGGAAGATTCCAGAGCGGTAGCCAGCTCATTGATGTAAATGTTGAAGAGCGTTGGGCTTAGGCTGCAGCCTTGTCTGACTCCCCGGCTCTGCTGGAAATAAGCCGTTCTTCTGCCGTTCACACTCACACTGCAGAGGTTCTCGGTGTAGGAGCTTTTGATAACATCATAGGTCTTTCCTCCTATTCCGCTCTCCAGCAGTTTCAGGAATAAGCCTGGGTGCCACACCGAATCAAAGGCCTTTTTAAAGTCCACGAAACAGGCGTATATCTTCCCGTTCTTTGTATTGTGGACGTGGCTCTGAATGAGGCTGTGCAGGGTGTAGATGTGGTCAGTAGTGCGGTGGTTTGGCATGAAGCCTGCTTGGCTCTTGCTGAGGACGTTGTGCTCGGTGAGGAAACTGAGGATCCTCTTGTTCAGGATGCTGTTGAACAGTTTTCCCAGGTTGCTGCTGACACATATTCCTCTGTAGTTGGCTGGGTCATACCTGTCCCCATTCTTGTGGATGGGTGTGATGAGGCCTTGATTCCAGGTACGAGGGAAGTAGCCGGCACTTAGCACAATATTGAAGAGTTTAACCATTGCGGCCTGTATTTCTGGTGGGCTGTACTTCAGCATTTCTGATAGGATTCCATCCAGGCCACCGGCTTTTCTACATCTTATGGAAGAGATTCTCTCTGCTACTTCCTGTAATGTAATAGGTGCATCCACGGGGTTTTGGAAATTTTTTACTTTTTGTTCCATTGCTTTTAGTTTTGCCATTATGTTTTCCTATTCTTGGCTTAGTTCTTCCTTTGGAATGTCTTTATAGAGGTCTCTGAAGTACTGGAGCCAGATGTTGCCATTTTGGATATGGATGTTGTTTTTCTTGTCTTTTGTGCCCATGTGGTTCCATAGTTCCCAGAAGGAGTTGTCTTGGAGGGCGTCTTGGAGTTGGTTAAGTTTGGTGGAGATGTAACTCTGCTTCTTCCTCCTGAGGATGGTTTTGTACTGCCTTTGTATGGTTTCATAGGCTTCCCTCAGACCCGGGTGGTTGGGGTCTCTGTGTTTCTTGTTTGAGGCTGTTCTCAGGGTCTTCCGTACAGCTTTACATTCTCTGTCAAACCATCCATTGATCTGTTTTTCTTTTGGTCACTTGTAGTTGACTTTTTTAAGGTCGGACAGTCTGGCCATTGCATAGAATATATTGTTGAGGTATATATAATATATATATACCTATACACTGCACCTATATACACAGCACTGCACCTATATATATATATATATATATATATATATATATATATACAGCACTGCACCTATACACCACAACTATACCCACAGCACTGCACCTATATAATATATATATACCTATACACTGCACCTATATACACAGCACTGCACCTATATATATACACAGCACTGCACACATATATATACACACAGCACTGCACCTATACACCGCAACTATACACACAGCACTGCACCTATATAATATATATACCTATACACTGCACCTATATATATATATACACACACACAGCACTGCACCTATATATATATACACACAGCACTGCATATATATATATATATACACACAGCACTGCACCTATATATACCTATACACTGCACCTATATAATATATACCTATACACCGCAACTATACCCACAGCACTGCACCTATATAATATATATACACCTATACACTGCACCTATATACACAGCACTGCACATATATATACAGCACTGCACCTATACACCGCAACTATACACACAGCACTGCACCCATATAATATATATACCTATACACTACACCTATATATATATACAGCACTGCACCTATACACCGCAACTATACACACAGCACTGCACCTATATAATATATACCTATACGCTGCACCTATACACACAGCACTGCACCTATATAATATATACCTATACACTGTACCTATATACACAGCACTGCACCTATATATACAGCACGGCACCTATATAACATATATACACCTATACACTGCACCTATATACACAGCACTGCACCTATATACACACAACACTGCACCTATACACCGCAACTATACACACAGCACTGCGCCCATATACACAGCACTGCGCCCTATATACATAGCACTACACCTACACACTGCACCTATACACACAGCACTGCACATATATATTATATATACACACAGCACAGCACCTATACACAGCACCTACATACACAGCACTGCACCTATACAAACACAGCACTGCACCTATATACACAGCACTGCACCTATACAAACACAGCACTGCACCTATACACCACAACTATACACACAGCACTGCACCCTATATGCATAGCACACCTATACACTGCACCTATATACACAGCACCTAATACACTGCACCTATACACACAGCACTGCACATATATATACACACAGCACTGCACCTATACAAACACAGCACTGCACCTATATACACAGCACTGCACCTACACAAACACAGCACTGCACCTATACACCACAACTATACACACAGCACTGCACCCTATTTGCATAGCACACCTATACACTGCACCTATATACACAGCACCTAATACACTGCACCTATACACACAGCACTGCATATATATACACACACAGCACAACACCTATATACACAGCACTGCACCTATACAAACACAGCACTGCACCTATACACCGCAACTATACACACAGCACTGCACCCTATATGCATAGCGCACCTATACACTGCACCTATATACACAGCACCTAATACACTACACCTATACACACAGCACTGCACCTATATACATATACACTGCACATATAAACACAGCACTGCACCTATATACACAGCACCTATATACACAACACTGCACCTATACACAGCACTGCACCCTATATACACAGCACCTATATACACAACACTGCATCTATACACACAGCACGTCACCAATATACAGTGCACCTAAATACACAGCACTGCACCTATAAACACAGCATTGCGCTTATACACACTCTACACTGCACCAATATACACAACACTGCACCTATACACAGCCCGGCACCTATATACTGAATCTATACACACTGCACCTATACACACAGCACTGCACCTATATACAACACTACACCTATACACTACATCTATACACAGCGCTGCACCTATACACACACTCTACACTGCACTGATATACACAGCACCCCACCTATACACTGGATCCATACACAGCACTGCACCTATACACACAACACTGCCCCTATACACACTGCACCTATACACCCATCACTACACCTATACACACTCTGCACTGCACCTATATACAGTTGTGGCCAAAAGTATTGACACCCCTGCAGTTTTGTCAGATAATACTCAGTTTCTTCCTGAAAATGATTGCAGACACAAATTCTTTGGTATTATTATCTTCATTTAATTTGTCTTAGATGAAAAAACACAAAAGAGAATGAAGCAAAAAGCAAAACATTGATCATTTGACACAAAACTCCAAAAATGGGCCAGACAGAAGTATTGGCACCCTCAACCTAATACTTGGTTGCACAACCTTTAGCCAAAATAATTGCGACCAACCGCTTCCGGTAACCATCAATGAGTTTCTTACAATGCTCTGATGGAATTTTAGACCATTCTTCTTTGGCAAACTGCTCCAGGTCCCTGATATTTGAAGGGTGCCTTCTCCAAACTGCCATTTTTAGATCTCTCCACAGGTGTTCTATGGGATTCAGGTCTGGACTCATTGCTGGCCACCTTAGAAGTCTCCAGTGCTTTCTCTCAAACCATTTTCTAGTGCTTTTTGAAGTGTGTTTTGGGTCATTGTCCTGCTGGGAGACCCATGACCTCTGAGGGAGACCCAGCTTTCTCACACTGGGCCCTACATTATGCTGCAAAATTTGTTGGTAGTCTTCAGACTTCATAATGCCATGCACATGGTCAAGCAGTCCAGTGCCAGAGGCAGCAAAGCAACCCCAAAACATCAGGGAACCTCCGCCATGTTTGACTGTAGGGACCGTGTTCTTTTCTTTGAATGCATCACATGATATTTGGAACAGTGCCAATACTTTTGTCCACCCACTTTTTTATGTTTGGTGTGGAGTTATATCCAATTTGGCTTTAGGACAATTCTTTTTGTGTTTTTTCATTTAAGACAAATTAAATGAAGATAATAATACCAAAGAATTTGTGTTTGCAATCATTTTCAGGAAGAAACCGAGTATTATCTGACAGAATTGCAGGGGTGTCAATACTCTTGGCCACAACTGTACACACAGCACTGCACCTATATACACAGCACTGCACCTATACACACAACACTGCACCTATACACTGCACCTATACAAACACAGCACTGCACCTATACACTGCATCCGTATACACAGCACTGCACCGATATACACAGCACGGCACCTATACACTGCACCTACATACATAGCACTGCACCTATACAATGCACCAATACATCACTGCACCTTTACACTGCACCTATATACACAGCACCTATACACTGCACCTATATACATAGCACTGCACCTATACACTGCACATATAAACACAGCACTGCACCGATATACACAGTACTGCACCTATATACACTGCACCACTATACACAGCACTGCACCTGTACACCGCAACTATACACACAGCACTGCACCCTATACACATAGCACTACACCTATACACTGCACCTATATATACAGCACTTATACACTACACCTATACACACAGCTCTGCACCTATATACACAACACTGCACCCGTACACTGCATCTATACACACAGCACTTCACCTATATGGACTGCACCTATATACACAGCACTGCACTTACATACTCTACACTGCACCAATATACACAGCACTGCACCAATATGCACAGCACTGCACCTATACACAGCACTGCACCTATATACACAACACTACATCTATACACAGCACTGCACCTATACACACACTCTACACTGCACCGATATACACAGCACCCCACCTATACACTGGATCTATACACACAGCACTGCACCTATATACACACACATCACTGCACCTATATACACAGCACTGCACCTGTATACACATCAGCACAGCACCTATGTACACGTCAACACTGCACCTATACACACTACGCCCATATACACAGCACCTATATACTGAAACTATACACACATAACACTGCACCTATAGACACAGCACTGTACCTATATACACAGCACTACATCTATACACTGCACCTATATATATATATACAACACTGCACCTATACACAGCACCCATATACACAGCACATATACACAGCACTGCACCTATATACACAGCACGGCACCTATACACTGCACATATACACAGCATTGCACCTATATACACCGCACTGCACCTATATACACTGCACAGCACTGCACCTATACACCACAACTATACACACAGCACTGCACCTATATACACAGCACTGCACCCTATATACATAGCACTGCACCTATACACAGCACCTAATACACTACACCTATACACACAGCACTGCACCTATACACAGCACTGCACCTATATACATATACACTGAACATATAAACACAGCACTGCACCTATATACACATACACTGCACATATAAACACAGCACTGCACCTATATAGACAGCACTGCACCTATATACACTGCACCGCTATACACAGCACTGCAACTATACGCACTGCACCTATACACAGCACTGCACCTATTCACTGCACCTATACACAGCACTGCACCCTATATACATAGCACTACACCTATACACACGACACTGCACCTATATACATAGCACTGCACATATAACCACAGCACTGCACCTATATACACTGCACTGCACATATATACATCACTGCACTTATATACACTGCACCGCTATACACAGCACTACACCTATACACCACAACTATACACACAGCACTGCACCCATACACAGCACTGCACCTATTCACTGCACCTATATACACAGCACTGCACCCTATATACATAGCACTACACCTATACACTGAACCTATATACACTGCACCTATACACCACCTATATACACAGCACTGCACCTAAACACTGCACCTACATACACAGCACTGCACCTATACACATCACCTATACACTGCACCTACATACACAGCACTGCATCTATACACTGCACCTACATGCACTACACCTATACACACAGCACTGCACCTATATACACAGCACCCATACACTGCACCTACATACACAGCACTGCACCTACATACACAGCACTGCACATATACACTGCACATACATACACAGCACGGCACCTATATACACAGCACTGTACCTATACAATGCACCGATACACACATCACTGCACCTATATACTGCACCTATATACACAGCACTGCACCTATATACATAGCACTGCACTTATACACTGCACATATAAACACAGCACTGCACCTATATACACAGCACTGCACCTATTTACTGCACCTATATACACAGCACTGCACCCTATATACATAGCACTACACCTATACACTGCACCTATATACACAGCTCTTCACCTATATACACAACACTGCACCTATACACTGCACCTATACACACAGCACTTCACCTATATGCACTGCACCTATAAACACAGCACTGCACCAATATACACAGCACTGCACCTATATACTGCATCTATACACACTGCACCTATATACACAACACTGCACATATACACACAGCACTGCACCTATACACAACACTGCACCTATACACTGCATCTATACACAGCACTGCACCTATACACACTCTACACTGGACCGATATACACAGCACTGCACCTATACACTGGATCTATACACAGCACTGCACCTATACACAGCACTGCACCTATACACACATCACTACACCTATACACACTCTGCACTGCACCTATATACAGTTGTGGCCAAAAGTATTGACACCCCTGCAGTTTTGTCAGATAATACTCAGTTTCTTCCTGAAAATGATTGCAAACACAAATTCTTTGGTATTATTATCTTCATTTAATTTGTCTTAAATGAAAAAACACAAAAGAGAATGAAGCAAAAAGTAAAACATTGATCATTTCACACAAAACTCCAAAAATGGGCCAGACAAAAGTATTGGCACCCTCAGCCTAATACTTGGTTGCATAACCTTTAGCCAAAATAACTGCGACCAACCGCTGCCGTTAACCATCAATGAGTTTCTTACAATGCTCTGCTGGAATTTTAGACCATTCTTCTATGGCAAATTGTTCCGGGTCCCTGATATTTGAAGGGTGCCTTCTCCAAACTGCCATTTTTAGATCTCTCCACAGGTGTTCTATGGGATTCAGGTCTGGACTCATTGCTGGCCACCTTAGAAGTTTCCAGTGCTTTCTCTCAAACCATTTTCTAGTGCTTTTTGAAGTGTGTTTTCGGTCATTGTCCTGCTAGAAGACCCATGACCTCTGAGGGAGACCCATCTTTCTCACACTGGGCCCTACATTATGCTGCAAAATTTGTTGGTAGTCTTCTGACTTCATAATGCCATGCACATGGTCAAGCAGTCCAGTGCCAGAGGCAGCAAAGCAACCCCAAAACATCAGGGAACCTCCGCCATGTTTGACTGTAGGGACCGTGTTCTTTTCTTTGAATGCCTCTTTTTTTCTCCTGTAAACTCTATGTTGATGCCTTTGCCCAAAAAGCTCTACTTTTGTCTCATCTGACCAGAGAACATTCTTCCAAAACGTTTTAGGCTTTTTCAGGTAAGTTTTGGCAAACTCCAGCCTGGCTTTTTTATGTCTCGGGGTAAGAAGTGGGGTCTTCCTGGGTCTCCTACCATACAGTCCCTTTTCATTCAGACGCCGACGGATAGTACGGGTTGACACTGTTGTACCCTCGGACTGCAGGGCAGCTTGAACTTGTTTGGATGTTAGTCGAGGTTCTTTATCCAACATCCGCACAATCTTGCATTGAAATCTCTTGTCAATTTTTCTTTTCCGTCCACATCTAGGGAGCTTAGCCACAGTGCCATGGGCTTTAAACTTCTTGATGACACTGCGCACGGTAGACACAGGAACATTCAGGTCTTTGGTGATGGACTTGTAGCCTTGAGATTGCTCATGCTTCCTCACAATTTGGTTTCTCAAGTCCTCAGACAGTTCTTTGGTCTTCTTTCTTTTCTCCATGCTCAGTGTGGTACACACAAGGACACAGGACAGAGGTTGAGTCAACTTTAATCCATGTCAACTGGCTGCAAGTGTGATTTAGTTATTGCCAGCACCTGTTAGGTGCCACAGGTATGTTACAGGTGCTGTTAATTGCACAAATTAGAGAAGCATCACATGATTTTTTGAACAGTGCCAATACTTTTGTCCACCCTCTTTTTTATGTTTGGTGTGGAATTATATCCAATTTGGCTTTAGGACAATTCTTTTTGTGTTTTTTTTATTTAAGACAAATTAAATGAAGATAATACCAAAGAATTTGTGTTTGCAATAATTTTCAGGAAGAAACTGAGTATTATCTGACAGAATTGCAGGGGTGTCAATACTTTTGGCCACAACTGTACACACAGCACTGCACCTATATACAGCACACTGCACCTATATACAGAGCCCTACACCTATACACACAGCACTACACCTATATACACAGCACTGCACATATACACACAACACTGCACCTATACAAACACAGCACTGCACCTATACACTGCACCCATATACACAGCACTGCACCTATATACACAGCACGGCACCTATACACTGCACATATGTATAGCACTGCATGTATATACACAGCACTGTACCTATACAATGCACCGATACACACATCACTGCACCTATACACTGCACCTATATACATTACACTGCACCTATACACTGCACATATAAACACAGCACTGCACCTATATGCACAGTACTGCACCTATATACACTGCACCACTATACACAGCACTGCACCTATACACCGCAACTATACACACAGCACTGCACCTATATACATAGCACTACACCTATACACTGCACTTATACACTACACCTATACACACAGCTCTGCACCTATACACAGCACTGCACCCGTACACTGCATCTATACACACAGCACTTCACCTATATGCACCTATAAACACAGCACTGCATTTACACACTCGACACTGCACCAATATACATAGCACTGCACCTATACACACAGCACCTATATACAACACTGCACCTATACACTGCATCTATACACACAGCACTGCACCTATACACACACTCTACACTGCACCGATATACACAGCACCCCACCTATACACTGGATCTATACACAAAGCACTGCACCTATACACACAACACTGCCCCTATATACACTCAGCACTGCACCTATACACACTGCAATGCACCTATACACACTGCAATGCACCTATATACACAACACTGCACCTATACACACAACACTGCACCTATATACACTCTGAACTGCACCTATACACACTGCAATGCACCTATATACAACACTGCACCTATACACACAACACTGCCCCTATATACACTCTGCACTGCACCTATACACACTGCAATGCACCTATATACACAACACTGCACCTATACACACACATAGCACTACACCTATATACACACAGCACTGCACCTATATACAGAGCACTGCACCTAAATACACAGCACTACACCTATATACACAGCACTGCACCTATATAAACAACACTAAACCTATACACACAGCACTGCATCTATATACACATCACTGCACCTATACACACATCACACCTATATACAGAGCACTGCACCTATATACACAGCACTGCAGCTATATACACGTCAGCACAGCACCTATGTACACGTCAACACTGCACTGCACCTATATATACTGCATCTATACACAGAGCACTGCACACATACACGTCAGCACTGCACCTATATACACTCTGCACTGCACCTATACACACACTGCACCTATATACTGAAACTATATACACACACATAACACTGCACCTATAGACACAGCACTGTACCTATATACACAGCACTACATCTATACACTGCACCTATATACAGCATTGCAGCTGTACACAGCACTGCAGCTATACACACAGCACTGCATCTCTGACTCTGCACTGTGCCTATATACAGAGCACTGCACCCATACACAGCACTGCATCTATCAGGGCTGTGGAGTCGGTAAGCCAAACCTGTGACTCCGACTCCGACTCCTCAATTTCCCTTACACCAACTCCGACTCCGACTCCGACTCCACGACTCCGACTCCCACATATATTGCTTATATTTAAGTGAAAAATTTATTGTAGTACAATGTGAACCTCAGACATTTAATCATTTTTATGATCCAATAATCAAGATATTTATATAGAACAGAATATATATTGGTGTACTACCCGGTTTTCATTCTTTTTGGTACAGATACGATATGGATACACAGATATGGATAAATGGATAGAGCAGATTTCTAATCTGCTTTTGCTATTGAAAACATTATCTATGAGCTCAAAAACCTTTCAGGTGATGCAGTTTTTTAAAAAGCTGATCTGCTTTTGCAGCTGAAAAACGTATCCTCAAAAAACACAGGAAAAACGCTGTGTGTGAATGTAGCCTTAGATCAGGAATATAACAGCCATTTATAGGACATTTCATAACTTTCCCAAACTCCTATGAAAAAATATTCAGCACATCCTGCATTGAATTACTGTACCCAATTTATTATATATTTTAGGAGTCGGAGTCGGTCCATTTTATACCGACTCCAACTCCTACTCCGACTCCACCAAAATGAGCACCGACTCCGACTCCGACTCCACGACTCCGACTCCACAGCCCTGGCATCTATATACACACAGCACTGCACATGTATACAGCACTTCACCTACAGGTGCTTCTCACAAAATTAGAATATCATCAAAAAGTTAATTTATTTCAGTTCTTCAATACAAAAAGTGAAACTCCTATATTATACAGAGTCATTACAAACAGAGGGATCTATTTCAAGTGTTTATTTCTGTTAGGGTATGTGCACATGTTGTGGATTCGTCTGCGGATCCGCAGCAGTTTTCCATGGGATGTACAGCACCATGTTATCCTATGGAAAACAAAAACCGCTGTGCACATGCTGCGGAAAAATCAACGCGTAAACACAGCGGTTTATTTTGCGCAGCATGTCAATTCTTTGTGCTGATTCCGCAGCGTTTTTACACCCATTCCATTATAGGAATCCGCAGGTGTAAAAACGCAGGGGAAATCCGCACTAAATCCGCTAGGCATTTTGACCTGCGGATTCTGCAGATTGCGCACTGAAAAATCTGCAGACGAATCCGCAACGTGTGCACATACCCTTAATGTTGATGATTATGGCTTACAGACAATGAAAATCCAAAAGTCATTATCTCAGTAAATTAGAGTAATTAAGAAAGAACACCCGCAAAGGCTTCCTAAGCATTTAAAAAGTCCCCCTTAGTCTGTTTCAGTAGGCTCCATAATCATGGGGAAGACTGCTGACTGGACAGATGTCCAGAAGGCTGTCATTGACACACTCTACAAGGAGGGTAAGCCACAAAAGGTCATTGCTAAAGAAGCTGGCTGTTCACAGAGTGCGGTATCCAATCATATTAATGGAGACTTGAGTGGAAGGAAAAATGTGGTAGAAAACGGTGCACAAGCAACCGGGATAACCGCAGCCTTGAAAGGATTGTTAAGAAAAGGCCATTCAAAAATTTGGGGGAGATTCACAAGGAGTGGCCTGCTGCTGGAGTCTTTGCTTCAAGAGCCACCACACACAGACGTATCCAGGACATGGGCTACAAGTGTCGCATTCCTTGTGTCAAGCCACTCATGACCAATAGGCAACGCCAGAAGCATCTTACCTGGGCCAAGGAGAAAAAGAACTGGACTGTTACTCAGTGGTCCAAGGTCTTGTTTTCAGATGAAAGTAAAATTTGCATTTCATTTGGAAATCAAGGTCCCAGAGTTTGGAGGAAGAGTGGTGAGGCACAAAAACCAAGCTTCTTGAGGTCTAGTGGGAAGTTTCCACAATCAGTGGTGGTTTGGGGAACCGTGTCATCTGCTGGTGTAGGTCCACTGTGTTTTATCAAGACCAAAGTCAGCGCAGCCGTCTACCAGGAAATTTTAGAGCACTTCATGCTTCCCTCTGCCGACAAGCATTTTGGAGATGAAAATTTCATTCTCCAGCAGGACTTGGCACCTGTCCACATTGTCAAATTGCCAATACCTGGTTTAGAAACAACAGTATCACTGTGCTTGATTGGCCAGCAAAGTCGCCTGACCTTAACTCCATAGAGAATTTAAAGGGTATTGTCAAGAGGAAGATGAGAGACACCAGACCCGACAATGCAGACTAGCTGAAGGCTGCTATGAAAGCAACCTGGGCTTCCATAACACCTCAGCAGTGCCACAGGCTGATCGCCTCTGTGCCACACAGCAATGATGCAGTAACTGATGCAAAAGGAGCCCCGACCAAGTACTGAGTGCATTTACTGAACATAGATTTCAGTAGGCCAACATTTCGGATTTTAAAATAATTTTTCAAGCTGGTGTTACAAAGTATTCTAATTTACTGAGATAATGACTTTTGGATTTTCATTGGCTGTAAACCATAATCATCAACATTAACACAAATAAACACTTGAAATCAATCACTCTGTAATGACGCTATATAATATAGGATTCTCACTTTTTGTATTGAAGAACTGAAATAAATTCACTTTTTGATGATATTCTAATTTTGTGAGAAGCACCTGTGTATACACAGTACTGCAACTATACTGCAGTACATATACTATACTATACACCTATACTATACAGTACTGCAAATATACTGTGTGATATGTATTGTACACAGCACTGCACCTATTGATTTCTACAAATTATGGTGACATTAAGGCTAAGTTCACATGTAGCTGAACTCTCGCAGAAATTACCGCGAGAGTTCCGGAATTCCATTCTGCAGGAAAATCGCATTTTAAATTCCCGCGATTTTCCTGCGGAAAAACTAACATTTTGCAAGCGTAGCTTGCAAAATGCTAGCGTTTTCCAAGCGATCTGTAGCATCGCTTGGAGAACTGATTGACAGGTTGGTCACACTCGTCAAACATAGTGTTTGACGAGTGTGACCAACTTTTTACTACTGAGGCCGCCTATGCAGCATCAGTAGTAAAAGATAAAATGCAAAAAATAAAAAAAATAAAAAATGGTGTTATTCTTACCTTCTGACGTCCCGCGCAGCTTTCCCGCCTCTCTCCACGCTCTAGTTCCCAGTAATCCTTTGCGAAAATGCCCGCGATGATGTCTGTTCTCGCGGGATCGCGACGTCTCGCTGTCATTCGTAATGAAGTTGCGCGCATGACCGCGAGACTTCGCGATCCCGCGAGAACGGACGTCATCCCGGGCATTTTCGCAAAGGATTACTGGGAACGAGAGCGTGGAGAGAGGCGGGAAGGCTACGCGGGACGCCGGAAGGTAAGAACAACAATATTTTTTATTTTAAATTCTATTTTTTACAGGGATATGGTACCCAAAGCCCAGAGGACAGTCTCCTCTCCTCCAGACCGTGGGTACCATCCGCAATTGTTCTGCTTACTTTTCGCATGGTGTGCACAGCCACATGCGGGAAGTAAGTGGAACAATGCATTCCTATGGATGCGGGATCGCCGCGATTCCGCAAAATTAATGAGCATGCTGCGCTTTTTACCCCAAAGCGATTCCGCCACGGTAAAAACTGCAGCATTAGCACAGCATTGCGGAATCCCATAGGAATGCATGGGATGCTTAGTTTTCGCGGCAAAATCGTGCGGTTAAAACCACCGCGGAAACGCGAAAAAACCGCCACGTGTGAACTCAGCCTCAAGATGGAAAATGTTCTGAAATGATTCTTCTTGGTATGATTTTTTTACATGCATGACAAAAATCTGTTATTTTAACAGGGGTGAGTAGACTTTTCATATTCACTGTCCGTGTCTTACATTGCCTCACACTGCCGTCTACTATGTACACTCCCCACAATGACACGCTAATATTCTGCCTGCACAATTCTCACATATGTTCGGTATGTATTCGCTTTATGTACACACCTGATGGAAACACCAATACTCTATGTACGTGCCTCACATATTTTGTGGCTGTATACACCTTACAATGTGTAATACATTTGCAATATCTTTAGATATAGGGTCACTCCTTCATGCAGAGCTGATTTGCCAGTTCTTATTCCACCCATATACTACAGTAAGTTTTGTGCTACATTCTAAAATGTCACAATTTGTAAATTTGTCTTAAAGGGGTTGTCTTAAAGAAGCCCTCCAACTAATGTTTTTTCTGCAGTAAATGTATATGTACATGCAAGTAATGTAGTATGAGGGTATTAATATACTCTCCTGCTTCTCAGTGACGCCACCCCTCTGCAGACGGGCAGGTTCACACTCAGCTCTGGAAGTCTCTTTTATAATGAAAGCGTATGAAGTGTCAGTACAGCAACTTTCGGCTCATGCATAGCGCATATAGGAAGCTGGCAAGTCGCAATTGTGGTGATGTCACTCACAAGCAAAGAAAAACGGAGCTGGACACCGGAGAAGGCGGTAGGAGAGTATATTAATACACTCACACTACATTACCATGCATGTGCACACAATTACTGCATACAAAGTGTTAGTGGGAGGGCTTCTTTAAGCTAAACTGTATGTGACTACAGACTTGTGAATCCTCATATCGTGCACCCTGAGCACTGTAAGGATTCTCTGCTGCTGGCGCCGAGAGCGATAATCAGCGGGGGAGCGGTCGGAGGTAAGTATCAGACACAGTGATATCGCTAGCAATATCGCTATCACGTCAGTTAAGTTATAGTGATATTGCTAGCGATATCGCTAAGTGTGACAGTACCTTAAGGCAAATCCACACAACAAAAAATGCATGACAATCCACATGAAATCCGCATCAATTCCGCATAAAATCCGCAAGCATTTTGGCCCGCGTTTTCAGCCAAGAGATGCAGATTCTGTGCAGAAAATTCCACAGCCAAATCTGCAACGTGTGCACATACCCTAAGACTATGTGCACAGGCTGCAGATCCGCTGCGGATTTCGCCTCTGTGGATCCGCAGCAGTTCCGCAGACAGTGTACAGTAAGTACAATGTAAGTCTATGGGATTTACAATCCGCAGTGCACATGCTGCGGTTTTTTCACTGTGGAAAAGCTGCAGTTTTGAATCCGCAGAAAGAATTGACATGTCAATTCTTTCTGCGGATTCTGCTGCAGTTTGCCACCTATTCCATTGTCCAGGTGTCAAACAGCAGGGGAAAACCGCTGGCCAATCCGCAGGTCATTTTACCTGCAGTTCCGCACAGAAAAATCCGCTGGTGAATCCGCAGCGTGTGCACATAGCCTAACATTTTCTGATATGCTAATTGGCTCAAATGATATCATTTGTAGGTGTACATGTGATAGTATTCCAAGGCCTTCCCTCAAGGCCTACTTCTTGACATTGTGGAAAATCAGGAAAAAAAAAAAAGAAACAAGGCATCAGAAAAAGAATTATGAACCTCCACATGTCTGGTACATCATTGGGAGCAAGTTCCAAACATCTGAGGGTACCATACAATTACCGTAATCTGTTCATGCGATGATCTGCAAATGTATCTAGCGTAGGACCACACAGCCATCATATCGTTCAGGAAGGAGTAGTGTTCTGATCTGTCTTCTAGATATGAATGTTCCTTGGTGCAAAAAATACTAACCAATCCAAGAGCAACAGCAAAAGGCCTTGTGAAGATACTAAAGGAAAAAGTATCTACATCAGCAGTAAAACATGATCTAGAGCTACATAACTAGAAAAACTGCTCAGTAAGGCAACACTGCTCCAAAACCACCATAAAAAAACAGGCAACACTTTGTAATTGCCAATGTGGACAAAGATATTTTAGGAGAAATGCCCTTTGGTCTGATGAGGCAAAATAAGGAGGCTTTAATTAAAACCAAAAAACAGCATCCTGACTGTGGATCACTGGGATGGCAGCATCATGTTGTGTGGGTGCTTTCCAGGAGGGTCTGGTGCACTTCAGGAAAATGATGTTGGGATATTGAAGCATCTTACAACATAATAAGAAGTTACAATCTGATTGCAGATGGGTCTTCAAAATAGACAATGACCCCAAGCATGCAACCGAAAGTGTGGAAACAAAAAGAAGACAGAGCAAAGCCAATAGTGTGGTCATCATAAAGCCCTGACCTCAATCCTAGAGAAAATGTATGGGTAAATCTGAAAAAGCTTGTGCGAGCAAGGAGGCCCATAAGCCTCAATCAGTTACACCAGTTGTGTCAGGAGGAATGAGCCAAATTCCAGCAAGTCATTGTGAGAAGGTTGTGGAAGGCTAACCGAAATGTGTGACCCAAGTTAGACAATTTAAAGAGAACCTGTGGACAGGTTTTTCCCATGTGAGGTAAGGGCAGTACCTGTAAGCCCTCATATACAGCATTCTAACATGATGTATATATGCGCCCAATCTGGCCTGCAAGACAAGAAAAACACCTATTATTATACTCACGTGTAGAGCGCGGTGGGGTCTGATGGGAATCGAGGGTCTTCGTCTGGCGCCTCCTCTCTGCTTACTCACCTGCTTGTGGATGACGCACCCTATGTCATCCACACAGTGTCCATCATCGCACTCCTGCGCAGGTGTACTTCTCTCTATTTAAACAGGACAGAGCAAAGTACTGCAGTGCACACGAGCAGGAAAAGGCCAAAGAGTGTCCTCGCATGCGCACTGCAGTACTTTACTCTGCCCTTGACAGTGCAGAGAAGTACGCCTCCACAGGACTACTATGCTTGACAAGTCATCCACACGAAGCAGGGAAGGAAGAGGTGCCAGATGAACACCAGACCGCCCTGTAAGCGAGTATAATAAAAGGTATTTTACTTGTCTTGCACGCCGCATAGGGGGCATATATACAGCATATTATAATGCTGTATATGAAGGCTCACAGGTACTGGTCTTATCTCAGATGGGAAAAAGCTGGTGACAGGTTCCCTTTAAAGGCAATGCTACAAAATACTAGCCACGAGATGAATGATATAAAAGCTGAAATAAATCATTGTCTCTAATATTATTCTAACATTTCACACTCAAGTAATATAATAGTGATCCTATCTGGCCTATGAGAGGAAGCGTGTACTAGGATATAATGTCAGGAATTGTTGAAAACTGACTTTTAGTGTATATGGCTAAGGTGTATGTAAGCTTATGACTTCAAATGTATATTTCAGGTCTGGACTAGAAAACATAATGTACGCAATGAGGTATAATTATCAAGATAAATGTGTCAGAATTCTGGAGAAATTAGCATCACAAAAGTGTCTCATGATTTGCACCAAATGTATGATGTCTTTTAGGCACATTTTAAGACTACGAGACATGGACTCTCTGGAAAACAGTGTGGCGTATAGAAAAAAGGTATGGTGAAAAACACAATACCATGCATCAAATATGAGCCAAAATTGGAGTACATATTATTGGCGCAAAGTAAGCCAGTTTATGGTAGTGTGCAGTTACTTTACATGATTATTGGGAATGAGCACTCTAAGGCTACGTTCACATTAGCGTTCGGGGGCTCTGCAGAGGGCTGCGTACTTCCCCCGTTAAGCCCCGCCTACTTCTGCATGCGTCCTGCGTATCTATCTTTAACACTGAGTACGCAGGACATGCGAATGTATGCGAATGCGGTTTTGACGCACCCACCAACCACAGCAAGTTGCGTTTTGCGCAGACGGCAGGCGTGTCAAAACAAAGCATCCGCATATTTCCTGCGTACCCAATGTTAAAGATAGGTACGCAGGAAGTATGCGGAAGTAAGCGGGGCTTAATGGAGGAAGTACGCAGCCCTCTGCAGAGCCCCCGAACGCTAATGTGAACCCAGCCTAACAACGCTCTTTTCCTGATAACCATGCATTCTAAACAGCCTGACTCGCCCGACGAACAAGGACAGCACTCGATAGTTGGGTGAAATTATATTGTCCTGGGTAAACCTGACCTGTCTAGAACAATGGCAGCTGATGTACACAGGATCTGTTACTGATTATATAGTATACGGTGAAGCTTGTCAGTCTCAGTTCACACTGGGTCTGTGCCAACTATCAGGTGCACATGTTCAGGAGGTATGCACCTGACAGTGTGCACTGTAAAGAAACGTATGATGGCTTTGTATAGGAAAGTCTGTTGCACTTTCATATACAGTTAACAAGCAATATGCAATGGAATAACTGCCAGATGGAGGCCGAAATAACATACTTTTGGCCTCCATCTGATGACCTGTGGTCACGATGCAGCATGTGTCAGAAAAAGCTCCCGACATATTGAATAGACTAGGTGCACAGGCGCAGTATGCAAGGTCACGCCAATGATAAGTTCAGTAAGCAGGAAGCAGCGTTACCAAAACCGTTACCCTCCCCCAAGGTAGTTAATAATTCAATAAACTATACAAAACTCCCTGTAATCTTATCAGAAGCAGCATTGCTCTCACATTCATTAAAAGAGAGGTCAGTAACAGCCTATTTCATCATACCAGGGGTCACGCTGCCTGAGGCAACCAACACTGATCCTGGAGAAAAACACTGGGGTTTCCATTTATGTCTCCTTGCTTACATAGAACCAAAATATTCCAGAAAGCAGTACAATGATTGTCACCATTCAGATTAGGCCCTATCATTATCATCAACGTAATTTCCCTGGTATTTCATACATAAAATGCATACAAAGTCGACACCCTCTTTTTGTCATGTGAAACTCATACCAAGAAGAATCATTTAAAGAACTTTTTCCACCTTTAATATCACATAAATACAATTAATGTACAATTAAAAAGAAAAATAAACATCTTTTTAGGTGAAAAAAAGAAAAATATAGAAACAAAATAAATACGCACACCCTAAAACTAATACTTTGTTGAAGTACCATTTGAATGTATGACAGCATTCAGGGTTTTTTGTTAGGAGTCTATCAGCATGGCACATCTAGAATTGGCGATCTTTGTCCATTCTTCCTTGCAGTAGCACAAGAATGAGAGAGACTGTTGTCACATGCAGTACACAACCAGTAATTGCCAGAAATTCCTGCAGCTCCTTTAATGTTGCTGTAGCCAGCCTCATGGATCAATTTTCGTCTTGTCTTTTCATCAAGTTTTAAGGGTGTAAAATTCTAGGTAATGTCACTAATGTGTCAAATTTAGGCCACTTCTTGATGACAGGCTTTACAGTGTTCTATGGTATATCTAATGCCTTGTAAAAATTTTTGTACCCTTCTTCTGACCGATAGCTTTCAAAAATGAGATCCCTTTGCTGAGCTGTAAGGCCTGTTTCACACTTCAGTTTTCTGGCGTCAGTCAAAATCCATCCTTAGCAGAAAAAAACGGATCCGACAGATTTGCCTGGTGGATCCATCTTTTTCCCCATAGACTAGTGACGGATGGCCTTCCGTTTCGTCCGTCGTGCAACAGATCCGTCGGAAAATAGGTGTCCATCTGCCGAAAAAAACGTCCCAAGGAACGTTTTTTGTCTCAGTCGAAAAGGCGGACAGTGATGGATCCGTCAACGTCCGTTGTCTAGTAGAATGGATACCAATGGGCGGTGGAACAGTCACTGCCTGTCAAAAAAACGAATCCATTGTCGGATTCCGTTTTTTTCAAAAGAGCATGGCCGGAATCATTTCTGTTCCTTTAATTTAACCCCAAAAGTCTTTCTGGCACCAAAATTATCACTATTTTTTTCTCTCTCTCAGAATCGTCTTCCTTTAAATTCCAAAATCTGCAGCTTCAACAGATGTGTAAAAAAAACCGGAACAACGGATGAAAAAAACGGCTGCAACTTATTAAACAGATGCGTTTTTTCGGAAGATCCGCTAAACAAATCCGTCAAAAAAACTGATCTGTTGCATTTGTTTTTCACTATTTTGGATGGATCCGTCCTTCCGTCAAGACGACGGATTTTGACTGACGCCAGAAAACTGAACAATGAAAAGGAAGGAACAGCATCCGTTTCCAGGTGAAAAAAATCTGAAGCTTTTATTCTGCCATCATCAGATACAACGTTTCGACCCTATTGAGGCCTTTATCAAGTACCTTTATCGAGGCCTCAATAGCATCGAAACATTGTATCTGATGATGGCAGAATAAAAGCTTCAGATTTTTTTCACCTGGAAACGGATGCTGTTCCTTCCTTTTCATTGTGCATGTATTGTTGGACCCGACGGGCCCGGGACCCTTGGAGCGTGCATCCTATGCATCTGTGTTCTGTTGGCTGTTTTTTCTATTTACTGCCAGAAAACTGAAGTGTCATAGAAAGCTGAATAAAATGATACCTTCATTTGAGCTATCCAATGTCATATTTGAAAAATCCACATTTTTCTTATATGTAAATAAGCTGTTCAGGGCTATGGGCTAAACATAGATCTCCCTGAGAGTCGGCCTCCAGAGCTTACGTTTAATAAAAGGGAGAGTTACCAGTGTGAGACAAGTAACTAACACAGAACAGGAGAAATTTTTTGTCTTTTTGCAAACACATCTTTTGCAGCTCTCTGAGCTCTGTTATATTGCAACACTGGCTTCCTGTGATTTGGAAGCTGAAGCACTGAGTGGAACCTGCAGATTTGTCAGTTATAATCACACACAGCTCTGCAGTGAGATCAGGAGAGCAGAGAGTGGCCATTGCACATCAATTGTTAACGCAAACTTTCATTTATAATAAGCTCTGGAGGCAGATTCTCCTGGAAATATATGCCCGGTCCATAGCCCATGAACAACTCATTTACATATAAGAAAAAGATGGACTTCTCTAGAACAAGACATCAGTTTACAGATGTCATGGTATAATTGTATTCAGCTTAATATGATCTGCATGTACAACTTACATCAACTTAGGAGGGTTGATCCTAATTAGAGATGAGAAAATTTGTTCAGATTTTGTCCCCAAATCTGATTTTGACATATTCGAGCTATAGTCAAACACTATTCGTGCCGAATGTATGTCTTATGATCAGTTCCGAACATATTTGGTAATTTCTACTCCCATTGACTCTAATGACGTTCGGCTGTGATCGATGAATATTGCAAAAGCAATATTCGAATCCGCTGACAGTACTGAGGAGCGTGCATCCTATGCATCTGTGTTCTGTTGGCTGTTTTTTCTATTTACTGCCAGAAAACTGAAGTGTAAAACAGGCCTAAGCGGTTTACAAACCCATTAGGCTTTTCCTGTAAAATACCAGAAATAATAAAATAATAATTTTATTATTTGCTGTAAAATAATGTCAGAAAAATTAAACTAGAACAGCTAAATATTATATGGGGTTAACCAGAATCACTTTAAATGATGTCGACTTAACACAAATTAAATGGGAATGGCTAATTATGAACACACCCATATCCACAATTAAAGGAGGGTGTTCACACTTATGCAAAAACTTTATTTTAGTTTATTTTTTTTTCCCTTCCAAATACCTTATTTGTTTGGATTTGTACAGATTATCGGTGACAATAAGAGTGGAAAATGTTCTGAAATTATTTATTTTAGCATGATTTTCGTAGAGGACAAAAACCTGGCATTTTAAAAGGGTTGTGTAGACTATACCACGGGCAATTTCAAAAGATACCAATGACCTATGACTAATTGGAGTGTGTGATGAAACTGCAGAACCCACACAAAGACAAAGAACATACAAATTCCATGCAGATTGTGCCCTGGGTTGGACACCAGCCCAGGACCCGAGTGAGGCCAGCAAGTATTGCTAACTATGTGCCACTGTGCATCCCCTGGATTTTTTTGTATCGGCATGTAACCCGGCAAGATTAAGATTTGTGTCCTCTATAAATTAAAAAACTTTTTAATCAGTTCTTGTCCTGATGATTTGCACACTGAACAATAGCAAACCACCTCTCGCTTGGACAACAGCTATCTCGTCTGTCCCCCCCATACACCTGCACACTTGGCTCACCTAAAAATTCATGCACTCTCACGAGGGAGGTGCAGGTCACTACCACAAACCTCCAGCGGTGATTAGATGTAGAAACCAAACTTGCCCCATTGTGATATCCGCCAAATCTGCCTTGGGTCAGCAGGCTCCCATAAATATTAGCGGGGGTTGTCAGGTTCCACCAAAAATCACCAATAAATCCAAAGATTTACTTGTAAAAATCAGTTTCAGGCTTATAAGTCTTCAATAGCAGAAAGTATAGCAAAAACTATTCCTGCACGGCATATTGCTTGCCTTTCTTTCGGAGCTGGACGTTTAGCAAAAGGCTCTAAGGGTTTGTGCACACAATGTGTTTTTCAAGCAGATTCTGCCTGAAACCTGCCTAAAAACAATGAACATATTCCCAGCAATGTCAAATTCACTAGCTGTGCATATGTTCCATCTTTTGTCACTACTTTTACCCGCTTCAGGCTTCAATGTCCATCAAGTGGCCAAGTCCAATCTTCTGGAGGCCTCTGCTTGTAAGCCACCACTATTTTATGTACAGAATGTAAATAAAACCACAACAAAGAATTTCCAAGAAGACATCAGAAAAGAGTCTTCCTACAGCATCTAAAAGACGCAGTATGCACGTACCCGACAGGTGCCCAATCGTAACACAACCATTATCCCAATCCAGGTCACACCAACCAAAAAGTGCCAAAAAATGACATTCAGGCTCAGTCTACAAAAGGCAGCCCTTACCACAATCTGCTGCAAAGACTACTGATGTCAATGTGAATGGATCATAACAGCAAAGCCCAGGGCGCTATATGGGAAAAGTATATTGAATTGAGCATGCTGACAGTGACCAAGTGACTTAGACCTCATGAAACGTGTATGTATTTCTGCAGCCAGCAGGCACCTGATGCAGAGCAGCTGGCCAACTTGGACAAGGTTTTTGTTTCTCTTCTTTCCATCTGGCTTAAATAAGATAATACCATTAGGTACACTTATCTAAGCATGTAATGACCTCATAGCTGGGACCATAAACAGGATTAACCAGTTACCTTACAATAGTGAATATCATATAGTTTGTTGCCTTGCCGTCATATAGACATAGAAGCTTTTTCCAAAGCAAGCGGCATTACACAATGATGGGTGTGCAGCCAAGAAACCTGCTCCGTTTCCTCTTACCAGTCATTATGGTTGTAAAAATAAACTACCCTTTCTTCTACAGTATTGCTTCATTGGATGCTTGATATCTCATCCTGGTATCTCCGCTCACCTGTCAGTCCAGCTCCTTTTAATGTGTCTACCTTTACTATTTTGGTATCTCACCCTGGCATCACAGCTCACCTGTCAGTCCAGCTCCTTTTATCTTATCTAATTTTACTATTTTGGTATTTCACCCTGACATCACAGCTCACCTGTCAGTCCAGCTCCTTTTTATCTTATCTAATTTTACTATTTTGGTATCTCACCCTGGCATCACTGCTCACATGTCAGTCCAGCTCCTTTTTATCTTATTTAATTTTACTATTTTGGTATCTCACCCTGGCATCACTGCTCACATGTCAGTCCAGCTCCTTTTATCTTGTCTATCTTTACTATTTTGGTATCTCACCCTGGCATCACAGCTCACCTGCCAGTCCAGCTCATTTTATCTTGTCTAATTTTAGTGTTTTGGTAGCTCACCCTGACATTTTGGCTCACTTGCTAATCCAGCTCCTTTTATCTTGTCTACCTTTACTATATTGGTAGGTCACCCTGGCATCTCGGCTCACCTGCCAGCCCAGCTCCCTTTATCTTGTCTACCTTTACTATTACTTGGCCATCTTTTTTTTTTCTAGCACCACCTTAACTTTTAGTTACCGGCCTGTAAAGAATGAACAGTCTGATAAAAATTGTTATATTTTACAATGGTTGAAGGGCCCTCAAGGAATTTTAATTAGATTTATCTACCAAGGGTAGTATACACTGTACATGTTGTTACAATGTTAACACTGGCTTTAGTTCTTACTAATAGGTAGGGTGGATTTGACATGATCGATTGGACTTATTCATTGTGATTAGTTATGATGTTTTTTACCCCATCAACTTATAAACAGCATATACACTTTCCATTTTTTTCTAAATAAAACAGCACTGCATGCATATATTAAAGAATAAGGCTATGTTTCCACAGGCCAGATTACATTCGGATTAGCTGTGGATTGAACGCTGCGTACAGCCGCAGCGTACAGTCCACAGCGTCGATATTACAGCATAGTAGAGGGGATTTTATGAAATCCCATCTCCACTATGCGTGTGAACACGCATCCGGTAGTCCTGCGTTTCTGGACATGCGGCATGTCTTTTTAGATCGCAGCATGTCTGTTTACCTACCGTCTCCGCAAGGTAGATAACACAGTCCTATGTATAGGGTGCGGCGATTCCCGATGTGTCCAAAGCGCCGACAATCCAGACCGTGGAGATGTACCCTAACACAAATGCTGACATTAAATGGTCTTTATTGAATTCTCATTTTACTTCCAATACACGGTCTATTATTTAAGTTCATGTTAGACTTATAACCAGCACAGGTTTTGCCTTGTTACCATACTTTACTCTGAAATATATACCTTTTACATTCCGTGATGTTTACCCCAGTGGACTTCTCTTCTATGTTTTCCTTCTCTTTCCCTTTGACCTTCCCCTCCGCTTTATCCCTTTACTTTCCCTGTTTCCCTAGCCTTCCCTTCCTCTCTAAGGCTTTCAAGTTTGCCCCTTTGATTTTCCCTGCCCTATTGAGGTTTTAAGAAACACTGCATATGTATATCTTATCTTTATGTGTTTTAACAGGTTATAATTTTGTTATTACTTGTTGCATATTCAAATGCAATGTCATGCTAATTTTCCCCATTCCCGGTTAATATAAATTTTAAAAAAATTATTCAAATAAATAACAAATGCAATCAAAAGAAGTATGAATAGAGCTCTATCTACTGGGTCATATCCCTTTCTGAACAAGAAAGGTGTGCTTATATTATAATTCTTCCTCAATACAGCAGAGAAACAATATAACACAGTGCAAATTGTGACGCAAGCATCACAACGATCAAAAAATGGCCCAGGACATTCCTGCATGATCAGCGATACCCGGCGGGGGGGGCGGTCGCTGATGCGTGCCACACACAGCAAGATTGCTGGTGAGATCGCTGTTGCGTCACAAAATCGGTGACTCATCAGCGATCTCGCTAGCGAGATCGCTATGTGTGAAGTACCCCTTAGACTGGAAAAGGCTAGTCTCACCCGATTTACCGAAGAACCTAGTGCATGCCATGGTTTTTTTTCAAGTGCAAATTCAGTCCTTGGAAAAAAAAAATGCATATCTGAACATCCCAATTAGATAATATTGTTCCAAGTGCTGAACTTGACCTTATAAGCAGCACATCACACTGTGTGATCGAGATTACCATGATACTGTATGGAGACAGAATGATCCTATTAACAACTGTTCTGTTATCATCGGTTATCGTTGGCCTGTGTATGAGATCGACTGGTATATGTTATGGGAGGCACTGCCATGCTCATACAGTTATGGGAAGACCTGTGTGGCTGATGCTGCTATAGAAGGCACTATGGGACTGGTATTGTTATGGAAGGCATTGTTTGTTTGACTAACACTGTTAGAGGCACTGTGTGGCTGAAACTACAGGGTGGGCCATTTATAAGGATACACCTAAATATAATTGGAATGGTTGGTGATATCAACTTCCTGTTTGTGGCACATTAGTATATGGGAGGGGGGAAACTTTTCAAGATGGGTGGTGACCATGGCTGCCATTTTGAAGTCTGCCATTTTGGATCCAATTTTATTTTTTTCAATGGGAAGAGGGTCATGTGACACATCAAACTTATTGATAATTTCACAAGAAAAACAATGATGTGCTTGGTTTCAACGTAACTTTATTCTTTCATGAGTTACTTACAAGTTTATGACCACTTATAAAATGTGTTCAAAGTGCTGCCCATTGTGTTGGATTGTCAATGCAACCCTCTTCTCCCAATCTTGACACACTGATAGCAACACCGCAGAAGAAATGGTGTGGTATATGGGGTACAAAGACAGTAGGGCCATTCTTCATCAATGGAAACCTCAATGCCACTGGATATCTGAAATTGCTACATGATGATGTGTTGCCCTCTTTATGCACTGAAGATGGCACGTTTCCTGAGTTTTTCCAGCAAGATGGTGCACCACCACATTATGACTGTCAGGTCCGAGCATTCCTACAAGGAATCTGACCCCCTTAGACTAGCATTTCATCTGCTGTTAACATGAACAGTGGAGGTCAAGGTAAAGTCTGTAACACCAAGCAAAATTTCAGTGAGAGCTGCTCATAGGTGTACTATAGAGGCAAATCAGAACCCTCACCTGGCTGCAAAAGGCCTTCAGAAAGATTTAGCAGACTCTAGAGTTGTAGCACATTGTTCTACTGTTCATAGACACCTGCAAAAATATGGCCTTCATGGAAGAATCATCAGAAGAAAACCTCTCCTTCGTCCTCACCATAAAATTCAGTGTCAGAAGTATGCAAAAGAAAATCTAAAAAAACCTGATGTATATTGGAAAAAAGTCCCGTGGACCGATGAGGTTAAAATAGAACTTTTTGGCCACAATGATCAAAGGTATGTGTGGAGAAAAAAAGAGCACAGAATTTCAGGAAAATAACATCTCGACAACCGTTAAACATTGTAGAGGATCAATCATGCTTTTGGGGTTGTGTACTGATATAGGAGGCGCTGTGTGGTTGGCACTGATATAGGAGGCACTGTGTGGCTGGTACTGATATAGGAGGCATTGTGTGGCTTGTACTTATATAGGAGGCATTGTGTGGCTGGTACTGATATAGGAGGCACTGTGTGGCTGGTACTGATATAGGAGGCACTGTGTGGCTGGTACTGATATAGGAGGCATTGTGTGGCTTGTACTTATATAGGAGGCATTGTGTGGCTGGTACTGATATAGGAGGCACTGTGTGGCTGGTACTGATATAGGAGGCACTGTGTGGCTGGTACTGATATAGGAGGCACTGTGTGGCTGGTACTGATATAGGAGGCACTGTGTGGCTGGTACTGATATAGGAGGCACTGTGTGGCTGGTACTGATATAGGAGGCACTGTGTGGCTGGTACTGATATAGGAGGCACTGTGTGGCTGGTACTGAAATAGGAGGCATTGTGTGGCTTGTACTTATATAGGAGGCATTGTGTGGCTGGTACTGATATAGGAGGCACTGTGTGGCTGGTACTGATATAGGAGGCACTGTGTGGCTGGTACTGATATAGGAGGCACTGTGTGGCTGGTACTGATATAGGAGGCACTGTGTGGCTGGTACTGATATAGGAGGCATTGTGTGGCTTGTACTTATATAGGAGGCATTGTGTGGCTGGTACTGATATAGGAGGCACTGTGTGGCTGGTACTGATATAGGAGGCATTGTGTGGCTTGTACTTATATAGGAGGCATTGTGTGGCTGTTACTGATATAGGATGCACTGTGTGGCTGGTACTGATATAGGAGGCACTGTGTGGCTGGTACTGACATAGGAGGCACTGTGTGGCTGGTACTGATATAGGAGGCACTGTGTGGCTGGTACTGATATAGGAGGCACTGTGTGGCTGGTACTGATATAGGAGGCACTGTGTGATTGGCACTGATATAGGAGGCACTGTGTGGTTGGCACTGATATAGGAGGCACTGTGTGGCTGGCACTGATATAGGAGGCACTGTGTGGCTGGTACTGATATAGGAGGCATTGTGTGGCTTGTACTTATATAGGAGGCATTGTGTGGCTGGTACTGATATAGGAGGCATTGTGTGGCTTGTACTTATATAGGAGGCATTGTGTGGCTGGTACTGATATAGGAGGCATTGTGTGGCTTGTACTTATATAGGAGGCACTGTGTGGCTGGTACTGATATAGGAGGCACTGTGTGGCTGGTACTGATATAGGAGGCATTGTGTGGCTGGTACTGATATAGGAGGCACTGTGTGGCTGGTACTGATATAGGAGGCACTGTGTGACTGGTACTGATATAGGAGGCACTGTGTGGCTGGTACTGATATAGGAGGCACTGTGTGGCTGGTACTAATATAGGAGGCACTGTGTGGCTGGTACTGATATAGGAGGCACTGTGTGGCTGGTACTGATATAGGAGGCACTGTGTGGCTGGTACTGATATAGGAGGCATTGTGTGGCTGTTACTGATATAGGAGGCATTGTGTGGCTGTTACTGATATAGGAGGCACTGTGTGGCTGGTACTGATATAGGAGGCACTGTGTGGCTGGTACTGATATAGGAGGCAATGTGTGTGGCTGGTACTGATATAGGAGGCAATGTGTGTGGCTGGTACTGATATAGGAGGCACTGTGTGGCTGGTACTGATATAGGAGGCAATGTGTGTGGCTGGTACTGATATAGGAGGCAATGTGTGTGGCTGGTACTGATATAGGAGGCACTGTGTGGCTGGTACTGATATAGGAGGCAATGTGTGTGGCTGGTACTGATATAGGAGGCAATGTGTGTGGCTGGTACTGATATAGGAGGCACTGTGTGGCTGGTACTGATATAGGAGGCACTGTGTGGCTGGTACTGATATAGGAGGCACTGTGTGTGGCTGGTACTGATATAGGAGGCACTGTGTGTGGCTGGTACTGATATAGGCGGCACTGTGTGGCTGGTACTGATATAGGAGGCACTGTGTGGCTGGTACTGATATAGGAGGCACTGTGTGGCTGGTACTGATATAGGCGGCACTGTGTGGCTGGTACTGATATAGGAGGCACTGTGTGGCTGGTACTGATATAGGAGGCACTGTGTGGCTGGTACTGATATAGGAGGCACTGTGTGGCTGGTACTGATATAGGAGGCACTGTGTGGCTGGTACTGATATAGGAGGCACTGTGTGGCTGGTACTGATATAGGAGGCATTGTGTGGCTGTTACTGATATAGGAGGCACTGTGTGGCTGGTACTGATATAGGAGGCACTGTGTGGCTGGTACTGATATAGGAGGCACTGTGTGGCTGGTACTGATATAGGAGGCACTGTGTGGCTGGTACTGATATAGGAGGCACTGTGTGGCTGGTACTGATATAGGAGGCACTGTGTGGCTGGTACTGATATAGGAGGCACTGTGTGGCTGGTACTGATATAGGAGGCACTGTGTGGCTGGTACTGATATAGGAGGCATTGTGTGGCTGTTACTGATATAGGAGGCACTGTGTGGCTGGTACTGATATAGGAGGCACTGTGTGGCTGGTACTGATATAGGAGGCACTGTGTGGCTGGTACTAATATAGGAGGCACTGTGTGGCTGGTACTGATATAGGAGGCACTGTGTGGCTGGTACTGATATAGGAGGCACTGTGTGGCTGGTACTGATATAGGAGGCATTGTGTGGCTGTTACTGATATAGGAGGCATTGTGTGGCTGTTACTGATATAGGAGGCACTGTGTGGCTGGTACTGATATAGGAGGCACTGTGTGGCTGGTACTGATATAGGAGGCAATGTGTGTGGCTGGTACTGATATAGGAGGCAATGTGTGTGGCTGGTACTGATATAGGAGGCACTGTGTGGCTGGTACTGATATAGGAGGCAATGTGTGTGGCTGGTACTGATATAGGAGGCAATGTGTGTGGCTGGTACTGATATAGGAGGCACTGTGTGGCTGGTACTGATATAGGAGGCACTGTGTGGCTGGTACTGATATAGGAGGCACTGTGTGGCTGGTACTGATATAGGAGGCACTGTGTGTGGCTGGTACTGATATAGGAGGCACTGTGTGGCTGGTACTGATATAGGAGGCACTGTGTGGCTGGTACTGATATAGGAGGCACTGTGTGGCTGGTACTGATATAGGCGGCACTGTGTGGCTGGTACTGATATAGGAGGCACTGTGTGGCTGGTACTGATATAGGAGGCACTGTGTGGCTGGTACTGATATAGGAGGCACTGTGTGGCTGGTACTGATATAGGAGGCACTGTGTGGCTGGTACTGATATAGGAGGCACTGTGTGGCTGGTACTGATATAGGAGGCACTGTGTGGCTGGTACTGATATAGGAGGCACTGTGTGGCTGGTACTGATATAGGAGGCACTGTGTGGTTGGTACTGATATAGGAAGCACTGTGTGGCTGGTACTGATATAGGAGGCACTGTGTGGCTGGTACTGATATAGGAGGCACTGTGTGGCTGGTACTGATATAGGAGGCACTGTGTGGTTGGTACTGATATAGGAGGCACTGTGTGGTTGGTACTGATATAGGAAGCACTGTGTGGCTGGTACTGATATAGGAGGCATTGTGTGGCTGGTACTGATATAGGAGGCACTGTATGGCTGGTACTGATATAGGAGGCACTGTGGTTGGTACTGATATAGGAGGCATTGTGTGGTATTCTAAAAATTTGCACTAATTTTCTTCAATTGTTTTTTGTACAAATGTCATCAAGTGTATATAAATACTTGTGACAGTGGCTAATAGTGTTCTCTGAGTACTGCAATGTCATATGTTGGTATACTATATGAATAATGAGAAAATAAAGTAAAATCATAACACAGTCAGATCTGCAACAACAGCTTACACCAATGTTGTGCTTACATGTGCCATAATGAGAGGAAGGAAACCTGTAAAAGATCTGAAAGTCTTCATTGTTCTTAAGCACACGGCTTTCCACACCATTGTAAAGTGCCAAGGTCATGCAGTTGGATGTGTCTTCATGATTTTGCCTGCAAATGTCCACAATTCTAAACATGTAGTTGTTCTTTCTTTTCATAATCTCAAAAGGGCAAGCATTGAAAAATAAGTGTGCACATATTTATTGGTCTCTGGACATATTGTTTTTTTCATCATGTTTGGCATATGTGATCAAAATACTGCAGCTCCATGTGCTTAAAGGGAATCTGTCACCTATTTTTTCTACTATAAGCTGCGGCCACCGCCATCAGGGGCTTATCTACAGCATTCTGTAATGCTGTAGATAAGCCCCCGATGTAACCTGAAAGAGAAGAAAAACAAATTATATTATATTCACCCCGGGGCGGTCCGGGTCTGGTCCGATGAGTGTCGCGGTCCAGTCCGGCGCCTCCCACCTTCTAGCAATGACATCCTCTTCTTTCCTTCCTGTCGTGGCTCCTGCACAGGCGCACTGCTCTCCCCTGTTGAGGACAGAGCAGAATACTACAGTGCGCAGGCGCCGAGAGAGGTCAGAGGGGCCCCGCACCTGCGCACTGCAGGACTCTGCTCTGCCCTCAACAGGGGAGAGCAGTGCGCCTGCGCAGGAGCCGCGGCAGAAGGAGGACGTCACTGCTAGAAAATGGGAGGCGCAGGACCGCAACACCCATCGGACCCGGACGGGACTCGGACAGCCCCTGGGTGAATATAATATAACTCGTTTTTCTTATCTTTCAGGTTACATCGGGGGCTTATCTACAGCATTACAGAATTACAAAACCTAAGATTTCACAAATCTCCTGCACAGGGAGATTTTTTTTATGACTGAATTTGCGCACTGCAGATTTTCTGATAATCTGCAACAAATCACACATGTAATTTGTCTGAAAAAAGCAGCAAAAAAAAGTAGCAAAAACACAGTTATTTGCTGCATTTTATAAGCAGCAGAAAGGTTTTGCCTGCAAAAAAACACTACAAAAACATGAAGTGTGAACACATCCCTGTTGTTTTAAAGTAAAAATTGCAGGTAGGTATATTATTCTCTGAAACGCTCTAGCCAGCATCTCCCAGCGCCTCTACAGGTGATTGACAGATCTCTCACTATGGGGGAGACGGGTCAATGACCTGTAGCTACTGGGTAAAGGCGGCCGGGGGAGGCCCAGGACTAGTCTAATCTCTGGTTATGGTCATCAGCCAGATCTTCAAACTATATATTCTCTGAGACCCCGGAACATTTAGGCAGCATGAGTCAGGTGACAGACTTCCTTTAAAACATGTTTTAATGTTAATTTTATACAATATAGTAGGAATTGTATACAGGAACATTTGCACAGAGAAAGTGGTGGAGAATGAAAGAGCTAAAATCCTGTGGGACTTCAAGATCAAGACAGATAAGCAGGTGTTGGCACAGTAGACAAGGATCAGAAGACAGCAATGATAATAGATGTGGCAGTGCCAAGTGACAGCAACATCAGGAAGAAGGAATATGAGAAGCTGGAGAAATACCAAGACCTCAAAGGAGAACTGGAGAAGATGTAGAAGGTGAAGGCAACAGTGATTCCAGTGGTGATAGGAGCACTTGGAGCAGTGACCCCTAAGTTGGAAGAATGGCTACAACAGATCCCAGGAGCAATATCTGAACTCTGTCCAGAAAAGCGCAATAGTGGGAACAACCAAGATCCTGCGCAGAACCCTCAAACTCCCAGGCCTCTGGTAGAGGACCCGAGAATGAGAAAGGACAAAAAAAATCAGTTAATTCCAAAGAGCTCAATTTTGTCTCATCTGACCACAGCACCTTCTCCCAATCACTCACAGAATCTTCCAGGTGTTCACTGGCAAACTTCAGACGGGCCTGCACATGTGCCTTCTTGAGCAGGGGGACCTTGCGGGCACTGCAGGATTTTAAACCTTTACGGCGTAATGTGTTACCAATGGTTTTCTTGGTGACTGTGGCCCCAGCTGCCTTGTGATCATTATCAAGTTCCCCCTGTGTAGTTTTAGGCTGATCTCTCACCTTCCTCATGATCAAGGATACCCCACAAGGTGAGATTTTGCATGGCACCCCAGATCGATGTTGATTGACAGTCATTTTGTATTTCTTACTATTGCACCAACAGTTGTCTCCTTCTCACCCAACGTCTTACATGTGGTTTTGTAGCCTATTCCAGCTTTGTGCAGGTCTATGATCTTGTCCCTGACATCCATATAAAGCTCTTTGGTCTTGCCCATGTTGTAGACGTTAGAGTCTGACTGATTAATTGAATCTGTGGACAGGAGTCTTTTATAAAGGTGACTATGTAAGACAGCTGTCTAATGCAGGTAACGAGTTGATTAGGAGCGTCTAACTGGCCCGTAGGAGCCGGAACCAGGGCCGCCATCAGGGCATTACTGCCCTGACTGGCGTATGGAGCCCGGTGGGCAGAGGGGGCCCGCATCGGGCCTCGTCTCATCTGCTCACTAGGCCCCTATCGGCAGGCTAAAAAGGGCCCTTAGTGGCGCTGCGCCTGTGGCAGTTCAACGCTATTGACGTGCGGGCCTGCGCCTGCATGTCAATAGTTAAAAGCCGCCAGCCAATCAGAGGCTGGCAGCTGACGTCAGCCGCAGAGTGCACCTCGCCGGCGTCTGACATCATTGTCAGTCGCCTGCAAATGCGCGCTTCAGCTGCGTGGAGGGAGCTTCGCCGCTGGAGCGCGGCCAGGTAAGAAGAACTTGTTTTTATATATTTTTTTTTTTTATTATTGAGAGCGGTGATCCAGGGGGCCTGGGGCAGACTGTGAGACACGGGGGCAGAATGCTGGACACTGCGGCAGAATGCAAGACATGATGGGGGCAGAATGCAATACATGATGGGGGCAGAATGCATGACATGGGGGCAGAATGTGACAGTGAGACACAGGAGGGGGCAGAATGTGAGGCACAGGGGCAGAATGTGACAGTAAGGAACAGGAGGGGGCAGAATGTGAGACATGAGGGCAGAATGTGAGTCTCATTACCAACACCAGTATAATTACAATGGCAGATAACACCTCTACCTGCTTTAACTCCCTTCACAATGGACTTTGCACATGCTCACTAGATGCTTCAAAACAAAAGATGGTCTGAGTCAGTCTGTTGCTACTAATGTACATGTGTATTTCCAGAAATGACAATGAGAATCAAATAGTGAAAGTGACTATTGGGAAAATTACAAGATTTCTATTTCTTTTAATACAAGCTGTGATCTGAAAAATAAATGAAAAAAATTAACAACATTTTTAAAACCATTCATTTGACCTGATTTAACAGTCGGTCATTTTCTGATGATACATTGCCTTTAATGTATTGACAAACCTCAATGCGCCCAGCGCATGTCAAAAAAGTGTAGTCTAGCATAGTCTGCTGTGCTTTACTATACAGAGGGACCAAGAAAATAGATGCAATGCTTGTTCGTCAGGTGAAATGATCTTTTAGTTTATTTAAAAATCATCCTTCCAGGGAGTATATGTCCTGCAGAGATTAATGTTGGCAGCCTATGCACACAGAATGACCTTGATTGTTCTGTGTGCATCATAAGTGCAGATTAGTACTAAACATCTGCCCAGCACGAAGCACGTAATTTAACATTGCTTATCGGCTGATGTCACTGCACCAGCATAGAAGAGGGTTCTTCACGGTAAGAGCAGTGAGGCTCTGGAATTCTCTTCCTGAGGAAGTGGTGATGGCCAACTCACTGAATGAATTTAAGAAAGGAATGGATGCTTTTCTTGTGAGTAACAGTATAGAAGGTTACGAATAACAGAATATTATAGGTAGATGGTTGACCCAGCTTAGGGGAAGGAATTTTTTTTCCCTATGGAGAAAATTGGCTTCTACGCTGTGGGTTTTTGCCTTCCCCAGGATCAACAAAGCAGAACAGCTGCACTAAAAAAAGGCTGAACTAGATGGACATCAGGTCTTCCTTCAGCCTTCAAAACTATGTTACTATGTTACTGCTCCGCAAAGCCCCATCTGGAATGAAGTGGAGGTGCACATGCTGGAACTCAGCTTTGTTCATTGTCTATCAGACTGGCAAAAATAGCTGAGCGCTGTACCCGGTTTTCAGTCCCATTGACAATGAATGGAGCAGAGGTAGAGTCCGTAGTACGGACAGGTTACAACTTACGATTGTGGGGATATCTGAGCCGAGTTCTATAACATCCTGAAAAGACTGTGCGGTGGCTTCTGCCTGCTCTCAACTGCAGGGGTGTTTCCAAGCAAAGAGGGTGGCAATGCACAATCATTCCCTGCTTTGGCCTCAGACATACACAAGTGCAAACATGCCCATTGTACTCTCATAACTGAGATGCCATGTGCTGGAACTGCAGCTTCATTTTCTCAAAATCACAAAACATACAATGCGCACACGTATTAGTGAAGTCCACCGCCTCTTAGGTGAAATTCATATTCCATGCAATTCCATTTCTAGGGAGAGAACGATTCACACTAATCACATTCCAATGTATGGGAAGATTACCTCATGCTGAGAAACATGGAATGCCGATGTCAGATACACACAGGACTGATAGAAGCTCTCCTCCCATCAAAGTTTTTATCCTCTTAATATATTGCAATCGTAATATTATACAACACTGTATACTTAAAATTGCTCATTTTGACGTTCTAGCCAGCTAATTCTTCTGTTTTTCCCATTAGGTCTTTGACATGAGTCATCATTATAACTACATTTCCACCTCACTGCAAGGTCCCTGGCAGCGCAGCTCCACCTCCTTTTCAACTTCTGACCCAGCTACTCTGATTCTCCCCCCTGCAGGGACTTTTCAGTGATGTAGAATTGTAGTTCTCATGCTGACTCATGCAGGGAAAAGAGATTTCCTGTTTCTACATAAGGTTTAGAAGCATTCCGCAAATCAGATTTTAATCATGTGATGTCTTAACCATCTTGTGAAAAAAGGTGGCTGTGAATGTGAGGCTCTCTAGATATGAAAGTATTCTGAATTCCCATAGAAATGAAAGGAATATTGTTTCTCTTTGCGGAGAGTGACATACCAGCTCTGGCATGCCAAGGTAAGGAGGCTTATTCGCCGTGCAATGTTCCTCTGGGAATTGTAATATGAAAATTGCCTCTTCAGAGAAGAAGAGGACTTGAACTCTATAGTTACACCTCGTATTTTGCACTGACGAGGTGCAATTCCCCCCAAATACCGGCTTGATAAATGGCCTCTAGTGACTTGTAGGATCGCTGCTTCCAATAGGTTGCGCTATAGAGTGCAATTGCTATTTCTCTCTTTGATGAGGCAATTTGCACATATAAGTGAATGAATGGGAACACTTCTATATTCAGATTTCTGTAATATAATATTTAAAAACATTTTTTTTCTGTTCAGAAAAGCATTACTCTTATGCCAGTTAGACATATGCCAATTCTTGGTCAAATGACAGGCGGGTAGCAAATCACGATACAATGGAAACTTAATAATATCCATATTAAGAACTGTTTTTAGAAGTATTTCTGGTCATTGTTGAGGCTGTCTTGTGGAAGTAGACAACCACAAGATGACCCTATGTAGATGGATATGGGATAGATTAGATAGATATGGGATAGATAGATATGGGATAGATTAACTAGATATGGGATAGATAGATATGTGATAGATTAACGAGATATGGGATAGATAGATATGGGATAGATGGATAGATAGATTGGGATAGATAGATAGATATGGGATAGATAGATAGATATGGGATAGATAGATAGATATGGGATAGATAGATATGTGATAGATTAACTAGATATGGGATAGATAGATATGTGATAGATTAACGAGATATGGGATAGATAGATATGTGATAGATTAACGAGATATGGGATAGATAGATATGGGATAGATAGATAGATATGGGATAGATATGGGATAGATAGATAGATAGATAGATAGATAGATAGATAGATAAGCTGTGCAATAAGTCAGAAGAGGTCATTGTTTGCCTTGGCACTTATCAATGAAATAAGACTCAGAATAAAATACCTCTACAGTAGATTTCACTACTAAGAGCTGCTCAGACTAAGTCAAGCGGCTCATAAATCTCCTTACACCTCGCTAATCCTCGGCACTTCTGTTGTGGCACTCTATGCTAATACGATTTATAATGGTCTACTAGGTGTTGCAGAAAATTATCCCCTAGTTTGATCAGTTGGTCATATGTAGAGGTACTGAGCCTACATCAGTTATAGGAGGAGGTGAGATGTGTCCGTGAATTGCTTTGTGCAATGACAACAGTGCCATCAACTGGCTCACACAGATAAGGAAAAGGACACTGTTGTAAATGCAGAGACATCCATCACTGAACCTCCTAACAGATGTACATAAAAAAAACACATTTGGGTGGGCTCTAGAATATCAATTGTTAATCATATCTGTGAAAATATTGATCATTAATGGTGACACAAGCAACAGAAGATTAAAAAAAATACATCTATGGTTTTTATTGATGCAAATGATGCAGATCAGTGTAAAGGGAATTTGTCACCTGGTTGTTACCACCTAATCTGAAAGCAGCATTAAAGGGATTTTGTAACCCCATTTTTGCTCTATGAGCTGCGGCCACCGCCATCAGGGGCTTATCTACAGCATTCTGTAATGTTGTAGATAAGCCCCCGATGTAACCTGAAAGAAAAACAAGTTAGATTATACTCACCGGGGGGCGCGGTCCGGTGCGGTGGGTATCGCGGTACTGTCAGGTGCCTCCCATCTTCTAGTGATGCCGTCCTCTTCCTAACTTCTGCCTCGGCTCCTGCGCAGGCGTACTTTATCTGCCCAGTTGAGGGCAGAGTAAAGTACTGCAGTGCACAGGCATTGGGAAAGGTCAGAGAGGTTTCTGCATTTTTTCTCACGCTCATTAGTTCACTTCAGGTCAGCCAGTGACGTTAGTGAGGCTGCGCGGAGACCCCTGGCTGACCTGAGGTGAACTGATGAGCGTGGGGAAAAAAATGCAGAAACTTTCCCATGCTCATTAGTTCATCTCAGAGCAGCCAGGGAGGCTGCGCAGAGATGAAATAATTCATTCTGGCAGTGGTTTACATGGGGCTGATCGCATTAGCACCGGTCCCTGTGTAAACCACTTAACCCTTTCTGATGGATTGCCGCGGAGGACCTGACTGAGCAGCGAAGAGGTAAGGATATGGTTGCTTTTTTGTTTTATTTTTGTTACAGGTCGCTGGTTTATTTTTGGATTACCAGAGCAATAAATCTTGTCAAAACCTAGGTGTCTTTATTTCATTAAAATAATTTTGAATGAATGTCTGTGTGTGTTTTTTAATAATAGATAAGTGTCTAATTAACACCTCTCCATTATTAATCGGCTTAATGTGACCTTCCAATTGCAAGGTGACATTAATCCATTAATATTAACCCATTAGCCACCACTACAGGACAATAAGAATAGAGAGGATAAGTGCCAGAAAAGGCGCATCTTATAGATGCGCCTTTTCCGGGGTGTCTGGGGGCAGATTTTTGTAGCCAGGGGGGGCCAAAAACAAAGGTCTCTCTCAAGGCTATTAAAATCTGCCCTCACTCACCTGCTTTACCTCTCTGGTTGTGATTTTGCTTCGGGAGCCCACACATTTTTTTCCAACGAATTAACCCCTTAGTTTAATACCTAGACGTCCCAAATTTTACACACAAACCCTCATTTAATTATTTGTCAGGGACATATAAAAAAATACATGAAATAAAATGGTTTACTCTATGTAAACCATGTGTCATTTCATGTCGGGTTTGGGAATGATTTTACAGAAGCCGGCAATTGAATTAGCGGCTATTCTACTGTGTAGAACTCTATGAAATAAATATATATATATATATATATATATATATATGTGTGTGTGTCTCTCAATGACATAGAATATATATACAGTTGTGGCCAAAAGTATTGACACCCCTGCAATTCTGTCAGATAATACTCAGATTCTTCCTGAAAATGATTGCAAACACAAATTCTTTGGTATTATGTTCATTTAATTTGCCTTAAATTAAAAAACACAAAAAGAATTGCCCTAAAGCCAAATTGGATATAATTCCACACCAAACATAAAAAAGAGGGAGGACAAAAGTATCGGCACTGTTCGAAAAATCATGTGATGCTTCTCTAATTTGTGTAATTAACAGCACCTGTAACTTACCTGTGGCACCTAACAGGTGTTGGCAATAACTAAATCACACTTGCAGCCAGTTGACATGGATTAAAGTTGACTCAACCTCTGTCCTGTGTCCTTGTGTGTACCACATTGAGCATGGAGAAAAGAAGGAAGACCAAAGAACTGTCTGAGGACTTGAGAAACCAAATTGTGTGGAAGCATGAGCAATCTCAAGGCTACAAGTCCATCTCCAAAGACCTGAATGTTCCTGTGTCTACCGTGCGCAGTGTCATCAAGAAGTTTAAAGCCCATAGCACTGTGGCTATCCTCCCTAGATGTGGACGGAAAAGAAAAATTGACAAGAGATTTCAACGCAAGATTGTGCGGATGTTGGATAAAGAACCTCGACTAACATCCAAACAAGTTCAAGCTGCCCTGCAGTCCGAGGGTACAACAGTGTCAATCCGTACTATCCGTCGGCATCTGAATGAAAAGGGACTGTATGGTAGGAGACCCAGGAAGACCCCACTTCTTACCCCGAGACATAAAAAAGCCAGGCTGGAGTTTGCCAAAACTTACCTGAAAAAGCCTAAAACGTTTTGGAAGAATGTTCTCTGGTCAGATGAGACAAAAGTAGAGCTTTTTTGGGCAAAGGCATCAACATAGAGTTTACAGGAGAAAAAAAGAGGCATTCAAAGAAAAGAACACGGTCCCTACAGTCAAACATGGCGAAGGTTCCCTGATGTTTTGGGGTTGCTTTGCTGCCTCTGGCACTGGACTGCTTGACCGTGTGCATGGCATTATGAAGTCTGAAGACTACCAACAAATTTTGCAGCATAATGTAGGGCCCAGTGTGAGAAAGCTGGGTCTCCCTCAGAGGTCATGGGTCTTCCAGCAGGACAATGACCCAAAACACACTTCAAAAAGCACTAGAAAATGGTTTGAGAGAAAGCACTGGAGACTTCTAAGGTGGCCAGCAATGAGTCCAGACCTGAATCCCATAGAACACCTGTGGAGAGATCTAAAAATGGCAGTTTGGTGAAGGCACCCTTCAAATATCAGGGACCTGGAGCAGTTTGCCAAAGAAGAATGGTCTAAAATTCCAGCAGAGCATTGTAAGAAACTCATTGATAGTTACCGGAAGCGGTTGGTCGCAGTTATTTTGGCTAAAGGTTGTGCAACCAAGTATTAGGTTGAGGGTGCCAGTACTTTTGTCTGGCCCATTTTTGGAGTTTTGTGTGAAATGATCAATGTTTTGCTTTTTGCTTCATTCTCTTTTGTGTTTTTTCATTTAAGACAAATTAAATGAAGATAATAATACCAAAGAATTTGTGTCTGCGATCATTTTCAGGAAGAAACTGAGTTTTATCTGACAAAACTGCAGGGGTGTCAATACTTTTAGCCACAACTGTATATATATGTGTGTGTGTATATCTATTCATTCATTTCTTTATTAAACCTGTCAGTGTGATTTTACTGTATCACGCACTGAATTGCCGGCTTTTTTAAAGGACACCGGGTGCGTATTTCTCGCAAGTCACACATCTGGTCCGTGTGTAATGCGGTTTTTTTGCGCACCCATAGACTTGCATTGGCGTAAAATACGCGTGAGAAATATACGGCTGATGGAAGCTACCCCATAGAGAATCATTGGTCCGTGTGCAATGCGTGGTTTTAACGCCCCTCACTCGTCCATATTTCTCTGTAGTGTGACCCCCGGCCTAGGCGGCAGAGCAGGTGGCTCTGCAACAGCCGGCTTGTGTGAGGTAACACAGAGCCAAGAGAAGGGAACGCCTTGCACCCCTCAGAGTGACACAATGGTGCAGTCGCCCATGGCAACAAGTCTATCATACAGACTGTTTTGACGCCCTGGCTGCGATCCGGAGGATACAGTTTTGCCTTTAAAGTTGTGAGTTTTTGGACAATAAAGACATTTTATTTTGTGGACACCGCTGCACTACATTTGGTTGGAGAATGCGGGCAGTGTGAACTGAGGCTTACCCAAACGCCACCTGCATGTCTGTCATTAGGCCTGCCACACTGCAACCCAGGCCTGCGTACAAGATGTAGGAAATCCTGAGGCACCTGGTCCTGGAGTTGGGGAACCCTGCGCAAGACGACATGGAAGCTTTAAATCACTGTCTATGAGTGCACTGCCTACTTCCCAGTGGGCTGAAGTGGTAGCTCCGTTTCTGAGGGGTGACGCTCTAAATGCCTACTTTAACCTCAGTTGGGAGGACGCCCAGGACTATGCCAAGCGAAAGGGGAGATCCTTGCCAGACTAGGGGTTAATACCTATGTGAGAGCCCTATGGGAGATTTCATGGACTTTTGTGGAGGCTCAGCCCGCCCGGTCTCAGGTTTCTGATTTACTGCAGTTTGTGAAAAGGTGGCTCCAACCTGAGACTTTGACTCCGGCCCAGATGGTGGAGAGGGTGGTGGTCGACCGGTTGGTGAGAGCTCTGCCAGCAGCTATACAACGTTGGGTGGGGCAAGGGGACCCGAGCACTCTAGACCAGGTGGTTGGACTGATTGAGCGGTAAACAGCCACTCAGGACTTTATATGGGACTCTACCCCAATGTGGCTGTTACGCCGGACCCTGCAAGCCCCGGAAACTGCTCCGAGTCCATACTGAGGGGCTACCCTGGAGTGAGAATGGCAGGAGACCAGTTTCCGCCAAAACGGTCTCAAAGACTAACGGTGTCTCCAATATCAGGTGCTGGCGATGTCAAGGGTCCAAATATGTGGCTGCCAACTGCCCCCTGACGGCTGAACCTATGGACTGTGAGTTTATGCGTAGAGTTTCTATATACGCTCACTCAGTCTGTATCGCATCTACAAGCACTGCATGCAGCGAACCCCAACTGTGCCAGGTTCTCGTCAACAGGTACCAGACGGAGGCTCTCTTGGACTCAGGGAGCTTAGTGACTCTGGTCCATGGGTCCCTAGTTGCCGGAGACAACCCCAATGGTTGGAAAGTGGGGGTGGTGTGTATACAAGGAGAACTCAAAGTACCCGACCGCGGAGGTTACATTTTCCACCCCGTGTTGAGAAATAAAACGTGGTGACTTGACTGTTATGAACGAGTCACCGTAGGAGGCAAAAACAGAAATGCTAGCTAAGTCCAGAAAACCAGAGAAGTTGGCAGCTATCGGATTGCAGACCCCTGAACCTATCAACAACAACTAGCAGTAGCCGTGGGGGGGTTCCTACGGAGCCCTAGACCCCTCGATCACAGCCGGAGAACTACATAGCCTAAAGAGAGAAAGGGAAATCTAAACTGCCCCAGAGCAGACCCCAAAGCAATAGGCAGCCCCCAACATATAATGACAGTGAAGCAAGAAGAAAAAACACTAACACAGATAGAAAGATAGACTGAGCAAATGATGGGGCCCAAGCTAACTAGATAGGACAGGATAGAAAAGCTGCTGTCTGCAATCCGCCAAAAACCCTATCAAAACAAGAGCCAACCGACTGACAGGGAAAAAGGCCCTGAAGACGCTAGGCTTCAAAAAGACTATGTCAGTACTCAGGTATTTTCTGAAGACAGAGCAAAAAGACACAAAGGAATTCAGCTCACCCCAGCAGGGAATGGCAGAATCCAGAAAAGCAAGGCAAAATAAAAACAAAACACAAATGCAAAAAGCAAGGCAGAAAACTTAGCTTTTGCGGAGCAGGAATCAGACTGGTCTCCTAGAATCCCTCAGAGAAATCACCAGCGAGGCAGAAGGGCGTCAGCTGCCTTATATCCAGTCATCAATTCCCGTCACCCAGTCATCCTCTACCAGCTCAGGTGTTTGGTAATCAGCCTCACTACCTTCCTTCACCAGAAGAGGGAGTTCATCAGACCTCAATGGTGAAGGGGAAAATGAACTCATAACAGTACCTCCCCCTTGAGGAGGGGTCACCGAACCCTCATCCACGCCACCAGGGCGATCAGGGTGAGCCCGATGAAAGGCACGCACCAATCTTTTGGCATGAATGTCAGAGGCAGAGACCCAGGAATTATCCTCCTGACCATAACTCTTCCACTTAACCAAATACTGGAGTCTCCATCTAGCCAGACGGGAATCCAGTATCTTCTCTACCTCATATTCCATGTTACCTTTAACCAATACAGGGTCCGGAGGTGCCACCCCAGGAACTACTGGTTCAACAAACCTCTTCAACAAGGACTTATGGAACACATTATGGATTTTAAATGTGACAGGAAGAGCCAACCGAAAAGAGACCGGATTAATGATCTCCAAAATCTTGTAAGGTCCAATAAATCTAGGCTTAAACTTAGGAGAAGCTACCTTCATAGCAATATTTTTTGATGATAACCAAACCATATCACCCACCTTAAACCGGGGACCAATGGTCCTATGTCGGTTGGAAAACCGCTGGGCCTTTTCCTGGGAGAGAGATAACTTATCCACCACTTGTCCCAGATCTGGTGCATTCTCTCCACCACAGTGTCAACACCTGGGCAGGCAGAAGGCTCCACCTGCCCTGAAGAAAATTGAGGATGAAACCCAAAGTTACAAAAAAAAGGTGACATCAAAGTGGCAGAACTAGCTCTATTATTTAAAGCAAATTCGGCCAAGGGCAAAAATGAAACCCAATCATCCTGATCAGCGGAAATAAAACATCTCAAATACGACTCCAAGGTCTGGTTTGTTCTCTCCGTCTGCCCATTGGTCTGAGGGTGAAACGCAGAGGAGAAGGACAACTGAATTTCCAGCTTGGAACAGAAAGTCCTCCAAAATCTAGACACAAACTGAACTCCTCTGTCAGATACAATGTTCTCAGGAATCTCGTGCAAGCGAACCACCTGTTGCAAAAACAGGGGCACCAACTCAGAAGAAGATGGCAACTTAGGGAGTGGTACAAGATGAACCATCTTAGAGAACCTATCACAAATCACCCAAATAACAGTCATTCTCTGAGAGACAGGCATATCAGAGATGAAATCCATTGAAATATGGGTCCATGGCCTCCTGGGGACCGGCAAAGGCATCAACAACCCACTAGAGCGAGAACAAGGTTTAGACCGGGAGCAAGTCCCACAGGACTGCACAAAATTCCTGACATCACGAGACAAGGCGGGCCACCAAAAAGACCGACTCACCAGATCTCTAGTACCAAAAATACCTGGATGACCAGCCAATGCAGAGCAATGAACTTCAGACATCACTCTCTTCTTCCACTGGTCAGGAACATACAACTTTCCACTGGGACAACGCTCAGGTTTGTCCTCCTGGAACTCTTCCAGAGCCCGTCTCAAATCGGGCGAGATGGCAGAAAGAACTACCCCTTCGCTAAGATGGTAGCAGGCTTGGTCACCACAGGAAAATCAGCCAAGAAGCTCCTAGAAAGAGCGTCAGCCTTGACATTCTTAGTGCCAGGAAGAAAAGAAACCACAAAATCAAAACGTGTAAAAAACAAGGCCCATCTAGCCTGTCTAGGGTTCAAGCGTTTGGCCGACTCCAGGTAAATCAAATTCTTGTGGTCAGTGAGGACCACGACTTGATGTTTAGCTCCCTCCAACCAATGTCTCCACTCCTCACATGCCCATTTCATGGCTAACAGTTCCAGATTCCCCACATCATAGTTACGTTCAGATGGGGAGAACTTTCGGGAAAAGAAAGCACAGGGATTCATTTTAGATGTTACAGGATCCTTTTGGGACAAAACAGCTCCTGCACCAATCTCAGAAGCGTCCACCTCTACCTGGAACGGGAGTGAGACATCAGGTTGCAGCAAAACCGAGGCAGAAGTGAATCTTCGCTTCAGCTCCTGAAAGGAAGAAACAGCCTCCGGAGACCAATTCAACACATCAGCACCCTTCTTAGTCAGATCAGTCAATGGCTTGGCAATCCTAGAAAATTTTGCTATAAATTTCCGATAAAAATTAGCAAAACCCAAAAACTTCTGAAGGGCCTTCAAAGAAGTGGGCTGAACCCAATCATAAATGGCCTGTACCTTGGCCGGGTCCATTTCAATAGTTGACGGAGACAAAATAAATCCCAAAAATGAAATCCTCTGTACCCCAAATATTTAATATTAATATTTAATATTTACCCCAAATATTTAATATTTAATAGTAATTTTATTGAGGGCGCGATAATCAATACAAGGCCTTAAAGACCCATCCTTCTTGGCCACAAAAAAAACCCGGCACCTAAGGGTGAAGAGGATGGTCTAATATGACCCTTCTCCAACGCCTCCTTAATATAGGACCGCATAGCCTCGTGCTCGGGTACAGATAAATTGAAGAGCCGACCCTTAGGAAATTTACACCCCGGGTTTAGTTCAATTGCACAGTCATAAGTCCTATGAGGAGGCAAAGACGCAGACTCATTCTCACTAAATACATCATAGTAGTCCGCCAAATAGTCAGGAATGTTATGATTGAGTCACCGTAGGAGGCAAAAACAGAAATGCTAGCTAAGTCCTGAAAACCAGAGAAGTTGGCAACAATCAGATTGCAGACCCCTGAACCTATCAACACAACTAGCAGTAGCCGTGGGGGGTTCCTACGATGACCTAGACCCCTCGATCACAGCCGGAGAGATACATAGGCCTAAAGAAGGAAAGGGGAAATCTAACTGCCCCAGAGCAGACCCCAAAGCAATAGGCAGCCCCCCACATATAATGACGGTGAAGCAAGATGAAAACACTTACACAGACAGAAAGACAGGCTGAGCAAAGACGGGGCCCAAAAACTACCTAGATAGGAACGGATAGGAAGGCTGCTGTCTGCAATCTGCCAAAACCCTATCAGAGACAAAAGCCAACAAGCTGATATAAAAATGGCCCTGAAGCAACTAAGCTTCAAAAACTAAATCAACCCTCAGGTACTTTCAGAAGACAGAGCTCAAGGAACACTGCACACTCCAGCAGAGAGTGGCAGAATCCAAAAAGCAAGAAAAACAAAAACAAATCTTAGATGCAAAAAGGCAAAACAGAAAACTTAGCTTTAGGAGAGCAGGAATCAGACTGGGGTCCAAGAGTCCACAGAGAAATCACCCGCAGGGCAGAAAGGGCGTAGGCTGCCTTAAATCCAGTCAGTGACTCCACTCAGCCAATCGTCTTCATTAGTCCCAGGTGCCTGATAATCAGGCTCACTACCTTCCTTCACTAGAATAGGGAGTTCACCAGGCCTCAGTGACGGAGGGGAAAATGAACTCACAACAGTACCCCCCCTTGAGGAGGGGTCACAGAACCCTCAACAACGCTACCAGGGCGATCAGGGTGAGCCCGATGAAAGGCACGCACCAATCTTTTGGCATGAATATCAGAGGCAGAGACCCAGGAATTATCCTCCTGACCATAACCCTTCCACTTAACCAAATACTGGAGTCTCCGTCTAGCCAGACGGGAATCCAGGATTTTCTCTACCTCATATTCCAAGTTACCTTCAACCAATACAGGGTCCAGAGGTGCCACCTCAGGCACAACTGGCTCAACAAACCTCTTCAACAAGGACTTATGGAACACATTATGGATCTTAAATGTGACAGGAAGAGCCAAACGAAAAGAGACCGGATTAATAATCTCCAAAATCTTGTAAGGTCCAATAAATCTAGGCTTAAACTTAGGAGAAGCCACCTTCATAGCAATATTTTTTGATGATAACCACACCATATCACCAATCTTAAACTGGGGACCAATGGTCCTATGTCGATTGGAAAACCGCTGGGCCTTTTCCTGGGAGAGAGATAACTTATCCACCACTTGGTCCCCAGATCTGGTGCATTCTCTCTACCACAGTGTCAACACCTGGGCAGGCAGAAGGCTCCACCTGCCCTGAAGAAAATCGAGGGTGAAAACCAAAGTTACAAAAAAAAGGTGACATCAAAGTGGCAGAACTAGCTCTATTATTTAAAGCAAATTCGGCCAAGGGCAAAAATGAAACCCAATCATCCAGATCAGCGGAAATAAAACATCTCAAATACGACTCCAAGGTCTGGTTTGTTCTCTCTGTCTGCCCATTGGTCTGAGGGTGAAAAGCAGAGGAGAAGGACAACTGAATTCCCAACTTGGAACAGAACGTCCTCCAAAATTTAGACACAAATTGAACTCCTCTGTCAGATACAATGTTCTCAGGAATCCCGTGCAAGCGAACCACCTGTTGCACAAACAGAGGCACCAACTCAGAGGAAGATGGAAACTTAGGGAGTGGTACAAGATGAACCATCTTAGAGAACCGATCACAAATCACCCAAATAACAGTCATTCTTTGAGAGACCGGCATATCAGAAATGAAATCCATTGAAATATGGGTCCATGGCCTCCTGGGGACCAGCAAAGGCATCAACAACCCACTAGAGCGAGAACAAGATTTAGACCGGGAGCAAGTCCCACAGGACTGCACAAAATTCCTGACATCATGAGACAAGGTGGGCCACCAAAAAGAGCGACTCACCACATCTCTAGTACCAAAAATACCTGGATGACCAGCCAATGCAGAGCAATGAACTTCAGACATCACTCTCTTCTTCCACTGGTCAGGAACATACAACTTTCCACTGGGGAAACGCTCAGGTTTGTCCTCCTGGAACTCTTGCAGAGGAAGTCTCAAATCGGGCGAGATGGCAGAAAGAACTACCCCTTCGCCTAAGATGGTGGCAGGCTTGGTCACCACAGGAGAATCAGCAAAGAAACTCCTAGAGAGGCCGTCTGCCTTGACATTCTTAGTTCCAGGAAGGAAAGAGACCACAAAATCAAAACGTGTAAAAAACAAGGCCCACCTAGCCTGTCTAGGGTTCAAGCGTTTAGCCGACTCTAGGTAAATCAAATTTTTGTGGTCAGTGAGGACCACAACTTGATGTTTGGCTACCTCCAACCAATGTCTCCACTCCTCAAATGCCCATTTCATGGCCAACAGTTCCCGATTCCCCACATCATAGTTACGTTCAGATGAAGAGAACTTACGGGAAAAGAAAGCACAGGGATTCATTTTAGATGTTACCGGATCCTTTTGGGACAACACCGCTCCTGCACCAATCTCAGAAGCATCCACCTCTACCTAGAACGGGAGTGAGACATCAGGTTGCTGCAGAACCGGGGCGGAGGTAAATCTACGCTTCAGCTCCTGAAAGGAAGCAACCGCCTCCGGAGACCAATTCAACACATCCGCACCCTTCCTGGTCAGGTCAGTCAATGGTTTGGCAATACTAGAAAATTTTGCTATAAATTTCCGATAAAAATTAGCAAAACCCAAAAACTTCTGGAGGGCCTTCAAAGAAGTGGGCTGAACCCAATCATAAATGGCCTGTACCTTGGCCGGGTCCATTTCAATAGTTGACGGAGACAAAATAAATCCCAAAAAAGAAATTCTCTGTACTCCAAAAAGGCATTTTGATCCTTTGACATACAGAGAATTCTCTCTCAAGATCTGGAACACAGTCCGAATATGTTCCACATGAGAATCGCAATCCTTGGAGAAGATCAAAATATCATCCAGATAGATAATCAAAAATTTATCGACAAAGTCTCGGAAAATATCGTTCATGAAGCACTGGAAGACAGAAGGGGCATTAGTGAGCCCAAAAGGCATCACCAGGTACTCAAAATGTCCCTCCGGAGTATTAAACGCCGTCTTCCATTCATCCCCCTGCTTAATGCGGATAAGATTATACGCCCCCCTGAGGTGAAGCTTGGTAAACCAGCAAGCACCTCTGACTCTAGAGAATAGATCCGAAATCAGGGGTAACGGATACTGATATTTAATAGTATTTTTATTGAGGGCACGATAATCAATACAAGGCCTTAAAGAACCATCCTTCTTGGCCACAAAAAAAAAAACGGCACATAAGGGTGAAGAGGATGGTCTAATATGACCCTTCTCCAACGCCTCCTTAATATAGGACCGCATAGCCTCGTGCTCGGGTACAGATAAATTGAAGAGCCGACCCTTAGGAAATTTACACCCCGGGTTTAGTTCAATTGCACAGTCATAACTCCTATGAGGAGGCAAGGACGCAGACTCATTCTCACTAAATACATCATAGTAGTCCGCCAAATAGTCAGGAACCTCATGCGACTGAGGAGAGGTGGAAAAAACCAGAGCCTCACTAAAGGTACACCGGCAACCCCAACTCACCACAGACACAGACTTCCAATCCAAAACTGGATTATGAATCTGCAACCAGGGAAACCCCAGAACAACGGCATCATGCAGACCATGCAACACCAAAAATCTGCAATTTTCTTGGTGGTCTGGGGCGACCCGCATGACCAACTGGGTCCAAAACTGAGGTTTGTTTTTAGCCAGAGGGGTAGCATCAATCCCCCTCAAAGGGATAGGCGTCTGCAGAGGTGTCAACGGAAATCCACAACGTTTAGCAAAATCCAAGTCCATTAGGTTTAGCGCTGCTCCCGAATCCACAAAAGCCTTGGCGGAAAATGTGGACAGGGAACAGATCAGAGTAATCGCCAAAAGAAACTTAGGCTGAACCCCACCAACAGAAAACGTGTGTGCAAAGCGTTTCTCACGTTTAGGACAAACAGAAATAACATGTGAGGCATCTCCACAGAAAAAACACAGCTTATTACGCCTTCTGAATTCCTGACGTTGCGCCTTAGACAAAACTCTATCACATTGCATAGGTTCAGACGTCTGTTCAACCGGTGGCAACACCTCTCGTGTAATCCTGCGTTCACGTAAACGCCGATCAACCTGAATGGCTAAAGACATAGAATCGTCCAGACCAGAGGGAACAGGAAATCCCACCATAGTATCTTTTACGGCTTCTGACAAACCCTTCCGAAAGAGAGCAGCCAAGGCACTATCATTCCAGGTAGTAAGGACCGCCCACTTTCGGAACTTTTGACAGTACAACTCTGCAGATTCTCGACCCTGGTTCAATGCTAACAGGGTCTTTTCAGCCTGATCAATAGCATTAGGTTCGTCGTACAGCAACCCCAAGGCTTGAAAAAATGCGTTCACATTAGTCAGAATAGGGTCATCTGGTTTCAAAGAAAACACCGAATCCTGGGGATCGCCGCGCAGCAAAGAGATGACAATTTTAACCTGCTGCACGGGGCTCCCTGACGAGTTAGGCTTCAAAGCAAAAAATAATTTACAATTATTTTCGAAACTCAAAAATTTAGATCGATCCCCAAAAAATACATCAGGTGTGAGGATCTTTGGTTCAACAGCATGTGAACGAGCAAGATAGGCGGAAATTCCTCGCACTTCAGCAGCGAGCTGCTCCACACGATCAGACACTTGCTTTATCTCCATTGAGAGAAAAAAAATTCCCCCTACGGCCTCAGAGATATAGAGGAAAGAATATACACACACCTTTTTTTTTTTTTTTTTTTAAACACAATTCTTTCCTGCTATTGAGTACCCCAGGAGCTGCGGTTGGGCGGGTGATTCTGTTATGATTGAGTCACCGTAGGAGGCAAAAACAGAAATGCTAGCTAAGTCCTGAAAACCAGAGAAGTTGGCAACTATCAGATTGCAGACCCCTGAACCTATCAACACAACTAGCAGTAGCCGTGGGGGGTTCCTACGATGACCTAGACCCCTCGATCACAGCCGGAGAGATACATAGGCCTAAAGAAGGAAAGGGGAAATCTAACTGCCCCAGAGCAGACCCCAAAGCAATAGGCAGCCCCCCACATATAATGACGGTGAAGGAAGATGAAAACACTTACACAGACAGAAAGACAGGCTGAGCAAAGACGGGGCCCAAAAACTACCTAGATAGGAACGGATAGGAAGGCTGCTGTCTGCAATCTGCCAAAACCCTATCAGAGACAAAAGCCAACAAGCTGATATAAAAATGGCCCTGAAGCAATTAAGCTTCAAAAACTAAATCAGCACTCAGGTACTTTCAGAAGACAGAGCTCAAGGAACACTGCACACTCCAGCAGGGAGTGGCAGAATCCAAAAAGCAAGAAAAACAAAAACAAATCTTAGATGCAAAAAGGCAAAACAGAAAACTTAGCTTTAGGAGAGCAGGAATCAGACTGGTGTCCAAGAGTCCACAGAGAAATCACCCGCAGGGCAGAAAGGGCGTAGGCTGCCTTAAATCCAGTCAGTGATTCCACTCAGCCAATCGTCTTCATTAGTCCCAGGTGCCTGATAATCAGGCTCACTACCTTCCTTCACTAGAATAGGGAGTTCACCAGGCCTCAGTGACGGAGGGGAAAATGAACTCACAACACAGGAACATCATGTGACTGAGGAGAGGTGGAAAAAACCGGAGCCTCACTAAGGGCACACCGACAACCCCAACTCACCACAGACACAGATTTCCAATCCAAAACTGGATTATGAATTTGCAACCAGGGAAACCCCAGAACAATGGTATCATGCAAATTATGCAACACCAAAAATCTGCAATTTTCTTGATGGTCTGGGGCGACCCGCATTACCACCTGGGTCCAAAACTGAGGTTTATTTTTCGTCAAAGGAGTAGCATCAATCCCCCTCAAAGGGATAGGCATCCGCAGAGGTGTCATAGGAAATCCACAACGTTTAGCAAAATCCAAGTCCATTAGGTTCAGGGCTGCTCCCGAATCCACAAAAGCCTTGGCGGAAAATGTGGACAGGGAGCAGATCAGAGTAATTGTCAGAAGAAACTTAGGTTGAACACCACCCACAGAAAACGTGTGTACAAAACGTTTCTCTCGTTTAGGACAGACAGAAATAATATGCGAGGCATCTCCACAAAAAAAACACAGCTTATTACGCCTTCTGAACTCCTGACGTTGCTCCCTGGACAAAACTTTATCACATTGCATAGGTTCAGACACTTGTTCAACAGGTGGCAACACCTCTCGTGCAGTCCTGCGTTCACGTAAACGCCGATCAACCTGAATGGCTAATGACATAGAATCATCAAGACCAGAGGGAACAGGAAATCCCACCATAGTATCTTTTACGGCTTCTGACAAACCCTTCCGAAAGAGAGCTGCCAAGGCATTATCATTCCAGGTAGTAAGGACCGCCCACTTTCGGAATTTTTGACAGTACAATTCTGCAGAATCTCGACCCTTGCTCAATGCCAACAGGGTCTTTTCAGCCTGATCAATAGCATTAGGTTCGTCATTCAACAACCCCAAGGCTTGAAAAAATGCATTCACATTAGTCAGAATAGGATCATCTGGTTTCAAAGAAAACGCCCAATCCTGGTGATCGCCACGCAGCAAAGAGATGACAATTTTAACCTGCTGCGCGGAGCTCCCTGACGAGTTAGGCTTCAAGGCAAAAAATAATTTACAATTATTTTTGAAATTCAAAAATTTAGACCGATCCCCAAAAAACACATCAGGAGTAGGGATCTTTGGTTCAGCAGCATGTGAATGAGCAAGGTAGGCGGAAATTCCCCGCACTTCCGCAGCGAGCTGCTCCACACGATCAGACAATTGCTTTATCTCCATTGAGAGAAAAAAAAATCCCCCTACGGCCTCAGAGATATAGAGGAAAAAATATAAACACTTTTTTTTTTTTTTTTTTTTTTTTTACAGTTCTTTCCTGCTATTGAGTACCCTAGGATCTGCGGTATGGCTGGTGATTCTGTTATGAACGAGTCACCGTAGGAGGCAAAAACAGAAATGCCAACTAAGTCCAGAAAACCAGAGAAGTTGGCAGCTATCGGATTGCAGACCCCTGAACCTATCAACAACAACTAGCAGTAGCCGTGGGGGGTTCCTACGGAGCCCTAGACCCCTCGATCACAGCCGGAGAACTACATAGCCTAAAGACAGAAAGGGAAATCTAAACTGCCCCAGAGCAGACCCCAAAGCAATAGGCAGCCCCCAACATATAATGACGGTGAAGCAAGAAGAAAAAACACTAACACAGATAGAAAGATAGACTGAGCAAATGATGGGGCCCAAGCTAACTAGATAGGACAGGATAGAAAAGCTGCTGTCTGCAATCCGCCAAAAACCCTATCAAAACAAGAGCCAACCGACTGACAGGGAAAAAGGCCCTGAAGACGCTAGGCTTCAAAAAGACTATGTCAGTACTCGGGTATTTTCTGAAGACAGAGCAAAAAGACACAAAGGAATTCAGCTCACCCCAGCAGGGAATGGCTGAATCCAGAAAAGCAAGGCAAAATAAAAACAAAACACAAATGCAAAAAGCAAGGCAGAAAACTGAGCTTTTGAGGAGCAGGAATCAGACTGGTCTCCTAGAATCCCTCAGGAAAATCACCAGCGAGGCAGAAGGGCATCGCCTGCCTTATATCCAGTCATCAATTCCCATCACCCAGTCATCCTCTACCAGCTCAGGTGTTTGGTAATCAGCCTCACTACCTTCCTTCACCAGAAGAGGGAGTTCATCAGACCTCAATGGTGAAGGGGAAAATTAACTCATAACACTTGACCCTGTTCTGATCCCTTTGGGAGCACAGGGTTAACCCTCCCAGGGAAAAGGTTATTCTGGGTGCGGAACCCGAAGATCCAGAGTCAGGGATACCTATCGTAAGGGTCGACAACCGAGGGACAGATTGTAACCCCAATAGGTTTCCCCTAGAGGTATTGGCAGTTAAGGTCGAGGAGACTGTTGATTCCAGAGCAGGAAGTGTCCCCTGGTACGTTTGGGACCGCTCAGCAACAGGATCCCACCCTGACCGGGGCACTAGAAAGGGTGGTGGAAATAAATGGGGTGGCTCAGCACCCGGGTGCAGAAATGGATTTTCCCTGCATGGCGGTCAACCAGGAGTTATTGTATAGGATTGAAAAAATCTGAGATGAAGTGGTAGAACAGCCGGTGGTGCCCCAGTCATACCATCATGATGGCATACACAGACATGCTGGGAGGACACTTAGGGGTAAAGAAAACACAAGAATGCATAATGAAACGGTTCTTTTGGCCCGGGGTGTATGTAGAGACACAACGGTATTGTGAGTCATGTCCCTCTGTCGCAAGAGGTGAACGGGGATGAACATCCAGTGGAGAAGAAGTGCTTGGCGATTAAGTGGGACTTGGAGTCCCTACTATTTGCGCCAGTTTCGGTTGGTAATGGATCATTCCCCCTCGTCTGGATGAGTAATGCAAAAGAGAGGAATGCGCGAGTCACCAAATGGCTTGTGTCCCTACAAAATTTTAGTTTCTCGGTGGAGTATCAGGCGGAGAAGTTGCAAGGAAATGCAGATGCCCTGTCACGGGCACCCTGTTTGGTGACCAATGTTCAACCTCACAAGTTTGAACAGATGGGGAAATATGTGAGGTAGTGACAGGTATTATATGCAAGGGACGCTATGTATCGCCCAGTATGTGCATAGATGCGTATTAAGGCTGCTGGAGTACGTTGCAGTCACAGATGTAGCTGTGGTTGCAATGCAGAATAAAATTAAATTTGGTCTTGAACAAGCTATTTGCCCAAGGCACATTTAAGAAAACCCGGCATGGGCTTTTATTTTTGGAACAAACTACAGGATGGCAGTGGGGCGGTTCGTTCCCTCCAGCCAGGTCTTACAAGTGGCCCATGGCCCCAGATTCCATTTAAAAAAAACCCTGTTTGGGTGGCAGTGTTAATTTGCAAGCGGCAGAGCAGGGGGCTCTGCAACAGCCGGCTTGTGTGAGGTAACACAGAGCGATCGCCTGGCACCCCTCAGCATGACGCAGTGGTGCAGTCACCCACGGCAACCGGTCTCGGATAGGGACAGTTTTGAGGCTCCGGCTGCGAATCGGAGGAAACCGTGTGCTTTTTCATTTTGTGTGAGTTTTTGGACATGAAATATGTTTGTTTTGAACTTTCCTGGCTCATTGCCTCATTACCGCACGGTGTGGACACTGCTGCACTACAGTATATAAGCCAATTTGATGAGTTGTCGTGTCCTAAATCTAAAGGGGGTTTTACACTAAGCGATATCGCTAGCAATATCGCTAAAACGTCACTGGTTTTGTGACGTTATAGCGATATTGCTAGCGATATCGCTATGTGTGATACTTACCAGCGACCGGCTCCCCCGCTGTCCATCGCTGATCGCGCGAGAATGTCCGGCTCCATTTCTCGTCGTCTGCTTCCTGCTGAGACTTCCTGCTGTGACGACGAGCGACGCTGGATGCGGGCGGGAGGACGCAGGATCGCTGTGTGTGAATGGTAAGTATCGTGCGCTGCGTCGCTGCTGCATCGCTGTGAGATCTTTCTGTATGAAAGCTCACTAGCGATCATTTAGCGATGCACCAGCGATCCTGACCGGGTCGGATCGCTGGTCGGATCGCTGGTGCATCGCTAAATGTAAAAGGGCCTTAATTATTGTCACTACGCACACTTGCATGTTCTAATAAGATGCATCTAAATGATTAAACCTATCAAGCAGGAACCCTGAACGGACATAAGTCATGTGGACCTTGTGTATTCTAGCTACATCAACTCTATGCAGATTAATACAATGAGCTTATTTTAATAGTGGCATGAATCAGTAGTGGCATTTAATGTAACTTTCACCAGCTGTCTCAGCCCTTAAGGGCCTGTCACACTAAGAGATATCGCTAGCAATATCGCTATAACTAGTGACGTTATAGCGATATTGCTAGCGATATCGCTGTGTGAGATACTTACCTACGACCGGCTCCCCCGCTGGTTATCGCTGATCGCGCGAGAACGTTCAGGACTGTTTCTCGTCGTCAGCTTCCTGTGGCGCTTCCTGCTGTGAAGACGAGCGACGCGTGGAGCCGGGCGGGAGGACGCAGGATCGCCTGGTGTGACAGGTAAGTAGCGACCCCCGTCCCCAGCGATGTCGCTGGTGAGATCTGCCTGTGTGGCAGCTCACTAGCGACTACTTAGCGATGTACCAGCGATCCTGACCCCGTCATATCACTGGTCGGGATCGCTGGTACATCGCTAAGTGTGACAGTACCTTTAGAGGACGAACATTATGTTGGCAGCTATAACTGCAATGCCTTTGGGACACGTCTGCCAGGAACTGCTGTTGCTAAGTGCTACTGCTTCAGCGGCCTCTCAGTCTTTAATATGATGTGTAAACAGGATTTCTGGAACTTTGAGATTGATGGCCTATCCAAAGTTTCAGTGTAGCACTAGCCTCAACGTTAACTAAGCACAAGTCTGCACATAGTATTGAAACTCAGCGTTATTCATATGGATAAGACTGAGCTGAGGCTAGGTGCAGTACCAGGCACAGTCCTATTCATATGAATGAGAAGAGGATAGCCGTAGTACCAGGCACAGCCATATTCATATTGATGAGAATGAGGGGAGGGTAGCCGCAGTACCAGGCACAGTCCTAATCATATGGATGAGAATGAGGGGAGGATAGCTGCAGAACCAGGCACAGTCCTATTCATATGAATGAGAGGAGGATAGCTGCAGTACCAGGCACAGCCCTATTCATATGGATGAGAATGAGAGGATAGCTGCAGTACCAGGCACAGACCTATTCATATGGATAAGAATGAGAGGATAGCTGCAGAACCAGGCACAGTCCTATTCATATGGATGAGAATGAGAGGATACCTGCAGTACCAGGCACAGACCTATTCATATGGATGAGAATGAGAGGAGGATAGCTGCAGAACCAGGCACAGTCCTGTTCATATGGATGAGAATGAGAGGAGGATAGCTGCAGTACCAGGCACAGCCCTATTCATATGGATGAGAACGAGAGGATACCTGCAGTACCAGGCACAGACCTATTCATATGGATGAGAATGAGAGGATAGCTGCAGTACCAGGCACAGACCTATTCATATGGATGAGAATGAGAGGAGGATAGCTGCAGCACCAGGCACTGTCCTATTCATATGGATGAGAATGAGAGGAGGATAGCTGCAGTACCAGGCACAGCCCTATTCATATGGATGAGAATGAGAAGAGGATAGCTGCAGTACCAGGCACTGTCCTATTCATATGGATGAGAATGAGATGAGGATACCTGCAGTACCAGGCACAGTCCTATTCATATGGAAGAGAATGAGAAGAGGATACCTGCAGTACCAGGCACAGCCCTATTCATATGAATTAGAAGAGGCTAGCTGCAGTACCAGGCACAGCCCTATTCATATGGATGAGAATGAGAGGAGGATAGCCGCAGTACCAGGCACAGACCTATTCATATGGATGAGAATGAGAGGAGGATAGCCGCAGTACCAGGCACTGTCCTATTCATATGGATGAGAATGAGAGGAGGATAGCTGCAGTACCAGGCACTGTCCTATTCATATGGATGAGAATGAGAGGAGGATACCTGCTGTACCAGGCACAGACCTATTCATATGGATGAGAATGAGAGGATAGCTGCAGAACCAGGCACAGCCCTATGCATATGGATGAGAATGAGAGGAGGATAGCTGCAGTACCAGGCACAGTACTATTCATATGGATGAGAATGAGAGGAGGATAGCCGCAGTACCAGGCACAGCCCTATTCATATGGATGAGAATGAGAGGAGGATAGCTGCAGTACCAGGCACAGCCCTATTCATATGGATGAGAATGAGAGGAGGATAGCTGCAGTACCAGGCACAGTACTATTCATATGGATGAGAATGAGAGGAGGATAGCCGCAGTACCAGGCACAGCCCTATTCATATGGATGAGAATGAGAGGAGGATAGCCGCAGTACCAGGCACAGACCTATTCATATGGATGAGAATGAGAGGAGGATAGCTGCAGTACCAGGCACAGCCCTATTCATATGGATGAGAATGAGAGGAGGATACCTGCTGTACCAGGCACAGACCTATTCATATGGATGAGAATGAGAGGATAGCTGCAGAACCAGGCACAGCCCTATTCATATGGATGAGAATGAGAGGAGGATAGCTGCAGTACCAGGCACAGTACTATTCATATGGATGAGAATGAGAGGAGGATAGCTGCAGTACCAGGCACAGGCCTATTCATATGGATGACAATGAGATGAGGATACCTGCAGTACCAGGCACAGACCTATTCATATGGATGAGAATGAGAGGATAGCTGCAGAACCAGACACAGCCCTATTCATATGGATGGCCAAAAGTATTGACACCCCTGTAATTCTGTCAGCTAATACTCAGTTTCTTCCTGAAAATGATTGCAAACACAAATTCTTTGGTATTGTTATCTTCATTTAATTTGTCTTAAATGAAAAAACACAAAAGAGATGAAGCAAAAAGCAAAACATTGATCATTTCACACAAAACTCCAAAAATGCGCCAGGCAAAAGTATTGGCACCCTCAGCCAAATACTTGGTTGCACAACCTTTAGCCAAAATAACTTCGATCAACCGCTTCCGGTAACCATCAATGAGTTTCTTACAATGCGCTGCTGGAATTTTAGACCATTCTTCTTTGGCAAACTGCTCCAGGTTCCTGATATTTGAATGGTGCCTTCTCCACACTGCCTTTTTTAGATCTCTCCACAGGTGTTCTATGGGATTCAGGTCTGGACTCATTGCTGGCCACCTTAGAAGTCTCCAGTGCTTTCTCTCAAACCATTTTCTAGTGCTTTTTGAATTGTCCTGCTGGAAGACCCATGAACTCTGAGGGAGACCCAGCTTTCTCACACTGGCCCCTACATTATGCTGCAAAATTTGTTGGTAGCCTTCAGACTTCATAATGCCATGCACACGGTCAAGCAGTCCAGTGCCAGAGGCAGCAAAGCAACCCCAAAACATCAGGGAACCTCCGCCATGTTTGACTGTAGGGACCGTGTTTTTTTCTTTGATTGCCTCTTTTTTTCTCCTGTAAACTCTATGTTGATGCCTTTGCCCAAAAAGCTCTACTTTTGTCTCATCTGACCAGAGAACATTCTTCCAAAACGTTTTAGGCTTTCTCAGGTAAGTTTTGGCAAACTCCAGCCTGGCTTTTTTATGTCTCGGGGTAAGAAGTGGGGTCTTCCTGGGTCTCCTACCATACAGTCCCTTTTCATTCAGACGCCGACGGATAGTACAGATTGACACTGTTGTACCCTCGGACTGCAGGGCAGCTTGAACTTGTTTGGATGTTAGTCGAGGTTCTTTATCCAACATCCGCACAATCTTGCGTTGAAATCTCTTGTCAAGCGGCTTCCTGTAACTCGGCGGGGTTATGAAGGGGACAAGCGGCTTCCTGTAACTCGGCGGGGTTACGAAGAGGACACCAGCCGCTGTGTGTGAACAGCAGCCGGTGGTGTCGGTGACAGCAGGAGCTGTGGTGGTGCCAACAAGGACTTGTGTGGTATTGTAAAAGAGACAAACTGTGTTGTGTGAACTGTAGTCTAAGGAGACTGGTATAACGGACATGGGGAAATCCCAAAAGGGGGCGGTGGCCCAAATTGGGGTGGTAGCGCAAAAGGGGGTGGAGTCCCAGAAGGGGGCGGTGACCCAAATTGGGGTGGTAACCCAAAAAGAAGTGGAGTCCCAGAGGGGGGCGGTGACCCAAATTGGGTTGGTTCAGGAAATGGCAGCACTGGTTGCCTCAGTGGGTATGTCTGGGGAACCGCAGTGTGTCTGTATGAGTTTTGAGGAGTGCGGCATGTATTTTCCGGATAATGAAGGGCCACAGGTGTGTACCGTGATACTGCACCGGGAAGGAGTCTCTGGTAGACTGGACTCAAAGAGTCAGGTGACTCTGACAGGAACTCCTCTCGTTTTATCTCTGACCGAGAAAAACGCCAGAGTTCGCTGTAAACACGGGGTCACGGTGAACTATGCCGTAGACAGAGTAATGGTTGAGGGGACCAAAGGTGGTGAGTGCCAAGGGGGCGGGATACCACGTGACTTAGTCTATGCCTTGGAGAGGGGCTGGGACTTTGTGTTGTTTGATGATGTATGATCGAATGAGGGAGACGTTTCGACTGTGGGGCCAGCAGACACTGAGACAGTGACGGCTCCTGACGTGGACAGGTCAGAGGTAGAACTGACCGGAAGAAGAAGTACATCTGCCCAACTTACGGACCTGATGTCTCGTGATATGACGGACGGTGGGCTGGGAGATGAGACGACTGGTGGGACTGACCCAGTGGTACCCTTTGACAATATAATCAAAGAGGTAGTGGTGTGACACGTGCTGGCCAAAAGGGAACAAGATCATGAGATACAGTTAATAAAAGAGACAGTGGAAGAACATCTTGAATGAGAAAGAGTCCTGAGACAAAAGGCCGAGCACAGGGTGGAGGGGCTCGAGAAAGAAGTCTTGGAGCTCAGAGGTCACCTGTCCACCTGGCAAAGTGTGAACAAGAACCTCAAGGAAGAGATGGAGGAACTCAGAGGAGTAGTAAAAAGTCTTCTGCGGGAGAAGTTGGTCGAAGACTTACCGCGGGTGAGCGCGAGTGATAATGAGACAGAACTGCCAGTAGCCATCCTGGCAAAGGGTCATGAAGTGATCAAATTGTGTGAAGTTGGTGAGTTAAGAACTGAAGAAGACAATCACCCGGTCGGGTCAACGGTAGTGAGGGAAGTGTCCAAGGTAAAGCTAGAGCCTTCGGTCCAGGAAGAGAGCAAGACCACGACCTTCCAGTCTGTGATTGATGTACCAGAGGAGATGCAAGAAGCCTGTGCTGAGGAAGGTGTGCATGTGGCTTTCAAAGAGGCGGTCAAAGCGTGTAAGTTGTGCTGGGCACCTGAGACTCGGCAGTTGGTGATAGTAACAGCCAGAGAAGATACATCAAACCGAGTAGCTGTCCTGAAGGAGATGCATCTACAATGTCTCCACGCCAAACAGCTGGTCAGGCGGAGTAATGTGAAGGCTGCTCGACGCCTAGAGTTAGCAAGGGAGGCTATGGATCGGCAGGGTTTGCAGAAAGATGTGGTTCCGGTACCCAAAGCTCTGATTGGGAGAATCATTGGAAGATCCGGGAAGGTAATGCAAGACCTTGTGAATATCTCCGGTGTGGTGAGGGTGAGGATCCCTCCTGATGATGAAGACCATTTATCCAGTGAAGTGGGTAGGATTCCCATCATGGTGGTTGGCTCCGGGGAAAACCTGAGAAACTTACGGATGCTCTTGGAGTATTGAGTTGGGTAGCTGCAAGAGATTGAGCAGTTGAGGCTGGACCGTCGGCGAATCAATAAAGAGGTTCGGAATACCAGGTGGCGGCCGCCTCCAACCCAACATGTAAGGACCAGAAGGGTTCCGCCAAGAAGTGACAGGGCAGATGGCCAAAGAATGTCAGCAAGTGGTAGTTTGACGGGCCGTACGAGGCTGAGAGACATTAGTTCCTGTGAGACGCTGAATGGGTCAGACTCAGGCCAGACAGTAGGCCCAACTAAGACTGATGACCGTACCAACCAGGGGAGCTGGTCGGGGAACGGAACAAACAGGGAGAGGAATGTGGTGACTAGACAGTGTCTGATGACGCAGACAGACTGTAACTGGAGGGCCAATATTCTGACCGCTGGGAGTGGGGGAGGTCTAACGTAGAGATGAGGCCATATGATAGGAGACGGTTCTCTCGACCTGTGGGGCAAGGTGTAATGAGTGCCCGGTCTCGAGAGCCTGATGTGAGGTTGTGTGTTCAACCCCACAAGTTTGAACAGAGGGGGGAGGTATGTGGTGTAGTGACCACTGTGTCCACTAGGGGGTGCTGTATGGATGTCCCAGAAGAGTGGATGAATGGCAAGATACTGAATGACCGTTATGTATCTCAAGGTGGGTGGCCTTGAGATGGAGATTTATGTGTGTGTTAATCAGCAGTGATACTGCGGAGGTGCTGGTTCAATGTGTCACGGACTAGTTACCTATAAACCCACCCAGGGGGTGTGTTTAATAACGCTATTGTAAAGTGTATATGTGTGTGTGGACCTGTGATGAGGTCATAGTCATGTGACACGGTGGGCGTGGCTATGGACCATATAATGTGGCCAGAGTAGGTCGCATGTGGTGAATCCTGGGACCCGATTGGTCCAGTGTGGAAGGTCCCGCTGAGATGGGGCTTCCTGGCTAACAGCCTGTGAAGTGGCTGTGGTGAATGGCTGCACGTGTCTGAGAGTTCCCAGGGGAGGGAATGAATGTCTGCAGTAAGCTGAAGCAACCATGAGGAGACCCGGACATTGGTGAGATAAATTAGGCTAAGAGAGCCTGTATGCTGGACATTGTACAACCTGTGTGAACACAGGGTTTACAGAGTGAAGCTATAATGGATGCTCTGCTGTTTATATGCTGTTGCATATTGCTTTGGTTTATGATGATGAATAAACCTCATGGACTATACTGCTGGTTTTATGGCGACTAAGCGAGAATCCCCTAACTGAATGACAGCGCTACCTCACTATATATATATATATATATATTACAGTTGTGGCCAAAAGTATTGCCACCCCTGCAATTCTGTCAGATAATACTCAGTTTCTTCCTGAAAATGATTGCAAACACAAATTCTTTGGTATTATTATCTTCATTTAATTTGTCTTAAAATGAAAAAACACAAAAGAGAATGAAGCAAAAAGCAAAACATTGATCATTTCACACAAAACTCCAAAAATGGGCCAGACAAAAGTATTGGCACCCTCAGCCTAATACTTGGTTGCACAACCTTTAGCCAAAATAACTGCGACCACCCGCTTCCGGTAACCATCAATGAGTTTCTTACAATGCTCTGCTGGAATTTTAGACCATTCTTCTGTGGCAAACTGCTCCAGGTCCCTGATATTTAAAGGGTGCCTTCTCCAAACTGCCATTTTTAGATCTCTCCACAGGTGTTCTATGGGATTCAGGTCTGGACTCATTGCTGGCCACCTTAGAAGTCTCCAGTGCTTTCTCTCAAACCATTTTCTAGTGCTTTTTGAAGTGTGTTTTGGGTCACAGTCCTGCTGGAAGACCCATGACCTCTGAGGGAGACCCAGCTTTCTCACACTGGGCCCTACATTATGCTGCAATATTTGTTGGTAGTCTTCAGACTTCATAATGCCATGCACACAGTCAAGCAGTCCAGTGCCAGAGGCAGCAAAGCAACCCCAAAACATCAGGGAACCTCCACCATGTTTGACTGTAGGGACCGTGTTCTTTTCTTTGAATGCCTCTTTTTTTCTCCTGTAAACTCTATGTTGATGCCTTTGCCCAAAAAGCTCTACTTTTGTCTCATCTGACCAGAGAACATTCTTCCAAAACGTTTTAGGCTTTTTCAGGTAAGTTTTGGCAAACTCCAGCCTGGCTTTTTTATGTCTAGGGGTAAGAAGTGGGGTCTTCCTGGGTCTCCTACCATACAGTCCCTTTTCTTTCAGACGCCGACGGATAGTACGGGTTGACACTGTTGTACCCTCGGACTGCAGGGCAGCTTGAACTTGTTTGGATGTTAGTCGAGGTTTTTTATCCAACATCCGCACAATCTTGCGTTGAAATCTCTTGTCAATTTTTCTTTTCCGTCCACATCTAGGGAGGTTAGCCACAGTGCCATGGGCTTTAAACTTCTTGATGACACTGCGCACGGTAGACACAGGAACATTCAGGTCTTTGGAGATGGACTTGTAGCCTTGAGATTGCTCATGCTTCCTCACAATTTGGTTTCTCAAGTCCTCAGACAGTTCTTTGGTCTTCTTTCATTTCTCCATGCTCAATGTGGTACACACAAGGACACAGGACAGAGGTTGAGTCAACTTTAATCCATGTCAACTGGCTGCAAGTGTGATTTAGTTATTGCCAACACCTGTTAGATGCCACAGGTAAGTTACAGGTGCTGTTAATTACACAAATTAGAGAAGCATCACATGATTTTTCGAACAGTGCCAATACTTTTGTCCACCCTCTTTTTTATGTTTGGTGTGGAATTATATCCAATTTGGCTTTAGGACAATTCTTTTAGTCTTTTTGCATTTAAGACAAATTAAATGAAGATAATAATACCAAAGAATTTATGTTTGCAATCATTTTCAGGAAGAAACTGAGTATTATCTGACAGAATTGCAGGGGTGTCAATACTTTTGGCCACAACTGTATATACTGTATATACAGTCATATGTAAAAGTTTGGGCACCCCTATTAATGTTAACCTTTTTTCTTTATAACAATTTTGGTTTTTGCAACAGCTATTTCAGTTTCATATATCTAATAACTGATGGACTCAGTTATATTTCTGGATTCAAATGAGGTTTATTGCACTAACAGAAAATGTGCAATCTGCATTTAAACAAAATTTGACCGGTGCAAAAGTATGGGCACCCTTATCATTTTCTTGATTTGAACACTCCTAACTACTTTTTACTGACTTCCTGAAGCACTAAATTGGTTTTGTAACCTCATTGAGCTTTGAACTTTATAGCCAGGTGTATCAAATCATGAGAAAAGGTATTTAAAGTGGCCACTTGCAAGTAGTTCTCCTATTTGATTCTCCTATGAAGAGTGGCATCATGGGCTCCTCAAAACAACTCTCAAATGAGCTGAAAACAAAGATTATTCAACATAGCTTTTCAGGGGAAGGATACAAAAAGTTGTCTCAGAGATTTAACCTGTCAGTTTCCACTGTGAGGAACATAGTAAGGAAATGGAAGAACACAGGTACAGTTCTTGTTAAGCCCAGAAGTGGCAGGCCAAGAAAAATATCAGAAAGGCAGAGAAGAAGAATGGTGAGAACAGTCAAGGACAATCCACAGACCACCTCCAAAGACCTGCAGCATCATCTTGCTGCAGATGGTGTCACTGTGCATCGGTCAACAATACAGCGCACTTTGCACAAGGAGAAGCTGTATGGGAGAGTGATGTGAAAGAAGCCGTTTCTGCAAGCACGCCACAAACAGAGTCGCCTGAGGTATGCAAAAGCACATTTGGACAAGCCAGCTACATTTTGGAAGAAGGTCCTGTGGACTGATGAAACAAAGATTGAGTTGTTTGGTCATACAAAAAGGCGTTATGCATGCGCTGTATTGTTGACCGATGCACAGTGACACCATCTGCAGCAAGATGATGCTGCAGGTCTTTAGAGGTGGTCTGTGGATTGTCCTTGACTGTTCTCACCATTCTTCTTCTCTGCCTTTCTGATATTTTTCTTGGCCTGCCACTTCTGGGCTTAACAAGAACTGTACCTGTGTTCTTCCATTTCCTTACTATGTTCCTCACAGTGGAAACTGACAGGTTAAATCTCTGAGACAACTTTTTGTATCCTTCCCCTGAAAAGCTATGTCGAATAATCTTTGTTTTCAGATCATTTGAGAGTTGTTTTGAGGAGCCCATGATGCCACTCTTCATAGGAGAATCAAATAGGAGAACTACTTGCAAGTGGCCACTTTAAATACCTTTTCTCATGATTTGATACACCTGCCTATGAAGTTCAAAGCTCAATGAGGTTACAAAACCAATTTAGTGCTTCAGGAAGTCAGTAAAAAGTAGTTAGGAGTGTTCAAATCAAGAAAATGATAAGAGTGCCCATACTTTTGCACCGGTTAAATTTTGTTTAAATGCAGATTGCACATTTTCTGTTAGTACAATAAACCTCATTTGAATCCAGAAATATAACTGAGTCCATCAGTTATTAGATATATGAAACTGAAATACCTGTTGCAAAAACCAAAATTGTTATAAAGAAAAAAGGTTAACATTAATAGGGGTGCCCAAACTTTTACATATGACTGTATGTTTTCATGAATATTTGAGGCTATGGACCCATTATATGTCCAGTTTGCAAGCCGGCGAGAAAATCTCACCGTACAGACGTCACATGGATGCTTAGATGCGAGGAAATCGTATCCTCGCACTGCACACGGATGACATACGGATGACTGTTCATGAAACATTTGTGCGATTCTCGTCCGTGAAAAACGGACCGATATTTTATGTCTAGTTTGACTCCAGCCTAAGGGCGAGTTTACAATGCATGTCCTGCAATTGTTAAAATGTCCACTGATCGCCTAAATGTTTGATAAAATGTTTAGACATGATAACTGTACTTCCAATACAAACAAGATGCTCTGTATACATCATTCTGTGCATATAGAATATTATTGTCCTCAGCAGCACACACAACAAGATCTGCTGCTAAGAAAGATGACTTATACACAAGCTTAAAAATCATTTTACCTGATAAATAAGCGGTTTGCTCATTTGTTGGGTGACTGGCAGCCTGTTTACATTGACCAATTAAATGAGTGTTCGTTCGAAAGATCGTTAGCAATAATTGGCCAAAGAGTTTATAGGTCTAGGCCACATTCACACATTCAGTATTTGGTCAGTATTTTACCTCAGTATCTGTAAGCCAAAACCAGGAGTGGGTGATAAGTACAGAAGTGGTGACGTGTTTCTATACTTTTCCTCTGATTGGTCTATCTCCTGGTTTTGGCTTACAAACACTGAGGTAAAATACTGACCAAATACTGAACGTGGGAATGTGGCCTCAGTGTGAGAGTCTATGGATATACACACCAGTAGGAAATGTGAATTTTACATAGGGATTTGCGCAGGTGAAATGAAGATTTTTTTTTTCCACAAGAAATCTAATCTCAGGTATGGATTTTACAAGTCCTCCCTTATTTGCATTTCTGAATAGTATGCCATCTGCTACGATAATCCAGAAACTGTAGGAGAGATCAGCGCAAGTAGGGTCTTATCCGAGAAACACAGTTAATTTAGCAGTCAGATTATACTCCCCTGTTCAATCTGTTAAAGATGCAAATAATATAGAAAATAAGCAGCAGCGGATCCACAGGTCAGCAAGCGACCAACAAACATCAGACTGTAGAAGAAGTTAGTGGACAATATTCCTCGCTGCCATCAGAATGGAGACATACGTAGATCCCAGTATGGTACAGTAAGGTGGTGGTTTATTTCAACGCGTTTCGAAGTATATAACTTCTTCTTCAGGAAAAACCACAAGCATGACAAGACAGCACGAGTATCACTTAAATAGGTTAACGCTTTGAATGTGGGCGCCAAAAAACTGAACCACATGACTTCATGTCAGGGTTGAGTCCGGTACCACATGTCCTGAACCCTGACATGTAGTCATGTGGTTCAGTTTTTTGGCGCCCACATTCAAAGTGTTAACCTATTTACCATATTTTTTGGACTATTAGGCGCACTTTTTTCCTCTAAGTAGCGGCACACGTGACCGCTGCCAGCCATGCATGCCAGGACCGGCATGGGGCCAATCTTACCAGGATAGGGATGGGGCCATGCATACTAGTATAGGGATGAGGGCGATCATTCCTGCCAGGATAGGGATGAGGGATCCATGCATACCAGGATAGGGATGAGTGCATACCAGGATAGGGATGAGAGGGCCATGCATACCAGGGTAGGGATGAGGGGGCCATGTGTATCAGGATGGGAATGAGGGGCCATATAAACCAGGATAGGGTATATTAAGTACAAAATTGACCACATTTTTTGTTTCCATTTTTTTCCTAATTTCCTCCTTTAAAACCTAGGTGCGTCTTATAGTCCGAAAAAGACGCTAAGTGATACTACTGCTGTCTCTTCATGCCTGTGGGTTTTCCTGAAGAAGAAGTTATATACTTCGAAGCGCGTTGAAATAAACCACCACCTTACTGTACCATACTGGGATATACTGTATGTCTCCATTCTGACGGCAACGCGGAATATTGTCCACTAACTTCCTCTACAGTCTGATCATCTGCTACGATGACATTGTGCACATCTATGAATCAGAAAAGGTGCTGGGAATGCAGCAGGTAGAAGACAGCTGACAGAGATCCCATTTGGCAGCTATGGTATACGTCGCTGTTTCTAGCCATAGTTTATCTGATATCATGTGATTGTTCATGACAATGACCAACAACCCAAATAACAGGGCATCTGCTGAGCTATATCATGATATATTATTTTAAATAGGACAAAACAGTTAATATACATGGGTTTAACATTAAACCATGGACTTATCATTTGATAGATTTCATGGCAGAAAAACCTTCTTGCTTTTTTCAGCAGAATAGAAGCTATAGTGCAGACAACGCACAACTTGGCTTTCTTAATTACTTCTGTAATTATTATGCTACTAAGCTTATAGGAAAGGAAGCCAACCATGGCTAATGGAAATTCTGTGATGTCCTGAAAGCAATTACCTGTTTATTTCTGTGGCTATTGATCGTTCTGAAAGAGGAATCACTAATCATATGTTGATGTGTTCTTTGTCTTCTCTGCTGATATTTCCTAGGTCTCTCAGATAAAACAAGAGTAATTCTCTTTTCCACTACTGATTTACCAGAAATCGGTAATGCACGGATCATCTATGATAGCCCTTTCCAGGCATGACGTGATTTCAGACACTGAGTGATTAATAAATGATTAAAGGAAATGTCTCACAATTATTTTTCTGTTTTGTATTTATGTAAAAATGTTCATTTATAACTGTTTATAATGAGCTTTTTTAATATTTATTTTTTTATTATTATTTACCACTTTGCCCACTGGGGGTTGCCAATTTTATTTTCTGATGTGCAAGTGTCAGAGTGCGGCACTTACATAAAATAAATGCAGCAGACACAGGCCATGGGGGATTGTGGTCGGTGTCAAACCCTATCTCCTATACTGGTATGCCCCGCTCACAGCTGTAGGTGTATCCCTGCGCCATTTTATTGTAGCTCAAAGGCTGTGCACTGGGCTACACTTTCCCTCCATCAGTGCCACATACCGTGATCAGAGCAGAGCAGTCAAATCGTTCACAGCTGCAGCTCATGTCATGGTATTAACTAGTGAGCGCTCATTACGTCTGGGCACTTGGGCTGTGGCGATGTTCCCGATCCTGATGTCACAGATCACCAACCAATAATTACTATGATCAGAGTGCTGCAGCTAGCAATGATATGATAGCTCCACTCTGATCATTGTAATTGCCAGTGAGCAATGACCAGAACCAGGGATGGGGGTGCAAATAACACCACCCTCTCTCTAATGCCTCATCAAGGTAGTGCAAATTACACTCAATTGCATTCTAATCACTCCTCCTACATTACCTTACAGGAAATGCCATAAACTGAAAAATAATCAAAATTCCAGAATTTGTTTTTGGTCACTTCACCTCCCTAAGAAAATGAAATAATAAGCAAACAAAACATCCCTCACATATCTCCATCAACAAAAAAATAAAACGACAACAGGTTTCTGAACATGGAGACACACCATTGTTTTTTTAGAACAAACTACTGAATTTGTTTTCAACATTACAATAAAAAAAACCAACCTATACAAGTTTAGTATTGCCATAATCATACAGGTTCAGAGAAACGTGATACCTGGTCATTTTTACCATACAATAAACGCCATAAGAACAAATCCAAACATAATGGAGTGACACTGTTCATGTCAGTATCACATTGCAGTCACCAACAAAATGGCGCTGCAGTGTGATCCTAAACTTTATTCTCCCCTTCCTTTTGTCAATCCAGCCTACATTTACTGCAGTCATAAACAGGGGCAAGCCGGCGTTGGGGGCAAGCAGACAAGGAAGCTGCCTAGGGCACCTGCTTCTAATAGTGGCACACCAAGATGCCACTATGGGGTCCCTGAGTAAGAGGGGCCTGGCGCCACCCAACCCCAAAGGCACCCCCCCGCATTCAACATATCGGCAACTTAGATGCCGATACAGTTGAAAGCAGCGGTGATAGAGGAGAGAGCATCATGTGACGCTCCCTCTCCCATCACTTCCCCTCTGCCTGTGACTCAGCGTGTGCTAACAGGAGAGCTTATGAGACGCTGAGACGCTCTGCACAAGCTACAGCAGCAGGGGAATGAAGAGGAGAGGTAAAGTATTGTGTGTGTGGACTGCACTATACTATAGTGGGTGTGTGTGTAGACTGCACTATACTGTACACCGTGTGCAGAATTATTAGGCAAGTTGTATTTGAGAGGATTCTTTTTATTATTGAATAACAACTATGTTCTCAATCAACCGAAAAGACTCATATATATCAAAGCTTAATATTTTTGGAAGTTGGGAGTGGGTTTTTTTTTTAGATTTGGCTATCTTAGGAGGATATCTGTTTGTGCAGGTAATGATTACTGTGCAGATTTATTAGGCAACTTAATAAAAACCAAATATATACCCATCTCACTTGTTTATTTTTACCAGGTAAACCAATAGAGCAACACAAAATTTAGAAATAAACATTTCTGACATTCAAAAACAAAACAACAAAAAATCAGTGACCAATATAGCCACCTTTCCTTACGATGACACTCAAAAGCCTTCCATCCATAGATTCTGTCAGTTGCTTGATCTGTTTATGATCAACATTGTGTGCAGCAGCCACCACAGCCTCCCAGACACTGTTCGGAGAGGTGTACTGATTTCTCTCCCTGTAGATCTCACATTTTATGAGGGACCACAGGTTCTCTATGGGGTTCAGATCAGGTGAACAAGGGGGCCATGTCATTATTTTTTCTTCATTTAGACCTTTACTGGCCAGCCACGCTGTGGAGTATTTGGATGCATGTGATGGAGCATTGTCCTGCATGAAAATCATGTTTTTCTTGAACGATTCCGACTTCTTCCTGTACCACTGCTTGAAGAAGGTGTCTTCCAGAAACTGCCAGTAGGTCTGGGAGTTGAGCTTCATTCCATCCTCAACCCGAAAAGGTCCACCAGGTTCATATTTGATGATACCAGCCCATGCCAGTACCCCACCTCCACCTTGCTGGTGACTGAGTCAGAGTGGAGCCCTCTGCCCTTTACTGATCCAGCCTCGGGCCCATCCATCTGGCCAATCAAGAGTCGCTCTCATTTCATCAGTCCATAAAACCTTAGAAAAATCAGTCTTAAGATATTGCTTGGCCCAATCTTGACATTTTATCTTATGTTTCTTGTTGAAAGGTGGTCGTTTTTCAGCCTTCCTTACCTTGGCCATGTCCCTGAGTATGGCACACCTTGAGCTTTTTAATACTTCAGTAACGTTGCAGCTCTGAAATATGGCAAAACTGGTGGCAAATGGCATCTTGGCAGCTTCACGCTGGATTTTCCTCAATTCATAGGCAGTTATTTTACGCCTTTTTTTTATCAACACGCTTCTTGCGACCCTGTTGGATATTTGCCATGAAACGCTTGATTGTTTAGTGATCACGCTTCAAAAGTTTGGCAATTTCAAGATTGCTGCATCCCTCTGCAAGACATCGCACAATTTTTGACTTTTCAGAGTCCGTCAAATCTCTCTTCTGACCCATTTTGCCAAAGGAAAGGAAGTTGCCTAATAATTAAGCACACCTTATTTAGGGTTTTTATGTCATTAGACCACACCCATCCTCATTACAGAGATGCCAATCACCTGATTTACATAATTGGCAGTTGGCTTTCAAGCCTATACAGCTTGGAGTAGGACAACATGTATAAAAAAGATGATGTGATCAAAATACTCATTTGCCTAATAATTCTGCACGCAGTGTAGTGTGCATTCTACACACTGTAGTGTTTCAAGAAATCCCATGTCCACTATGCGTGCACAGATGCCCACGGCTCACCCGCAGAAACGGACAAGTGGCGCGTCTCTCCAGACCGTTCAGTAGCCGGCAATGCTTTGGACGCAGCGGACATGTGCAAATTACTGAACGTGTGTGTCAAGGGGTCCTTCTCTGATACAACACAATCAACAGAGCGAGGGAAGTGTGAACAATCGCAAGACCTTTATTATAGGCAAAACTAAAAGGTCCATAAACAATCCACCACACTGAGGATACAATAGTCTAGAACACAAATGCAGTTCAGTAACAGGATGAATGTCCAAGGGGATGAGAGTCCAATAATAAAGTAGACAGAGGATAAAATGGGTCCATATGCTTCCCCTTCTCTCTGACGTGTTGTCCTCACACGATCATCACCACACAGGGTCTGACTTGAACAGTTCCTGTCCTCCCCAGCCCCCTCCTTATGTCCAGCGGTAGTCAGACAGGTTAGGGCGGTTTTCAGGCCTCCCAGACCTGACAAAGTTGACTTGGGGATTAAGGCACTACAGGGGGTTCATCAAGAGGCATAGATAGTCAGGCTGCAGACAGTAAGTGAGCTAATTCAATTATCAGACTTTTGGAAGGTAATTGAGACTCTAGACAATATGGGAATACACGGAATGATACAGGGCAACAAGAGAGCACTATGGAAATCCGTAAAATATAGATCGACACAAAATGATACCCACATAACATATCACACCATCACAACCGTGTGCACCTGCCCTAAGGAGGCTGGGAAACAAGCGTCGAACGACTTCAATATTGTCGATTGCGCTTGTTTACCGGCCTGAACTTAGTGCTTGTAAATATAACAGAAACGTTTCTGTGTGATGGTGCAATATGTGACCATTTGGGGCCCCACTTTAAACTTTTGCCCAGGGCCCCACTTTGTCTAAAACTGGCCCTGGTCGTAAAGCGAGATAGCAGCGCACTAAGTTTTAATGTCAAATGTCAGAAATCGCTCCCACTAGTGTTTAAAGGGAACCTGTCAGCAGGATTGTGCTGAGTAACCTAAAGACTGTGTCAGGTTGGCGCCGTTATACTGTTTAAATGATACCTTGGGTGATGAAATCTGTCTTGTGGTTGTTTAATCTTTATTTTCAGTTAACCTCTTTCCTACATCGGGCGTATATTTATGCCAATGTCGGACTTCCTCCCTCACCGCCGGAGCCCACATCTTTCCCAGGACACGTCAGCTGTTTTCAACAGCTGACATGTGCCAGCAATAGCCGTGGGTGGAATCACGACCCACCCGCGGCTACTAACTAGTTAAATGCCACTGTCAAACGCTGACAGCGGCATTTAAATGGTGCTTCCAGCAATCATGCCGGAAATACGCACACCGGTGACCCGCGTCACGTGATCGCGGGTCACCGGTGTGTTGGCATCACAACCCAAGGTCTCCTGGAGACTTGTATGGTTGTCAGTGCCAGAATGCTGTGAGCGCTACCCAGTGGACAGCACTCATAGCAACTCAGCAATTCTACTATATAGAAGCAATCTGACCATCGCATCTATGTAGCAGAGTCGATCGGGCTAAGGCAGCTTCTAGTCTCCTATGGAGACATGCCAAAAGTAAAAAAAAAATATATTTAAAAATATAAAAAAATATAAAAGTTCAAATCACCCCCTTTCGCCGCATTCAAAATAAAACAATGAAAATAAAATCACACATACACATATTTGGTATTGCCGCGATCAGAATAGTCTGATCTATCAATAAAAAAAAAGGATTAACCTGATCGCTGAATGGCGTAGCGAGAAAAAAAGTCAAAACGCCAGAATTACGTTTTTTTGGTCGCCATGACATAGCATTAAAATGCAATAACAGGCGATCAAAAGAATGTATCTGCACAATGGGGTATCATTAAAAATGTCAGCTTGGCACGCAAAAATTAAGCCCTCATCCGACCCGAGATCACAAAAAATGGTAACTCTACGGGTATCGGAAAATTGCGCAATTTTTTTTTTTTTTAGCCAAGTTTGGAATTTTGTTTCACTACCTAGATAAAAAAGAATCTAGACATGTTTGGTGTCTATGAACTTGTAATGACCTGGAGAATCATAATAGCAGGTCAGTTTTAGAATTTAGTTAACCTAGCAAAAAAGTCAAACATAAAACAAGTGTGGAATTGCACTTTTTTTTGCAATTTCATCGCACTTGGAATTTTTTTTCCCGTTTTCTAGTGCACGACATGGTAAAGCTAATGTAATTCAAAAGTACAACTCATCCCGCAAAAAAAAAGCCCTCACATGGCCATATTGACGGAAAAATAAAAAAAAGTTATGGCTCTGGAAAGAAGGGGAGCGAAAAACAAAAAAGCAAAACTGAAAAAGTTCCAGGGGTTAAGGGGTTAATGAGATTCTTGTGCTTCAGGGAAGCCTGTGGGGGTCTTCATGTGGTGCTCTTCTTAGATATGCATCCTTCTGGCTTATGGCCAGTTACTGAACGCTCAGTGGCCTGCCCCCTATTTTACATAATGCATATAATATTATGAAATTATAAAAAAAAAATTACATTCAGCAAAATGGTGCCGGCAGCGCCTGTGCAGTAGCATGTATCGCATTATGCATATAATATTGCTGGGTAAAAAAAATAAATAACTTCATTAAAACGGTGCATGCGAAGTAGCATCTATCACTCGCCAACCTGACAGTGTCTGTAGTTTACTGAGCACAATCCTGCTGACTGGTTCCCTTTAAGAGTTGAAATATCAAAATGTTTTTGATCATTTTTCATATTTTATATCATAAATATTACATATATTTTTTAAAAAAAGTAAACCATTAATATTTTGTTTTTACAATTGCTTTACTTTTTTATTATATATATATATATATATATATATATATATATATATATATATATTTCAGTTACCGTATACAGCCCCCTCGGCTTACACATGGAGTCACTGTCCCAGAAGCCGGAGGGGGGAGGTAGAACGTCGGAGCAACGGGTCACAGGAGGCAGGAGCCGGCGGCTGCGTCTGTAACTGTGCCCGCTGTTAAAGAGAAATGAATATTCACTGCACTGGCACTGCACTGAACATGCATTTATATGCATTATAGCTCACACAGTCACAGCCGCAGCTGCCGGCATCCAGCAGCTGTGAAAAAAAAACAAAAAAAACCTCCTACTTACCTTCCCCGTGCGCCCTCGCAGCATCTTGTTTTCCAGCTTCCAGCAGCTCCTGCGGCTGGGCGATCACATGTCCCCGCTGAGTGGAGAGAGATGAATATTCATTATCTTAAAGAGCGGTGACACATGATCGCTCGGCTGCAGGAGATGCTGGAAGCTGGAAGAAATGATGCTGCAAGGGCGCGCAGGGAAGGTAAGAGTTTTTTTATACTTTTCTCATGGTGGCCATGCATACATGGATAGGGATGAGGAGCCATGCAGATAAGGATGGGGATAAGGAGCCATGTATACAAAGATGGGGATAAGGAGCCATGCATACCAGGACAAGGATGAGGAGCCATGCATACAAGGAAGGGCATAAGGAGCCATGCATACCAGGACAAGGATGAGGAGCCATGTATACAAGGATGGGGAAAAGGAGCCATGCAGACCAGGACAGGGATGAGGAGCCATGCATACAAGGATGGGGATGAAGAGCCATGCATACCAGGATGGGGATGCGGGGACAATGCTTAAACTCAAGTCAATATGTTTTCCCAGTTTTTTGTGGCAAAATTATGTGCCTCGGCTTATACTCGGGTCGACTTATACATGAGTATATACAGTAAGTTGTCAGATATAAATAGCAAAATTGCTATGCAGATGTAATAGAACAGCTGTTAGTCACACGTAACACATTCAAATTGTAATGTAATATAACAATGGATTAGTCACTGAGGGCACCTCCATTTTCTCATCAATGGTATATATATATATATATATATATATATATATACATACTGTGTATATATATATATATGTGTGTGTGTGTACTCTAATTGTTTGGATGGTCTGCATACATGTATATACAAGCAAACAAAGGAGAGAAAGGCATGAGCATCACAAACCAGCAACTTTTGGGAAAATAAAAAAGATTATGCTTGGTAATACATGTACAGCTTTTTATAAAATAAAATGATTACCTTATCATTGTTATTGGAGTGGTCCAATGTGTCGTACGCAGGTAAACATTCCATTAATTTTCCATTCGGCTCACAATTTAATTGCACCTGTCCTTGGCAATGAGAGTGGCATGTGTATTTACAATCTGAAATAGTCAAGAAGATGTAAGAAATGTTAAACACATTTAAATACGTGAAACAAAAATGTATTTTATGGGTATAAACATTCCAGTATATATATAAAAATATATGTAAGCATATCACCGCCACAGAATCACCCTAGTTTTCATGTTTCATTGCAAGTCCAATTTTACCTAATATTAAATGTCCAAATGGATGCCTGGAAAAGACTCATAAAACTATCAACAAAAAATTATCTAAAGTTTAATGTTTAAATCCAATTTTTAGATTAATTGGTAATTTATTTTTCCTTTCATACAGTTGTTCCAAATATGTGTTTTTGTATTTCCATCCACTGCCATCCTATTCACCACTCTTCTCTGGCCTGCATTGTGAATAGTTACACAATACTGCTCTTGATCTACACTACATACCACTCAGCACAGCCATACACAGGACTGGTGACATCAGAGGCACTACAGTAAGGAGGAGTCCTGATTAGCTCAATTTACATATGCAGGACTCCTAGGATTGACTTTATAATGGAGAGGACCACTAGGTGTTTTACTGTGAGGACTGATCACAGCAGGGGCATTGTAGTGAATAGAAATACCATTTACATATTCAGGATCAGAGTCCTCACCCTGATATAGTAGTTATATCAGAAAGGTGTGTGGAAATGCCATGATATAGCCCTTTAATTGAAATTGATAATCCATGTAAATGAGCCATACAATTCTATTTTTTAGTAAATACCGTAATTTTTTTTCTTTACAGATTCTATATTGATTCCAGTAATGATTGTTCTACTAGATTATATAACAAAGGAAGAACAGCATAGTAAAGAAGGCTATCATTGAACACTGTGGCAGATCTGGACTTAGAGCGGTGAGATAAGTGCACCCTTTACTTCCCTTTATAAAGGAAGCCACAGCTATCTTGGTACACAAATATACAGGACAGTGGCAGAAATAACCTGGACATGTGCAACAACAGGGAAACAAATCTAACCACCGTATTATGCGGTTCGCCAACCGTGTAGATAGATGATGTACAGGACGGGTTTGTGTTTGCTTTAGAATATTCCTAGTCTACTGCTTGGTTCACCTTGTGGTTATTTTGTATGTTATGGAAGGCATTCTGTGACACAGGTCTGATTGAGTTGACTTTTCTAACAATCATGGCTTATTTGGTTGGCCATCAGACATTTCCTCTAATCTAGGGGTGTACAATCTGCAGCCCGTGGGCCACATGGGACCTGCAATGTCTTTTTGTGCAGCCCCAGACATCTGCAGTGCTACATAGAGTAAAACAAATTTGTGCCTGAATGTGGCTCTCTGTCATAGTCTGAGGATGTGTAAGCTTGGCTGCTTATGTTACAGATATCTACTATCTTGTCTAGTCATCGACTCCTCTAGCATCAAGTGAGCAGGGAAATCCTATTCTTCAAGGTGGAGAAAGTCTTCCCAAGTTATCATATATTACTGTCATATATTGTCAGATTGGAATACCACTTTTTACATTTTTTCTGAGACCCTACAGTGGTGCAATGTAACAATGTGGCTCTTGGACCCCAAAAAAAAGAGCAACCGTACGCTAACTTGACTTCTGAAGTGCTCAAGAGCAAATCTGGGTATGTACTATGCAGTTTGTAACTTAAAGCCCCCATACATCTTAGATTAAAGTGGCTGACGCCGCTGATATTGATGTGCTCCACTGACGGTCAAATATGTATGGGACACCAGCCGACTGATGGTCAGTAGAGATGTTTTTCCTGAGATAAGCCGTTGGTGAATGTGTCAGTCGGTGACTTTCTCATATAGAACACAAGTGTCTGCTTAGATGGCTGATGGCCAAATGATCGGTCAATTAGATGGCCAACACCCATCTAATGTGGATGGCCAGCTTTTTTTTGCCCATTTGTCTCCCGATGCAGAAATGTCATGACATGAACAACCACTAGCATGGCAGTCTCCTGTGTAAGTATAACTTTTCTTCCAATAATTTTGTAGATCTCACATTTTAGGCTTGAAGCAAACCAATCTGAAATTAGTGGTAATAGTAGAAGACCATTTATTACTATCCATTTTTGCAATCACCACAATAGAAGTTGATCCAAATTTCTTATACAGTATGTCCTATTAAAAAACCATTTCAGGTAACAAATATATATTTTACTGAGGTGGCCTTCACGGAAGAAAAAAATATGGAGAGATAAATATGATAAGCTGGAGATAGGATGAAGCTGCCAGTTAGAGGGGTGTTTGAAGCAATAGTGTGGTGGCATTGTGCTCGATGCGAGAATACCAAATGAGGTAGAGTAGGAACCATTGCATGTACTGCCTATAAGGAACGGGGACACAAGTTTTTGGTGTGATTTTTGTGGGGAAGCTTTGACTATCATTGTACTGATAAAGGGGGTGCTCCGTGTGTCACTTTTGTGGGATGGCTGAATTTGGCTCTCAAGGCAAGCAAAGATGGGGATCACTGAACTAGATGGAGGCCAGAAGAGTGTCCATTTGGCTTCTAGGTGACCAGTTTGCTACTGCATAGTATCTATTTAATGTATACGAGAGTGACGCAGAAAGCCACCTCATAAAGAAGACTACCAAACAGTGTAAATTTATTTCGCAATAGACCCCTATATTGAACAGATGCCACAGTGTCCATACTGTCGGATGTATGTTTCATGAACATATACACCTGTCAGTAGATAAAGCTCAGTGTGTCCCTGCTGCTTGCTAATAAACATTTGATAATAAGTCAGTGTCTTCACATGTACAGGTGAGTCAACTGGTTCTAACACTTTATAACCACAGGAGACAAGAAATTGCTTGCATAGAAACTACACGTCTAGACCAGTTGTGATGGGATCACCTACCACATATCTTCTTCTACCATCTGGAATGTCTGTGTAATCTTTGCATGCTATTTTGTTCGCACAAAATTCAGACAGGGTTTATACAAAACCAATGAATGTACTTATCCAAGTTAGAATGGTGGAAAGAACACGACTACTGGATAAACACAGACATTGCTGTAGATACCCTAAACGCGCTGTTCCTTGTAACTGTCATCAGGCTCTTTTCTGTGATCATATCCACAAAGGACAATTGAAAACCACTGATTTCAATGAATCGTGTGAAATTTTTCAGTTGGAAAATCAAAGTAGTAATATTGTGCTCCCCCACGTGATAGCAATGACATCTAGCAACAAGACCACAAGGGTACACTACACTGTGTACTGGTAGCTCAGTGTCTACTGGTCCATGACATGAAAGCTCAGGAAGTCTGTATGCTGGCAAACTAGGTTTGTGCATGTGGCAATGCCATGTGCTTATGCCATTATTGTGCCAAAAGTAAACAGACACAAAAAAAAAGTAGGAATCCTTTGTTATCCGTTGGAACTGACTAACTAGTACGTTGCCACTTCTACAAAACCTAGCTGCTTTGCTTCACTTCTTAAAGCTAGGTAGACCTTCACCAAAAATGCCTTTTTGTTAGGCGGCATGGTGGCTCAGCACTGCAGTCTTGCAGCGCTGGAGTCCTGGGTTCAAATACCACCAAGGACAAAATTTGCAAGGAGTTTGTATGTTCTCCCCGTGTTTGCGTGGGTTCCCTCTGGGTTCTCCGGTTTCCCACACACTCCAAAGACATACTGATAGGAAATCCTTAATGTCTGTAAAGCGCTGTGGAATTAATGGTGCTATATTAGCAAAGTATAATAAAATATTAACAAATTGGGCTTAGAAAATGTTCTATTTTTTATAAGTGCTCAAATACAGCAGGTATTGAATATAAGTCGCATATGTGGAGGATTAATAGCTCAGAAAACTGCTTACCAGGTACATATTCAGGATTCGCAATAATGAATGACATTATGAAATACAGTAAGCATGTACTACACGGTAATGTTTTGTTTCTTGTGAATAATTCATTTCCAACTATACGTTTCTCTATATTGAATACAACAAATATGTAAGACTATGGGATACGCAGAAATATAGCAGGGATGATGCTGCATATTCCTCCTATGTCATTAATATTCCTATTCCCTAAAAGTATACTCCAGCCGTTAATATTCACAGAAGCCGACATGCAATTAGTTGCGGGGTAAACAGCACATCAGAGCATCATTCGCATTATTTAGGGACACTGGATACAAAGTAATGTGTAGAGATCCTACATATGAAGGGTATGACGGAAAGTACATCTATAACATGACTTCCCTTCTAGATCACCAGCTCAGTAATTACTACACTACAATACATCATCAGATCATCTACTATTGAGGAAAGCGATAAATCAGACAGCAGCCCCGATAGTAACGCACAGGGATTAGCTATGATCCCATCGGTGGTGTTACTCTTCTTGCAGAATCTTATATGACCCACATTCATCTGGACACCTACCTGAGGTTTTGCTCTTCTTAACCTGGACTTTGATTTTGCTGGAAAGCTTATATATTGCAGTTCCCATCCCAGACGGCGCTTGTGACTGTGAAGCCGGGAAGCTGTGCTGCTCATATATCCAGCAGGCTATGGGAAATGTAATGCACTGACTCAGAAAGATCAGGCTGAGTGCTGCTGATGCTGAAGAGGCAGCTCTACCGCAGCATTGTGTCTGACCGGCTGCCGCACAAGGAAGTCTATGTCTCACTACGCGTATTCCTGGGGCATTTGCCATTCAAATAATTCTGGATAAAGTCAGAAAGTAGGAAGTATTTATACCTAGACGTCATATGTTCTGCACATGCTGGGTACTTTCTACCTTCTGTGTTGCAGTAAAGCACGTTCAGGTGCACTTCCCAGAAATCACATTTGTCCACCACTTGTTCTTGCTAGATTACACACTATCCATTAAGGGAATATTAGTTCTGTACACACTTGTAAATGCAGCACATCGGAACAGGGTGAGGTGGAGGGACCCTTCTAAGGGAGGCATTGAACTCACTACTATACAACTACTACTAATACTACTAATACTGTACTCTCTGATTGCTACTATTATCCAACAGCACAATATTTTGTGTGCCACTCTGGGTTATTAAAGGGTGAACCTGTCACCATACTTGGGACAGCACAATATGATGATAGATCAGCTTTAGGTCATTGGCCCAAAGGCATGACAGTCTATTGTGCAATGTATCAACCGTTATGTTAATGCCAATGTAATTTTATAGTATGTACACAATGTATAAAAACAAAAAAAGGCAACTTGTCAAGTATATGTGTCACTTAAAGGGAACCTGTCACCATGAAAAAGCAGTGAAAGCTGCCGACACCATGTTATAGAGCAGGTGGAGCTGAGCAGATTGATATATAGCTTTATAAGACAAGATTCAGTATAACCTGAGTTTTCCTAGCTTAATCCTCTGATCTTTTTGGGATTTTCAGTCCAGTGGGCGGTCCCATCAGCTATTGACAGTTATTGATTCTGTAAGTGTACATACAGAGATACTTGTCAATAGCTGATGTGACTGCCCACTGGACTAGAAATCCCAAAAAGATCAGAGGATTAAGTGAGGAAAACTCAGGTTATACTGAATCTTTTCATATAAAGCTATATATTAATCTGCTCTGTTCCCCTTGCTCTATAACGTGTTGCTTGCAGATAGGACTGCATGTTCATGATTACTTGTTCCCTTTAAGTGACAACTTAGCTTTTGTTCAGGATTCAGGGTCTTATTTTACACCCAAAATTTTTTAAATTTCTAGGCAGACCATAAAAACTTTGTCCTTATCCGTTACATGTGACGTCTCCTGTCACAACTACCACGCAAACATTACAACTAACTAACCTGGGAATAAACTGCCTGCTCGACATAGATTTAGCAACACATTCCAGTTTGGTAATGCAAGTGGTTAATTACTTCTAACTTTCTTTGCGGATTAGGTACACTGCTGAAAAAATGATGGAACACTTAAATCATATATTGAATCTCAAAGAACAAAAGATTCAAGATGAAAATCTTTATCAATATAATTTTTATAATTCGTTTAGCACAAAATGACATATCAAGGGTCAATGGAAACTAAACTCATCAGCCATTTGAAGACTGGATTCCAAATCACCCCGAAAATCAATGTAAAGAATTAAAAACACAGGAAGATCCAATTTCTATGAATTTCATCACATCAACTGATGAGACCCAGTAGTGTATAGCTCCACAAGCCTGTGTTTCACCCCAACATCTGGGAACACTCCTGATGAGGCAGAAGATGATATCCTGGGGGATCCTCTCCTGGACATGCATCAGTGAGCTTCAGGATAGTCAGTGGTGCTATTAGTGAGTGTCAGATGCACTGATACATAATATCCTAGACATACTCATTTAGATTTAGGTGTGGGAAAGGTAAGAGCTAGTCAATGGCTTCAATGCCTTAATCATCCAGGAACTGGTTACAAATTCTGGCCACATGAGGTTGTACATTGTCATTGACGAGGAACCTAGGGCCCCACTGCACGAACAGAACTTCTAGCAAGAATAACTCTGAGGAATTATCCTGGTACACACTAGCAGTTAGAGTAACGTTGGCTAGTATGTAAAAGTTTGCGCAACCCTCAAAGGATATGCCTCCCCAGGCTATCTTTGACCCACCACCAAAATTATCTTACTGGATGATGCGGTAGGCAGTGTAATGTTCACAGTGGCATCTACTCTTTCACGTCTGTTAATGTACTAAATGGGAACCTGCTCTCATCTATGAAAAGAATGGGGCATCAATAGCAGACCTGGGAATTTTGGTGTACTCTGCACAGTTCTGGACCTGGAGCACAGGAGTCATGAAATCTGTCTCTGGCAGTTTGGTCAGAAAAACCAACACCAGTAGCCTTCAAGAAGTAATTTTGCAGGGCTCTGTCAGATCTTCACCCAATCTTCCTTACCCAAATACCGATCCTGCTGCTGTGTGGAGGCCCTTCAATGACTTTACAGCTCTTCTGTAATGGTCCATGTTCTGGTATCTGCTCCATTCTCTCGAGACTGTGCTGGGAGACACAGCAAACCTTCTTATGACAGCATGTATGGATGTACGCTCCAGCAGGAGCTGGACTACATGTGCAATGGGCTGCAGGTACCATCTCATGCTACCAGTAGTGACAAGGACACCAGTAAAATGAAAACTAGAGAAGAATCAGGAAGGATAAGGAGAAGGTAATTGGGGCCATCACCTACAAAACCATTCCCTTTTTACTGGGGTATTTTGTGTTAAGCTGGTTTCACATTAGCGGTTTTTTTGCACAGCGCTTCGTGCGCATCCATGCGCACCTATGTTTAACATGACGTGTGCATGGTCTTGCGTTTGCACGCGTTCATATGCGTTTTTGTGCGCATTCGTTTTTTCACAGTGTGTGCCTAGGCGTGCCAGATGCAACCTGTTGCATTTTTTGGTGCGCCGAAAAACGTAAAAAACGCATGCGCACGCTTGAGCACGGAATGCGACAAAATAATGCATTACAGTCTATGGGAACGCAGGCGTGCGCTTGGACATGCGTACGCCTGCATTTGCAAACGCATGCATTTTAAGAGTTAAAATGGAAAGAAAAGGGTTAAAACGGATGCGCCTAAAAACCAGCAAACACATGCAAAAACGCATGATGCTGCGCAAAAAAACGCTAATGTGAAAGTAGCCTTACCTCTCCAGTGCACCTATTGCCACTTTCATTTCTACCAAAACAGATGAAGTTCATTCACAACTTCTCCTGCATACTTAAGGGTAAGGTCTTACAGTGGAGTTTTGACGTAATCCAAAATTTCATACAGTTTTTTGCATAAGCAAGCAAGGTTTTGACAATACATTTTTTTGACTGTGTAACCCACACTTTATAGGTCAATCAATGTGGATCACCTGTTCCTGCTAAACAGCACGTAGTAAAAAAAATGCACTATCAACACTGCAAATGTTATGCAAAATATGCAAAATTCTATTCAGTTTTTGATTGCATCAAAAGAGAAGTGCGTGACCTTTCTCTAATTGGTCAAACTGATATACAGTACCTAAAGTTTCATTAATTTGAGGATGTAATGAAGTATGGAAGTGTTCCCTTAAAGGTTACTAGTATCTTCTTTGGCAGTAAGGCACAGCTTTTCAGCCTCCCAATCTCCTATTTGGGAAGGTGCTCTTTTACTTCAGTGGTAGGACTAGAGGCATCGGCTCTCCAACTGTGCACTCACCAATAATGAGGCAGCTTTATCTCTGCAGTATCGGAGGAGCTCCAGTGATCGCAGCCAGCTTGAGAGCAGCACTTACAAGCTCTACTGGAAAGAGCTTGTAAGTACTGCACATGTTTGGCCACTGCTGATAGACTGCAGCAGTGGCCACTAACTTGTTTTTACAAGCACTTAACAATTTTTCCCATATGAGAACATGGGAATAACTCTTTAATTTTTTGGATCAGTATATACAGTGAACATGTACATTTGACTAATTACAGGTATTAATACGTTTGGGCATGCAGCAATGAAAAAACTCATAAAAATTAATTATATTCCAGTTTTCGTTTAAAGTCACTAATGGCACCAATTATGTCTAACTCTTGCTGCTAAAGAGAAGAACATGTTGATAGTTTGCCCCTTACTAACGGTAAAGACACAGACAGGCTGGATTAGTGGACTTGGCTTTCAACATATTTCATTCCAGGTCACCAATTCACAACGCAGCGACATGAATAGATGTCTCAGGAAGGTCATATGGGCACACATGATTTCTCTGAAGTGCTGTCACAGTGAATAGACATTTGCTCAGATCAGTCTGGACAAAATTACCAAGCCCCTAAGTCATCAAACTAGGCATGTAATATCTATAAGAAATAGGGCTACTCCACAAGAATGGATAAGTCAGCAGCACATGTCACACGTACTTCAATGCCACAACATCACTGTGTATTAGGGAAGCCTCTTACTCATGGAAACAAAAACTAAAGAAAAACCCAACAAATCAAGCAGTCAATCAATAATAATAATTATATTAATTATTAATAATATAACAAAATATATATAATAAAATTATTATTAATATTAATAATTATATTAATTAATTAACACAAAGAATTCGTCCTGGGACAGCTCATAGGATCCCACGGTTTGCAGTATCATCTCTATGCCGATGACACACAGATCTACCTATCTGGACCTGACATCACCTCCTTACTGATCAAAATCACGCAATGTCTGTCCGCTATTTCAGTTTTCTTCTGTGCTCGCTTTCTAAAACTGAACATGGACAAAACAGAATTCATAATATTTCCCCATCTCACTCTACCCCTCCACCAGACTTATTCATCAATGTCAATGGCTGCTCACTTTCCCCAGTCCCGCATGCTCGGTGCCTCGGTGTGATCCTCAACTCTGCCCTCTCTTTTAAGCCACATATCCAAACCCTAGTCTCCTCCTGCCATCTCAAACTCAAAAATATTTCCCGGATCCGTGCATTCCTTGACCATGAGACCACAAAAAAACACTAGTGCATGTCCTCATCATCTCCCGCCTCGACTACTGCAACCTCCTACTCTCTGGCCTCCCTTCTGGCACTCTGGAACCACTCCAATCCATCCTACATTCTGCTTCCTGACTAATCCACCTGGACTCCCCATTATTCCCCAGCCTCTCCCCTATGCCAAGCCCTTCATTGGCTTCTTATCGTCCAGAGGCTCCAGTTCAAAACCCTAACTATGACATAGAAAGCCATCCACAACCTGTCCCCTCCATATATCTGTGACATGGTCTCCCGATACTTACCCACATGCAACATTTGATCCTCTCAAGATCTCCTTCTCTACTCTCCTCTTATCTCTTATTCCCACAACAACCGCATTCAAGACTTCTCCCATGCTTCCCCCATACTCTGGAATTCTCTACCCCAACACATTAGACTCTCGCCTATTATGGAAACCTTAAAAAAGAACCTGAAGACCCACCTCTTCCGACAAGCCTATAGCTTGCAGACTGTGAGCCCTTATGTGCAGGGTCCTCTCTCCTTCTGTACTTATGTGTGTCTTGTATTGCTCATGCTTATTGTACTTGTCTATATTTGCCCCTTTTCACATGTAAAGCGCCATGGAATAAATGGCGCTATAAAATTGTATAGTAATAATAATATTTTACATATAAATCACAATGAATTTATAACTTGTTATTGCTTTACTACTGCATTTGTCTATAACTTTGGGATTACTGTATATTTAGTTTTTGCATGTACATAGTGTTCTAATTTTTATGGGTTTTTTTTTTTTTTTTTACCAATAGGGTGTTGCTCACATGATTCTCTGCGGATATGCTGTTATGCAGCTCTGTATTATTACACTATGAGTATATTGCGTACTCTAAATAAAAAGGTCTATATCTCTGAAGCCATAAGTCAGATTTAAAAGGAATCTGTCACCTGATTCATGTTGCTCAAAATTCAGGCAGTTTCTCTGAAGTTTCATAAAAAAATACTTTATAGTTCTGGATCTTCCCAGTGCCACTCTAGGTAATTGATAGGTCTCTCGCTATGGAAGAGAACTGTCAATCACCAGCAGCAGCGTTGGAAGAGGCTGGCGATGAGAGGAGGTCAGGCTCGGACTGGCAGATAGGGTAACAGGGTAATCCCCCGGTGGGCCCCTGTGCATATCTGGGCCCCCAACTCCACTGTATGTGCAGAACTTGGCATATTTCACTTGATTCACTCTGTACAGAAAAAAGCAGGATCTCATCATTCATTAACCAAACTACCCAGTGTATTATTATATAGAGATAGAGGTAAATTTGTGAATGGTGGTAGTGTAATATTTGCATGCAGGTGAAAAGTGGGCCCCCAAAGTCAATGTTGCTGGTGGGTCGTCCGACACTGGCAGGAGACGCATTAGTCTCATCTTTCCCATTGATCCCCTGGCCGGATCTTAAAAGCATATTTTCTCTGGGACACCAGAGCATTTCAGAAAGTAATATATCTGGCTGCTGTCTGGCTCTGATTCATGCTGCTCACACTTTGAGCATCATTAATAAGATGACATGTTCCCTTTAAAGCAAACAAACAATATTTAGGCTAGCAGCTGAAATAAAATAAGAGCAAAAACATGTGTTTTCCAGTACTGTATTTGCCTTCATTGTATTCCCAGATCTGGTAAGTTCATTTTCTCATTAAAATGTCTACTTTAGAAAATTCATAAAAACAATAGCATATTCTCTTAGAGCTCTGTGTTATCCTAACCCTCTGTTATTCTTCCTGCAGATTCGTTACTATTCCTCTTTCCATTAAGGTTTGTCTAAACATTCTTATAATATCAGCAATGATTGTGCAGTGCCATCGCGTAGGGTCACAACCCCTTTACAAGCAAAATAAAGTCACCCAAATGTTTCCAAGATGGAAAACAGTACATGTAGCTTTTTCAAAGTCCAGCAATACCTTTACATGGCCAATCCGTTCCTGTGAAATCATGTAAATGAGGCTGTAGTTTAGAAACCTCTGTCACTCCGGCTCTACTCCCCGCCCAGCACCAACCCCGATAGATAATGTCAGTCAAGCAGGAGGAGGCGGCATAAAACTAGAAATTGTTGAACATTTTGATGTAATCCTATGCCTGATTTAAATTTTCTGACTTTTGAACAATACAAAATTCTGCAATTTAATAAGAGCCATGAGCCTTGTAATAAATTTGGTGCAATTTAGACTAGTCTGAATTTTTGGTAGACTGGAGTATAGAATGCCGGTCGAAATAAGTTTACCCGTAAGAATAAAGAATTCCTACAGATTTGGCTCACCATGACATAGTCAACAAATAGCTCTATTTTGCTGGTTCAATTGAAGAAAGAAGCTAGGGAAGGTCTACGATTTCTCTTGAACAGTATTTCTCGGCTCTGTTGCCAGGATCTGGTGACGTACTATATGGACTGTAACTAGATTTGCCAGTTTCTGAACTGACTTCATTAACTGCAGGAAGATTAGAGCCTGGCAACACATAAATTAATAATTAGCTGATTCCGCTATTTTTATAGATGAGATGTCTGCACGGGAAGCCAGCAGCACATTAGAAGGATATTCTGCTAATAAGGATGAAGTTTCTCTTTGGCTTTTGCCTTCTCATATTATATTTGTTTGTTCAGCCTCACAAGAATACCTGGAATGCTAAATCAATATTTTTCCATCTAGTTAAGGTTAAAGAAGTTGTCCGATCCCAGTTTATTTTAGAATCGGCTTAAAATGGTGTAAAATAAAATTAAAACAAAAGACATAATACTTTACCAGTCTTGTGACGACACTTCCTTGGTGCCCCGCCAGTCTCTGTCATACTGCTCCAGAAATGATGGGGCGTGTAGTCATGCCATGTCACCACTTAACCCTAGAACGCATAACCATAGAAATCTACACTTTCACATTCCTGGGGCCTTTTAGGCCTGTGTGCAAATAACATGGAATAACTCAAAAATACTTTTCAAAGTTTATTTGAAAATTGCAAAATAAGGATGCATTCCCACTAGCGCTGGGGTCTGCCAGGAGGGGATTCGTAATGTATCTGACCTCCTGGTGACCCCAGCTAAGGTTGGTGGAATCCCGGCATTCCGGCAGTCTTATCTGAAGTTACCAGGAGGTCAGATCCATTACGGATCCCCTCCTGGCGGACCCCAGCGCCAGTGGGAACGCAGCCTAAGATGTGAATATTTCAAAACATTATAATTATGTGCAAAAAACAACAAAAAAGTAAGTACATGGGCTTAAAATGCCCAATATATGCATTCTATATAATTCTTTATAATAACGATTTTTTTGCCTAAACGTTTTTTATATAAAAGTTGTAGTAAACATGGTGCATATTGCAGATTTTCAAATCCACACTACAGAAATTTATCATGGATCTTAAATGCAGATTTCACCATCTACAATGCAAATCAACACTCAAATTCACCGGTATCAGATGGATTTTGAGTTTGAATCTACCCTAATTACTATTATTATTTATTATTATAGCGCAATTTATTTCATGACGCTTTACATGTAATGCAACTTGCACTTTTTATGTCAATGGTTCTTAGTCTGTGGACTTGCATGGGTCTAAAATGTGAACGCGCTCAGGAGATTGCTTGTCTGCTAGGGGAGATCAGTGACCTGGAAAGATCGCATAAATGTTCTCCATCCAATGACATAAGGAATCGCTCTGTTCTTTACTCCTACATAAAGCAAATGTCGTTGTCATTATTACTAACATGGTAATAAAAGAGGCAAGTCATTAGGTAGGGCTCTAAGGGTATAGAGAGCTAACACTTATGTCCCTTCTATTATGGGCCAGATGCCATGATACAAACATCTGCCACCTGACAGTGCAGATACGTTTAAAACCTTATACTACTCCCTGTACTCCGTGGACTCAATTAATCATGCAACACAAAACGCTGACTTTAAGCCTCACATCATCCAAACGTACATAAAGAGTGTGGTCTATTTACTTTGTCTGACGCAGACACAGAATCCCTTGAGATGCCCTTTACTGAAGAAGAACTACTGACAGCCATAAAAAAGTCCAAATCGGAGAAAGTCCCTGGCTCAAATGGGTTCTCCTTACCCTATTATAAACAGTTCATAGAGTCGCTTTCCCCTCATCTTATTTCTAGCTTCAATGCAATATCTATGGGCTCCTTACGTGCTCATATATCATTTATCCATAAGAAAGGGAAAGATTCATCCCAATGTGCAAGCTATAGACCTATTGGCACAAAATGACTAGTGATGGTGGGTGCCTACCTGATCCCTCGAACTAGGGGGCACCGTAGTCTATCCCTGTCCCCTGGATTACCCCAGACGGAGAAAATGCTGGGGTCACCTACCTTGCTATGCTATCTTAAATATTATCTGTTCCCTCCCCTACCCAGGGAGGTGTGAGGCTAAAAGTGTATGGTATTACACTAACCAGACAGACTAGGCTAGACAGACAGAATAAGAAATCCGGCACTCCCAAGTGCAGAAAAAATAGTTTCGTTTTATTCACAGCTTAATAATCCACACGATGTACATTCTATTTGTTACGTTTTGGTCCTTCTTCAGACAATGACAAAACTTGTTAGTATTCAAATATGACCCTGTGGGTTCAGAATAACGTGGAGCAATGCAGGCAAGCTGCTCATGTGGAGCTGTGAGGAGAGCAGGAGAAGGAACAAAGCGCTAACAGAGACGTGCTATGGTGAAGTGTGCAGCTTGCTTACGTTGCTCCACGTTATTCTGAACCCACAGGGTCATTTTTGAATACTAACAAGTTTTGTCATTGTCTGAAGAAGGTCCATGATAGTGACTGAAACGTAAGAAATAGAATGTACATCGTGTGGATTATTAAGCTGTGAATAAAACAAAACTATTTTTTTTGCACTTGGGAGTGCCGGATTTCTTATTCTGTATTGAATTGGGACTGGTATCCTTTTCTGCGCACCCCACATCTGAATCCTCGGAGTGACGTGTCTTTTTTGTCGTAGGGTAGACAGACAGGGATGAAAGAAAACTACACTTATACAAATATACTCACAAAACAACAGAGTGGAACACAGGGGATAGATACAGTGGGTAAAGAAAGTATTCAGACCCCTTTAAATTTTTCAGTCTTTGTTTCATTGCAGCCATTTGGTAAATTCAAAAAAGTTCATTATTTTTCTCATGAATGTACACTCTGCACCCCATCTTGACTTAAAAAAACAGAAATGTACAAATTTTTGCAAATTTATTATAAAAGAAAAACTGAAATATCACATGGTCATAAGTATTCAGACGCTTTGCTCAGACACTCATATTTAAGGCCAGGTTCATATTGCGTTAACCAGCCCGTTCAACGCATAGCGTTGACGGTCTGCGTTAACGCTATAGCATAATTATGCTACACCCGCTAGCGCAGATGATTCATCTGTGCTAGCAGGGACAAAGCCTCAGAGTCTGCAGCCCTTGTCCGAGGCTACGTCACCGAATGACGGCACATCGCGAGCGCATGCCGCTTTACGGCATGCATCGCGATGCGCCCGATAATGGGGGAGAATGGCAGCGTTAACAGACTGCGTTACACTGCATTATGCCGCAGTGTAACGCTTTCTGTCTAACGGCTGCCATAACGCAGTATGACCCTGGCCTAAGTCATGTGCTGTCCATTTCCTTGTGATCCTCCTTGAGATGATTCTACTCCTTCATTGGAGTCCAGCTGTGTTTAATTAATCATAGACTGTAAGCTTGCGAGCAGGGCCCTCGCTCCTCTTGTTATTTGTTATAATCTACTGTATGTGATTATTGTTATGCTGTAATGTCTATTGTCTGTACAAATCCCCTCTGAAATGTAAAGTGCTGCGGAATATGTCGGCGCTATAAAAATAAAATTTATTATTATTATTATAATTAACCCCTTAAACCCCCAAGGGTGGTTTGCACGTTCATGACCGGGCCAATTTTTGCAATTCTGACCACTGTTCCTTTATGTGGTAATAACTCTGAAACCCTTACATGGATCCTGGTGATTCTGACACTGTTTTCTCGTGACATATTGTACTTCATGCTAGTGGTAAAATTTCATTCAAATAGCTTGCGTTTGTGAAAAAAACGGAAATTTGGCGAAAATTTTTAAAATTTCGCAATTTTCCAACTTTGAATTTCTATGCCCTTAAATCACAGAGATATGGCACACAAAAAACTTAATAAGTAACATTTCCCACATGTTTACTTTACATCAGCACAATTTTGTAACCAAAATTTTTTTTTGTTAGGAATTTATAAGGGTTAAAAGTTGACCAGCAATTTCTCATTTTTGCAACACCATTTTATTTTTACGGACCACATCACATTTGAAGCCACTTTGAGGGGTCTATATGATAGAAAATACCCAAAAGTGACACCATTCTAAAAACTGCACCCCTTAAGGTGCTCAAAACCACATTCAAGAAGTTTATTAACCCTTCAGGTGCGTCACGGGAATTTTTTTAATATTTAAAAAAAAATGAACATTTAACTTTTTTTCACAAAAAAAATACTTCAGGTTCAATTTTTTTTATTTTACCAAGGGTAACAGGAGAAATTGGACTGCAAAATGTATTGTGCAGTTTGTCCTGAGTACTCTGATACCTGATATGTGGGGGGGAACCACTGTTTCGGCGCATGGCAGAGCTCAGAAGGGAAGGAGCGCCGTTTGACTTTTTCAATGCAAAATTGGACGGAATTCAGATCGGACGCCATGTCACGTTTGGAGAGCCCCTGATGTACCTAAACAGTGGAAAACCCCCACAAGTGACCCCATTTTGGAAACTAGACCCCCCCCAAGGAACTTATCTAGATATGCGGTGAGAACTTTGAACCCCCAAAGGTTTCACAGAAGTTTATAACGTACAGCGGTACAATTAAAAAAATCATATTTTTTCCACAAAAATGATCTTTTCACCCACAATTTTTATTTTTCCAAGGGTAACAGGACCCTAAAAGTTATTGTGAAATTTGTCCTGAGTACGCTGATACCCCACATGTGGGTGTAAACGACTATTTGGGCGCATAGCAGAGCTCAGAAGGGAAGCAGCGCCATTTGACTTTTTTGGCTGGAATTGAGATCAGACACCATGTCGCGATTGAAAAACCCCTGATGTACCAAAACAGTGGAAACCCCCCACAAATAACACCATTTTGGAAACTAGACCCCCCCAAGGAACTTATCTAGATGTGTGGTGAGAACTTTGAACCCCCAAGGGCTTCACAGAAGTTTATAACGTACAGCCGTACAATTAAAAAATCATATTTTTTCCACAAAAATGATCTTTTCACCCTCAATTCTTATTTTTCCAAGGGTAACAGGATCCTAAAAGTTATTGTGCAATTTGTCCTGAGTACGCTGATACCCCACATGTGGGGGTAAACCACTATTTGGGCGCATGGCAGAGCTCGGAAGGGAAGCAGCGCCATTTGACGTTTTGGGCTGGAATTGAGATCGGACACCATGTCGCGTTTGGAAAGCCCCTAATGTACCAAAACAGTGAAACCCCACCACAAATTACACCATTTTGGAAACTAGACCCCCCAAGGAACTTATCTAGATGTGTGGTGAGCACTTTGAACCCCCCCGTACTTCACAGAAAACGCCCGGGCGTGAAAATAAAAAAATCGTATTTTTTCCACAAACATTATCTTTTAGTCACCAATTTTTTCATTTTCCCAAGGGTACCAGGAGAAATTGGACCCCAAAAGTTGTTGTCCAATTTACCCTGAGTACGATGATACCCCATATGTGGGAGAAAACTACTGTATGGGAACACGTCGGGGTTCGGAAGGGAAGTAGTGACGTTTTGAAATGCAGACTTTGATGGAATGGTCTGCGGGTGTCATGTGCGTTTTGAGAGCCCCTGATGTACCTAAACAGTGGAAACCCCCCACAAGTGACCCCATTTTGGAAACTAGATCCCCTAAGGAACTTATCTAGATGTGTGGTGAGCACTTTGAACCCCCCAGTGCTTCACAGAAGTTTATAACAACCGGGCGTGAAAATAAAAAAATCGTATTTTTTCAACAAACATGATCTTTTAGTCCACATTTTTTTTATTTTCCCAAGGGTAACAGGACAAATTCGACACCAAAAGTTGTTGTCCAATTTGTCCTGAGTACGCTGATACCCCATATGTGGGAGAAAACTACTGTATGGGCACACGTCGGGGTTCGGAAGGGAAGTAGTGACGTTTTGAAATGCAGACTTTGATGGAATGGTCTGCGGGTGTCATGTGCGTTTGGAGAGCCCCTGATGTACCTAAACTATTGAAACTCCCCACAAGTGACCCCATTTTGGAAACTAGACCCCCCAAGGAACTTATCTAGATGTGTGGTGAGCACTTTGAACCCCCAAGTGCTTCACAGAAGTTTATAACGCCTGGGCGTGAAAATAAAAAAATCATTTTTTTCCACAAAAATGATATTTTTGCCCCCAATTTTTTATTTTCCTAAGGGTAACAGGAGAAATTGGACCCCAAAAGTTGTTTTGCAATTTGTCCTGAGTAGGCTGATACCCCATATGTGGGGGTAAAATACTGTTTGGGCGCATGGCAGAGCTTGGAAGGGAAGGAGCACCATTTGACTTTTTCAACGCAGAATTGGCTGGAATTGAGATCAGACGCCATGTTGCATTTGGAGAGCACCTGAGGTGCCCAAACAGTGGAAACCCCCCAATTATAACTCAACCCTAACCTCAACACACCGCTAACCCTAATCTCAGCCCTAACCCTAGCCCTAACCCTAACCCTAGCCCTAACCCTAATGGGAAAATGGAAATAAATACATTTTCTTTTACTGTAATTTTATTATTTTTCCCCTAACTAAGGGGGTGATAACGGGGGGTTTGATTTACTATTTATGGCGGTTTTTATGTTTGGCAGCTGTCACACGCTAAAAGACACTTTTTATTGTAAAAATAGTTTTTGCATCACCACATATTGAGAGCTATAATTTTTCCATATTTTGACCTACCGAGTCATGTGAGGTCTTATTTTTTGCGGGACGAGTTGACGTTTTTATTGGTACCATTTTCGGGCACATGACATCTTTTGATCGCTTTTTATTCCGATTTTTTGGACGCAGGATGAACAAAAACCAGCGTTTCATGAATTTCTTTTGGGGGGGTGCACTGCACAGACTTTCCTCATGCCTGCGCTTTGAAGGCACTGAGGAAGCCAGCTCCCTGCAGGCCCCCGAAGGTCCCCGTTGCCATCTTGGATTCGGGGACCTGCAGGGATGGAGCCCCCCCCCAGCAGTGCTGCACATTGCGCTGCTGTGGGGGGCTCAGGGAAGCACAGAGGGAGCCCTCTCCCTGCCGATGCTTCCCTTTAACCCCCGGTACACCGCGATCATGTTTGATCGCGGTGTGCAAGGGGTTAACGTGTCGGGGGCGGTCCGTGACTGCCCCTGACACATTGTGCCGGGTGTCAGGTGTGATAATCAGCTGACACCCGGCCGCGTTCAGCGGCGCTCACCACGTGGGCGCCGCTGATCGCTGTGACGTACTATCCCGTCCCTGGGAATTAAGTCCCAGGACACATGGACGGGATAGTACGTCACATGACAGAAAGGGGTTAAACTGATAGGACTTGACTTGGAAAGGCACACACCTATATGAGACCTCACAGCTCACTGTGCATGTCAGACCAAATAAGAATCATGAGGTCAAAGGAACTGGCGAAGGAGCTCAGAGACAGAATTGTGGCAAGGCACACATCTGGCCAAGGTTACAAAAGAATTTCTGCACTACTCAAGGTTCCTAAGAGCACAGTTGCCTCTATAATCCTTAAATGGAAGAAGTTTGGGACCACCAGAAGTTTTCCTAGACCTGGCCGTCCAGCAAAACTGAGCAATTGTGGGAGAAGAGCCTTGGTGAGAGAGGTAAAGAAGAACATCAAGATCACTGTGGCTGAAACATGGTGGTGGCAGCATCATGCTATGGGGGTGTTTTTCAGCTGCAGGGACAGGACGACTGGTTGCCATTGAAGGAAACATGAATGCGGCCAAGTACAGAGATATCCTGGATGAAAACCTCTTCCAGACTGCTCTGGATCTCAGACTTGGCCGAAGATTCACCTTCCAACAAGACAATGACCCTATGCACACAGATAAAATAACTAAGGAGTGGCTTATATATATTCTCCAACAACTAACCAGGAAGAAGGACTATCACTGGCAAGAGACCGACCTTAGCAATGATGTACAAGGTGTGACACAGGGGGAACAGACTGTTAAGGGAAGGATAAGGGAATACTCTAATTTTACCCCATTATGGCAAAATCAGTTACTGGTTGAGTTTGACAAATTGACTGGTTTCAGAGGTTGGGAAACAAAGGGAATTCAGACTTTAAATCACTTAATAGTAAATAGAACACTGAAAAGCTTTAACAAACTACAACAAGAGTTTGGATTGCCTCACAGCCTCTTCTTTCAATACTTATAACGCAGGAATGCATATGTGACTAAAAAACCATATCTGATTAAAGGGAATCTGTCACCCTATTTTTCGACTATCAGCTGTGGCCACCGCCATCAGGGGCTTATCTACAGCATTCTGTAATGCTGTAGCTAAGCCCCCGATGTACCGTGAAAGAGAAGAAAAGATAGATTATACTCAACCAGGGGAGGTCCGGTCCGGGTCCAGAGGGAGTCGCGGTCCGGTCGGCACCTCCCATCTTGCAGCGATGATGTCCTCTTCATTCCTGCCCGTCGTGGCTCCGGCGCACTGCTCTGCTCTGTTGAGGGTAGGGCAGATTACTGCAGTGCGCAGGAGCCGGAAGAGGTCCAGCGCCTGCACACTGCAGTACTCTGCTCTGCCCTCAACAGGGCAGAGCAGTGTGCCTGCAGAGGAGACACGACAGCCAGCAAAGAAGAAGACGTCACCGTTAGAAGATGGGAGGCGCCGGATCGCGACACCTATCGGACCAAAACCAGACCCAGACTGCCCCTGGGTGAGTATAATCTAACTCATTTTTCTTCTCTTCCGGTGTACATCGGGGGCTTATCTACAGCATTATAGAATGCTGTAGATACAGTTGTGGCCAAAAGTATTGACACCCCTGCAATTCTGTCAGATAATACTCAGTTTCTTCCTGAAAATGATTGCAAACACAAATTCTTTGGTATTATTATCTTCATTTAATTTGTCTTAAATGAAAAAACACAAAAGAGAATGAAGCAAAAAGCAAAACATTGATCATTTCACACAAAACTCCAAAAATGGGCCAGACAAAAGTATTGGCACCCTCACCCTAATACTTGGTTGCACAACCTTTAGCCAAAATAACTGCGACCAACCTCTTCCGGTAACCATCAATGAGTTTTTTACAATGCTCTGCTGGAATTTTAGACCATTCTTCTTTGGCAAACTGCTCCAGGTCCCTGATATTTGAAGGGTGCCTTCTCCAAACTGCCATTTTTAGGTCTCTCCACAGGTGTTCTATGGGATTCAGGTCTGGACTCATTGCTGGCCACCTTAGAAGTCTCCAGTGCTTTCTCTCAAACCATTTTCTAGTGCTTTTTGAAGTGTGTTTTGGGTCATTGTCCTGCTGGAAGACCCATGACCTCTGAGGGAGACCCAGCTTTCTCACACTGGGCCCTACATTATGCTGCAAAATTTGTTGGTAGTCTTCAGACTTCATAATGCCATGCACATGGTCAAGTAGTCCAGTGCCAGAGGCAGCAAAGCAACCCCAAAACATCAGGGAACCTCCGCCATGTTTGACTGTAGGGACGTGTGCTTTTCTTTGAATGCCTCTTTTTTTCTCCTGTAAACTCTATGTTGATTCCTTTGCCCAAAAAGCTCTACTTTTGTCTCATCTGACCAGAGAACATTCTTCCAAAACGTTTTAGGCTTTTTCAGGTAAGTTTTGGCAAACTACAGCCTGGCTTTTTTATGTCTCGGGGTAAGAAGTGGGGTCTTCCTGGGTCTCCTACCATACAGTCCCTTTTCATTCAGACGCCGACGGATAGTACGGGTTGACACTGTTGTACCCTCGGACTGCAGGGCAGCTTGAACTTGTTTGGATGTTAGTTGAGGTTCTTTATCCAACATCCGCACAATCTTGCGTTGAAATCTCTTGTCAATTTTTCTTTTCCGTCCACATCTAGGGAGGTTAGCCACAGTGCCATGGGCTTTAAACTTCTTGATGACACTGCGCACGGTAGACACAGGAACATTCAGGTCTTTGGAGATGGACTTGTAGCCTTGAGATTGCTCATGCTTCTTCACAATTTGGTTTCTCAAGTCCTCAGACAGTTCTTTGGTCTTCTTTCTTTTCTCCATGCTCAATGTGGTACACATAAGGCCACAGGACAGAGGTTGAGTCAACTTTAATCCATGTCAACTGGCTGCAAGTGTGATTTAGTTATTGCCAACACCTGTTAGGTGTCACAGGTAAGTTACAGGTGCTGTTAATTACACAAATTAGAAAAGCATCACATGATTTTTCGAACAGTGCCAATACTTTTGTCCACCCTCTTTTTTATGTTTGGTGTGGAATTATATCCAATTTGGCTTTAGGACAATTCTTTTCTTTTTGTGTTTTTTCATTTAAGACAAATTAAATGAAGATAATAATACCAAAGAATTTGTGATTACAATCATTTTCAGGAAGAAACTGAGTATTATCAGACAGAATTGCAGGGGTGTCAATACTTTTGGCCACAACTGTAAGCCCCCGATGGCGGTGGCCGCAGCTGATAGGCGAAAAATAGGGTGACAGATTCCCTTTAAATATAACAACTAGTTACGAGCGAGTATACTCATTGCTCGGGTGTCCTCCGAGTATTTTGGCGTGCTTGGAGATTTAGTTTTCGTCGTCTCAGCTGCATGATTTGCAGCTGCTGGACAGGCTGAATACATGTGAGGAATGCCTGTTTGCTGGGGATTTCTCACATGTATTCAGCCTGTCTACAAGTCGCAAATCATGCAGCTGAGGCGACAAAATCGCCAGTTGTTATTAGTGATCAGCGAGTATACTCGTTGCTCGGGTTTTCCCGAGCATGCTCGGGTGTCCTCCGAGTATTTTGACATGCTCGGGAAAACCCGAGCAACGAGTATACTCGCTGATCACTAATAACAACTGGTCTAATTTCAACAATCTATCAGCAACTCTTACAGTCTAGCATTGGGAGACCATCTCCTGACAGCTAAATTAAAATGGGAAGCAGACATGGGGCCGATTACAGAAGAACAGTGGAAAAAGGTGAACTCACTCCTAGACTGTCCCCGTGTCAATCTCAGAGGCTCTTGTGGAACTAGTGATGCACATTTGTTACATATGTTTTGGAAGTGCAGTAGATTGGGCTCCTACTTGAAAAATAAATTATCTTTAATAAAAATAGAGTATCTGGTGTGCGAATCCAAGCAGACTCCTAAATATGTACAGTATATTAGGATATTTGGGAGAATCGGTCGGTTTTGAATCCCCGATGGCTATAGTTCTTTCGCATTCTATCAAGCACGTAAACTTATTGCACAACACAGGCTAGACGCTCAACCATCGAAAGTTAGTGACTTAATAAATAAGCTAAACAATATTGTTTGGTTGGAAAAAGGGGTATATAGAAAGAAAAAAAATCGATCAAGAAATTTGACATTTGAGACCATGGTTGAATGTTCCAGGCCTGCCATCTGGAATAACCCTGAGAGACAACATATGGCAATTTCTGACTTCAGGAACACTTGTGATATTATCATGATATAGGTATGGTCATTACACATGCAAACTAATTATTATAACTTAATGAAAGATATTCTAAGTTATATACATCATATAAAAAATAGTATGAATATAGATTTATCTGGAGTGTTATAGGAGGTTGTATTAGTTTGTAGTCTGAATGGAAAAATTGGAATCTTTGGAAGAACTCCCAAGTGCTAGTGGCAAGCATATATACCAGAGGGGAGTGGCCAACACAGAACAGCTGAGGCAATTAAGAATGGAAAGCTCCAGGACATCAACTGAACTGATTAACCCTTGCAATGACAGAGCAAGGGAAAAACCTGCAATGTTTAATAGGATAGAGAAGCAGTTATAATCGGTGCAGGAATTTGTGTGACCAGAAGCTGCGATCTTTTGGCATTTCTCTGTTGCGGTATCCCCGTGACACCTATCTCACTTCTTAATGTGGATATTAATTTACTTGGAAAAATGATCACATTCAGATTATCCCTACTTTTAACAGATATTATCCACTTGGACCAGGCAGGTTTCATGAAAGACAATACAACTGGAGCACTGAACCTCATACACACAGCCAGAGTGAAATTCCAGCACCTTATGCTTTTATCTGCGGATGCAGAAAAGGCTTTGATAGGGTAAACTGGAACTTCAGGAATGAGATACTTCATGGTGTAGGCCTAAAATCTAACATGTTACATTGGATCTCTGCCTTACATACAAATCCAACTGCCAGCGTAAAAGTAAATGGGGTCTTATCGCAGAAATTCGCTATACACAATGGCACATGTCAAGGGTGCCTGCTATCTCCTTTAATTTTCATACTTACACTAGAGCCTTTTCTCAGAAAGATTCAGTCCAACACTAACACTATGGGCCCTTATATACACAGGTCTCCTTTAAATATTGCGATCTATGCAGATGATCTGCCTTTTTTCCGTAATAACTTGGCTACCTGACTCCCAAGCTTATACAATGGCGTATCTAATTTTAAAATCAACCTTTCCAAAACAGAGTCCCGGAACATCAACAACTCCCACTCTATTTTGACACCCCTGAAAGCCGCCTTCAGCTTCAAATGGGCTAATTAAGCTATAAAATACTTAGGTATACTAAGACCGAGATACATAAGCTTGACGCAGTCTATTAACTTCCCTAAACTTCTACAATTGGTAAAGGTAAACTGCACAAGGTGGATGAGGAATGCTTTTATATCGTTTGGTAGAAGAACAATTTTTAAAATGTGCCTGTAGTCCTGGAAAAATGAGCCTGCAATCCTTCGGCCTTACCTTTGAACACCCTTCCCCAAGTCCTTTCTTCCCCTCATCCCTCCCTCTTTTCTTCCTGCTATGTCTGTTTTTCTCTATTTTTCTATGTTTATTCCTATGATTGTGTTATCCCGCTCTGTGTATGTGGTTATGGTTATGGAATTTTACTCTCTGTTTCTTGACAGCAAAGCAATGTGAAATAAAATGCAGAGTAAAATCTGTGAATAATAGTAATCTTTATTTTTATATAGCGCTAACATATTCCGCAGCGCTTTACAATTTGCACATATTATCATCACTGTCCCCAATGGGGCTCACAATCTAGATTCCTATCAGTATGTTTTTGGAGTGTGGGAGGAAACCGGAGTACCCGGAGGAAACAAGATGGAGGCTGGAGAAGAGAAGACTGAACTGCTGGAAAGTGAGTATTCCATGTGTAAAACAAGTACACATAGTAATAAATAATCCTGGGGTGGTGGGCTGGGATGGAAAAAATTAGGTGGACTGCTTCATAACCCCTTCACGACATGCGCCGTACATGTACGGCGCATGTCGTGTCTCCCCCTTTGATGTATGGGACCTGGCTCTGAGCCCGGAGCGTGGGTGGAATTGCGATCCACCCGCGGGTGTTAACCTGTTAAATGCCGCTGTCAATCTCTGATAGCGACATTTATCTCGCGTTTACCAGAAGCGCGTCAGAAATCCCACCCATTGGTTACCCCGTCAAGTGACCGTGGGTCACCGTTTTCGCGTATATGACATGGTAAAACCAATGGTGTTGTTCAAAAATACAACTTGTCCCGCAAAAAACAAGCCTTTAAATGGCCATAATGACAGGAAAATAAAAAAGTTATGGCCATGGGAAGAAGGGGAGCGAAAAAGAGAAACTCAAAAAGAAAAAAGGGCTCCATCATAAAGGGGTTAAACGGCGAGTTGATTTTGTTTTCAGAATTTAGCATGCAAAATCACTGTAATGTTATATTCATAAACACAAAAAGGTTACCCAAATATGATGTAGGCAACACAAAAAGGATACTGGATAAAAATATATATTTTATTGAAAGCTGTTTATTTAAACAGCTTATGCACTAGAGGTACTCCATGGCTGTATGTCTCTGGTTTTTGTATTTTCAGGACCTTTCTCTTTTTTAATATTGTTTTCATACTGATTTTCAATAAAATACATATTTTTATCCAGTATCCTTTTTGTGTTGCCTACATCATATTTGGGTAACCTTTTTGTGTTTAAGTATTGTATGAAGGGATACATATACAGTACAGACCAAAAGTTTGGACATACCATCTCATTCAAAGAGTTTTCTTTATTTTCATGACTATGAAAATTGTAGATTCACTCTGAAGGCATCAAAACTATGAATTAACAATTAACAAAAAAGTGCAAAACAACTGAAAATACTGTGTCTTATATGCTAGATCAGTGGTTTTCAACCAGTGTTCCGCGGCACACTAGTGTGCCGCGACACATGGTCGGGTGTGCCGCGTGTCCGCATGGCTAATTTACATGCGATGCAAATTAGCCATGTGGAGGCAAGCAGGGCGGCGGGTCGGAGAGGCAGCAGTCCCGTGTTCCTGTGTCGCTTCCTCCCTGACACAGCAGTCAGCGGCGCGGCTGGATGACATCATCATTCAGCCCCGCGGCTGCTGTGCCAGTGAGAGGAAGCTGCCGGTGAGGAGAGGTGAGGGGTGTGTGTGTGTGTGTGTGTGTGTGTGTCTAGGTGAGAGGTGTGTGTTTGTGTGCGTGTGTAGGTGAGTTGATGGATGTGATGAGAAGCAATGATGGGAGTCATGGAGAAGGCGGTGATGGGGAGAGGGCAATGGAGAAGGCGGTGATGGGGGTGATAAGAAGGTGGTGGTGGGGAGAGGGCAATGATGGGGTTGTCGAAAGGGCAATAATGGGGTGGTGGGGAGAAGGAAATGATGGAGGTAGTGGAATGGGCAATTTCTATATGAAGGGTATTATGATGGGGCATATTACTACAAGAAGGTGATAATGATGGGGCATATTACTAAAAGAAGGGGATAATGATGGGGCATATTACTAAAAGAAAGGGATAATTATGTGGCTCATATACTGCAATATAAAGGGGTACAATGAGAAATACTATGGCCATGAGGCTGGAGTACAAGCGCCAGCTCATATACTATATATATATATGGTATATGCTGATAATTATGTGGCTCATATACGTGGGACTGTATGTATGACTTTACATGGGACTGTATATATATATATGGGAATACATGGGACTGTATGTATGAGGTTACATGGGATTGTATATATGAGGGGGTTATCCTTTTTTATTTAACTTTTTTAAAATAAATAATTTATTGAAAGGACCTCACACTGAGTGAGTAAAAATACATTTAGAATCTATATTATTAACTATATGTATAATATGTACTGTTTTAGTGTCATTTTGTGCCATTTTGGTTGGTGGTGTGCCCCGGGATTTTTTACGTATAAAAAGTGTGCCGCGGCTCAAAAAAGGTTGAAAATCACTGTGCTAGATTCTTCAAAGTAGCCACCTTTTGCTTTGATTACTGCTTTGCACACTCTTGGCATTCTGTTGATGAGCTTCAAGAGGTAGTCACCGGAAATGGTTTTCACTTCACAGGTGTGCCCTGTCAGGTTTAATAAGTGGGATTTCTTGCCTTATAAATGAGGTTGGGACCATCAGTTGTGTTGTGCAGAAGTCTGGTGGATACACAAGTGATAGTCCTACTGAATAGACTGTTAGAATTTGTATTATGGCAAGAAAAATCGTAGTTACTTACCGATAACGGTATTTCTCTGATCCTATGACGGCACCACGGAGAGATTGGGATCCGCCCTCAGGGACAGGAAACCTACAGGTAAAAAAGGCAGTACCTCTCTCCCACATCAGTTGGTTTACAGAGCATTACACAGAACTTTCAGCTGCAACTCAGTTGGTTATATAAAATCCAAAATTAATCAAATTAAGCTTAATAGAGGCACCGCGTGGCTAAGTACTAAAGCTAACTAACTCACTCTAATGTGCACACCTGTGTGTGAAATGGAGGGGATGTATGGGTGCCGTCATGGGATCAGAGAAATACCGTTATCTGTAAGTAACTACGATTTTCTCTTTCCCCCACGATGGCACCACAGAGAGAATTACAAAGATTGTACATCTAGGGAGGGACCACCGCCTCCAGAACCCTTTTCCCAAAGGTGACAGGAGGTTAAGTCTAGACGGTAATGTCTGAAAAATGTAGAGGGGGAAGACCAAGTGGCAGCTCTACATATCTGGTCTATTGAAGCGCCGGCTGTCTCCGCCCAGGATGACGCCACTGCCCTGGTTGAATGGACCCTTACATCCTCTGGGATGGCCGCCCCGCAAAAGGAGTAGGATAGGGTGATGGCCTCTCTTATCCATCTCGCCAGTGTGGCCTTCGATGCTTTTTGCCCCTTCCGTGGACCCTGAAAACAGACAAACAGAGCCCTATCCTTCCTAAACTCCCTTGTGGTTGTCAAGTATTGGACCAGGCACCTTTTTACATCTAGAGTGTGTAGTACCTCTTCTGCTTTGTTTTTGGGATTGGGACAGAAGGAGGGTAAGGAGATCTCCTGGGTCCTATGAAACTGTGACGAAACCTTGGGGAGATAGGGTAATTCTCAGAACCGACCCAGCCTATCATCCAGTACTTGAGTGAAGGGTGAGTGGGCAGATAAAGCTTGCATATCACTAATGCGGCGGGCAGAAGTTAAGGCTACGAGGAGGGAGGTCTTAAGGGACAATGTTTTTAAGGGAGCCTCCGCTAGGGGTTCGAAGGGAGATTTGATTAGTGCGTTTAGCACCAGGTTTAGATCCCGGGGGGGGGGGGGGGGAGTGCGTAGGGGGATCGGCCTGGATCTACTTGAGGCTCTAATAAATCTCATAACCCACCAATTTTTGGCTAAGTCATGGTTATACAAAGCTCCCAAGGGCGCTACCTGTACTTTTAAGGTGCTGGTAGTTAACCCCTTTTCCAAACCCTTCTGTAGGAATTCTAGAATTTTGTCTATTGGGATTTTACCCGTTGGATCAGAGCCTGATACTGACATGAATTTTTTCCATACTTTCCCATATGCTTTAGTTGTTACTGGCTTTCTGCTTTGTAGTAACTTGGATACCAAGTTTGACGAGAAGCCCCTATTGCTTAGGAGTTCCCTCTCAAAAGCCAAGCTGTCATGTGTAAGTTTTTTTTATGGGGGTGATACACTGGTCCCTGGGATAGGAGGTCTGGAGTTCCTGGTAGAACCCAGGGGTCTGTAACCGACATTCTTCTCAGCCAGGAGAACAATATTCTCCGAGACCAGAAGGGCGCTATTACAATTACCATCGCTTTGTCCCCCCGTATTTTCTTCAGTACTAAGGGGATGAGAGATATTGGCGGGAAAGCGTACGCCAGATGATAATCCCAGGGTATCGTGAAGGCGTCTAGCGCTACTGGGCCCCCTCAGGGATCGATCGAGCAGAAGTTTTCCAACTGTTCGCAAATAAGTCTATTTCTGGTCGGCCCCAGAGTTTAACAATCTGGTTTAAGACTAACTGGTTTAGTTCCCACTCCCTTTGTTTTAGGCGTGTTCTGCTTAGGAAATCCGCTGTTCGGTTTTCCGAGCCTTTTATGTGGAGGGCTGTCAGAGATTCTAGATTGTGCTCTGCTAGGTGGGAGATGGATTTTGTTACCTCCATTAGTGCTCGGGACCTGGTGCCCCCCTGGTGGTTTAGATATGCTACCACTACTTGGTTGTCTGAGAAGACCCTTATGTGTTGGGAGCGAAGTGAATCCAGAAAATGAACGAGAGCTAGTTTTACTGCCAGCAACTCCTTCATGTTTGAGGAAGCTGACTCTCTTCCCTGAGTCCAGGCCCCTTGTGCCACCTGACGGCCTAGATGTGCACCCCACCCCCAGGGACTTGCGTCTGTGGTTAGAATCTTTGTTGCTGGTAATGCCCAAGGAACCCCCTTGGTTAGATTGACTGGATCCGCCCACCATGTTAAGGAGTGTACTGTGCTTGGTGAGATGTTTAATTGCCTGTCTAAATTCCTGTGTAGGGAAACGCCTGCATCCAATATTTCCCACTGTAGGTCTCGAGTATGGCTTTGTGCCCACTGTACCGCTGGCATGTAGGCTGTCATTGATCCCAATAGAGACATTGCTTTTCTCAGGGTAGTGACTGGGGAAGCTATCATTTGTGACACCATCTGTGTCATCTTTTGAATCTTCGTCTGAGGAAGGTAACATTTCTGTTTGGTTGAGTCTAGTGTTATCCCCAAGTACTCCTGTACCTGACTTGGTACAAGTCTGGACTTGGGCAAATTCAGCATCCATCCTAGACTCGCTAGAGATCTCATGACGTGTCCAATTGTTGTTTGCAGTGGTGAGAGGTGACGTCTACTACTAAGAGATCGTCCAGGTATGGGACTATCAGGACCTTTTGTTCTCTTATGTGGGCCATTACTTCTGCCATTATCTTTGTAAATACTCTCGGAGCAATAGCCAGCCCAAAAGGAAGAGCTCTGAACTGATATTGTTTTATCTCCCCCTGGTTCGTCACCGCCACCCTGAGGTATTTCCTGTAGTCTCTGTGAATGGGAATATGGTAATATGCGTCTCTCAAGTCTAGTACAGCCATGAAGCAGGATGGGGGAAGCATTATTGCACAAGATTTTATTGTCTCCATTTTGAAATGCTGAATTTCAACAAACTTGTTGTCTTTTTAGATTTATGATTACCCTGTATGTTCCGTCTGGTTTTCTGCAGAGGAAGAGAGGGGAGTAGAAGCCTTTCCCTCTGTCCTGGTAAGGGACTTCTTGTAATACCTCCTTCTCCCTTAGATTTGCGATTTCTTGATGAAGAGCCAGCTGTTCGGGTGGTGTCTTTTGAGGTGTTATCACAAAAGAATTGTCTGGGAGGGAATTGAATTTTAATCTTAGACCTTCCTTTATTATGCTCAATATTCACGCACTTGCGAATATTTTTCCCAGGCCTGGAGAAAGTAGGCTAATCTTCCCTTGACCCGGGGAGCACCTTCATTGTGGCTTTTTGTTGTCAGGGGATTTGTTAAACATGAATCCTTTGTTTTTATTTCTTTTATCCTCCCATCCTTCCTTGTACCCTTTTGGAGGTCTTCGTCGCATAAATCTTATGTTCCGAAACTGCCGTTTGTATCACTGACTAGGGAACCCGGGAAAGGACTTTTTCTTGTCCCCTGCCTTGTCCAAGATGTCATCTAGTGCTGGGCCAAATAAAAATTCCCCCTCACAAGTCTCCCGACCCGCATTTTAGCCATAAGGCGCGTCTCGCGGCATTTGAGAAGGAGGCTGCTCTGGCTGCCAACCTAGTGGAGTCTACTGACGCATCCGCCAGGAAAGCTGCTGCTCCTCTCATTACCGAAACTGATCTTTGCATTGTTTCTCTTGAGACTTTCTTTTATTTGGGAATCTAAGCGATCCAACCAGACCATTAGGGCGCATGCTGTGCACGTGGCTGCTATAGCTGGCTTTAGTCCACCTCCTGCCGCTTCCCAAGCATTTTTTAAAAAAGCTTCTGCTTTTTTATCCATTGGGTCCTTCAGGGTGCCCATGTTTTCAAAGGGCAGGGCAAATTTTTTAGAAGCTTTTGCAACAGCTACGTCTTGTTTAGGTGCTTTACTCCATAGGGAGCAGGCCGGGTAGTCAAAGGGGTATTTCCTCTTGGGTGTTAGGAGGGCTTTCTTGTCTGGCTTTTTCCATTCTCGTTTAATTAGGGAGTGTATTTTCTCATTTATCGGAAAATCTCTCCTTTTTTTTGTTCTAGCCCACTGAACATTAGATCTTGGGCCATTTTCTTAGGGCGTTCGACTACCAGCCCCATAGTTGTCCTCACGGCTTTTACCAGGTCGTCCGTTTCCTCAATAGGGAAGCAGCTGCGTCCCCCTTATGAGGATGATGAGGAGGACTGGGAGGATGACGAATTACTTGAGTCAGATAGTTCACTTCCTGACTCGCTAACACTGGACTCTGGAGACCTATGCCTGGATCTATGTTTTTTCTTTGAGGTTCTAACACCCTTAAGGGCGTCTTCAACCTGAGCCCTTATCAGTGTTTTGAGGTCTGAAGCAAACCTCGGGGATTCCTCCTGGATTGTCTGTTCTATGCACGCCGCGCAGAGATTTTCCTCCCACGTAGGGGGTAGCTCCTCCGTGCATATAGCACATACCGTGTGTTTAGATTTGGCTGTGCATTTACGCCCCTGCAAGAAATTAATAACCGCATATTAGCGAGCGGACTTTCACGGAGATCACTCACCCTCCTTGTGGAACGAGAGATATCGTATCGGGCGTAAGGATTATTTCCACCGCTGAATCCACTTCTGGCTGTGCCGCCATGGTGGAAGCTTTGGCTGCGCCGCGATCCTGAATGACCGCTGCGCTGCTGGGACGAGGTGCGCTGGCGCTGCTCTTGCGATTGCCGCAGCCCCTGCTTTGGGGACTGCCGCCGCGTCTCCTCCTTCTGTGGCTTGTCACCCATGGTGATTCCCTCTGCCCCTTTAGTGGGGTTTAAATATGGGCTCCCTTTTTTTTTTCTTCTCTGGAGTGCGGCGCCGCGTTGTTTCCTTCCCAGTGGTGCTCTGCGCCCCCGCCGGAAGTGACCGCCCGTGCATGCGCACTGTGAATTTCCCAACAGTGCACTGCGCCTTCCTCAAAGGAGTTGTGCTCACGCGCGCGTACGCCAAATGCCAGCGTCCTGCGCCCTCCCCCTCCGGCGCCTGCAGAGGCCCTGTATCCCGCAGCTCCCGGTGGCCGCCGCCACCCTCCACTGACCGCTCCGAGCCCTGCGCTTGGGGGGGGCTCCTCCTTAGTGACCGCCGCCACTATACCTGGAGGAGGCTCGCACCCTTTTTTTTTTTTCCTGGATCGGCAGGCATGGTTCTTCCCGTCTTCACTGCCTTTCCCCACTCACCCTCAAGGCCCGCCGGCCCCGGTGGTGGTGCTTCGGGGCGGCAAAAAAATGCCCCGACCCAGCCGAGGCAGGGAGCCCCGCTGCCTGTTACCGCACTGGTTCGGTCCCCGGCATCCCACGTCGATTCTGCAGGTACGTGCTGTAGGTTCCCCATCAGGGACAGAAAACCAACTGATGTGGGAGAGAGGTACCGCCTTTTTTACCTGTAGGTTTCATGTCCCTGAGGGCGGATCCCTCTCTCTCCGTGGTGCCGTCATGGGGGAAAGAGAAAAAGCAGCTAAGTAAAGAAAAACAAGTGGCCATCATTACTTTAAGATAGGGGTGGGGAACCTCAGGCCCCAGGGCCATTTGCGGACCTCGATGACCTTTTATCAGGCCCCCGAGCAGATTCTCATGGACTGCATTCTTGGGCAGGGAGCTGTATTTTGATTGCAACAAGCTCATTAATTTATTCTTGTTCTGTTAGCACACACACGCAGTGTTCACTACTGAGCATTGAAGGGCATGCAATGAAAGATTAAGTCATGAAACCAGTGCCAGAGTCAGGATGTACTTTGTGGGCGGAGTTTGTACGGCCCCCGAAGGATGGTATAAATATTCAAATGGCCCTTGGCAGAAAAAAGATTCCTCACCCCTGCTTTAAGAAATAAAGTTGTCAGTCAGTCCGAAAAATTGGGAAAACTTTGAAAGTGTCCCCAAGTGCAGTGGCAAAAACCATCAAGCGCTACAAAGAAACTGGCTCATATGAGGACGGCCCCAGGAAAGGAAGACCAAGAGTCACCTCTGCTGCGGAGGATAAGTTCATCGAGTCACCAGCCTCAGAAATCGCAGGTTAACAGCAGCTCAGATTAGAGACCAGGTCAATGCCACACAGAGTTCAAGCAGCAGACACATCTCTACAACAACTGTTAAGAGGAGACTTTGTGCAGCAGGCCTTCATGGTAAAATAGCTGCTAGGAAATCACTGCTAAGGACAGGCAACAAGCAGAAGAGACTTGTCTGATGAGTCCAAATTTGAGATCTTTGGTTCCAACCACCATGTCTTTGTGCAACGCAGAAAAGGTGAATGGATGGACTCTACATGCCTGGTTCCCACGGTGAAGCATGAAGGAAGAGGTGTGGGGGTGCATTGCTGGTGACACTGTTGGGGATTTATTCAAAATTGAAGGCATACTGAACCAGCAGGGCTACCACAGCATCTTGCAACGGCATGCTATTCCAACCGGTTTGCGTTTAGTTGGACCATCATTTATTTTTCAACAGGACAATGACCCCAAACACACCTCCAGGCTGTGTAAGGGCTATTTGACCAAGAAGGAGAGTGATGGGGTGCTACGCCAGATGACCTGGCCTCCACAGTCACCAGACCTGAATCTAATCAAGATGGTTTGGGGTGAGCTGGACCTCAGAGTGAAGGCAAAAGGGACAAGTGCTAAGCATCTCTGGGAACTCCTTCAAGACTGTTGGAAGACCATTTCCGGTGACTACCTCTTGAAGCTCATCAAGAGAATGCCAAGAGTGTGCAAAGCAGTAATCAAAGCAAAAGGTGGCTATTTTGAAGAACCTAGAATATAAGACATATTTTCAGTTGTATCACACTTTTTCGTTAATTATATAATTCCACATGTGTTAATTCATAGTTTTGATGCTTTCAGAGTAAATCTACAATTTGCATAGTCATGAAAATAAAGAAAACTCTTTGAATGAGCAGGTGTGTCCAAACTTTTGTCTGTACTGTACCCCATGTGGTAGGGGTTACAAGATATCAAGTACCTCTTTTGAGAGTATAATGTTATATTCATGTAGCTTTTTCGTCAATACTGTATATAGAAATAATCTGCACCCTATACAGTAATGAAAAGAGAGACCAAAAACCTACTGGTGTCTCTTTTACAGAATCCCTTTAGTGTGAACCAAAAGCAGTTGAGTGTATCTTATTCTACAAAGTGAGCAGTTGCCTTAGTGGAATGGATTCAATGCCACAAGCACCAATTTATGGCCGTCCTGCTAGTGGTACCTGAAGGTTTAAGTCACTTTCTTTGTAAATACAATTAAACTAGTTGGACATTTGTAGGGCAGAACTCAGACACGAGTGAATCTGGAATGCTGAGAACACAACACCCTCTGCTGACAGAAACAAGTAAAAACAATTCCCATGTAGCAATTTAAATATATGCGGTTTTAAAAAATTCCTCTTTCTGATGTAATTTTCCCTTTAAATGGAATCTGTCAACAGGATTTGAACCCCAAACTACTTACATGTGCGTGCAGCTGTTTCAAAGACAAGTCCAGCAATACCCTTACATGGCCTTTCCGATACCCCATTACTGAGAAATCAGGCAAATAAACCCTCAGTCAAGCAGGAGGAGGGGTAGGTGGTCAGCAGAGGCGTAGCTTGGTTTTCAGCTTAGGGGGAACGAAAAATCTGAGTGGGCCCCTAACCAGGTAATCCTGACTACAGCTACATGGTGCACCCTAATTGTGAGCATAGGGGAACCTCACCAGATGACCGTGCTGTGATTGAAAAGAAATCTATATACAAAAACGAACCCTGATATTGCTATATGGAGACCATACAGTAGTAGATACCAGTCCTGCAGACCATATAAGAGATCACAGTACAATTAGGCTGTGTGCACACGTTGCAGATTCTGCTGTGGAATTTACCACACAGATTTTGCTAAATCTGCAGGTAAAATGATCTACGTTTTAACTGCGGATTTAGTGTAGATTTATTGCAGATTTACTGCAGTTTTTGTGTGGATTTCCCCTGCAGTTTTACACCTGCGGATTTCTATAATGGAGCAGATGTAAAACTGCAGCAGAACTGCACAAAAGAAGTGACATGCTGCAGTTTTAAATCCGCACCAAATCTACGTGGAAAAATTTGCAGCATGTGCACAGCGGTTTTTGTTTTACATAGCCTTAAATGGTACTGTACATCACTTGCAGTTCCGCAGGGCCAAATCTGCTGCAGAACTGCAGAAGAATCCGCACCTTGTGCACACACCCTTATAGATAATGACTTACAGCTGATGTTCTTTCTGATGGAGTCGTTCACTTTTCCCGTATTTTCCATCTGGCCCAGACCGACATGACAACTTCTCCAAACATGACTCGTCTGCAGAGATTACAACAAAGACACATTTCACGTCTCACATTTCCAGCACCGTCCATATCTATCCCCAACCTGCACAAACTACTCATTCTGCTGATACCCTATTACTGAGCCGCTGCTGCCATATGTGTCTTACAGCAACTGCTGTGTAGTACAATAACCGTGCTCCTCTTACCACCCCACATAATACTGCCACAACTGTGCCCCTTATTTAGAAATACAGCCACATTTGTGTTCTCAAGATAGTAAAATCCCCCCCAGAAAATATTAATGCCCTGTGATAGTGCCCTCCACATTTTGTCCCTAAAAAGTAATACCCCGTATGCAACAATAATGGTCACAATACTGAGTGCCCCTATAACAATAATGCTTAAGTGCCCACTTAACATTTAATAATGTCCCCTAAGTTCTCCCCATGTACAGCTTCCCTATACACAAAATAATGTCCCCACAGCTCCCCTATACACAGTATGATGATCCCACTGCTCCCCTATATACTGTATGATGTCCCCACTGCTCCCCTATACACAGTATGATGAGCCCACTGCTCCCCTATATACTGTATGATGTCCCCACTGCTCCCCTATACACAGTATGATGAGCCCACAGCTCCCATCTAAACAAAATTATGAACCCACTGGTCCCCTATACACAGTATGATGAGCCCACAGCTCCCCTATACAGTCAGACGCGACAGAGCTCCACTATAGAAAGTATAATGCCCCAGAACTCCCCTATATACAGTATAATGGGCCAACAGCTCTCCTATGCACAGTGATTCACACTATAGGAACAGAGAGAAGAGCAAATAGGGTCTTATCCGATAAACAGGGTACAAACGGATTTGAAATTCTACTCACCTGATATAGGAGAGGTATAGCGCATGAAATTAACAGTCAGATGCCACACATCCAAAGGTCAAACCAGTGACCGCCGAAACATATAGTTTAATGGAACTTTTTATGGATTTCGTGCTCTGCTTGACATAACACACCAGTACTCGTGCATAAAAAGATCGATATTTTATTCATTTCCCAACGCGTTTTGAAGTATAAATCACTTTTTCCTCAGGGGATGATATACAGGCGAAAATACCGTTGCTTGTAGGTTAAATACACTTGACATTTGAAAAAAACTGGCGCCAATAGTCACATGTTTTTTTGAAAAAAGTCAAAGTTCATACTGTGACGCATGCACTTAACACATAATTGTAATCGATCATTCAAATTTATATACAATAACATCACTTCTTTATTTAATTTGCAGATAAAATATATATATATATATATATAATGTGGATATCAAAAATAAAAATAAAAAAGAAGAAAAGGAAAAAAAGAAAAAAAAAGGGGAAAAAAGGGAATAGCACGAACTAAACCTGAAAAATCATGACAAAGAACCAAAAGGACGCTCAATCCACTGGACCAGATCCCAGACAGCAGAGAGAACTTTCAGGGAAATCCTCATTAGTCTTATATCTTTAGAAAAGCCAAAAATATTTATTGTCTCTTGAAAAAATTATCTTAATAAAAATATATTTTTAGAACTGTGTGTTGATTTAATTAAAGTCTCATTATCTCATAGAGAAAAGAAAAAAAATGTTTGTATAAAAAAGAAAAGCTAAAAAGCTGGTTGTATTACAGGATTTCGGAGAAAAAAATATTTAGGAGCAGAAACCCGACTCACACATGCATAGTAAAAAGAGCATTGTGGTGTGATCGCTGAGGTGAAACAATGAAGCAGAGAGGAGTGTGACGCCGGCAATAGAAACCCACACATGCATAATAAAAAGAGCACTGTGCTGTGTATACTTCAAAACGCGTTGGCAAATGAATAAAACATTGATTTTTTAATGCACGAGTACTGGTGTGTTATGTCAAGCAGCGCACAAAATCCATAAAATGTTCCATTAAACTAACTCCTATGCACAGTATAATGCCTTTACAGCTTCCCTATACATAGTATGGTGTGACCACAGCTCACCGTAAATACAGTATGATATCCCCACAGTTCCACAGTACACAGTATAATTTGCCAACCACTTCCTTATACACAGTATAAATCACCCACTGCTCCCCAATACAGAGTATGGCGGGGCCACAGCTCCCTTATACATTGTAAGATGGGCCCACAGCTCCCCTATATACAGTATGATGTTCCCCACAGTTCCCCTGTACACAGTATAATGGGCTAACCGCTACCTTACACACAATATAATGCCAAAAACAGCTCCCCTGTACACAGTATGGCAAGCCCACAGCTCCCTTATACACAGTATGATGAGCCCACAGCTTCCCTATACAGTCTTATGCCGACAGAGCTCCACTATAGAAAGTATAATGCCCCCAGAGCTCCCCTAAATACAGTATAATGCCCCCACAGCTCCCCTATACACAGTATGGTGGGGCCACAGCTCCCTTGTACACAGTATGATGGGCCCACAGCTCCCATATATACAGTATGATGCCCCAAACAGTTCCCATGTACACAGCATAATGGGCCCAACCGCTCCCTTACACACAGAATAAATCCCCCACAGCTCCGCTCTACACAGTATGGTGGGCCCACAGCTCCCTTATACACAGTAAGATGGGCCCACAGCTTCTATATATACACAGTATAATGCTCCCCTATATACAGTATGGCAAGCCCACAGATCCCTTATACACAGTATGATGAGCCCACAGCTTCCCTATACAGTCTTATGCCGACAGAGCTCCACTATAGAAAGCATAATGCCCCCAGAGCTCCCCTATATACAGTATAATGCCCCCACAGCTCCCCTATACACAGTATGGTGGGGCCACAGCGCCCTTGTACACAGTATGATGGGCCCACAGCTCCCATATATACAGTATGATGCCCCAAACAGTTCCCATGTACACAGCATAATGGGCCCAACCGCTCCCTTATACACAGAATAAATCCCCCACAGCTCCCCTCTACACAGTATGGTGGGCCCACAGCTCCCTTATACACAGTAAGATGGGCCCACAGCTTCTATATATACACAGTATAATGCTCCCCTATATACAGTATGGTAAGCCCACAGCTCCCTTTTACACAGTATGATGGGCCCACAGCTCCCGTAAATACAGTATATCCCCCAGAGTTCCCATATACTTATAATGATGTCCCCACTGCTCCCCCAAAACACAGTATAATAGTTAATAGTGTTCTGATGCCATGTGGCGCCCGCACTGAGAGTCCCGCTGCCAGGAGGAAATTATCTTTATTCCTCCCAGCAGCTTCACTCTTCCAGTCATAGGGGTGGCACTGGCATGGTTTCAGTCACCGCTCTGTGTATAGAGAGCGGCAGCTGTAATTGCGCCTCTTACCCGACTGACAGCCGGCTCAGCAACCTCTACCACACGGTAGCTTTGCTACTGGTGCCCCTATAAACAATAATGCTTCTTAAGTGCCCACTTGACATTTAAAAATGCCTCCCCATGTATAGTAACATAGTAATATAGTCAGCAGGCAGTCAAGATATGACTCTTTCAGCTTCTCTCAATTCTCTTCTATTGAGAGAAATCAAACCTTTCTAGTCGACTCATGCACATAGTAGACATGAGGTCCATGATCGCCTGATAACAGCAGTGATATTGGGGGCTCATACAGTAGGCGCTCCCTGTCATGACTTGGCAGTCTGCTTATTATTAAGTTAATAAAGTACCACTCTAGTAGGTTTTTTTTCCCTCACCGCTGGAGTGGTGCTTTAAGCGCATTTCCCCTGCCCCGGTCATATACAGTACTCATCCTCCGGCATATTCACCCATTTTTGGCAAAGCTCCAGTCCCACGGCTCAATCTTATGAGCGCAGCTTCTGACTGGCCAGAAGTTAGAAGCTACGTCACAATTGCTCAATGTAAGTCTATGAAAGACAGAACGAGGATCTCAGAGACTTACATTGATTAGAGACCTCTGCGCTGCTCCATGAAACACTGGAGCAGCAGACAGGTCACAAACTGCAGGAGATGGAGCCGAGCAAAGGCGAAAACACATGAAAATGCCGGAAGGTGAGTACCAGACAGTTGGTAAAGTTCTTGGATTTTAAGGAGCCACTCCAGCGGTGAAATAAAAAAAAAATGCTGGAGTGGTGCTTTAAATGTGATGCAGCTCATGGTTGCTATATGGGGTCTTCTTATACTAGTACTCATAAAAGACCCAGCTGGTAAGTATCAGAACTCCTCATCCTCAGCCTCCCCAGACAGCAACTATTACATGTAATAGAGTGCATATAATCTAACAAAACAGTTTAATAATCAGTCCCCCAGTGCCCTGTCCCCCTCCCCCACAGTACTCCATCCTCTCACATTCACCCCCGTGCTGTCCCCACCTCCTCTTCAGCTCCAACAATACCCACATCCTCTTATAGTCACCCCACATTGACCACGACATGCCTTCATTTAAGCAATCTAAGAAATTCCATCCTTACTGATGAAGTTTGCAGCAGGACCAGAAAGTATCTGAGTGTAATGCTATGTGGGCACTAGGACCCAGCGTGCCTGTCCTGAGCCAATACGAGCATGCGTGCACAGACGGAAGCGAACTGCAACCTGATAGAAGCTGCTCAGGTGACAGGTCAGTCAGTCTGCACCATACAGTGCAGGAGGAAGACTGCAACTGGCCACTGTGCTACCAGTCTGCAGAATGTCCATCAGGCAGGGGAGCCGGCATTTTGCTTCCCTTGTCCAGTGCTATGCTCTTCCTCATCACTGAAGCGGCAGTGACTCCCGGTGGGTCCCTTCATGTGCCAGGGCCCGGGCGACAGCCCCCTCTGCCCCACCCCAGTAGCTACGCTACTGCTGGGCAGGGAATAGAGCTGGAGTGACAGAAGCTTCAGATCTACAAGTAGCTTTTCAGCCTCAATATCATATCAATTCAAACTCTGACTTCACAGTAATGGAGGAGCCGACTGGCCATATAAAAGGTATTGCTGGACTTGTCTTTGAAAGAGCTACATGTACAAATACTAGTTTGAGGGATGTAATCCTGCTGCCAGATTCCCTTTAACCCCTTCTGGAGGATTGATTTTTTTAGGGGGCGCACCACCATTTTGGGATATGTAAGGTAAAAAGTTTTGAAAATCTTTATATATTTTTGGGTTGGGAATGGAAAAAAACCCAATTCTGCATAGTTTTAGGCATTATTTGTTGGGGGTTTATTTTTCACAGCTTTCCCCAAACAGTTTAAATGACACGTTTCCTTTATTCTGTGGTGCTACACAATTACAGCAATGCCAAACTTACATATTTTTTGTGTTAGTACTTTTACACAATAAAACCACTATAAAAAAAAAACAGTTGTTTTATGCTGCCATATTTTCCAATAAACCAAGATGTGTGAGCGTTCATCTTTTTCTTGATCCCTTGGTTACATTGGTACAATTTTTGACAACATATCACTTTTTGTTAGGCTATTAGAGCATTGTTGGGCCACCAACCGCCATGACGACCTATCGGCACCTTGCAATTGCACCGCAGTTCCTGGCGGTCACCCAGCTATATGTATGAGCCGTGCTCTGGTCAATGATCCTGCAGATGCACTGACAGTAGCAGGATGTATAGACAGTATAATTCATAGAGCACTGACTAACCCTCACGGATATACATATTATGGACGAACTACAGACAAATTTTCATATTACCGTGATAAAAAGCACTGATATCAGTATTTATTTCTCTAATAATGTGTATGAAAAGCTCTAACATAATTGCAAGGTAGTTTCCTTTAATAATTTGAAAAATATATAATCACAATCCTATAATGGCTAAACTAATACAATACGGCAGAAATGCAAACTATACTAAGGTTTTGGTGTTTGTCTGCTAATATGTATCCAGAGCACTTAAGCAAACAATAGTTTAACAATATATTCATGAGACCATCCCTTTAATTATGTCATGCAGTTTGGACTCCTGCTATACGTCTTATAACCACTAGGTGTCACATAAAGATCAGCTGAAAGCTTCACAGTATGCCTTCAAGTATTCTATGTTCTCTCTCCAGTCTGAACTCTGACGTCTGCCATTCCGCTGTTCATTCTCATAGTGTGACTGTTGAATAAATAGGGTTTTACCAGTCACCTAATCTGCTGTCAGCACTGACTGAACACTGTAAGATTGTGCAGGGACATCACTCCAACTATACATTTCTGGTAGGATTAGGGCTTGGACCACACAGGGATATGAACACATGTCATACAGCTGATGAGTGAGGCTGTGTGCCCACGCTGCGGTTTTTTTAAGCGTTTTTGAAGCGTTTGTGCCGGATCAGACGCTTCAGAAACGCTTAAAAGAAGCATCCCATTAATTTTAATGCATTTTGGCCTTTTTCTGCCAATTGATGCGCTTTTTTCCCGCATAGGAAACGCTTAGCGGCTAAAAACGCAGCATGTTCATTATTTTCCGCTTCAGTCTGCGTTTTTAGCTGTTTCCTATGAGTCCAGAAGACGCGCGAAAAAAAACGCATCAAAAACGCGCAATTTTTAAGCAAAAAAAACGCGCATTTTCTGGGAAGAAGTCTGGCTTTGTATCAGTTCTAAAACGCTAACGTGGACACATAGCCTGAATGTGGTTGCATTGCAGCCCAGGTATTAAACATAGTAACCATACATACTATAATGGGATGAAATATGAAAACATCCTCTTCAGAAAGAAAGAGGAACAGACCTCTATTGCCACCTATTGGATGTAGCAATCCTAAAAGTCATTATCAACCCCTTCATGGGCCTTTCTACACAATTTAGGATAAAAACAAACAAACCAGAAACTCCAATTACAGACGTGTTTCTGGTGTTTGCTCCTCATCAGTGCAAAGCCGCAGGTTTGATTTGGCGAAGTGAGAAGCCTCTGACAAGAGAACTAAGAGGAGAACATTTCTCCTTCTGGAGAAAGCCAAGATAGCATAAAAAACTTACAGGCCATGCAATGCTACTATGTGAATTTAAATGTGGAAATATCCTCATCAGAGAGGAAGAGAACTAGACCTCTAGTGCCACCTATTGGGAGCAGTAAATATAGACCCTTTACCTAAGTCATGCGGCAAGGCTCTTTAAAGGGTCAATATTAATTTTTAGGTTTGCTACTCCCAAAAGGTGGCATTAGAGTTCATGTCATCTTCCTCTCTGAAGAGGCAATTTGCATCTATAAATCGCATGATGACCACTGCATGGCCTTTAAGTCTCCTCACGCTGGCTTGGCACTCTACAGAAGGAAAAATGTTCTCCTTTAGGATAAAAGATATACTGGAGCGTAGTCTTTTATAGCAGATCATGTTTCACTATAAATGCACCAAAGCAAATCTCTTAAAGATGGAAGGGTTCACACAGTGAATTGTAAGACCTGAGCAAGGAAGGGTTGTGACACTGAGTGACCTGGTGACAGAAAAATAGCTCCATTAATCCTAAGATGGCTAACAGGATACGGTGATCAGACAGCTGCCACACTTACTACAGAAGAATAGCTAAGTTTTCTTTTACACTGTATCTTACACGTCTGTCATGACATAAAACTTGCATACATTGTGATTTTAGGACAACCCCTCTTCCAATTACAAAGAGGCATTTTTCCTCTGCTTGGGAAGTCAGTCTCTCTAAGACAAGGCTGCTCACATACATACAGTATATCCATACCTGGAAACCTAAAGTCTAAGGCTGGAGTCACACTAGAGAGGAATCGGACGAGAAAAAAATCGCATAGCACTCGGACCAATGTTAATCTATGTGGCAGCTCCCATCGTCCGTTTTTTTTCTCGCCCGTATTATATGCGCGAGTGAAATCGCAGCATGCTGCGATTTGTAATGTATATCGGCCGAGACTCGCCAATGCAAGTCTATGGGTGCGAGAAAAAAACGGATAACACATGGACCATCAGTGTGACTTTTTGAGAAATACACACTGGTGTCCTTTGAAAAGCCAGCAATTCAGTGCAGTGTTCAGTAAAATCACACTGACAGCTTACAATAGAATAGATAGAATAGAAATATACACATAGTATAGGTGGTATAGGTGTGTGTGTGTGTGTATATATATATATATATATATATATATACATACATACAGTATATACACACACACACACACACAGACTTTTCAACCTTTTCCCGCATATCATGCTTCAAACATAAAGATACCAAATGTAAATTTTTGGTGAGGAATCAACAAGTGGGACACAATTGTGAAGTTGAAAGAAATTTATTGGTTATTTTACATTTTTGTGAAAATTCAAAAACTGAAAAGTGGGGCATGCAATATTATTCAGCCTCTTTACTTTCAGTGCAGCAAACTCACTCCAGAAGTTCATTGTGGATCTCTGAATGATCCAATGTTGTCCTAAATGACTAATGATGATAAATATATTCCACCTGTGTGTAATCAAGTCTGTATAAATGCACCTGCTCTGTGATAGTCTCAGGGTTCTGTTTGAAGCACAGAGAGCATCATGAAGACCAAGGAACACAACAGGCAGGTCCGTGATACTGTTGTGGAGAAGTTTAAAGCCGGATTTGGATAGAAAATGATTTCCAAAACTTTAAACATCCCAAGAAGCACTGTGCAAGCGATCATATTGAAATGGAAGGAGTATCATAACCACTATAAATCTACCAAGATCCAGCCAAGAGGCCCATGATCACTCTGGATGAACTGCAGAGATCTACAGCTGAGGTGGAACAGTCTGTCCATAGGACAACAATCAGTCGTACACTGCACAAATCTGGCCTTTATGGAAGAGTGGCAAGAAGAAAGTCTTTTCTCAAAGATATCCATAAAAAGTGTTGTTTAAAGTTTGCAACAAGCCACCTGGGAGACACACCAAACATATGGAAGAAGGTGCTCTGGTCTGATGAAACAAAAATCGAACTTTTTGACAACAATGCCAAACGATATGTTTGGCGTAAAGGCAACACAGCTCATCATCCTGAACAAACCATCCCCGCTGTCAAACATGGTGGTGGCAGCATCATGGTTTGGGCCTGCTCTTCTACAGCAGGGACAGGGAAGATGGTTAAAATTGATGGGAAGATGAATGACGCCAAATACAGGACCATTCTTTAAGAAAACCTGTTGGAGTCTGCAAAAGACCTGAGACTGGGATGGAGATTTGTCTTCCAGCAAGACAATGATCCCAAACATAAAGCAAAATCTACAATGGAATGGTTCACAAACTTATCCAGGTGTTAGAATGGCCAAGTCAAAGTCCAGACCTGAATTCAATCGAGAATCTGTGGAAAGAGCTGAAAACTGCTGTTCACAAACAGTCTCCATCAAACCTCACTGAGCTCGAGCTGCTTGCCAAGAAAGAATGGGCAAGATGTACAAAACTGATAGAGACATACCCCAAGCGACCTGCAGCTGTAATCGCAGCAAAAGGTGGCGCAACAAAGTATTAAGTTAAAGGGGCTGAATAATATTGCACACCCCACTTTTCAGTTTTTGAATTTCCACAAATATTTAAAATAATCAATAAATTTCGTTCAACTTCACAATTCTGTCCCACTTGCTGTTGATTCTTCACCAAAAATTTACATTTGGTATCTTTATGTTTGAAGCATGATATTTGGGAAAAGGTTGAAAAGTTCCAGGGGGACGAATACTTTCGCAAGGCACTGTATGTGACCTGTATTTTTATTTTTTTACAGGAAAATAGTTTCAAGAACTAGGGTAACACACAGCAAAACAGTTGAATGGAGGCCTCAAATGCCACAATTTGTAGCCCCCAGATAGATGAGATGCGTGACGGAAATACTACACTCTAAAATATGTGGCCTGTATTTTTATTTTTTTTACAGCAAAATAGTGTCACTAATTAGGGTAGCACACACCAAAAACAGTTCAATGTAGGTCTGACATGCCACAATTTGCAGTCCACAGATAGATGACGTGTGTGACGGAGATACAGTTGTGGCTAAAAGTAATGACACCCCTGCAATTCTGTCAGTTAATACTCAGTTTCTTCCTGAAAATGATTGCAAACACAAATTCTTTGGTATTATTATCTTCATTTAATTTGTCTTAAATGAAAAACACAAAAGAGAATGAAGCAAAAAGCAAAACATTGATCATTTCACACAAAACTCCAAAAATGGGCCAGACAAAAGTATTGGCACCCTCAGCCTAATACTTGGTTGCACAACCTTTAGCCAAAATAACTGCGACCAACCGCTTCCGGTAACCATCAATGAGTTTCTTACAATGCTCTGCTGGAATTTTAGACCATTTTTCTTTGGCAAACTGCTCCAGGTCCCTGATATTTGAAGGGTGCCTTCTCCAAACTGCCATTTTTAGATCTCTCCACAGGTGTTCTATGGGATTCAGGTCTGGGTTCATTGCTGGCCACCTTAGAAGTCTCCAGTGCTTTCTCTCAAACCATTTTCTAGTGCTTTTTGAAGTGTGTTTTGGGTTATTGTCCTGCTGGAAGACCCATGACCTCTGAGGGAGACCCAGCTTTCTCACACTGGGCCCTACATTCTGCTGCAAAATTTGTTGGTAGTCTTCTTACTTCATAATGCCAGCAGTCCAGTGCCAGAGGCAGCAAAGCAACCCCAAAACATCAGGGAACCTCCATCATTTTTGACTGTAGGGACCGTGTTCTTTTCTTTGAATGCCTCTTTTTTTCTCCTGTAAACTCTATGTTGATGCCTTTGCCCAAAAAGCTCTACTTTTGTCTCATCTGACCAGAGAAGTGGGGTCTTCCTGGCTCTCCTAGCATACAGTCCCTTTTCATTCAGACGCCGACGGATAGTACGGGTTGACACTGTTGTACCCTCGGACTGCAGGGCAGCTTGAACTTGTTTGGATGTTAGTCAAGGTTCTTTATCCAACATCCGCACAATCTTGCGTTGAAATCTCTTCAATTTTTCTTTTCCGTCCACATCTAGGGAGGTTAGCCACAGTGCCATGGGCTTTAAACGTCTTGATGACACTGCGCACGGTAGACACAGGAACATTCAGGTCTTTGGAGATGGACTTGTAGCCTTGAGATTGCTCATGCTTCCTCACAATTTGGTTTCTCAAGTCCTCAGACAGTTCTTTGGTCTTCTTTCTTTTCTCCATGCTCAATGTGGTACGCACAAGGACACAGGACAGAGGTTGAGTCAACTTTAATCCATGTCAACTGGCTGCAAGTGTGATTTAGTTATTGCCAACACCTGTTAGGTGCCACAGGTAAGTTACAGGTGCTGTTAATTACACAAATTACAGAAGCATCACATGATTTTTCCAACAGTGCCAATACTTTTGACCACCCTCTTTTTTATGTTTGGTGTGGAATTATATCCAATTTGGCTTTAGGACAATTCTTTTTGTGTTTTTTCATTTAAGACAAATTAAATGAAGATAATAATAACAAAGAATTTGTGTTTGCAATCATTTTCAGGAAGAAACTGAGTATTATCTGACAGAATTGCAGGGGTATCAATACTTTTGGCCACAACTGTACCACACTATAAATAATAATAAAAGAAAATATAATTCGCAAGGCACTGCATATATGTCAGTGACACATATATATATATATATATATATATATCTTTATATTTCATAGAGAGATAGATAGCAGAATAGTCGGTAGTTCATTTGTCGACTTCTAGGATAGGAGACATGGTTTACATACAGTAAACCATTGCAGAATGTTAGATTTATATATGTCAGTGACTAATACTGTTAGTAGTATGTGTGTGTGTGTGTGTGTAAAATTTGGGACCTGTATGTATTTACTAAAAGAATGTATTCATGGAAAAAACTGGCGTGGGTTCCCACGGAATTTTCTGCGACAGAGAGGGAAAGATAGTGACTGAGGGCAGAAATTAATAGCCAAGAAAGGGACCCATGGTTATTGGCTCCCCCCAGCTAAAAACGTCTGCCCCCAGTCGCCCCAGAAAAGGCGCATCTGTAAGATGCGCCAATTCCCGGCACTTAGCCTCTCTCTTCCCACTGCCTTTTTTGGCATATGGGGTTATAAAGGGTGGAGGCATATGGGGTATAAGGGGTTAATGTCACCTTTGCATTGTAAGGTGACATTAAGCCTGGCTTAGTAATGGAGAGGCGTCAATAAGACACCTCTCCATTACTAATCCCAAAGTTTGTAAAGGGTGAAATAAACACACACACTTGCAGAATAAAGTATTTTAATGAAATGAAAGAACACACTGTTTTGCCATCTTTATTCTTCTGCTAATCCAAACAATGCCCTCGATCTCCTGTAATAAATAAAAAAAACCAAACAATATACCTGTCATGCCGTTCTTTCTGTACCTGGTTGTCGGCGTGACAATGCATGTCTTTGCTTTAACCCCTTGCTCCTTTCCCCCTAATTGAGCTGGGATACTGTTGGCTGTTACCTGTATGGAGCCTGCTCAGTTCCCTGCTCTGCTGCATAGCCGTACATGTGTTGTTAGGTCTTTGCTCTGCTGCATGACCATCCGCATGTTTGGTCCCTGGTTGCCGCTGTGGAAACTGTCCGGGGGTTGCGAGGTCATTTGCAGCTGGTGCATGACTGTCCACATGTGTCTGGGCGTGCCGCTGCTGCCAGGTGCCCTGAGCCTCAGTTCCTGCACTGACTGTGCTGTAAGGGTTTCTGTTTGTGCTTAGGGCGTGCGTGGCCACACCTCCCCTGCTTTTATCAGGGTTAGTGTGTGTACTTGAAATGCTGTCCCCAGCCAATTGCTGAGGGGCAGCTCCTATATAAACTCCCCTTCCCTGCTGGGCGTTGCCACAGCTACTCACAAAGCTCCTGAACTTTTCCATGTGTGTTTTGTGTTCCTGGACCGCTCCTGTCTATGTTTTGGTACCAAAGTCCTTGCCTTGATTCCTGTTTTGCCCTGTTTCTGCACAAAAATTCCTCCCAGACCTGAACTAAAGCATCCGTCAACTCCTGGACAGTCTATGGTGCAATGTGACGTTGGTGGATGGAGCAAGACATGCTGTCCCAGATGTGCTCAATCGGATTCAGGTCTGGGGAACAGGCAGGCCAGTCCATAGCTTCAATGCCTTCATCTTGCAGGAACTGCTGACACACTCCAGCCACATGAGGTCTGGCATTGCCCTGCTTTGCAGACCTCATGTGGCTGGAGTGTGTCAGCAGATCCTGCAAGATGAAGGCATTGAGGCTATGGACTGGCCTGCCAATTCCCCAGACCTGAATCCGATTGAGCACATCTGGGACAGCATGTCTCGCTCCATCCACCAATGTCACATTACACCACAGATTGTCCAGGAGTTGACAGATGCTTTAGTCCAGGTCTGGGAGGAGATCCCTCAGGAGAACATCTGCAATCTCATCAGGAGCATGCCCAGGCATTGTAGGGAGGTCATACAGGCACGTGGAGGCCACACACAATACTGAGCATCATTTTGACTTGTTTCCACTTTAATTTTGTCTTGTTTTGATTTTCATTTTGACTTGTTTCCACTTTCATTTTGAGGGTCTCTCCAAATCCAGGCCTCCATCGGTTCAAAAATTTGATTTCCATTGATGATTTTTGAGTGATCATGTTGACAGCACATTCAACTTTGTACAGAACGGAGTATTCAATGAGAATATGTCATTCATTTACAGTAGATCTGTGTTATTTGAGTGTTCCCTTTATTTTTTTGAGTAGTGTATATATATATATATATATATATATATATATATATATGCATTTGTGTCACTGACTATATATACGGATGCCATACGGATGTTACATGGATACTTGGATGCAAGGAAATCGCATCCTCGCATTGCAAACGGATTACATACGGATCACTGTTCAGGGAACATCTGTACGATTCTCAGCCGTCAAAATTGGATCTTTTTTTTATACAGTAAATGTGACTCCAGTCTAAGAGTTGAAACTTATTCTCATAAGTAATAATGAGACAAAGAAGAAAGAACCTTGAACATCGTTTCATCTTTACCAAAATTCTCTGCAGATTTACTTTATATCAGAGCCCTGTTTTTCTGGTTACACAAATCCCAAGTGGTGTAATCATCTGCTGATTTACTTGATAATGTGTAGAACTCTGCTTTTATTTTACAGACATCTCAAGTTCTTTTCATAAATTCACAAAATTGTAGGATAAGACTCTATCCTGCTACCACTAGGCAGAGATTGTAGGCCTGTAAGAAGCCGTACCCAGTGCATCCGGACAGGTATCCTCTATCCATAGCACCTAATATGTTTCCAATCCTAAGCAAAACTGATGGATACAGGGAAAACCAGCAGAGAAAAAGTGAAGTCAGGTCACTTACAAGGCAGGAAAATTGTGTTGTTTACTTTACGGGACTATGAGACAGCAGCAAATAGTGATTAAAGGCAAATAAGTCGATTGATGTTTGTCACCTTTAATGACAATCTCCTTCATGCTGATGAGTGCCAAAACAAGAAAATATGAGAGCATAAAGAGAGAGATTTACAGATTATAGATCATAGGAAGCAGTCTCGAGGCAAGTCACAAATCGAGGCAAATCGGGCTCATTCTGCAGGTCTAGGCAGGATTTATGTGGCATCATTCAGACAGATCAAGGAAGCAGGCAACTGGATTATAAGTTCACAACGTCTTATCTGAGGGTTGTGTCCATTCTTGAATTCACATTACTCAGCACCTAAGAAATAAATGGCTTCTATAAAACAGTCATATCTAAAGCATCCCCTACAAAGATTTCTTAACTGCCTTTAAGCCTAATAATAACGCGTTTTGTAGCCTTTATTCAGATATTTACTAATCTGTCCCATCTAATTACACACTTCATAACTTGGCTTGTATTGGAGGCCTATTTATTGTATTATAATCCTCTTATTGAAGACGTAATGTCTATAGGAACCCCAAGAGGCCCCACTGATCATCTGTTCTTCCACTATAAAACAATAGCTCATGTAGGTGTGATCATTTGGTGAATCCTTGTACCCAGAGACTAACATTGATTCATAGTGATTACATACATATATCAGGTTTTAATGTAAACTGCGCCACAAATATTGTAAATTACAACAATACAACAAAACAATACACATAATTTGCAAACTTTCTCATTACCCACCAGGTTTGAAATGTGACAGGAAAACAATTTAAACGGCTTACACCATTATCTTGTCTCGTTATAAATTCTTGTATCCTACTAACATAGAAACATGCCAGAACAAGCCTTCTGTCTGCTTTTCTTTCATTCCGCCTCCCGTTAATCCGTTCCTCCTTCCGTACGCAGCACATAAAGTCAGTTGTTCTGCAGCACCGTACACCAGACTGCCTTTAGCATGTGGGAAAGTACATTTCCCATAAGCACACTGAATCTCCGTCCATAAATCCCAACTTTGAAAGAATGGAAAAAAGACACAATAGACCTCATGTGCAGACTGTAACCCAGTGTTTCCCACACTACAGTCTTCACAACCCCCCAACACATCAAGTTTTAAGGATTTCCTTAGTACTGCACAGGTGAGGGAACCTGTGGCAGTTTCCGATGCCTTGATAATAATTCTATCACCTGTGCAATACTAAGATGATCAGGAAAACAATCTTTTGGGGGCCATGAAGACTGGAGTTCAGAAAGTCCTGAAAACATGATCTTTTGGGGGCCATGAAGACTGGAGTTCAGGAAGTCCTGAAAACATGATCTTTTGGGGAACATGAAGACTGGAGTTCATGAAGTCCTGAAAACATGGCTGGTTGGCGGCCATGAAGACTGGAGTTCGGGAAGTCCCGAAAACATGGTTGGTTGGGGGCCATGAAGACTGGAGTTCATGAAGTCCTGAAAACATGGTTGGTTGGCGGCCATGAAGACTGGAGTTCGGGAAGTCCCGAAAACATGGTTGGTTGGGGGCCATGAAGACTGGAGCTTGGGAAGTACTGCTCTAACCACTCCCAATTTCCATACAGATACACCCAATTAATCCCAGCCAGATGCCCAATGTCAGATCAGTGAAAGTGTATGCCTGCACAACCCTTTAGCCAATAATATTTTTTAAAACCCATTAGCCAAAGAGTAATCAACTGTGGCCTTTGTGCAGTCAAAGTCCGGAATATGTAATGGACTAAAATTCTGCAAGTGTTATCAATGTACAGTCTGCCAATTATGTGTCAAGGAGTTTGGCTCAGTGCACACAACCCTCCGTCATTGACATATGCTATAGACCAGGGGTCCTCAACTAGTGGTTTGGGAGCCACATGTGGCTCACAGGTCCATGATGCGTGTGCCAGCATGATGCATTAGCACCAGTTTCAGCAAACCAGCCATTAAGAGAAGGTCTCCAGATAGTGACTTTTGCAAGTAGTTTCACAAGTTTATACTTAGACACAATGTGCACCAAGCCTTAGATCACTAGATAGTAAACAAGCGCCTTACATAACCTTGTGAGGATGATTGTTATGAGGAGAAGCATTATGCTCCCTCCTAGAAGCAATGATCTGCGGGCTATGTTCCCATTTAACCACCATGGGGTGTGTGGGGCACTGTAAGCTAATAATATGAGCTGTAATTCCCAGCAGCATGTCTTGCCTGGAGTGCAGAGAAACACAAACCTGCATGTGTCTTGTGCTCAGGTGATCATCATCACAAGAGAGAAAGCCAGGAGCCGGTAATGGTAATGAATCTATTATGCTGAGAGGCAATGTTTACAGCCTGAGCATACACCAGAACTGCAGGTGGGGAAAGGGTACAGCACAGAAAGCTGTAGAACATATTCACACTGTGAAGCACAGTGATGATGGGTGCGAGTGTGTGGGTGGTTTGGCAGCTGGATTTTTGCAGGCCTCTTGGGACAGTGTCTGAAAACTGTGACGGCCCTGCTGTCTCAGGAGTGGTTGAAAGTAAGCAGGTCCTATTCTGATCCAATCTGCAAACTAGTTTTGGCCACTCACATCAATGGGAATTTTTAAGGCATGGATGCAAATTGAGACACTTCCAGTGTTCCGTTTTGCATTTGTGTTTCACTGACCTGTTGCTTAATGATAAACTGGAATAAAAATATGCGAACTTCCAAGCACACCTCTTTATTGAAAAAAAAACCCACAACACGAATAACCAGGATGACACTAGAAGAAACTTGACACTTGTTTGTCAAGAATGGTGCCACTATTTGAATGTAGTCCAAAGCATATGGGATCCGATGGAGATTAAGGTTGGACTGTTGAAATTCAGTCTCCCGATCCTTTTATTTCCAGAAGCAAGGGCTTTCCTCTCTCTGCCTATTGAAAACACGAGTGTTCAGCAAAGCCCAGTGTTGTCATGTGTGTTCTTCAGCAGAATCGTCGTCTCTTGTGTTCTTCAGCAGAATCATCATATCGTGTGTGTTCTTCAGCAGAATCATCATATCGTGTGTGTTCTTCAACAGAATCATCATATCGTGTGTGTTCTTCAGCAGAATCATCATATCGTGTGTGTTCTTCAGCAGAATCATCATATCGTATGTTCTTCAGCAGAATCATCATATCGTGTGTTCTTCAGCAGAATCATCATATCGTATGTTCTTCAGCAGAATCATCATATCGTGTGTGTTCTTCAGCAGAATCATCATATCGTATGTTCTTCAGCAGAATCATCATATCGTATGTTCTTCAGCAGAATCATCATATCGTGTGTTCTTCAGCAGAATCATCATATCGTATGTTCTTCAGCAGAATCATCATATCGTATGTTCTTCAGCAGAATCATCATATCGTGTGTGTTCTTCAACAGAATCATCATATCGTGTGTTCTTCAGCAGAATCATCGCATCGTGTGTGTTCTTCAGTAGAATCATCATATCGTGTGTTCTTCAGCAGAAACATCATATCGTGTGTTCTTCAGCAGAATCATCGCATCGTGTGTGTTCTTCAGCAGAATCATCATATCGTGTGTTCTTCAGCAGAATCATCATATCGTGTGTTCTTCAGCAGAATCATCATATCGTGTGTGTTCCTCAGCAGAATCATCATATCGTGTGTGTTCTTCAGCAGAATCATCATATCGTGTGTGTTCTTCAGCAGAATCATCAAATCTCTCTGCACATAAAGAATTAGTAGTCTGTGGATCTACATTGCACATTCTCATCCTGACAAAGGCAGGATATATATTAAGTATGAAGACAAATACAAAAATACCAGTACTTCTAAGCAATCGCAATGTAATAATCAAGGGAAATATCTTGCCATGACAAAAGATTACAAACTATACTAATAGGAAACAGTATACTGCCAGCACAGCCCAAAGATTGATCCCAATACAATATTGGTAAATACCTGTACATGATAAAAAATCCTCTACACTCTATAATGCTGAGAAAGGAGAAAGAACCCCACATGCATCACTACCATAAATGTGGCTTCCTCAGGGGCAGAAATGTGGTAAATGAAGCTTTCAACATGCGTATATTGTGGTGATACGCGTGTTCAGGCTTGTAACACACATTTAAGATATTAGTAAGTTATATATATACTGTGACAAGCAAACTGCTGTCTTGTGTGAATACAAAAGAGGAGAGTATCCTGCTGTCTACTAATTTCTCAGGTATGCTAGTTGTCAAGATTACTGGCCACCTCTGCAGTCCATCATTGGTGGCTGGTCTCCTAGGCAAGGAGTGCTTACTTGCAAACGGTTTGTTATACAGTTTGCATGTGATATTCTGAAGCTTGCTGGATCCCTGAATATGGACGGCTTCATGGTCACCGAGTTAATCTGATGCCGAAACGGGAAGGCTGTCTCTTCTAGCTTCCTCAGTGAGCTAACAGTTTGGGCAGCTGAGCAATGTCACCATTCCAAACCGTCATTCAGGAGTGCACCGCCACTAGCAAGCAGGAAGCCAGGAGGCTGGTGAGCAGTGCACCTCTGAATTTATGATCCTGAGACCACCCTATTATTAACTGTCTGTACAAGTTACTTCACACTACTTACATAGCTTTAAGACATTTCTAAATGAGCTAACACTATGTAACATGGACTGCCTTCAAAACTTGGGGCTGAGACAGTCTACAAAATAACATAGAGCAGGCATGGCAGATGTAGACTTGTCCAAGTAAGTAGCTGCAAGGAAGAGTCTTCTTCAATAAAAATGAAAGCCTGCAGGCTCATTCTTTTAACCACTTGATATGATGTGCCTGCATCTACAAGTAGAAGAAGCTCCCTGCTCCTTCTTCTTATTGTATCTTCAGCAAAGGCTGATGTAAAGCCGACACATTACCTGTTTGTGATGAGTGACATGGAAGTACTAGGATTTCTGTGTAATAGTTCTCTCTGTCCATTTTTTATCTGCTCTTGCAATTACAGCACTGTCATGAAGAAGGAGCAAGTTGAAAAAGGCCATCAAGTAGATGTCCATATAGGGTTTAATGAATGAGTGCTGGGAGCTTTGACTATTCAGCTGGCATAACCACTGTATACCGCGATATACCTGTTATTCAGCTGAAAAGATATGCTGTAACTAAAATATATTTATATGTAAAACAGTTTAAAAACTTTAGATTGCTAAACTCGCTAAGGACAGTGATAATAATGTCTGTAAAATTCTGCGGAATATGATGGCGCCATATAACCAAGGCCTAATAAATACAAATAACGTGTAATTTTCTTAGTTTATTTAACCTTCGACATCATTGTGCTCTTCATTTATCTAAGTGCTTCCTGGAGCTCTACCTAGTCCCTCACAGACAGGCATCACTAATATAGCTCCAAATCCAGGCAAAAATGATCTTCTGACACATATCAGAGGATCACAGTCAAGAAATCCTTGTACTGGGACCACTATCATTTTTCAGAATGCACAGTGGATTAGCTTAATTTACCAGAAACCTCTGACACAGCGAACAAAGCAAATTACCATGGATCTGAATGACTATGTGGTGTCAATTATCTGAAGGATCCATTTGAATGTCAAAAAAGGTTAAAAGATTTAGAGTTTTGGAAATCTTGCACTTGGATGCTCATGGACGGCATCATTGATCATTACACGTCATTCAAACATTTTTTGTTGAAGTAATATACAGCAATCCAATCAAAATAGGTCATAATGGGACGGGGACAAGGGGCCATCCTCTACGTCTGGAGGAAAGAAGGTTTAAGCATGCTCACAGACACGGATTCTTTACTGTAAGAGCAGTGAGACTATGGAACTCTCTCCCATATGATGTTGTAATGAGTGATTCCCTACTCAAATTTAAGAAGGGACTGGATGCCTTTCTTGAAAAGTATAATATTACAGGGTATATACACTAGTTTCCTTAATATTGCGTTGATCCAGGGAGCTAGTCTGATTGCCGTATGTGGCGTCGGGAAGGAATTTTTTTCCCCAATGTGAAGCTTACTGTTTGCCACATGGGGTTTTTTTTTGCCTTCCTCTGGATCAACATGTTAGGGCAGGTTAGGATAGGATATGGGTTGAACTAGATGGGCTTAAAGTCTTCCTTCAACCTTAATAACTATGTTACTATAATTACATGTTAGAAGTTTTCAAAGATGTGAACCCAGAACAATTTTTTGGGCTCCTCTTATTCCAATCTCTGCCTACAGTAAGGTTTCTTTTGTTTTTATTTTTAAGGGGCTTAGCTGAAGACTAATGTGAGACATTGTAGAGGAATATGCGACTTTTTGTCTTAAAAAGTTGCAAAAAAGGTTGAAGACAAAAATAAAGTGCATTTTTAATGTTCCGGCAAATTCATGATGATAAATCACGATTCCACTCGCGCCTATTACGGGCACATGTCAGCTGTTAAAAACAGCTGACATATCGCGGCTTTGATGTGGGCTCAACGCTGGAGCCCACCTCAAAGCGGGGGATACTGCTAGCTGATGTACTATTCCGTCAGCTGGCAGTACGGGGTTAATAGGCACACACCACTTAAAGGGAACCTCTCAGCAGTTTTGGCCGATACAAGCTGCGGCCACTGCCTTTTAGGGCTTATCTACAGCAATCTATAATGCTGTAGATAAGCCCCCGATTCAGCCTGAAAGATAAGAAAAATAAGATTTATTATACTCACCCAGGGGGCAGTCCGGTCCAATGGGTGTCACAGGTCCGGCGCCTCCCACCTTCTTGCGACGCTGCCCTCCTGCTTGCTTCACAGGTGCCCCGGCATTGCGCTCCTGCGAAGGCGTACTTATCTGCCCTGTTGAGGCCAGAGCAAAGTACTGCAGTGCGCAGGCGCCAGGAAAGGTCAGAGAGGCTCAGCGCCTGCGCACTGCAGTACTTTGCTCTGCCCTCAACAGGGCAGATAAGTACGCCTGTGCAGGAGTGCGATGCCAGGGAGCCATGAATCAAGCGGGAGGGTGGCGATCATAAGAAGTTGGGAGGTGCTGGCCCGGACCTGCGACACTCAACGGACCGGACAGCCCCCGGGTGAGTATAATAAATCCTATTTTGCGTAACTACAGAGGTCGCAGGGTTCGCAACTGCGACAGGGCCCCGGAGTGGTTAGGTGCCCGCCCAGTCCAGCAAAGAAGCAGCCGGCTTCATGTGGGACCTGGCCTTTGATCACGTCCTGCACCCCCTCCTCCAGCATAGACTCCGTTATTCCTACCCCTGAGCTCCGCACTCCACCCCCCCAGTGTCTCACTTGATGGAGGATTAAACCTGCTGCCATCATTCAAAGCCGACACCTCAGTGACCAGTCACATGGAGCCCCATGACTACAGAGTGCAAGTGAAAGGCACGCACAATGGCTGCTCTGTGCAGCCAAGACCTGTGATGAGGTCATAGGAGGGGAGGAGTCAGAGGTCACATGATCAGAACCCTCCGTGTATGCAGGACTCTGCTGTGATGGTTGTCTTGGTGCTGGGAGAGGGTAAGTTTATGTGTGGGGTCAGGAGGGGTTTACAGTAAGGATGTAGCAGAGCTGTGTGTGTATGAGGTGTACGGAGCAGAGCTGTGTGTTTATGAGGTGTACGGAGCAGAGACGTGTGTGTACGAGGTGTACAGAGCAGAGCAGTGTGTGTACGAAGTGTATGGAGCGCAGCTGTGTGTGTACGAGGTGTACGGAGCAGCAGAGCCACGTGTGTACCAGGTGTGCGGAGCCGCTCGTGTATGAGGTGTACGGAGCGGAGATGTGCGTGTATTTTGGCATGGGGGGGCCCCATTTGAAAGTTCGCACCGGGGCCCATAACTTTGTAGTTACGCCACTATGTAAGGTACACACAACTGAACATGAATTAGAAAGGAGGGCGTTACCACACCCTTGTCCCGCCCATATTCTGCTCACTTTGCTGGACCTGAACGGGACTGGCGTGAGAACTCCAAAATGTCGCAAAATTCTTGTGCAACTTCGCAATACGCAAAAATGTTGCTGTTTTTCTAAGTGTTTACGTAAATGCTTTCTTGAATCAGCACCTTAGAGCATATACACTACTCACAAAAATTTATGAATCTTTGTTTTTCAGGCGAAATTTATGGAAACTGTAAAAAGTTCATGCTGCAGAGATATTTTATTATGAAAGTAGGGCATCTAACTTGAAGCATGCAATGGTGATTTCCACGTCTCAAACAATTTATTTAACCCCTTTGAGACTTTGCCCTTTTTCATTTTTGCGTTTGTTTTCACTCCCCTTCTTCCCAGAGACAAAACTTTTTTATTTTTCCGTCAATATGGCCATGTGAGGGCTTGTTTTTTGCGGGTCAAGTTGCACTTTTTAACGATACCATTGGCTTTACCATATCATGTACTCAAAGACGGGAAAAAAAAATCCAAGTGAGTTGAAATTGCAAAAAAAAGTGCAATTCCACAACTTTTTTTGGATTTTTTTTTCCACCATGTTCACCAAATGCTAAAACTGACCTGCTATTATTATTCTGCAGGTCATTACGAGTTCATAGACAACCAAACATATCTAGGTTCTTTTTTATTGAAGATAAGAAATAGAGCAGCACAAAAATAAAAAAAAGAGAGTCCAGGTGCAAAGCTCCCAAAGGCATGTACCAAACCTTTATGATGCAAAAAATCCAAAAAGCAGGAACAGTACACCCCTTTTACAGGGTTAAATGAGAGCTGTTTATTTATCCCAAAAGTGCAACGTTTCGGTTCAAGTGGAGAACCTTTATCAAGGAGTTCTTTTTTATTTAAATGTTGAAAAAAAAATATCTAGTTTTCGTGATCTAGGGCCGGGTGAGAGCTTATTTTTTGTGTGACGAGCTGACGTTTTTATTGATATCATTTTGGTGCAGATATGATCTTTTGATCGCCCGTTATTGCATTTTATTGCAATGTAGAGGCGACCAAAAAAACGTAGTTCTAGCATTTTGACTTCTTTTCTACGCCGTTTAGCAGTCAGGTTACGGTAATCCTTTTTTTTTAAATTGATAAATAGGGCGATTCTGAACGCGGCGATACCAAATATGTGTATGTTTGATTTGATTTTATTGTTTTATTTTGAATGAGGCGAAAGGGGGGGGAATTTAAACTTTTATATTTTTTTATTATTTTTAAGAACATTTTGTTTTTTTTACTTTTGTCATGCTTCAATAGTCTTCATGAGAGACTAGAAGCTGCCATAACCCGATCGACTCTGCTACATACAGGCGATGATCAGATCACCTGTATATAGCAGAATTACTCACTTGCTATGAGCGTCGACCACCGGGCGGCGCTCATAGCAATCTAGCACAGACAACCCACCAGTGAGCCGCAATCACGGGACGGGGGTCACCGGTGGGCGAATTTCTAGCGCGATGGATGGAAGAGCGCATTAAATGCCTCTGTCAGAGTTTGATAGCGGCATTTAGCAAGTTAATAGCCCCGGGTGGATCGAGATTCCACCCGTGGCTGTTCTGGGCACATGCCAGCTGTTCAAAACAGCTGACATGTACAGGTAAAGATGTGGGCTCACCACCGGAGCCCACATCAAAGGGAGGGAAGTGACCTGCGCTGTACTAGTATGACACAGGTAACAAAGGGGTTAAAGAAAAACCAACAACAACATATATATATGCCTATGACTAAGAACTTTGTTCGAAACGCATCAGGCGTTTAGGGGCTGTGTCCCCGCATGATGCTTTTCTTTTTTTTTACATGAAAATAAAATATTGAAGATTTTTATGAAGAGACACCTAGTACGGGAACTTTTTTCTCCTTCTTTTGCCTTTGAATTATTTAGGCAGAAATAAAACGCAGCATTGTAGGAAGTACATATCCCCATCTAACCAAGCGAATGCGCTGCCAACAACATGGATGCTGTATTGGGACAGAATGATTGCATTATAAATGGTTGCGTCTACATCAGCTTTTGCCATCTCCTGTAAACAATCTTTTAAAGGAGCACTGATTGACTTGTTGATCAACACTAGTTAGTGGGTTGAAATTAACCAGTGTAAATTAACCTGTAGGCACATATGATGAAGGGCGTCACATAAGGGCTTTCATATACAGTACATTAGACTACTGTAGTTTGAATGAGTGCTCAGCTAATTGCTATGTTCTGACTTCCCTATACACAGGAACACTCGGCTCATGCAGACTTATTAAAGGGAATCTGTCACCCCAGTTTTCGACTATGAGCTGCCGGCACTGCCATCAGGGGCTTATCTACAGCATTCTGTAATGCTGTAGATAAGCCCCCGATGTAACCTGCTAGATATGAAAAAGGAGTTAGATTATACTCACCGGGGAGCGGTCCGGTCTTGGTCCGATGGGTGTTGCGGTCCGGCGCCTCCAATCTTGTAATGGTGACATCCTCTTCTTTGCTGCCTGTCGTGGCTCCGGCGCAGGCGCACTGCTCTGCCCTTTTGAGGGCAGAGCAGAATACTGCAGTCGCAGGTGCCAGAGCCACGACAGGCAGCAAAGAAGAGGACGTCACCGTTAGAAGATGGGAAGCGCCAGACTGGATGGCGACACCCATCGGACCGGACCGAACACCAGGGTGAGTATAATCTAACTCCCTTTTCTTCTCTTTCAGGTTACATTGGGGGTTTATCTACAGCATTACAGAATGCTGTAGAAAAGCCCCTGATGGCGGTGCCGGCAGCTGATAGTCGAAAAATGGGGTGACAGATTCCCTTTAAGGTGAAAACAAAAGGATTGGCAATTGGACTTTCAACATGCTGACATTATCTGTTAGGAGCCAGCAGAATCCCATACACATGCAGGTGCATCTCACAAAATTAGAATATCATCAAAAAGTTAATTTATTTCAGTTCTTCAGTACAAAAAGTGAAACTCATTATATAGAGTCATTACACACAGAGTGATGTATTTCAAGTGTTAATTTCTGTTAAGGCCAGGCGAGGATGTATAGGATGCGGTGATTCCGCGTGTGTTCAATGAACCCATGCGGAATCACCGCGTGTACAAAAGTCGGCAGCGCTTTGGGCGGAGCTGCGTCCAAAGCGCTGCATATACGCCCCATGGAAACATACCCTAAATTAGCTATATTTCAAGTGACAAAAAAACGCATCCAATGAAAATCGCATCAAAAAACGCACGTGACCTGCCAGTGACCTCAGATGCAGATTTGGTGCAGATTTCACCTGCGTCAAATCCTGAGTCCCGTTCACAGACCTTGTCTCTCACGGTCAGTACTGTCAGCGGGGGCGGCTGTGGCAGCATTGTCAGCTGTGTCAGCTGTCTCAGCGAGGGCAGTGATGTCGGCTGGAACATCGGTGTCTGAGTGGTACTCAGTTGACGGTCTCCTGTCAAAGCGCTCTGCCGTCCCAAGCTCTGCTCTGCCCAGATGCCTCTCAGCTGATTTTACCTCACAGGCGTCCCGCGCGCCCGAAGTTCCCGACCAAACTGTCTGGTCACTCGAGCGCTGCAGCTCTGTCCGCTTAGCCATGCCCCCTTTTCTCAAACACAGAGTACGGTCTGGAGTCTCAAGCTTTCTACCCCACAATATAGGTGACAGCCCCGACGGATCTGGACCCTTCATGGAGGAGACATGCCTAGTTAGTTCCTTCCCCTTACAATATTATAACTGAGACCTTCAGTAATCACTTGTGATCTTGTAGGAAATCCAGCTACAAGTGCTCGATTTCCCTATACCACCACCATTGGAATATTATTACGGGGTGCCCACCATAGTAGGCTGTCTACATCAAATACGTATGTACTGGATCCTTAAAAGAGAGAAAGAAGCTCTTTGTAGGTATTCTTATATAATGAATGTCACAAATGAGGAGATTCCCTCTCTAATATCTCAAAATGTCATATGATTTTCTACCCTTGAAGTCAATAATTTTAAAACAATTTGTCAGTTTGAATGAAAGCCCCAGAACCAAGAAACATTTTTGCAAACATATTTCTGTATATCTGCCACCCCTATAGGACAAGGTTTCCTATTTTACCCATTACCTACATTTCTTAAAATGTACCACTTAGAATCACTTGTGTACAAAACATGGCACAAAATACAAAATAACCAAGTTTTCACGCATCATGTACAAAGGACAGGATGCCCTGTGCAGTAATGTCTATAGATGGTATTTTGCAATAGTTACAAATTTACTAAATATATTTGCACTCAGTTATTATGTGCTGTGCGGCTACACCCAAGTATGTAATTTTCAAAGGATAGATAAACTGATAAGCCAAAGTTTGCCATGCTGAAGGTTAAAAGGAATCTGTCATTAGGATTAGAGATGACCAAATTTTTTCGGATTCGGTTCCAAATACGATCGGATTCGAATATTGCTTTTGCAATATTCATCGATCACAGCCGAACGTCATTAGAGTCAATGGGAGTAGAAATTACCAAATATGTTCGGAACTGATCATAAGACATACATTCGGCACGAATAGTGTTTGACTATAGCTCGAATATGTCAAAATCAGATTTGGGGACAAAATCTGAACACATTTTCTCATCTCTAATTAGGATCAACCCTCCTAAGTTGATGTAAGTTGTACATGCAGATCATATTAAGCTGAATACAATTATACCATGACATCTGTAAACTGATGTCTTGTTCTAGAGAAGTCCATATTTTTCTTATATGTAAATGAGTTGTTCATGGGCTATGGACCGGGCATATATTTCCAGGAGAATCTGCCTCCAGAGCTTATTATAAATGAAAGTTTGCGTTAACAATTGATGTGCAATGGCCACTCTCTGCTCTCCTGATCTCACTGCAGAGCTGTGTGTGATTATAACTGACAAATCTGCAGGTTCCACTCAGTGCTTCAGCTTCCAAATCACAGGAAGCCAGTGTTGCAATATAACAGAGCTCAGAGAGCTGCAAAAGATGTGTTTGCAAAAAGACAAAAAATTTCTCCTGTTCTGTGTTAGTTACTTGTCTCACACTGGTAACTCTCCCTTTTATTAAACGTAAGCTCTGGAGGCCGACTCTCAGGGAGATCTATGTTTAGCCCATAGCCCTGAACAGCTTATTTACATATAAGAAAAATGTGGATTTTTCAAATATGACATTGGATAGCTCAAATGAAGGTATCATTTTATTCAGCTTTCTATGACCTAGATGCCTATATAGATGGCTTTGGGAATGGGGGGAGGGGGGGTTTAATCCTATTGACAGATACCCTTTAAGCAGCAATATAGCAGGCAAGGGTCAACATTCACAGGAGTGATCTATGATTTTAACACCAGGATACATTAATTTTCTTATTACATTGTCTGAAGACTGTTCCAATATGGCAGCAAAGAGAGCAAAATATTTGGATAAAACAGCTTACAAGGGAGAAGAATCATAACAGCTGATATATTCTCATACTATAAACAGAATTATTTTATGATTTCAAGGTTAAAAGGCAAAATCTAAAAGTGTTTTCTTTACAAAAAGGTCAATGAGAAACATTGGTATCGGTGGGTATAATACATACTCATGAGCATTGAGGATAGCGTTCTTATATTTTAACAAGGCATGCAATGACTGATCTATAAAATTACATTTAACCTTCCAATTAGATTAGTTTGGTTTTTAACCCTGCAGTAGCTCTGGACTAATGACCGCATATTGAACCTAGTTGATCCTTGGTGCAGGATGCGCGTGTCCTTGTTAAGAGGGTATATGAATGGTAAAATCCGCCATCCATGTATATAGAGCAGTAATGTATTGCAGAAACACGAAGCTTAGTTTTCAAGCCACCAGCCGGTAATCTGCAGAGCTAGATCTATCCAGAGGTATATTCATGCAGTAAGAACAAGCATTCACCTGTCATCCTGGAGCGGCTGCATAGCAAGTGCTAGACAGGATCCGAATTAGCAGCGGCAGTCATGATGATCCATTAATCCATTCTATCTATAGCAGACACCGAGCCGCTGCAGAAATGTCATTTCCATTGTGTGCATGGCTCTGCAATGCACTGTTCTGCTGCAGGCCCACATCACACTAGCAATAGCCTAACCCTTTCACTGCCTCTAGTGCATGAGAGGACAGCTTTAATGTAAACTCAATGGGGTGAGAAAACATGGTCGAAAAGCAGCAGAGCTGAAATCAATGGATGGCATTTACAGAATGCATGCACTGAAAACGCAGAGGGATCAAGTCATCTTACCAGCAGTTTTCCATAGAAGCTTTAGCTTCCTACTCCTTGTGATCCGCAATGATTTTGGGAACCAGAAAAAGAGACGTGCTATCCTCCTGATCGTTTTGCCAAGCTCATGTCTGACAGCCATGGTTGTCGCTATGGGCATGCTAAGCTGGTGTCAAGGATCAGCTGAATGCGTAAGAAGGCAAACCCCTGCACGTTGATGGGTGACATGTTTGCTCTGAGCGGAGCCTCAGACAGCATGTCTTAAGACCACCTGTTGTCCAGCATCCTCCTCCTTCTTCTCTGCCAGTCAGCTGGTTCCTCCCAAACCAGCCCTCCTCTGTAGCATGGGATGTATTAATAGGATGACGAAATAACCACAGACCCAGACATGCTACTGAAATTCTCATATGACAACTTCTCCAATGTCACACAAAAATAATATTGTTTCTGAAGATATACAATTTCACTGTCTATCGAATTTCATGGACCAGAGAGAATAATCCCTGCAGAGTCTGTGTTACATGTTGCCATACACTTGTTGTTTCAATATTTATTTCATCAATCAATAGCACACATGAAAATAAGAAATCTTATCAGAGAAATCGGCTTGTTTCTCCTCCACTAATCATTCACTTTCTATTCATTGGTAAAATCTGTATAATCTGTATTCAGTGAGATTTCCCATTACTGAGATAGGAGATGACAGTTGGTGCTGACAATATTCTATGGAAAGGGGAGAGAGCAGTTAAGAGGAAGACACAGATATTTTGCTGAAAGTTCTCATGAAATGACAATTGCAGCTCTCCATAGAACTTTATGAGAACCAGCTGTCATATCCTATTGTACAAATGGGAAAGTCTATATTCAATTAAGACAGATTTTACTTGTGAAGTCAGAATTTTGTGTATAAATGATCAGCCCATTAGAAGAAAAAAAAGCAGATTTATCCAATAAGATTTTTCTCTTTTAAAGTTGCTTATGATTTATTTATAAAACAAAAAAATAAAAAACTATGCTTATTCTTATATATACATGACACAAGCCTATCCTGGAATTTGGGGATATAATAATCAAGGAATTTCCTTCTAGCTTAGTTACCCACAACAAGTGGACATGTCATTGACAGGAGAAAGACAGAGGCTGGAGAGCTGTAAGTGGAGGCTACACCCCTACACATGCGAGCTCATTTGCAGAAGAATTCACCAATGGATTACGAGTGAACGGAGACATGAACTTATAACATAAAGGTATAGAAGTAATCATCATTACAGGTACTTTATTGTGATGATGTTACTTTGAGGTCTAAAACCCTGACAGGTTCCCTTTAATGACAATTGTCATTGCTGACCTTGTGACAGAGAGTTACTGGCTTTTACCCTAACAAGGCTCATTAAAAGGGTCGACATTGACTTCTAGGATTGCTTCTTCCTATAGGTGGCACTAGACTTCTAGTCTACTTCATTACTGAAAAGACAATTTGCATATTTCCCAGAGGAGCATTGCAAGGCTTAAAAGTCTCCTCACCTTGGCATGCTTAACATGTCACTCTCTGTAAGGAGAAACGTTACTTCTTGGATCCCAGGCATAAGGTAGAAAACATCTGTGGGTTAGAATTATCTGTAATTCTATAAAAATAGAATATATACGGTAATATAAACTTTCTTCATGAGGGACAGCACAATGCACTTTTGTCTAAATGCTGTACAATAAAAAGTTCCTAAATTCCACATAAAGAGATTGTTTGGGATCTTTAATAAATTCTCTAAAAGCTGTATATGTAACAAAAAAATAACAGCTATCTCCAAGCTTCTGCTGCGCAGGTGTGGGCGGCACCCTCTTGGACGAGGAATTTTTGTTTTTCATCTTCAGTAAGATGGAGCCACCCGCGCATGCGCTGTAGCAGCTATCGGATCACAGCTATATACACCGATAGTTCCTACTGCGCAGGCGCCATTTTCAAATTGATTTTTTTTTGTTCTAGCTGAATAACATGAAAAACATATATTATTAGCACATGAAACATGCAATTATGCTGCACCTGAATGCAGGTTTTTTTCTTTTTTTTCTTCATTTTTAAAAATGTACATATATTCATTATTGTTACAAAAAAAAACCCTGACGAAGGCGCTGATGTCGAAACGCGAGTCAGGGTGGGCGCATCCAAGGGACTTCTTGCACATCTTAAGGTAACAGCTCATCTTGCAATTTATTTATTTTTCATCATGATCATAGTGTTGATTATATATAAACTCACTGTACTTGCACTTTACTTATACATATATCTAATCTTAACTTCTCACAAGTCTCTATGTACTTTTGGTCATTCTTTAAATTACCTTGCGGAGCAGCAATATTTGCACAAGCCATGCACTTTGTATTTGCCATTTTGCACACTGGCACTATTGTAGGCCATTAAACACAACCTCTTTGCATGGTTCATTACTATTATTATTTTTTATTTAATTTTGATTTTACATTTCAGATCCTTTAGCTGCTTGTTGATATATTTTTTCACTAATTGATTTTCATTAATTGATCATGTAATATCTATTTATTGATTTTTTTTAATCAGTTTTTCATCTCATCCATTGTGCATTAATTTTTGTCGCTTGGGTTGTGCCCCATCTTGTCCTTTGGTGTTCCCCACTTTTGCCTTAAAGGTATATTTCTAAATAAAAGTTTATTATTTACCGTACCTTAATTATTGGACTTTTCTTTTTTCGCTTTTTTTCTTATTTTTTTATTATATATTCATTATGTAAACTAGGCGGCAGGTCAGTGAGGGATCAGTGACCTGTCAGCATTCTTCATTATGAATACCTAATCAGAGCTCACATGAAGACCCCCCCCCCACAGGCCGCCCCGGGGCACAGGCATATCATTAACTAAAAACTGAAAATAAAGATTAAACAACAACCACAATACACAGATTTCATCACCAGGTATCATATTAATCAGTATAACGGCGCCAATCTGACACTGTCTGTAGGTTACTGTGCACAATCCTGCTGACAGGTTCACTTTAACGGTACTGAGAAATAAGTGCATAGCACCCTCCAGAGTTAGAAAATCTCCAGAGTCTCAGATATCGGGGATAACTGAGACCCTGGAGAACATGATCAGAGCTAGTTTTTATGGTCTCTTGTCACTTGCTCACAAAAAAAGTCTCATTTACAATTCATATCTCTCTCCTCTGATATGATCTAACATTTTAGAGAAGAGAGAAATGGGGTCCCCCGAGCCTCCCCAATACGTCCACTATGCCCGGGCCCCACGTTGATCAAAATAAAAAATAGTAAATCAAATCCCCCTTAGCTAGATAAAAACTATAAACAACAAAATTGTAATTTTTTTCATTCTTTGCAGTTGGGGTTAGGGTTGTGTTACGACTGGGGTTTGGGTTGTGTTCTAGTTGAAGTTAGAACTGGGATTTTTTCAAAAGTTTAAAAAAAAAATGATGATGATGTGTCTGCTAGTGTAGCGCAAGTGCTCGCTACTAGAGTTTGCATGTATGAATGGAGTATCAACTTTTTTTTTAGGGGTGTCTAACAGCCACAAAACATGCAGGGCAGGGAGTCGACCATGTCATTCGAGCACCCGCGATATTCGTTGCATACCCGAGCACCCGATGCAAACTGGAGTAGTGAGCACTTGCGTTCAACACTAATGAAGACATGCACCCAAGTGGTGGATTTCCCCAACATATGGGGTATCGGCAAACTTAATGCACAGCAAATTCTGCGGTCCATTTTCTCTTGTTATCCTTTTGAAAATGAAAAGTTTGGAGCTAAAGTACATTTTTGGTGAAAAAAGTTAAATGTTAATTTTTTTTCTTCCACATTGCTTCAGAAGAAACTGAAGAGTTAATAAACGTAATGAATGTGGTTTTAAACATTTTGAGGGGTGCATTTTTTAGAATGGTGTAACTTTGAGGTATTCTCTGTCATTTAGGCCCACCAAAGTCACTTCAAATGTGATGTGGTCCCTAACAAAATGGTATTGTAAATTTTGTTGGAAAAATGAGAAATTGCTGGTGGACGTTTAACCCTTACAACTTCCTGTGAGTCAGTGACTGGTGTCACATGTAGGGGTCGCTTTGTGTTCTCCCCAGGATGTGCACGGAGGCGTACTGAGGTCATGACAGTCTATTGCAATAACAGGCGTAGCTGTGGTTGCAATGCACAATACAAAGTAAGTATAGCTATTGAACATGCTGGGTGTGTAAGGCAGACTTAGAGAAAACCTGCTCTGGGCTTTTGTGTTTGGAAACGGACTACAGGATGGTAGTGGTACAGTCCATTTAATTCCCATCCCTGGCTTTCCATGTGGCCTATCGCTAGAGATTAGAGTTAAAAGCCCTGCAGTAAACGGTTTGGTTATGGCAGTGTCAGTGTCAGTCTGGTGTTTGCAGGAGTGCAGAGCAGAGGGCTCTGCAGAGCTCCACCTCTGTGAGAGAATACAGGCAAGAGGAGGCAAACAGCCAAGGGAGCTGAAAGGCCTGGCACCCACAGCGTACACAGCAGTGCAGTCGCCCATGGCAACGTCATGGAAGTGGACTGGCGTGTTAGTGACTGTAATCTGGAGGATATGTGCCCGGCTGCGAACTGGAGGTAGACTATTCTGTTTCCTGGCTGCGATGCAGAGGATATCATGTGCTGTGTTTTGCTGTGAGTAAGCATTAAAGAGATTTTTGTTTGGAACTTTGCTGGGTCACTGCCTCATCACTTAGTGTGGCTACCGCTGGACTACACTTCTTAATAAAAAAAAAAGTTTCAAAATTGTGCTGCTGTAAAGTAGACATGTGGCAATATGTCTAACATAGACTGTAAGGGTTTAATAATAAACATTTTCTAAGGTGGAAGATGGACACTGGTAATGTGCTGGAGAGGAGATACGTTTCACTGAGGTTATTAGCTTCAGTGATCTAAACCTGGAAGTGTAGCTCCAGCATGTTATGTGCTGAGAGGGGTTAATCGGCCATGAAGGGCCCAGGTCTATTATATACAGCTAAAGAGGTGGGCAGAACAGCTGTTTACCATATCTCCATCTGAGTGAGAAATCTGAGGTAAAAGTAAAGCCTTTGGACTTAATTATTGTTCAGTGTACTCTGGAGGGGAGTAGACCTCCAGAGCTAGGCTCTTGGCAAACAGAGCTGAATCCTATTTCCCGTGTGGACAAAGTTATAAGGACTATAGTGAGTGCTGTTTTGTTTATGTCAAGAAGGCTGAATATGTTGGTTTCTTCTACTTGGACTGGTTTATGAAGCCTGTTTCAATAAGCCAATTAAATTTTAAATGAGAAGCAGTCCTGTGACTACTTCAATCGATCTACCACAAAGGACAGAAAAGAATATCTAAGACAGAGTCGATGTACACCTTTGAACTAATCATTGCTTCCTAAAGCTAAATGAAGTAACGTTCTATCTTCAGTATAGTTCCCCTGATCCCCTGAGGAAGAAGTGATTTGTACTTCGAAACGCGTTGGGAAAATGAATAAAACATCGATCTGATAATGCACGAGTAATTGTGTGTCATGATAAGCAGCGCACTGAATCCATAAAAAAAGTTCCATTTAAGTATAACTGTCTGTATGAGTGAGAGGTGATATGGCTTATGGGTGTCTATCTTTCCACATCACCCATATCATCCTTTACTGAATGAGGGCCCCACACTCCCACTGACAGCTATACACACATTATACATCGGGACACAGGCAGGACATCAGGACACACAAGGTCATCAGGACATCAGGACACACGAGGTCATCAGGACACACGAGGTCATCAGGACACACGAGGTCACCCTCAGACATCAGACGGGAGTCGTTTGGTTACGGACATTCAACACGACCTACAGGCACCACTGCAGTCATCCAGCTCCAGGCTCCAGGCAATGGTCATCAGGTTCCAGACTGCGGTCGACAGGCTCCGGGCATCGGACCTAGGAAGGAACTCAAGCGTGATGGTGCTAACACCGCAGGATTGCTGGGCATGCATGTAGCTAGCACCGCATGGTAGTCATAGCACAGCATAGTAGATGCTCAGCAGGAACACCGGTTACTAGAGTCTCAGAGTCACTGGGTGCGGGGCTCCAAACACAGAGGGATTCCAGGAACATAACACAGCAGACATAGTCAGGTATGGGATAGGTACAGGATCAAGGATTCAAGCCTGGATACACCGCCTCCAGGCCAGGGCGAATTTAGATGGGGTCAGGTACATGACAGGTACAGGATCAGGGATTCAGGCCCGGATATACCGCATCCGGGGCAGGGCGAGGGTACAGGACAAAGCAGGAATCAAGGCAGGGACTTTGGTACCATAACCGAGACAGACGAGGTCCAGAGACACAGATACGAGACACACATGGCAAAGTCCAGGAGCTTTGTGAGTAGCTCTGGCCTCGCCCATAGGGCAGGGTAAGTTTATAAAGGGGCTGTCCCTCAGCAATTGGCTGGGGACAGCATTTCAAGTACACACACTAACCCTGATAAAAGCAGGGAAGGTGTGGCTGCGCACGCCCTAAGCACACACAGAAACAATTACAGCACAGTCAGTGCAGGAACTGCAGCCTAGAGCACCTGGCCATGGCTGCCAGCCAAGACACACGTGGAAAGTCATGCACCAGCTGCAAATGACCTCACAACCCGCGGACAGCTTCCACAGTGGCGACCAGGGACCGCACATGTGAATGGTCAAGCAGCAGAGCAAAGACCTAACAACACATGTGCAGCTACGCAGCAGAGCAGGGAACTGAACAGGCTCCATACAGGTAATAGGCAGCAGTATCCCAGCTCAATTAGGGGTAAAGGAGTAAGGGGTTAAAGCAAAAAACATGCATTGTCACGCCGACAACCAAATACAAACAGAACGGCGTGACATTATCCCCTCCTAAAGCCCCCTCTTCTGAAGTCCCCCTCTGTGGTATAGAGGGTCCATATTGCGTCCCCGGGAGACGCCCGCCCCCTCGCCATGGCGTGGAGGTGCCTGCTGGGCCGCGTCTGCAGCTGCAGTCGTGAAAGAAGCACTCCCATCAAAATTTGCATCTTCTTAATATATTGTAGTCATCATATTATATAGCACTGTGTACTTACAACGGCTCATTTGCCTTTCTACCCAGCTAATTCTTCTCTTTTTTAGCTGAATCCTTATGTAGAAACAGGAGGTCAATTTTATCTGCATGAGTCACCACTGCAAATGTTCCTAGTGGGGGGAGGAGGAGGGAGCAGCTGGGTCAGGAGGTGAAGAGAGGGATGACTCATATAGGGACAAGAGACTTCATGTTTCTACATAGAGCCTAGAAAATAAGAATTAACTGGGTAGAAGGGCAAAATGAGCAATTGCAAATACTCAGTGATATATAATATGATGACTGCAATATATTACGTTGATAAAAACTTTGATAGCAGTACTTCTTTGATGCTTCTGTCCTTTTTGATGCAGACTTTGCTCTGTTTTGTTTCTGTATTACTGGATGGTGGTCCCCAAGAATGATGTTCTCTGGTTGGGCCGGTGTTCTCCAGTCCAACACTGAGCACACTGCTACTGGCTAAGGCAGTGGTCCCCAACCTTTCTGACCTAGAGACCCACATTCAGCTCTGAGAGAGGGTCACTAGCTACATCCAGCTCCCTCCCCCCTCACAGGAGTGGCAACCAGAGCCCCCATGGGAATAATGATAACCAAAGCTTTTCCACAGAAATCCCCCCAAAGCAGTACAACAAGATCCAGTGATCCCCACAATACCCCCATTCAGTATTCTCCCATCCAGCAATCCCAACACACTGTCTCATCCAGCTTCAGGCACCTCCTCCGACAGGTGGTATCATCCTGTTTCCAGCTTACCATACTTAAATTATCTCTAAACCCCTAACACCAGTATATGTGCATCCAGATCTGCTCTTCTGTGCAGGGCTGCTCACAAAATTCACCATTTTGAGATGTGTTCCTCATACCTGTTTGCTAGACCTGGAGCGAATGCACCAAGTTGGCAGACAGCCACGAGAAACAATTCATGGGACTGCAAGCCACATGTGGCTCCTGAGCTACAGGTTGGGAACCCCTGGGCTAAGGTGTGAGTTTTTATTCTCTCTCAGGTCCACCGCTTACCCCTCTCACAGTAGCAAGGTTTTAGTCACACCAACACACCAACAGGGAAGGAGAAGATATTTTACACAGAGTAATAAACTGTATTAGAAAGGAAGGAAAGCACCCAAAATCTACAGGAGGGGAGGATGTGGATACATTGCGAAATGTGTAGTTGTGTTGCATTGCGACATTGCATCTAATGATCTTCTATGCGACCGAGTAGCAAATATTTCTAATTATGTTAGCTTTTCTGTTACTGGCTGCTAGTCCCAAGCGACTCACTTTGCCACTGACATCAATACAATATTCATGCTACTGCGACTTGCAGGTGACTTGTCGGAGCTTTGGCAGTTTTATTGGCAGCACAGTCACCGCTCAATTGCAAACAAGTTCCACTGATGTTTCTGGTGAGAATTGCTAGCACGGCATGTCACTGTGCAGCTCTCGCCTTACAGCTGCCTGCAGTATCAATGTAGAGAAGTGCCAATCGCAAATACAGTTCCTGCTCATAGATCAGATCATCCAACTCACGGAAAGTGGCAGATTTTATCAATTGCCAAGATGTTCAATCCGTGCCAATATTACATCATTTTGTTAAAAGAATACTGCATTTTACAGTGTAGTTAGTGTAACATAGTAACATAGTTTTGAAGGCTGAAAGAAGACCTTATGTCCATCTAGTTCAGCCTATTTTTAGGCTAAGTGCACACGTACCGGAACTCTCGCGGAAATTACCGCGAGAATTCCGGAATTCCAGTCCGCGGGAAAATCGCATTTTAAATTCCCGCGATTTTCCCGCGGAAAAACTAGCATTTTGCAAGCGTATTTAGCTTGCAAAATGCTAGCGTTTTCCAAGCGATCTGTAGCATCGCTTGGAGAACTGATTGACAGGTTGGTCACACTCGTCAAACATAGTGTTTGACGAGTGTGACCAACTTTTTACTACTGAGGCCGCCTATGCAGCATCAGTAGTAAAAGAAAAAATGCAAAAAAAAAAAAAAAAATGGTGTTATTCTTACCCTCCGACGTCCCGCGCATCCGTTCCCAGTAATCCTTTGCGAAAATGCACGCGATGACGTCCGTTCTCGCGGGATCGCGATGTCTCGCGGTAATTCGCGATGACGTCGCGCGAATGACCGCGAGACTTCGCGATCCCGCGAGAACGGACGCCATCGCGGGTATTTTCGCAAAGGATTACTGGGAACGGGAGCGTGGAGAGAAGCGGGAAGGCTGCGCGGGACGTCGGAGGGTGAGAATAACAATATTTTTTATTTTTAAATTCTTTTTTTTACAGGGATATGGTACCCAAAGCCCGGAGGACAGTCTCCTCTCCTCCGGACCGTGGGTACCATCCGCAAATGTTCTGCTTACTTTCCGCATGGTGTGCACAGCCACATGCGGGAAGTAAGCAGAACAATGCATTCCTATGGGTGTGGGATCGCCGCGATTCCGCAAATTAATGAGCATGCTGCGGTTTTTACCGCGAAGCGATTCCGCCACGGTAAAAACCGCAGCATTAGCACAGCATTGCGGAATCCCATAGGAATGCATGGGATGCGTATTTTTCCCGTTTTCGCGGCAAAATCGCGCGATTAAAACCGCTGCGGAAACGTGAAAAAAACGCCACGTGTGAACTCAGCCTTAGTGCAGCTGTTCTGCATTGTTGATCCTGGGGATGGCAAAAAACCCACAGAGTAGAAGCCAATTTTCTCCATAGGGAAAAAAATTCCTTCCCCTAAGCTGGGTCAACCATCTACCTACAATATTATGTTATTCGTAACCTTCTATACTGTTACAAGAAAAGCATCCATTCCTTTCTTAACCCCTTAGTGACGGGGCCAATTTTTTAAATTCTGAACAGTGTCACTTTATGTGGTGATAACTCTGGAACGCTTCAACAAATCCCATTGATTTTGAGACTGTTTTTTCATGGCACATTATAATATATGATAATGCTAAACTTAATGATATGTTTTGTGTTTATTTATAAAAAAAAAATATCAGAAACCTACCAAAAATGTAAGAAAAAATTGCAATTTTCAAATTTTGAATGATTATCCCTTTAATCCAGATAGTTATACCACACAAAAACATTAATAAATAACATTTCCCACATGTCTGCTTTACATTAACACCATTTTTAAAATGCTAATTTATTTTGTTAGCCTTTTAGGAGGTTTAAAAATGCAGCAGTAATTTTTCATTTTTTCAAGGAAAGTTACAAAATTTATTTTTTTTAGGGACCTCTCCAGGATTGAAGTGACTTTGGGGGTGCTATATATTGGAAAACCCCAAACTTGACACCATTTTAAAAACAGCACCCACTGACATATTGAAAACTGCTGTCAAATAGTTTATTTACCCTTCAGGTGATTTTCAGGAATTAATGCAAAGTGTTACATCAGGAATGAAAAAGTGTTTGTTTACCACCAAAATGTCGCTAACTTCTGAACTGACCGCTAGAGCCGGAGACTCTGAGGCCGCTATTTGGCCATGAACTGCAATGGCAAACATCAGGACCACGCAATCATAATCTCGATGTGTCAATTAGATAAAAGCGGAACCCCCCACAATCTATTAATCATTTATTGGATGTAGTCACTTTTTACAGCAGCAACTAAGGGGTTAAACAGATTTGGACGGTGCCAACACTGATCGTTTGTGATACAGAAAGTTGTTAGCTATATTGTACAGATGACAGCTGCTGGATTGCCACCTGTATAGGGATGATATTCTCTTAAATCTCAGGTCAGTAAAAAGACGTATTGGCTGTCATTAAGGGGTTAAATTCATTCAGTGAGTTGGCCATCACCACTTCCTCAGGAAGAGAATTCCAGAGCCTCACTGCTCTTACCGTGAAGAACCCTCTTCTATGATGGTGCAGAAATTGTCTTTCCTCCAAACGAAGAGACTGCCCCCTTGTTCTTGTCACAGTCCTTGGTACAAACAGTTCATTGGAGAGATCTCTGTATTGCCCTCTGATTACTTGTACATATATATTAGGTCTTCCCTAAGTCTTCTCTTTTCTAGAGTAAATAGACCTAATTTTGATAACCTTTCTGGGTATTGTAGTGAACCAACTCCATTTATCATTTTACTAGCCCGCCTTTGTAGTTCTCGGAAAACTCCTTTAAACCCCATTACAAAAAGAAGTTACTAAAATATATTATAACTACTTTTAATAATGAAGATTAGAAACTATAAGATGTGTGTTTCCTGCTGCATGTGCCAAACCAAACCCCCAGTAGTGCTCTATTCTCCCACCTGCCACATGCTAAGAACCAGAGCATCTTCTGCATAAATTTATAAGAATGTTAGAGAATGGTTAATTCCTCATATTGTGGGAAACAATTAGATTTGAGCAACTATTTGGAAGTCATCCAAGCTCTAAAATCCCTTCCATGTGCAGATGTTTGCAAGCTCAATAGATGTTCTCAGCCTGAGTTTTTCAAATTTGAATCAAGATGACTGAAGAAATCCTATCGCTACAAAATATACATTTAGTGGTCCTGAAATCACACTTTTCACAGAAAAGAACTTTAGCTGTCGTTTTAACTAAAGCGTATATTTAGCCATTTCTTAGGATAAGGTCACATTAGTACAGCACTCTCCGGCGAGCACTACATCGAAGTTTCCGTCAGTCCTGGAAATACTGAATTCCTTCCAAGAATGACAGCAGAGCACCGAAGGAACTGTGCACTTGAATGAAGCCAATGGAGTCACTGAACAGTCTGGCCTCCATCTTCGCAGTATTCATTTATGAAGCCAATAGGGTCACTGTGAATCCAGGAATTCACCCAGGAATTCAGACATCAATCTAAGGCCAGGATCACACTACCGTGTGCGATGCGAGAAACTCGCACGAGTCTCTCGTATCAACCCTCGACGTTACCGCCGGCACTCAGGACCGGTAGTGTGCTCCTGGCCTAAAGGTCCCATTACATTTAGCGATGCACCAGTGATCCCGACAACGATACGACCCGGTCAGGATCGCTGGTGCATCGCTAAATGGTCGCTAGTGAGCTGCCAAACAGGCAGATCTCACCAGCGATGCAGCAGCGGTCGGTGGTCGTCACTTACCTGTCACATGCAGCGAGGGAGACGTCTTCCGCCCGCGTCTATGGAGTCGTTCGTCGGCGCCAGCAGGAAGCCGACGATGAGAAATGGACCATCCCGTTCTCGCGCGATCAGCGATATCCAGTCGGCGGTAAGTGTCACATGTAGCGAGATCGCTAGCGAGATCACTAGCGATATCGCTGTTGCGTCACAAAGTCGGTGACACTTTAGGGATATCGCTAGCGATATCGCTATGTGTGAAGGGGGCTTAAGAGAGGTATTCACATTGGATAGGGACCCATCAGTTTTTTCTGAGACCACCTTGATGATGGTTGATGAGCAGCTATAACTTGACCAAAGTGTGCAAAGCGTCTCATTTTTTTCTAGTATTCAGAAGCCGTATAGCTATTCATATTTCATATATTTCAAAATGACAAGTTTTAGGACGAAAGAGTGCAACTTTTTTGTATATTATACATGGAGGTAGCTGCTCCTGAGTTTGCACCTTTTCACACTAGCTTGGTTGTGCCAGTCAGTCATTTCTATGCAGCCGCACGCTCCGCTCCCGAGTGCTGGCGTCAGTGCCGGGTATTAAGATGCGAGACTCGTCCGAGTTTATCGCATGTGTGATCCCGGCCTAACAGAGGTATTCACATTGGATAGGGTCCCATCAATTTTTTCTAAGACCACCTTGAAGTTGGTTGATGGGCAGACATAACTTGGCCAAATTGTGTGCAAAGCGTCACATTTTTTCTAGTATTCAGAAGCTGTATAGCTATTCATGTGGCGCCCCTGAGGCTTCAGTCGCCACAGAGGTACTGCACCTTCTCCTAAGGTGTGGTGCCCCACTATCCAGGTAGGCTGGGACCTCCTTTCCGCATTCCAACACCGGCACCCCACACACAGGATAGTTCAGCAGGGACCCATCCATGCTTTATGCTGGAAAGTCATAGGGTGCCTTTTGTGGTCCCTGGCTTCGTAACACGAGAGGTGCTGGGGAGGCGGGTGGAGTTAGATATAAAAGAGAGGGAAGGTGTAGGATTTCAAGTCAGTCTGACGGAAGGTCAGTCTGGGGTGAGTCCCAGAGAGAGAGCAGGCTGACAGCAGGTCAGCCTGAGAGGAGCTCTAGGTGGAGGAAGACAGTCAGTCAGGAGAGGCTGAGGACTGGTCTTAGTGGAACGAGCTCCTCAGGGAAGGAAGAGAAGGAGAAAGAGACGTAGACTGAAGACTACAGATTCCATAGGAGAGATAGAACAGATCGGAACGAAGGAGAATAGAAGGACGGTGGGAAGCAGGTTGAGAAAGAGAGAGAACCCTTCCAGTCCAGAGAGCGCAAAGGCCGGGGCCCGGTCCCCGAGGTTGATTGGATCTTTATGTCCGGCAACAGACTCCGGAGGAGTAGTGAGCCGCTAACGCCTTGCTCCCATCATAGACTTGGGACACAACAGCAACTGAATAGAGAGTCGGGACGCAGTGAGGAGTCCCCGAGCAGGCTACAGCTGTCTGTCATACAAGTAAAGACTAGGAACACCTAGAGAGAGGCATTCCAGGGTAACTAAGTACTGGAGTGCTTCGCACCTAAAGGCGCATTGGAGGAGTCGTTCAGTAAGGTATATGTTGGCGGAGTGTGGAAGGGAGAATTCTATCCTGCCTGGAGGTTGGCTGGAGCCCTGACCTGGAGAACACAGTGCGGAGGCAGGCAGTTGTGTGAACTGCAAACAGTGAGTAAAGCTTTGGAACCGCATACTCTGGTGTCCTCCAGTTATTCCAGCACCTCTACACCTGGGTACCAGCCGCCATACCATTCTGCGCCTCTCCTCATCCATTGCACCTACACTGCCCTGGGACTACAGCTTCACCTGTGGGGAGCTATACCATCTCTGCTGCACCACACCATCAGTCCCAGCGGATCTGCATGCAGCGCTGGCTTGCCACCTTACTTGCCAAACACCACGGGTGGCGTCACGAACTATTCATATAAACTCTAACACCATTAACATCACCGCGATTGATATTGGGCGCCCAGGGCCACGGACCGGGTCACCGCTGCTGTGACACATTCCCGCCTTGACACTGGCCCGGTACCGAGTACCCTGCTGCCCTGGGTGTGCGAGGGCGACCCATTCATATTTCATATATTTCACATTGACATGCTTTAGCAAGATAGAGTGCAACTTTTTTGCACATGGAGGTAGCTGCTCCTAAGTTACCACCTATTCATACTAGTTTGAATGTGCCAGTCAGTTTTTTGCTATTACAGTAAACAGACTGTCCTCAGTCCTCGCAGTATTAGTTTATCAAGCCGATGGAGTCACTGAACAGTCTGGCCTCCGCTTTCACAGTATTTGTCTTTATATCAGAAAGGCACATAATTGTGATTTGCCAAGTTTTTGCGCATGTCTGAAGAAAACTACTGCCATTGGCTTCGTTCAAGTGAACGGCTCTGTGGGGGTTCACAACGGAATAGTTTTTAGTCCAACCCGCAGCGTCCAGCTGTTACAGCATAGTGGATGGATTTTCAAGAAATCCCATGCCCACTATGTGTGCACCGATGCCCGCGGCTCACCCGCAGAGACGGACATGTGGCGCGTCTTTCCAGACCGCAGCATGTCAATTTATGTTACGGAGACGCTCAGTCTCAGCTGTGTAAATTACCCATAGACGTTCATTAGATGTGGTAATACCACGTTATCTTCCTAGTCACATGCGTATTATGTGCGGGAACGCATGTGTACTAATTTACATAATGGTGAACTTGTGACACAGCCGGACGTACATGACACAGGAAGTGGAGGAAAGCACAGAGAAAGGTCTCCTCCTTTTTAATAAATAAATAATAAAAATTTTTTTAAAAATAGCATGGGGTCCCACTATATTTTTTAACCAGCCAGAGTAAAGCAGACTACTGGGGCTGGTATTTCAGGTTGGTAAGGATCCAATATCTATGAACCTTACCCAGCCTGATAATACCAGGCCTCAGCAGTCTGCTTACGTTGGATGGTTAGCAAAAATAGTGGGATCCCCTCCAAAAAAATAGCATGGGGTCCCTCTAATTTTGTTAACCAGCCAAGAAAAAAGCAGACGGCTGCGGCCTGGTATTCTCAGGCTGGCGAGGCCCATGGAGATTTGTCCTCACCAGCCTAAAAATAGCAGCCCGTGGTTTTCATAACTATGACGTGTAGATGATGCTACATTGTCCTGTATTTTGCACGAAATACAGTATAAGCAGGGCCGGACTGGGACTAAAATTCAGCCCTGGCATTTGAAGTTACACAGGCCCACTAGTCACATGGTGACTATATAATATCTTTGTACACTTGTAGTTTACAAGAAGTGAGAGGAGATTAACACAACTATATAACAAGTAGTCACAGCTGTATCCAGTATTACAGCTCAGTCCTATTTATTGCGTTTAGGTACAGTACTCCTCCCAAATCTCTGTCCCCTTTTGTATGCACGGTGACAGAATTCCTGGCAGAACTGCTATCCATTGGGCAACCAGACCCTCTGGTCACAGCTGCCCCTATCATTCCTCCCAACTTTTGAAGAAGGGAAAGATGGACAAAGACTGCGGCGCGCGCAGGGCGGCGCTGCAAATTTTGGTCACGCCCGGCCACACCCATTTCACAACTAGTCACACCCATGTCCACACCTAATCGCACCCATTTAGCACTGCTGATCACACTGACTGGTACTGAGGGCACAGTGGCTGGCATTATGGGCACACTGACTGGCACTAAGGAAGAGAGAAAACAGAGAGAGAAAAAGAAAACAGAGAGAGAGAAAGAAAGGGGAAAGAAAGAAAGAACAGTGAGAGACAGAGAAAGAACAGAGAGAGAAAGAAAGAGGGGAAAGAAAGAACAGAGAGAGACAGAGAAAGAACAGAGAGAGACAGAGAAAGAACAGAGAGAGAAAGAAAGAAAGAAAGAAAGAAAGAACAGAGAGAAAGAGAGGAAAGAAAAAGAAAGAAAGAGGGGAAAGAAAGAACAGAGAGAGAAAAAGAATGAGAAAGAAAGAACAGAGAAAGAAAGAAAAAGAGAGAAAGAAATAAAGAAAGATTCTATAAAGATACTATAGCAGCCCGGCTCCCATTGTAGTGCCCACCTGAGCCTCCCGGTGCAGGACATATCATGATCCGCTCACATGGCCGGCATCCCCGATTCCAAAGTGATCCTGCTGTCTGCGCTGTCGGAGGAGGACACAGTGATGGATCTGAAGGAGTCCTGGTTCCGTCACAATCTCCTCAAGAAATTATCTCATTTCCGGTCAGCTTCCAGCACATCACTTCAGGTGGAACGTCATGTGTGTGTTTTAAAATGCTCCTCGGGGCTCCGCCGTGTACTCCTGTGTCCGTGGGAAAAGCCCGCTTTGTACACACTTGGCTCCGCTCCGTACATCCCGTACACATATGGCTCTACTCCGTACACACACGGCTCCGCTCCGTACACCTCGTACACGCGCGGCTCCGCTCCGTACACCTCGTACACGCGCGGCTCCGCTCCGTACACCTCGTACACGCGCGGCTCCGCTCCGTACACCTCGTACACGCGCGGCTCCGCTCCGTACACCTCGTACACGCGCGGCTCCGCTCCGTACACCTCGTACACACGCGGCTCCGCTCCGTACACCTCATACACACACAGCTCTGCTACATCCACACTGTAAACCCCTCCTGACTCCACACATAATTACCTCAAGCAGCACCATGACAACACCAAGAGGCAAGGCTGAGCGCACAGGACCTGTGATAAGGTCACAGGAGGGGCGGAGTCAGGGGTCACATGATCAGGGGTACAAAGGCTCCTGATCATGTGACCCCTGACTCCTCCCCTCCTGTGACCTCATCACAGGTCCTGCGAACAGAGAGAGCAGGCAAGCGACACTGTGGGGGGGGCTTATTCTAAGGCGAGGATGGGGTGTGTGGGGGGGCGTGGCGGCTTATCTCCCTGCAGTGCGGGAGGAACTTGGAAACTATCACCGCCGTGCCCGCAGAGGGCCGGCAGCAGGAGCAACAGTGGCCGCAGCAGTTGGCAAGCGGCCAGATAATCGGGAGCTGCCACCCGCGGCCCACGTGACAGCGGCCCAGCGGGAAAATTCCCGGTTGGTTATATTGCCAATCCGGGCCTGAGTATAAGTAACATGCAAGTAAACTATACAACTACTACACTGATATTTATAAAGAAAATCTGTTTCCAATGTAAAAGGACGGCACGGTTATACAACCCCTGGCAAAAATTGTGGAATCACCGGCCTTGGAAGATGTTCATTTAGTTTTTTTAATTTTGTAGAAAAAAAGCAGATCACAGACATGGCACAAAACTAAAGTCAATTCAAATGGCAACTTTCTAGCTTTAAGAAACACTAAAAGAAATCAGGAATAAAAAATGTGGTAGTCAGTAATGGTTACTTTTTTAGACCATGCAGAGGGAAAAAATTATGGAATCACTCAATTCTGAGGAAAAAATTATGGACTCATGAAAAACAAACCAACAAAAAACCCCTGAGTGATTCTAAACAGCTGACATGTGCCCGCAATAGCCGCGGGTGGAATCACGATCCACCTGTGGCTATTAACTACTTAAATGCCACTGTCAAACGCTGACAGTGGCATTTAAATGGTGCTTCCGGCCATGACACGTGATTGCGGGTCACTGGTGGTTGGCATGTCAACCCAAGGTGTCCTGGAGGCCTCTATGGTTGTCAGTGCCGGATTGCTGTGAGCACCACCCAGTGGTCGGCGCTCACAGCAAGTCAGTAATTCAGCTACATACAGCAGAACAGTAGAGGCAATCTGCTCTGCTCATCGCCTCTATGTAGCAGATTCGGTTGAGTTGTGGCAGCTTCTAGCCTCTTATGGAGGCTATTGAAGCATGGCAAAAGTGAAAAAAAAAATTGTGTTTAAAAATATAAAAAATATATATATATATAAAAGTTCGAATCACTCCCCTTTCGCCCCATTCAAAATAAAACAGTAAAAATAAAATCAAATATAGACATATTTGTTATCGTCGTGTTCAGAATCGCCTGATCTATCAATTAAAAAAAGGGATTAACCTGATTGCTAAACGGCATGGCGAGAAAAAAATTCAAAATGCCAGAATTACGTTTTTTTTGGTTGCTGCGACATTGCATTAAAGTGCAATAACGGGCGATCAAAAGATCGTATTTGCACCAAAATGGTATCAATAAAAACGTCAGCTTAGCGCGCAAAAAATACGCCTCCACCTGACCCGATATCATGAAAAATAAAGACGCTACCAGTATCGTAAAATGGTGCAATTTTTTTTTTTTTTTTAGCAAACTTTGGAATTTTTTTTCACCACTTAGATAAAAAAGAACCTAGACATGTTTGGTGTCTATGAACTCGTAATGACCTGGAGAATCATAATGGCAGGTCAGTTTTAGCATTTAGTGAACCTAGCAAAAAAGCCAAACTAAAAACAAGTGTGGGATTGCACTTTTTTTGCAATTTCACTGCACTAGGAATTTTTTTCCCGTTTTCTAGTACATGACATGGTAAAACCAATGGTGTCGTTCAAAATTACAACTCATCCTGCAAAAAAATAAGCCCTAACATGGCCATATTGATGGAAAAATAAAAAAGCTATGGCTCTGGGAAGGAGAGGAGCGAAAAATGAAAATGCAGAACCGAAAAAATCTCCGGGGTTTAAGGGGTTAAAGTTTTAAATTAAAACAGTATTCCCATCTCCAAGATCCTATCCCAATACATAGTGGGTGTAATAATAGCATTACCAAATACCTCCAATTAGAAATGTTGTATAGTTCTTCGGATTCGCTATGTCTCTTACCCCATGTGCAGGGCATTGCAGTAGCTAAGGTATCCATGGTTACGACCACTCATAGTGACAGTTATCTGTTAGTGATCAACCATGGATATCTAAGCTACTGCAATGCCCTGCCCATGGGATATGTGACATAGTGAATCAGAAGAACTATACAACATTTTAAATTAGAGGTATTTGTTAATATTATTATTATTATTATTATTACACCTACTACATAATAGGATATATGGATGGGACTACAACTTTAATGTAATTTTTTTTAGTATCCTGAACATTTGTTTTTTTTAGATTCACTTTCCAAAGAGAATATCACATTACAGTGAAACTGTTACTTTATTGTAACCATTTTGTTCAGTTTCATAACTTTGGTGTAAGTCAGGGCAGCTGGGATTCAACCAGATAATTACGGGTTTTGGTTCTTGGTATAGGTAACTATAATGAATGTGGAAAATATCTGTGCATTTTGTTTTGAAAGGCTCTTAGAAAGTTGACGTCTCCACAGCAAGTGATCCAGCAGTGATCCATCATCTCATGTTACTCGCAGACAGAAGAACAGGCCTCTGGAGGTACAGTGACAGCAGAAACGCATGCACTTCATAACCAGAGAAGACAAACTATACTGTGTCACTTTCAGCTCATCCCTTCCACCCCGAGGCAAAAGGTACTTAGCTTCAATCTCATCTTAAAAAGCGATAATTGTGAATAAAAACGGCTGTCAACCTTAGGGAACCATTTTGGGATTTAGGGAATGTTTGATCACAGCTCAGATATAAGATACGGAAACGCGCTTCTATTCAAGATGCCCCTGGGCAAATAAGAGCTGTATCCACACCACCACGTCAGAAAGCAAAGAAAGACTAAATCCTGAAGTATCCACAATTCCCACTGATATCATATAAAGGTTTCCATATCCCCACTGATTTCACTTGAACCATGATCTATGGAGAAAAGATCAAGCTGTACTTTCCCAATTATTTACATGCCAAGGCCACATATGTACGGATCAGAATGGATAGGAAAACTAACACCAAAGCAAGTAGCATCAAAGATTAAAAAAAAAGGGTAAAAATCTAAGTCTAAGCAGACGGGGTCCCAATGATCAACAAGTTATCACCTATCCTGTGGGTAGGTGATAACTTGCTAAAATATGGATAATCTTTTTTAAAAAATTTGACACTAAACACTGGAATTGGCGTTGTGGTATGTGCACACATTGCGGATTCTGCTGCGTTGTGCAGTACCATTAAATTCAATGGAATTTGAAAAACGCTGTGCACATGCTGCGGAAAAATCAGCGCGGAAACGCTGCGGGTTCATTGACTTGCATTGATCCATAGCAAAACCGCAGGTCTCAAAAAGATCTGCGGCTTTGCTGCGGATGAAAACGCTGCAGATCGGGAGGGGGGGGGGAAGTGTGGGCGATGAATGTGTGCGTGTGTGTGTGGGCGGTGACTGGGCGTGTATGTGTGTGCAGGCTATGTGTGTGTGCGGGGGTCTGCGGGGCTCATCAGGCTGACGGGGCTCTGTGCCGGGGTTACCGGGGCTCATCAGGCTGGCGGGGTCTTTGCAGGGGGATACCAGGGCTGTGCGGGGCTCATCGGGCTGGCGGGGGGGTCTGTGCCGGGGGTTACTGGGGCTGTGCAGGGTTCATCGGGCTGTCGGGGGGGCTGCGGGGCTGCTGTGGGTCATCGGTCTGTCCGGCGTGGGGCAGGGGGGATCTGCAGTGCTGTGTGTGTGTAGGCATCGTCTGATGGCACAGTAGTAATCCCATCATCCGGCTAATGTGTTGAATGTAAAAATGTCGTCCTGTAGTTTGAGTCACTGATGACGTCAGCAGGGAGGCGGTTTTTGGTATATGATGGATGGAATACTAATTGCTCCACTCACCGCCTCCTTACGCCGGATGTGACGTCGCGCTCTGGATGTCCCGCCTCCACACACTCACAGGACGCGGTGTGTGATTTGTCTATCATACCGGACCAGTTGATAGGATGTGACTTCGGGTCTTGGTCCCCGCCTCGTCTCATTGAGGTGAGACGTTGGAGGGTTACTTACTACATTGCGCCTTATGGCGCCGGATATGACATCATATCATTATAATTATGCACGCCCCTATTTGCGGCCGCGGGCCACTGATCCATTGGATGGCTATAGCTTGAATGGAGTATTTAAAGATGGCACGGTCAACACATGGTGCACTGCCCCCAGAGGAAGCCACAGCGAAACGCGCGTCGGGCACCTGCGCTCGGGTTATACGACCATCATGGGTAAGCTCTGCCTTAGGTGATCTTAGTGAACATTTATATCTTAACCCCGTAGTTCCTGGTTACTATTCGTGGACATAATATTGGGGATTTTCAAATTTAATGTAATTTCATAGTGATTTGACCTTTCATATTGTACTTTTGGCATTGCTTCATGGACTATGTTTCATTATGGTATGATTGCTATTTATATGGCGTTGCACTATGCACTTTAATTATTTTCCTTAAAAATTAATGAACTGGTCCATTGTGATGGTGTTAACCTTGGCTTGTAAGGTTATATGGCTGCCCTCCTGTTCCTATATGTACTATATTTCTACTTAGTGTTTTTCTACTTGTACTATTTTTCAATAAAGACATTGTTTTTTACTTTTGTCTTGAATCACATTGATTAAGGTATTATTAGCTATTGGACTAAGATGAAGGCTCTCTAATAGTCCGTTTATGTATTAACTATCCCACATCATCCTGTCAGCCAGAGCCACCGGACTACTCCCCCTAATATCCCACATCATCCCGTCAGCCAGAGTCACCGGACTACTCCCCCTAATATCCCACATCATCCCGTCAGCCAGAGTCACCGGACTATTACCCCTAATATCCCACATCGTCCCGTCAGACAGAGCCACCGGACTACTACCCCTAATATCCCACATCATCCCGTGAGCCAGGGCCACCAGACAACTACCACTAATATCCCACATCATCCCGTCAGCCAGAGCCACCGGACTACTCCCCCTAATATCCCACATCATCCCGTCAGCCAGAGCCACCGGACTACTCCCCCTAATATCCCACATCATCCCGTCAGCCAGAGTCACCGGACTACTACCCCTAATATTCCACATCGTCCCGTCAGACAGAGCCACCGGACTACTACCCCTAATAATCCACATCATCCCATCAGAGCCACCGGACTACTACCCCTAATATCCCACATCATCCCGTGAGCCAGGGCCACCAGACAACTACCACTAATATCCCACATCATCCCGTCAGCCAAAGCTACCGGACTACTACCACTAATATCCCACATCATCCCGTCAGCCTGGGGTCAGAACCAGAGCGCTGAGTGGAAGGGTCCTAACTTCCATACCGGGGATCCCTTTAAGAGAGGCCTGGTGTCAGAACCAGAGCGCTGAGTGGATTTGCCCTGACTTCCATACCAATGATCCCTTTAATAGAACCCTGGGGTCAGAATCAGAGCGCTGAGGGATTTACCTTAACTTCCATACCGGAGATCCCTTTAAGAGAGCCTGGAGTGAGAACCAAAGTGCTGGATGGATTTGCCCTGACTTCCATACCGGAGATTCCTTTAAGAGAGGCCTGGGGTCAGTACCAAAGCGCAGAGTGGATTTTCCCTCACTTCCATACCAGGGATCCCTTTAAGAGAGACTGGGATCAAAACCAGAGCGCTGAGTGGATTTGCCGTGACTTGCATACCAATGATCCCTTTAATAGAATCCTGGGGTCACAATCAGAGCATTGAGGGATTTGCCCTAACTTCCATACAGGAGATCCCTTTAAGAGAGCCTGGAGTGAGAAGTGCTGGATCAATTTGCCCTGACTTCCATACCGGAGATCCCTTTAAGAAAGGCCTGGGGTCAGTACCAAAGCGCAGAGTGGAATTGCCCTAACTTTCATACCAATGATCCCTTTAAGAGACCCTGGTGTCAGAACCACAAAGCTGAGTGGAACGGTCCTAACTTCCATACCAGGGATCCCTTTAAGAGAGGCCTGGGGTCAGAACCAAAGCGCTGGATGGATTTGCTCTGACTTCCATACCGGAGATCCCTTTAAGAGAGGCCTGGGGTCAAAACGAAAGCCCTGGATGGATTTGCTCTGACTTCCATACCAATGATCCCTTTAAGAGGGAAGATGTGCCTATGGGATGGAGGATGTATGATGGGGATATGGGCAGCGAGGGGGGATTCATTTCTACCATGTGCTCTCTGCTCCTTTCAGGGGGGCAGACAATGGCTGGGAGCTTATGTTCCCGGGGATGCTAGATTTCTCCCACCATGTCAGTGTCTGCTGAGGTGTTGTCAAGTGGAAAAACTTGCTTATAGCAACCAATCACAGCTCAGCTACTTTTAACCAGCTCTGGTAAAATGACAGATGCTTAGTGATTGGTTACAAGGAAAACTGTTGCTCATAGCAACCAATCACAGCTCAGCTTCTTTTGAACAGCTCTGGTAAAATGAAAGATGCTTCGTGACTGGTTGGTAATACACACACACATACAGTACATTCACTTTTATATATAGAGATGGATATATCTATATAGATATGGGATAGATAGAGAGATAGATAAATATGGGATAGATATATCCTATCTATCCTTCTATCTATCTGTCTATCCTTCTATCTATCTGTCTATGCAAAAAACCTGTGAATAGGTGCAAGCTGCATTGACTGCAAAAAATATATGAAAAAGGCACAGCAGCACCCTGTGAATGCCAAGACATAGGATGTCAATGGAAACAAAAACTTCCAAACACTCTATCCTTCAGCCAGATGTACTTACGAAAGCGAAGGTTCTTAGCGCATGATTTGGCCAATTCAGGTGTGTCCATCAACCGCGGCAAGGTGACACTTCTCTGACGGGTTCTGTCTAAACCCTTCCATATCCTACTGTATATGCCACGTTCTGGTTAAAAAACCTACTATGATGGACAAACATGTCTCTCCTGGGCTGCAAGCCTCCAATTTGAATGGGCAAGTAGAACTGGTTGAGAACACCTGCAGGTTAATATACACATACAGCACATTCACTTTTATATATAGAGATACAGAGATGGATATATCTATAGATAGATAGATCTATCTATCCTTCTATCTGTCTATCTATCTGTGTGTAATGGAGTGTGGGTTGGACAAATGAAAATGAAGAGGTTGGACAGAAATGACATCACAAATCTTTTTTTTTTTTGTTAAATAACATATCTTTATTTAGCTTACAAAAACGCATACAAATCCGCAGGCAAAACCGCCCTGAAAAACCGCATGAAATCCGCTGCAAAAACGTGCCTGCATTTTTTGTGCGGAAAAATCCGCACTGTGTGCACATACCCTTAGGGTGTGTGCACACGCTGCGGATTCTGCTGCGGAATTTTCAGCACGAATTTGCCTAAATACGCTTTGGCATCTGCTCCATTTGTTTGCAGATTTTCTGCGGTTTAGCCTGCGGGTTTCCCCTGCGGTTTGACACCTGCCATGGAGCAGGTGCAAAACCGCAGCGGAATCCGCACAAAGAATTGACATGCTGCGGATTTGAAACTGCTACGAATCCGAACGGAAAATTCTGCACCGTGTGCACTGCGAATTTCATTTTCCATTGATTATAATGGTACTGTACATCGCAACAGAAACTGCTGCGGATCCACAGGACCAAAACCGCTGCGGACCCGCAGCAGAATCCGCAGAGTGTGCACACACCCTTAATCTATTCACGAGTCCTGTTCCATCAGCCATGACGTCTGTGGCCACTGAATAGGAGTGGGAGTACTATCTCTCATCGGTCAACATAACCCAGCTCCTCTTCTGATTAGCTGGCGTAGAAAAATGTCATGTTGTGGCAAGCCGTAGGTGATGTCATGCCAGGTAGGTTAATCAAAAGTAGACAGTGGGGTAATGGACGCAGCTAAGGTAGGTGCCATGTAAGTAAGATGCAGTGTTTTGTTGACATCTATACCTCATTACCGAGATTGCTCCACCTTATGTATTCCTAGGTGTTACCCTCTCCTCCTCACCTCTACCTGTGGAAGCATTGCGAAGCGTGTGTTGGAGGGTGGAGTGAAGGACCAGCAGTGCACTCAGATACTATGTCCATTTATTAGTGTTACATTGATGTGACCCTTTTATCTATGAATTTTGTATACTTTTAGGTTATTTATTCTTGACACTGTGTTGAATTTAAATGTACAATATTTATTCTATTATACTTTAAGAGCTGCATTTTTTATTGTGCACTGGCACTTCATTTGCTGCACTTACAGTTTTGTGAAAAAGTGTTTGCCCTGCTTGATTGTAGTTGCTGCTGCTAAGGGTGGCCCAACCAGCTATTAGGTTTAGGAAACAATCACTTTTTCACAAAGGGCCCTGTAGGTTTGGATTTCTTTTTCCCTTAATAATAAAGACCTTAATTTAAAAATGGCATTTTGTGTTACTTGTGTTATCTTTGTCTAATATTTCCATTTGTTTGGTGATCTGAAACATTTCAGTGTGACAAACATGCAAAAGAAGAGGAAATCAGGAAGGGGGAAACACTTTTTCACACAAAGGCAGGGATATAAAGAACCAAGCACTTTTTGATTATTTACAAGGTCGGTACAATTTTTAATTTGATTATTTATATTGTCCTAATCACCGAGTCACTCCTTACATCATAACTTTTGCACGTTATTCCGCCACCTTTATTTAGTTTCCCTTGTCTGTCTTGTCGTATATGGTTTTACTTAATGTGTCTTGTCCGCTTTCTTTTCTATAAATATTATTTTGATATATTTTTTATTGGTCTGGATTTTTGCAGGTGTTATCATAATCACAAGAGGGGCCACAGATCCTATCAGCTAAAAGGCGGTACTCCCCCACTCTCGTGCATTAGTCACGGACCACTTTATAGAGGGGAGAGATTTAAGAAAACCAGCTAAAACAATTTAAACATATTTTATCTTTAATAAATAGTTGTGTATATTTATTAATAAACCTCTTAAATGCAGTGCCCCAGACTCTAGCACCATGTATGTATAAGGTATGTAGCAAGCTGCAGTAGTAAGAGTGCAGCTCTGAGGGCAAGTCGTAGTGTAGACAGGTCAGCTGATGTCATCGGCAGAGCCCTAGTGTCACCCATAACCTTTAATTGGTAACTAGCCGGTGATCAAATTATAGTTTTTAACTTTGTGGCTGAATTCTTTGGTACAGTCAGTATATAATTACGATGCTTATGACATAACTGGCACTTACATTCTGATGACTCAGACCTCTTATGTCCACATGTATTTCTAGGGTGGATTGGAGCTCCAGCTCCATTAACTGCCCCCACCCCAACCCTAAAATATAGATTTTCACCTGCATAGATATCTTTATTGCTTTCAATTCATAATTTCACCAAATCATTGTATATTATGACCTGCTTCGCTGAGTGTGCAGGCTAACAATGGAGCATATATCATACAAGAGGCCCATGTATAAGCTCGGGGGTCACTGGAGAGACGAGCCCACCTTTTTTTACTAGAAGTCACTCCGAGGACATGTATACTGGAAATGTGGTGGAACAGGCCGAACTCGTTCTGTAAATTGTAAGTGCCATCAGTCATATGTACTTGAAGTCTTTGCGGGAATCTTACCCACAATTCATGACATTTCTCACATTCCAATTAAGTAACAGCAAATACTTGTAAATAACTATAATTCTTGTTGTACGTGTACTCTCCCTTGAAAGAAAAAATATATATATTTAATATGTTTACATGGTCATATGTGGTCAAACTATAGGCTGCGGTCAGATGACTGTAGATTCTCTCATGAGAGAGAATCGTTCTGATTATGCCAATGACACTTGGCTCAGAGTTTGATCATAGTATCATCTTACTGAGATCTGGTTCTCTTGCATGAGAGAATCGAATCACAAGTGCGGAGAATCGTGGCTGTCAGACTGCACTCAGATGACATCCGAGTGCGGTCCGATGATTTACACGCACCCATAGACTTGTACGGGTGAGTGTGATCCGAATTCTGGAGCCACTCCCAGCATGCCGCAATATTTTTTTCTCATGCCGAACTTGTCTATATAAAAAACGCAGATCAGCACTGCCCCATAGAATAACATTGGTCAGAGTGCTACCCGATAAAACATTTGTCTGAGTTATATGCTCGTGTGAGCGAGTCCTGAGGCTCTGCTTTAAACCACAACAGCCCTGTATCACTGCCGTCTTTCCACGGTTTCCCGGCACAATCACTTAGGCTTGCAGTGATACAGCTGTTTCACCTGCAAACTGATGTGGCCATTACAATCAGGAACATGGTCGATTATTTTTGACTTATTTGTTTGATTTGGGTCTCTATCAATTGTTACGACTTGTGTGAAAACCTGATGTAGTTGTCGGGCAAATGTATGCTCTAGTATGGCCAATTCTGATGGGTTCACAAACTGTCAAGCACCATTGTATGCCAAAAGGACACTCCTGGCGAACAACTGTAGGACCCTATGGGTAGGTTACAAAATATTCCTGGACACCATCCAACCAAGTTCCACTTAAACTCAATGCACATTCTAGAGAAAGTAAACCTGGGCAGGGCATTACCAGAGAATGAGTAACCACCCAAGAATTGAAACTGAACTCGGCTATTTTTAAAGGGTTATTCCCAAGTGTAAGCCATCACCTTTTCATAGGACAGTTATAACCTGCTGGTCAGAAGGACCGCCACCGATGTCAGCTTTGAAATGCTCCATTCATTGTGTATGCGACTGCTGGTGATCAGACCCCACTGATCAGCAATGGAACACCTTCTTATGAATACCCTTAAGACCCTTAAGACTTTCATAAACATTACATGGCTGTCGGTTAAACAATGCTTCGACCATTCTTCGACCGACAGCCACCTTGGCTGACACTCCCATACACAGGAGTGCTGAGACGGCCGTAGACGAATGTATTCTCTATGAGATATACGTCAACACACATCTCTGCCAGTGACTAATCTTTGGTAGAACAAAGCGGTCGAAAGTGCCTGGGGACATGCCTGATCAACATCTCTCACAATAATCATTGACGGCCCCATATTGTTAGTGTTGGCCAAACCGACTTATCGGTGTGCGCGACCAATGTGTATGAGAGGCTTTCGGGCCGGTTCTCATAACTGCATTTGCAGGCTGTGTGCTGGCCATAAGAAAAACTGACCTCTCATGGACACCACTCTGACCAATGCTATTCAATTAAGCTTTTCAGTAGACTGTTTGTTTTTTTGTTTTACATGGGCATAATGTACGCATATTCAAGTCTATGGGGGGAAGGAAAAAAAAACTCAGGTCCCATACAGATCAACCGTATACCATCAGATTTTTACATATGCATTGCATTTTTTCACACAGGAAACTGTATTTTGTCTTGTAAATGTTATTACGGTAACTGCTGGTATATTAAAAAAGTGCCTTATGGGTGACAATACAGATGACAAAGCAACTTACAAATCATCCAGCAGTTGGCACTCATAGCAAGTGAGCATTTTAGCTACATAGTGCAGGGCTGCAGCACAAGTGATTGGATGATCGCAGCTTCTAGGCTCCCATGGAGACTATTGAACCAAGTGAAAGGTAAAAAAAAGTTTTTTTAAAAATATAAAAGTTCAAATCACCCCCATTCACCCCATTCAGAATAAAACAAAGAAAAACAAAATACACATATTTGGTTCAGAATCGACCGATCTATCAATATATAAAAAAGAATTAATCCGATTGGTAAACGACGTAAATAAAGAAAAAGTCAAAACACCAGAATTACCTCCGATCTGTGCCTCCGCTCTGTGATTCCCAGCCCCACCGCCTGCCTCCCAGGGCTGTGGAGTCGGAGTCGGAGTCGTGGAGTCGGTGCTCATTTTGGTGGAGTCGGAGTTGGAGTCGGTATAAAATGGACCGACTCCGACTCCTAAAATATATAATAAATTGGGTACAGTAATTCAATGCAGAATATGCTGAATATTTTTTCATAGGAGTTTGGGAAAGTTATGAAATGTCCTATAAATGGCTGTTCTATTCCTGATCTAAGGCTATATTCACACACAGCGTTTTTCCTGTGTTTTTTGAGGATACGTTTTTCAGCTGCAAAAGCTGATCATCTTTTTAAAAAACTGCATCACCTGAAAGGTTTTTGAGCTCATAGATAATGTTTTCAATAGCAAAAGCAGATTAGAAATCTGCTCTATCTATCCATTTATTCATATCTGTCTATCCATATCGTATCTGTACCAAAAAGAATGAAAACCGGGTAGTACACCAATATATATTCTGTTCTATCTAAATATCTTGATTATTGGATCATAAAAATGATTAAATGTCTGAGGTTCACATTGTACTACAATAAATTTTTCACTTAAATATAAGCAATATGTGTGGGAGTCGGAGTCGGAGTCGTGGAGTCGGACTCGGAGTCGGTGTAAGGGAAATTGAGGAGTCGGAGTCGCAGGTTTGGCTTACCGACTCCACAGCCCTGCTGCCTCCGCTCTGTGATTCCCAGCCCCACCGCCTGCCTCCGCTCTGTGATTCCCAGCCCCACCGCCTGCCTCCGCTCTGTGATTCCCAGCCCCACCGCCTGCCTCCGCTCTGTGATTCCCAGCCCCCCTGGCCTGCCTCCGCTCTGTGATTCCCAGCCCCACCGCCTGCCTCCGCTCTGTGATTCCCAGCCCCACCGCCTGCCTCCGCTCTGTGATTCCCAGCCCCATCGCCTGCCTCCGCTCTGTGATTCCCAGCCCCCCTGGCCTGCCTCCGCTCTGTGATTCCCAGCCCCACCGCCTGCCTCCGCTCTGTGATTCCCAGCCCCACCGCCTGCCTCCGCTCTGTGATTCCCAGCCCCATCGCCTGCCTCCGCTCTGTGATTCCCAGCCCCATCGCCTGCCTCCGCTCTGTGATTCCCAGCCCCCCTGGCCTGCCTCCGCTCTGTGATTCCCAGCCCCACCGCCTGCCTCCGCTCTGTGATTCCCAGCCCCACCGCCTGCCTCCGCTCTGTGATTCCCAGCCCCATCGCCTGCCTCCGCTCTGTGATTCCCAGCTCCACCGCCTGCCTCCGCTCTGTGATTCCCAGCCTCTCCATCCCATCTTCCACACAGATATAAACTTCCCTATATCTTGATTATTTTTGAACTATTACATATTATAAATATTGTGGAAGAATATGTCTTCATTGGCATATTTGTTTAACTGATGAGATAAATTACTTATTTGAATATTCTCTACATATTGCTATCAAGGTTTATATATTATATAGATATAATGTACACTTATGTCCTCTTTGCAGAAAATTTAAAATGGTGACTAAAGAAGAACAACAAAATGGATTTCTTCACCAAAGATATTAATGTAATCAGTATTACAGCCATTTGCTTTACATTACAAAATTGTGCGGACTGGTTCTCTTAAAAGCTACAGCAAGAGCCACTAATGCACCATACTGGAAGCCACTTGGTTGCCACAAACTTTTCAGAAAAAAATTAAATAGAGAAGTGAAATCTGTTTGTATTGACAGGAGAATCATCAAAATTAGGGAACCTTCCTACTGAGCACGCTGTCAAATTGTATCAAGCTCTCGTAACATCCCGAGGACAGTATTTGAGCCCTCGGAAACTTGAATTTAGAACATTTTTTTTGCATTCTATCCTAATTTCTCTTGGGATGAGGATTAGTGGAAAACTGAATCAAATTAGCAATTCTGTAGAAAGAAAAGCCTTGGTTCATGGACTATTCAGCAGATGATATTAGTTATATGAAGCCTGGAAATCTATTAAACCCATCTGCAGAAATCTTCATTACTGCCAGAAATCATCAGTTTTTTAATCTTTGTAAATTAGTATGTGTCACCCAGTTCTGAGCGCTATTTAGCATAGATATGGTTCCCATGGTAACGCACAACTAGCACACAGCAACAAGGACAAGTAATGTTTAGGCTATAAATATTTATCGTGAACACAAGACCAAAATAACAAATGTGAATACTGAGAAAAGAAAGAAGAAGGGGACCTGGCCAACCGAGAAGTGCTAGAGCCATGCACGGTTCATTTGTGTCATGGCCGAGACAGGTGGAGAGCAAAATCGGTCACCTCTGATGTGGGCATAAAGGCAATTAATAAGTTGGGGTAAGAGCACCTTGAAGGGGTTGTCTGGTCTTAAGCTACAAGTCAGTCACTATGAGGATTCTCCGATGCCGAAGCAGGGAGCGGGCGGTCATATGACTGCAAGTATGTGATATGTATACTAGCCACATTCCGACTAGACGGGCGCTGCCTCGCTCGATGCAAGACTATATAGCGAGGCCGGAAACAGTCTAGTTGGGAATATGGCCATGAGTATGCATATTGCATATTTGCAGTCGGCAATAGAGAATCCTCACAGCACACACTGAATATTCACAAGTCTGCAGTCACCTGGAGTGACTGCAGACCTGTAGCCTAAAGAGGTTGTCCACTACTTTGCCATTGATGACCTATCCTAAAGGCCCTTTTACATTTAGCGATGCACCAGCGATCCGACCAGCGATACGACCCGGTCAGGATCGCTGGTGCATCGCTAAATGATCGCTAGTGAGCTGCCACACAGGCAGATCTCACAGCGATGCAGCAGCAACGCAGCGCACGATACTTACCTTTCACACACAGCGATCCTGACGTCCTCCCGCCCGCGTCCAGCGTCGCTCGTCTCACACAGCAGGAAGCCCAGCATGAAGCTGACGACGAGAAATGGAGCCGGACGTTCTCGCGCGATCAGCGATGGACAGCGGGGGAGCCGGTCGGAGGTAAGTATCACACATAGCGATATCGCTAGCAATATCGCTATAACGTCACAAAATCAGTGACTTTATAGCGATATCGCTAGCGATATCGCTATGTGTAAAACCCCCTTAAGAATAGGCAAATGTGTGATCGGTCACGGTCTGACACATGGCACCCCTGCCAATCAGCTGTTATCAATGGGGGTTCCGGATGTCGGACCACGACCGATCAGACATTGATAACTTATTCCAAAGGATAGGTCATCAATGAAAGAGTAGTGGACAACCTCTTTAAGACCAGACAACTCCTTTAGACAGGTTGTTCATGATCTGCAAACAAAAAATCCTTCATTTATGACATCTGAATAGTTACCCCAATTCTAGATGCCCAATTCTAGATGCCCAATTCTAGATGCCCCAGTTTCGTTCTGATAGCTTCACTTCCTCATTCAATCTGACTCTCTGAGAGCCCTTCTTCTATGTGATGAAGGGGCTGATGATCAGGCTCAGAGCATCCGCTAAGACATTCCCCTTGTAGGTCTTTACCGAAGGTGTCGGACTTGGATTAGCTAAATAACATTTTCTGTCCTCATACAACCCCCTTAACTGATCAGAAGATGAATTATTAGACAGGCTGCGCTAAGACTATGAGTGTTCACCATTGTGCAGTCATAGACTATTGGATAATGCAAAATCAATGGTCAGAAATGCAAATAATTAAATCCTAATATCTCTCTCATTTATCAACCAAAACATGACATTACTGTCTGTAGTAACCAAAGTACACTTATTTTTACAAAAGTCCAAGATCCTGAACTTTGAAGAGTTGCAATGGGCAGCAAGGCCACAGTCCACTAGGATGTGCCATCATTTTTTCTATGGTGAGAATAAAGGGGCGACGTCACAGAATCAGTACTGTGGCCCCCCTCGCTGCTTCTTCTCGCACCTGATTGGGGTCATGCTCTAGTTCCTTGAACAGTGGGTGGCCCGGTGGTGCTTTGAAGGGAAAGACTATAAAGGGGCACAGTGCCCACCATGATTAAAAAATATGAATTGTCCTACTTAACTAAGATTGAAAAAAAAAAAGACTGTTTCCTCCCAGGGTTATTTATCAGTGACAATCCTCAGGTACATATAATGGTTATACAACACGAATGAAAGGAACTGATGCGTTTCTACTGAATTTAGACTCGTACCACCAATGAGTATTATTACCACAATCACCTGCTTAATATCTACCATTTGAAAATAAATGCCATGCTGTTACTTTTCCCCGCTGCTTTCCTGGACTATATGGCGGTGGCCCATACTGAGATAATAGGCTTGAGATGACATAGTCAGCCATGTCACAGCACATCAATAATTATAGTATTCTAACAGCGGGGTGCACAGAGCCAAACTCCGTGTCATTTCTATAGCCGGAACTTCGCACCAATATTTTCATTCCCTGAAGGAGCGCAGTTCCTTTTAATTTCCCCCTTTATGCAATGAATCCTTGTATTCTAGTAATTTGCAAAAAAAAAGTGTGTAGCGTATCTATTTCCATACACCGACCTTCACATTCTTTTACTCTTTTCAATTCATTACACAGGTATTTTACAGACCTGCTAAAGCCGACTCTGGCGACAAAGGTTAAACATAGCATTTCTATGATAAAGAGCGCCATTACATAACAGCACTGGCATTTACATATTATGCCAGTATAACACTGGGGATTTATCCAAAGGTCATCCTAATTTACCCAGCAATTGTGTGACTACACAGAGTCATTGGGCTGACATTCTGTGTAAAGAATAAGGCTGGCTTTCTTATTTTATAGGACAGAAAGAACAGTGATAGGATCATTAAGAAGTCAGCATAGGCCTTAGAGGGGTTGTCCAATATTTCTCAAACTTCGCAAAAGGCAGCAAATGCAATAACATAGGAAATAGCTATAAATTACCTATCAAATGCCTGCCAGTCCAGCGCTGGCACTACAAGGAGGTGCTCTCTATGCACATTAGACCTCGGTAGCCAATCACAGGTGATACCAGCATGTATAATACAGGAATGATGAGGCCAGTGATTGGCTGCAGTGGTCACATACATGAAGCGTGTCACATGAGAAAACACAGGACTTTGGAATCCACCCGAGCAGCAGCATTAGAGAGGAGGGGGGTTAGTAGGCGAGGTAAGCATTTGCATCTGTTAGGGAAGTTTTTAAAAATCCCAGACAACATCGCTAAGATAAAGTAACAAAGGGCTATATAGAGAATGTATACATTTTCTTATGTATTTAGTGATTTCTACGTGCATATTATGGTATGCCATATATCCATGAGCATATTAGTGTTTTACTGAACCTCAGGCTATATAGTTTGATTTTATCTCATTGTTTTCTTTTTACAGAGAATGTCATAAAGAAACATAATATTTAGAACCCCTTTTTTCTCTTTCTCATCATCAGATTTTGTGGTCTCATCTCTGTTGTCTTGTTAGTCCTCATCCAAACACAAGGGTGGTATGCAAAATAAAAGAGTAATAAATCAAGCACCGTAATGCCCCCTCCATACATGTTATTAAAACCACTGCACACCACTGACCCCCCAAAAAATCTAACAAGCCACATTGGTCTTTTGACCTACAAATGTTCCTTGGTCAAAAAGAACCATCATTCATTTCACCAAATTGGCCCATCAATCATTGGATATGGTTGGAGTAGACCATTTTGTTCAACTTTTTCCTAAACTGTATGGGTTCCCATAGCTACTGATGCAGGGTACATAAAGAGGTTGATCTACAGAGTCATAACAGAAAGCCACTAAAGGCCACCTTACACATTTGACCAACATCGACCAAACCAGCTGACAGATTTGGCCGACAGTTTAGTGTGTATGGTGGCCGTAGAGTTAAGGATCCGGTATGCCCAATTTCGTATTGATGATCCTTTTGTTCTCCTAGAGAGATGTCCACAGGAGAGCCTGGCAGAGCGAGTGCTTCTGTGTATGGTAGAGTCGGGTAAGGTAACTGCCGGTCGAACCAACTTTCAGCAAACTGCTATCTAGAGTATGGGGCAATAATAACAAGCTATGGCTCTGACCGACTTAGACTATTCATATATTATTATAATGGCTACATGGAATACTTCATTTCAGAGGAGGCGAGAAACCAAAAGGTTCCAGGAGCCAGGCTGCCCAACTGTTCAGCAACAGTAGCTGGAGAAAGCCTCAAACCTGTAAGGTTTCAACATACCCAACCCATCTTTTCCTTATGAGAGAAGATCTGTCAGAGCCATTAAACAATGATTTATCCATCTTACCCCATGGTAACAAATATACATTATAGGCTTATCCAAGTGTGTATATGAAGGCTAATTTTAGAGGGTTTTTTTTATCATGACTCAGGTCATCTTCATGGCAGGTGTCAATAAGAAGAAGCATTGAGAATGAGTTTCCTGCACATACAGCTATAAATGGCTGAAAATTGTGGGATTTCCAGATCTTTCCAGTAACGGATCATAGAGAAATACAATATGACACATTTCATCACAAACAGGTTTTACAATTTCTCTGTCCTCAAAAAGGGAGATGAGTGAATTCTTCATCTGTTATTATATATGACGGAAACTCCGGATGTCAGAGGACAGTAAGGGAACTAATTCTCCTGACATTCCTCCTAGGGTATCACACAGAAGTCACGATGTGCATGCAAAATACAGTAACTTTTCCCATTGTTACAGGCATTTCTCCGACACCTGACACTTAGAAAGCTATTGACATGTTTTCAGAAAACATAAGTATGGGAGAGCAGAAAACTCTCTAACTTCCTGACATAACAAAGGTGTGTCTTGTTTTCAAAATGTTTTGTGTGAAAAAGGTGGAGAACAGAAACGTCAAGACATCAAGTTCTACTAATAAGTGTCAACGAGGGCAAGTTGTGAATGTAGATTACAGGTGCTTCTCCCAAAATTAGAATAACCTCAAAAAGTTCATTTATTTCAGTTCTTCAATACAAAAAGACTTTTTGTATTGAAGAACTGAAATAAATGAACTTTTTGAGGATATCCTAATTTTGGGAGAAACACCTGTATGGGTACCGTTACACCTAGCGATGCACCAGCGATCCCGACTAGCGATATGACGCGGTCAGGATTGCTGGTACATCGCTAAGTGGTCGCTAGTGAGCTGCCACACAGGCAGATCTCACTAGCGACATCGCTGGGGACGGGGATCGCTACTTACCTGTCACACCAGGCGATCCTGCGTCCTCCCGCCCGGCTCCACGCGTCGCTCGTCGGTGCCACAGGAAGCCCCAGCAGGAAGTGGCCGACGAGGAATGGTCCAGGAGCTTCTCGCGTGATCAGCGATAACCAGCGGGGGAGCCGGTCGGAGGTAAGTATCACATGCAGCGATATCGCTAGCAATATCACTGCTACGTCACAAAATCGGTGACTTTACGGCGATATTGCTAGCGATATCGCAGTGTATAACGGGGGCTTATGAGCAGTAACTTCTAGGAAATCCACCATGAAAGATCTTCTATGAATTCATGATGACACCAACAATGGTGTAAATGCCCGTATAATGACCGTAACCATTCGTGGAGCCAGTTCCTGATAACCGATGATGTGCTTCTGTTGGTAATGTACATGATAATCTGAATACTTTCCACACGTCCAATCTCTTGCCACCTCCTGTCGCCTCCAACTCAAAAATATTTCCCGAATCTGTCCCTTCTTCAGTCCTCAGTCTACTAAAACTCTTGTACATGCCCTCATCATCTCCCGCCTTGACTACTGCAACACTCTCCTCTGTGGCCTCCCTGCTAACTCTCTTGCACCACTCCAGTCTGTCCTCAATTCTGCTGCCCGACTAATCCACCTCTCTCTTCGCTACTCCCCCCCCTCTGCAAATCCCTCCATTGGCTCCCAATTCCCCAACGAATCCAGTTCAAGCTACTAACACTGACCTACAAAGCCATCCACAACCTGTCTACTCCCTATATCGCTGAACTAATCTCCCAATATCTTCCCTCACGTAATCTTCGATCCTCCCAAGACCTCCTAATCTCCTCCACACTTATTCGTTCCTCACACAACCGCCTCCAAGATTTCTCCCGAATATCCCCTATCCTCTGGAATGCCATGCCTCAACACGTCCGATTATCCACCACCCTCGGATCCTTTAAACGGAACCTGAAAACCCATCTTTTCAGGAAAACTTACAGCTTGCAATAACCATTCTGCCGCCTCACCACCGCCTGAGCTACAGCCTCATCACCACCAGAGGTGCTGCACCCCCTCGACCTTCTGTCTCTTCCCCACTATCCCATAGAATGTAAGTCCGCAAGGACAGGGTTCTCTCCCCTCTGCACCAGTCTGTCATTGTAAATTTGTTTACTGTTAATGATGTCTATAATTTTGTATGTAACCCCTTCTCATGTACAGCACCATGGAATTAATGGCGCTATATAAATAAATAATAATAATAATGAATGTAGAACAAATACAAATCAAATTAGGTCCATCCAATACAAGCAACTTGTAACATATATACGATGCATACAAATAAGGAAACAGATCTACACATAAATACAAGGTGGAATTAAGGGAAGAAATATTTCTAGTAGAAGTAGCACATCTTTCCAAGTAACTCGACCGGTTTTACGCAAACAAGCACTGACATACCGTACATGCCAGAGACAATAACCGAGTGACAATGGTGTGCAGTTTGGCTCACGTGTCTCTTTAAATGATATTATTTGTAGTCTAGAGCACATATATAAAAGCATAGTATATATGGCACATCAGTATACTTATGATATAAAATACCAGCATTCCCTAAGAACATACGCACTCGTCCTTTACTACCCTGAGCAAAGCATTGTCTGCCTAGTATGAAATAACAGCATGGCTAATCTTCCCGACCATTGTCCTGCCTGGTAAGAGGACCTTGAGGATAACCCAGCGGAGCTGAGGCTGCATCTTACTGATCTTTCTGCCGCAGTCACTGTGCTCACTGAGGCCAAGATCACCAAGGTTCCCCATTAATCAGCACAAGGAGATTCAGAAAGCCATGACTACTGCATCTGCAGCCAAGACCCTGGCTGGCCTGACCTACTATAACTCATCCTCACCCAATGATTCCGCCAAGCAGGGAAAAGGAGTCTGAACTGAGCATTATCCTTATGGAAAGCTCATCACAAAAAGCTGGATGTCAATCTAAACTAAGCAGATAACCTTGTAGGGGATATGGCCCCTATAGAAATGGCAGCTATAGTCTTCGCATTCGGTCATCCATTTAGCAGAAAATGAAGTTTAATTAGAGTGCTCAGTGCACCCAGGGTGTGGCAAAGAGGCTCAGCGCACCCTTCTGCGCACTGATTATGCATGTCTCCACCTTATTCACTGGTGATTGACAGCAGCGGCTTACATGGGCTTTCTGCTGCAGATAGTGCTCACTCCAGCCAGTCAGAGCTGTCAATCACAAGTGAGGGGCTGGGGACACACAGACCCGGTAGGCGGATCGGTGACTGAGCCTCTTGGCCACATCAAGTAGCACATTTTATGCAGCAAGGAGGTAATAAACAATAAATGTGCAAAAGGGGCTATATTTCCTACAAAGCACGTGCTTAGTTTATACTTACTCCCTTTAAAAGCCATAACTATTCAGTGAAGGTAAAACGCATTGTTTATTCAGTGCAGGAAAGTCTGTGTAAGCCACAAAACACAATGGGCCATCTATTTTTACACACAATAGGTACAGTGTACATAACGGCAGGTCGCTTCTGCAATGGAGACACTGTAGATGATATTATACAATCTGTGATCTAGGAGAAATAATGCTACTATTTACTGATGTGCGTGTTACAGGAGTAGTAACCACACTACACACAAATCAGTCAGTGGCTGAGTGTTCTCAGCATTCGGAGTGGAACACCACAGCTCTGCCCACTGTTTAGTCACCACTGCTTGTTCCTAATATCGGGAATCTGTCAGTAGACGTTTTCTATGTAATCCAAGGGCAGCATGAAATACTGATTTCAGCAATGTGTCACTTATTAGGCTCTATGCTGTTGTTTCAATACAATGAGTGTTTTATTGGCAGGAGATTCTCACTAACAGACTTGCTCCCACGTGCCATGTAGCACAACCAAGCGCCAACTACTGATTAGCAGCTTTCTGGCAATATACAGTGTACTCAGAAGGCTGCTAATCAGGGGTCTGGACTGGGTTAGCTTTCTGAGCTCTGCTACATGCTACATCTAAAAATACTGATTGTATCACAACTTCTGCACCCATTAAACTAAGGCTGGTTTCACATTGGCGTTTCACAGACCTGCGTCGGTCTGCGCATGGCCACCGCTAAGATCCGCTGTTGTGAGTTCATTTTCCCCTTCACCGTCGATGTCTGATGAACTCTCTCTTCTGGTGAAGGAAGGTAGTGAGGCTGATTACCAAACACCTGATCTGGTAGATGATGACTGGGTAACAGGAACTGCTGACTGGATATAAGGCAGCCGACGCCCTTCTGAGTCGCTGGTGATTTCTCTGCTGGATTCTTGGAGACCAGTCTGATTCCTGCTTCCCAAATATAAGTTTTTGCTCTGCTATTGAACGTATTAGTTTTGTTTTGTTTACCTTGTTTTTTGGAGTTCAGCCATCCCCGGTCGGGGGTGTGCTGAGTTCCATTTTTGTCTCTGATCAGTTTGTCTCTTTGCTCTGTCTTCAGAATTTACCTGAATGCTGATATAGTCATTTTGAAGTCCTAGCGACTTCAGGGCCTGATTTTCCTATCAGATGGTTGGGACATTTTTTGGTAGGGTTTTTTGCGGATTGCAGACAGCAGCTTTTCTATCCTGTCCTTTTTAGTTAGCTTGGGCCCCATTGTTTGCTCAACCTATCTTTCTATCTGTGTTGGTGTTTTCATCTTGCTTCACCGTCATTATATGTTGGGGGCTGCCTTTTGCTTTGGGGTCTGCTCTGGGGCAGTTTAGATTTCCCCTTTCTTTCTTTAGGCCTATTTAGTTATCCGGCTGTGATCGAGGGGTCTAGGGCATCGTAGGAACCCCCCACGGCTACTGTTAGTTGTGGTGGATAGGATCAGGGGTCTGCAATCCGATAGCTACCAACCTCTCCGGTTTTCTGGACTTAGCTTGTATTTTTGTTTTTTCCTCCTTCGGTGACAAATTCATAACACTCCGCCCCCTGCTGCGCCTCCTCCGGTTAGCTCCGCCTATGGGCGCAGGACGTTGCATGTGACCTGCATCCCCTATCTTTTGCATTGGGGACGCAGGCCGTGCGCAGGTATGCATTTGGCGGCACATGCGTCCTTTTGACAGGTTGCGTTTGGCGCACCGTCAAAAGGACGCATGCGCCCCCAAACGCATACCTGCGCACGGCCTGCGTCCCCAATGCTAAAGATAGGGGAAGCAGGTCGCATGCAGTGTCCTGCACCCATAGGCGGAGCTAACTGGAGGAGGCGTGGCAGGGGCAGAGCTTAGCGGCGGCCGTGCGCAGACCGACGCAGGTCTGTGAAACGCCAATGTGAAACCAGCCTAAGTGATACATTGTTGGAATCAAGTTCTCTGTTCATGTATTATGCTGTTCTCAGATGAGGTAGCGAAAACCTGGTGGCAGATTCCCTTTAAAAATAATATCACATATGTGCAATTACCATTAAAGCACCCCTCCAGCATGTTTTTCTTTTTTCAATGCTGGAGTGATGCTTCTAATGTAAGCCCCCGGCCCCGGTCTTATACTCACCCACCGGTGTATTCACATTTCCCAGTGAAGGAATAGCACAACATTTATAACACTTTTGGACAATCATGAATGTTATGAATACTCCACAAATCAGAATAAGGGTCCGTATATACTGGCCGATGGCAGACGTTAAACAACGGTCGATAGCCCGATCGGCACTTGATTAATAGCCTGGTTAGACAGGTCGACCACAATTCCCAAGCGCACAGAACAGACAGTAAGGCTATGTGCACACACTGCGGATTCACCTGCGGGTTTTTCTGTGCGGAACCGCAGGTAAAACCGCAGGTAAAGTGACCTGCGGTTTGGCCTGCGGTTTTCCCCTGCGGTTTCCACCTCTACTATGTTAAAGGTGTGAAACCGCAGCGGAATCTGCAGAAACAATTGACATGCTGCAGTTTATAAATCGCGGAAAAACCGCATCGTGAGCACAGCAGTTTTTAAAACCCATAGGGTTACATGGTACTTTACAGTTCCGCAGGGCCAAAAACGCTGCGGAACCGCAGCAGAATCCGCAGCGTGTGCACATAGCCTTATACGATCATCCTGTGTGCATAGCCTACCATTGTTCTCAGCAGCACATCTCCTGTTTATATGGATTGGGGGGACTCGCTAGACCTCATCCTCATCCAATGTTTAAGGGAGTTCGTCACCCCCAAAATGCATTTTAAATGTGCCACACAATGTTGTAGGGGCCTTAGGGTACCGTTACACCTAGCGACTCACCAGCGATCCCGACCAGCGATATGACGCGATCAGGATCGCTGGTGAATCGCTAGGTGGTCGCTAGTGAGCTGCCACTCAGGCAGATCTCACCAGCGACATCGCTGGGGACGGGGATCGCTACTTACCTGTCAGACGAGGCGATCCTGCGTCCTCCCGCCCGGCTCCACGCGTCACTCGTCGGCGCCACAGGAAGCGCCGCAGGAAGTGACCGACGAGGAATGGTCCAGCAGCTTCTCGCGCGATCAGCGATAACCAGCTGGGGAGCCGGTCGGAGGTAAGTATCACATGCAGCGATATCGCTAGCAATATCGCTATAACGTCACAAAATCGGTGACTTTACAGCGATATTGCTAGCGATATCGCAGTGTGTAACGGGGGCTTAAGTCCTTATAATGTTTAATTAATATGCAAATGAGGGGTCCTCGGTGCACCCATAGCGTACCAAGAGTCTGGTGCACAGTGATGCCTCCTCATTTGCATATCTAGGGCCATGCTCCGCTTCTGACAGTGCTCGCTTCCCAGAACAAGCACTGTCTGCATACTGCCAGCATACGAGCGCATGCACACTGACACTGCCTTTCGCCAGTAGCATTCGTTCTCCTCTCTCTTCTCATGCCGCTCACTACACTAATACCCCGGAGAAGAGAGCGCAGAGAGGAAATATATGCGTCTCCTCAAGAGACTCAAGTATTTGCATTCTGTTAGATTACATAGCAAATCTGCTGACAGATTACATAGCAAAACCTGCTGACAGATTCCCCTCAAGGGGTTATTTACACTGGCCGATAATATTTCAGATTCTAATGAAAATGTGTCGAAAAACGCTCATGCATTGTGATTGAAATTGCTAATGTGAGAAAAAAAATGTTCTGCAGAAATTGTTCAGTAGCAAATGAAAAATTGTAACAAGTACATATCCATGTAATATTGCTCATCATTATGATTGCAAAAGCTATTGTTAAAAATACATATTATTGAACATTTTATCAAAAATGTCAATTTTTTTGTACAATATCACCAAAAATGTCTGTACAAGACAAATTCAAAATAATTTGTATAACTGGGATTTTTTTTGCTGAACACACTTGACCCCTTCACTACCCGGTGATTTTCCTTTTTTTTTTGTCTTTTTCCTCCCCTTCTTTACGTAGCGATTAACTTTTTTTTTTTAATTCTTACATCACTATAGCTGTATGAGGGCTTGATTTTTGTGGGACGAGTTTTACTTTTGGATGACTTCATTCATTTTACCATATTGTGGTACCTGTTACGCCGTTTACTGATCTGATTAATTGTTTTAATATTTTGATAGAGTGGACATTTCTGAAGGCAGCGATACCAAATAGGCGTATTTTTTAGTTTTATTTTCAATGAGACAAAAAAAAGGGGGTGACTTCAGCTTGTGTTATTTTTTTCATATTTTTTAAAAACTTTTTCCTTTCTTCGTTTTTACTGTCTTCAATAGTCCCCTTAGGATACTTGAAGATGCGATTGTCCCTTAGCCTGTTCTATACATAGCATGGCTTCAGGACTGCTATAACTTAAATTCCGACCTCCTATAATGACAGGCACAGGGGTCTCCTGCAGACCCCCAGCTAGCATGACAACCCATTGGTGCCCCGTGAGCATGTGATCACAGGGGCAGGATTGGTAGCACGTTTCTGGCTGGCGCATGTTAAATCCCAGCGGGGTATAATTAGTTAACAGCCACATGTAGAGTTCTGATCCACCCGCGGCTGTTAGAGGCACATAATGGCTGACTAAATCAGCCATCAAGAGTGGCGAAAGAAATGGACTCGCCCCATCAAAGGCATGGTAGCAACCTTTGACGTACGTATACGTTAACGGTTGTGAAGGGGTTAAGCTGCATTTACATCCTGGACCGCTTCTCGTCATCAGCTTCCTGCGGCGCTTCCTGTGGAGAGACGAGCGACGAGCGTGGAGCCGGGCGGGAGGACGCAGGATCGCCTAGTGTGACAGGTAAGTAGCGACCCCCGTCCCCAGCGATGTCGCTGGTGAGATCTGCCTGTGTGGCAGCTCACTAGCGACCACTTAGCGATGTACCAGCGATCCTGACCGCGTCATATCGCTGGTCGGGATCGCTGGTACATTGGTAAGTGTGACAGTACCTTAAGGCACCCGAACTCAGCTTTCAGCAAATACACCACTGCTCCAGATAAGCTGCCAAAAGAACTGTTCCAGATAGCTCCTCTCTTCTCAAAGGTTGGTTTGCAAAGGACCTGCTATTACCAAAGGATCTGCTATTACCAACAGTCAGCTGGTGTACCAGGTGACGTTATATAGGAAGGCGGGAGTGGTCTCCACTAGCAGACTAACAATGTAGTAACACCAGCGGCCACCGGGGGCAAAAACTGATATTATCCCCCGATGGCATGAAAGGAAAAAAATTTATATCAGAGAATCCAGAATCTGACAGATCCAAAAATGCATCGTGACAGTAACGGTCACTAATCAGCCAATATATTCACATTCTCATCCTGTGTAAACACTTGTCTGACATTGTTTGCTGGTTGTGCGTTGCGATCGCAACGTTCAGCAGTTGGCCCGGATCGGATTAGCAAGAAACTTGCATGAGTTTTGCATCTTAATATCCGGTTCTGCCACCGGCACTCGGACTGGGGCGCTCAGCTGCATAGAAATAAATGCAACCACACACTCCGGCAATGCGGGATAATGAGGTGCGAGACTCGTGCGAGTTTCTCGCAAGTGTGATCCCAGCCGTTAAACGATTATCTGCATGTGTCAACTTAGCCATCAAAACTTTGAAAGGAAGCAGGCTAAAAGGAATTACCCATGTCAGGGCATTTCTCGACATGATCACACAGGATATCGTTTGCTGTGTCTCTGATCTTTGCTGTGCCATTACTCTCAACTTTACTATCAATAAAAAAAAACCAAACTTATCTTACGCACTGAGAAAGAATTTGCTCCCCATCTCATTTCATGTAAGTAAATTGTGGAGGAGTGGTTTATAACCTCTGAAAAGAGCTGGTTATTGAGGATTATCATTTCATGTGCCATTAGACAGATGTGCCTCGTCCAGTAAACTACGGGAAGCTATGAGGGCTGCATACTGTAGGGTGGAACACAATGTCTGCCTATACAACGCTCTCGGGTAATCAGCAATTTAATGTGGTCTAGATGACATGGATTGACCAAGAGTAAGGCTATGTTCACACGTTGCGTTTTCCATGCAATTTTTTAACGTGGTTTTTTAATGCAAAATTTAGTTGGGTTTTACAGTACCAGCAAAGTGTATGAGATTTCAGAAATCTCATGCCCGCAGCTTGGCTTTTCTTGCTCTCAGTATTTTGTGCAAAACCTTGGGTTTTCCAGAATGGAGCATGTCACGTCTTTCAGCGTTTTACACCCATTGAAAGCAATGGGTGGTGCAAACAAAAAAAAAATGCTGCAAAAACAAAGGTACTGTGTTTTTTGTGCCAAAACCTAATGAAGTAAAATGAGATTTTTTTTGCATTAAACTTTATCAGCATGCACAAGAGACATGTACCATGAAAAAAATGCTACAAAAATGCAGCAAAAAATGCACCAGAAACTAAGCAAAACCTGCTTTTTCGCAGCAAGTTTTTTACCGCCGCCAAGAGAGCAGGTTTTGTCTCAGGGAAAAAAATGCATCAATAACGCAATGTGTGAACATAGCCTTATGGGACAAACAGGGTTTTCATCTGGACAAGTCACAGAATCAATGTGTAGAAGCCAAGGGTTTTATAGCAAGCACACACAACACCAAACATTTTCTTCTTTCAAGTTTTTCAGAGATTGACACCACTTTTACCTACACTCTACTCCATAGCCCTTCCCCTCTACTCGAAAGCATCGCTCTAGTAGTCTACTAGTTAAGTACCTGAGCAGGAGCAGACCGCCTGAAGAGGGCCCCTGTGCAGAAACAATATATGGGCCCTTTGCAGTCCAATAGATCATCACAATGCCCAATTTCACCTGTTTTAGAGGTGGTAATGGCCCCCTTACCTCCTGGGCCCCTGTGCGGATGCCCAGATTGCACCAATGGTATATCTGTCACCATGCCAGAGACACTACTCAAAGCAGAGGTGAAGGTTTGGCGCAGAGGGTGCAATTAGCATGGCCTAGGTATGTATAAACCACTTTAACTCTTTCACCTATCCAGTGCTGTCCACAGTGTTGAAGTATCATAAAAGAAAGTCTCTTTTTAAAACATTTTTTTGCTACCAATATAAAAGTACAAGACATCCTGAAAGTCATCTCCGAAGTTGGACAGTTTTTGCTGATGATACAAAACTTTGCAGGATTCTTGGTTGATCATAAAACATTACATAAGAACCTGGAAAAGCTGGCAGAGTAGACAAGAACGTGGCATATAAATGGTAATGTTGCTAAAAGTAGGACTTGGGTATTGTGGTTATAGCTAAGATAAATGACAGTGCTCAATGTCAAGCAGCAGCTGCAAAAGCAAATAAGGGTGGTTAAAAAATAAATAAAAACTGGTGTCCTTGATGTAAAACGACCCCTCTATAAATCCCTTCTAAGGCCACACCTAATATATGGAATTTAGTTTTGGGTTCCACACTGTTAATGTTAAAAACATATAGAACTGGAGAGGGTTCAATGGTGGAGACTGGACTATTGAATGGGATGGGAAGTCACCCGAAATGCATGACTGTGTGGTCAGTACAAAGAACACAATTTATTCTGTCCAAAGACATTACTAAAGTAAAGTAAAGGACATTCATTACACGTGGGGGAAAGATGGTTTAGCTCTCACCATAGTAGTCAGACTATGGCCTGCCCTACAACAATAGGTTCTTAGGGCAGACTCTAGATCATTTAAATGGAACCTGTCAGGACGATTACACTAGTGAAATTAACGTTATGACTGTAGAGGTCCCAGCACAACAATGAACATAATAACCATCTAGTAGTCCAATGTACCAATCCAATGTACCAGTGAGGAGAAATCAAGCTGTGAAATTACATTAAAGGGAACCTGTCAGTCCCCCCCACTGCCCCCAGAACCACCAGCAGTTGTGTTGGCATATGTATACACCCTGTATTACATTACACACACAGATCTTTAGAAACGATGTTAGCGTGATAACATGACTTGCCAGCGCTGTACATACCTGACGCATGTGTGCGGCTTCTTTCCCTCACTGCATTGATGCTCCGATGCCGGGTGTACGCGTCCCGGCATCACAAAGGCACACCGCGCATGATTGGAACGCTTCCTTTCTGCATCTCATGTAAGTCTATGGGTATAATCTGCACCGAAAACTCTGTGTACCAGCAAGAGGAAATATCATGCTGAGCAGTTGAAAAACGCACCACAGGTCAGTTTACGTTGGGTAATAAATAAGCAGCACAGTGGTGGCGAGATTCCTACAAATCCCATCCACTTTACTGGGACTATAAGATGCAGTGAAAACACGCGATAGAAGCGCACTGTTGGAACGTAGCCTTATATTGCCAAGGCACCAAAACAACCCGAGCGAAAAAAGAAGGTGGTAATTAGCTATTATTGCCAGGAAAGAAAAGCACGACTAGCTGATCTACATGGTGGACACTCAAATAAGGAATATCTATGGAAGGAGCCCATAGAGCAAGGTCCCAAGTGGGTGAATCCACGCTGTTATGTTCATATGTCAGAAATGGATGTGTGTGTGTGTGTGTGTATATATGTCTTTATGTGCACATATATGTATTATATATATAGTAGGGAGGACTCGGAACGGGGCACGGCTATGCCCACCCTTCAAATTCAGCCAAAGTGTTAACATTGTGTACACTAGAAATGTTAGTAAAGTCCCTGGACTGGCGTAACATTTCTTGCGAGGCGCAGATGTGTTGCATTCATTAAGTGGTGTGCGCCTCTTTATAAATTTGCAGCATCTTATTCATGCTTAGTCCTTATTAAGACCGGTGGACAAGATGACGAACTTAGTGAATCAGGCCCAAAGTTTTCGACATGTTGATATGCAGAGATGCCTCAATTTGAGGGAGGTTGTGATAACGTTCATCAAATGTGTAGTGGCACTTTAATGGGAACCTGACAGCTGCCACGTTGCCCATATCAAACCGTGAAATTGATTATTATTATTGCTAATTCAATCACAGTATCAACAGAAGTATTTGTACAACGTAAAATTCATGTATTCACAATAAATAGTATCACTTTTGGGATCTGAATGTTGAGCGCCCCTACACCGCTGATCATCTGCGTGAAGTCGGTGGGCCAGCATAATGTTACAATGCCACGATAGCCATTCCACCGCTTCATTCATGATTCTCACCCTGTAAATACCGCTCGTCTGACACTGGGCTGGTCCTGAGTTACAGCCACAAATCTGCACGTGGAAGTGAACCGTATGTGACTATTAGCGATGAGCGAGCGTGCTTGGATGAGGTGTAGCAGTTGTGGCATTGTGGTCCTATCTTGTAGTGGCGCTCATTTCATTTGCTGCTTGGTGAATTATCCGCCAGGTTCTAGTTCCCGTTTCCTTATATAAGATGTGCTCCGCGTTCTGATGTAAGTACCACGTGTACTTTTCTATACGTGTCTGTGAAAGCTTTAATTGCTAGGCTATTAAAATAACCAAATCAGCCCCTGAAGTCCAAAAGAACCATCAAGCCTTCTCCACCTCTGTTAGGAGGCTCCAGCAGATCAGCCTTAGGGTATGTGCACACGTTGCAGAAAATTTCTGCACAAAAACCTGAATCCCTTCCCAGAAACCGCACCTATTTTTCCGCGGCGTTTTTTGGTTTTTTTGCGCGGTTTTGGTGCGTTTTTTTTACCGCAGCGGTTTCTAAAAGCATGGGAGAAGCCTAAACCGCGGAAAAAAACGCAAAATTAATGAGCATGCTGCGGTTTTTACCGCGATGCGTTTTTTTCGCGGTAAAAAACGCATCAATGTGCACACAAAGTGCAAAATGCATAGAAATGACTGTGCAGCTTATTTTTAGCGGTTTTATAGCGGTAGTGAAAACCGTGGTAAAAAACGCTAAAAAAACGCTGTGTGTGAACACAGCCTAAGTATAATGTGTATAGGAGCTTTAACCCCCCAAAACAATAACCACTAAATATGGACCTGATGAGGAATCCATCATCACATAACTCCCTGACTAAACGTCATGGACAGATTGATAAAGAATATTTCATGCTTTCTATAAAATCTCAAAACCATTATGGGACAACCTGTCGTCAGGACTACACCCCACACTAAGGGCATGTATGTAATGGCGTATTACTGCGGAGTAAATCCTTACTTTGCTTGTAGAAATCGGTTTTGCTGTTTTAGAGAAATCCATAATTGTACTTGTATGCTAATGAGGTGTAAGTGCAGTGGGAGGGCCGGCGCTTCTAGTTCTCCTGTCCTCTCCCTATTGCCTGCCCACTGCCTATGCAGGCAGGCCACTGAGACCAGAGTTACCTGTCAGTCAGCGACAGGAGGCAGGCAGGTCACTGAGACCGGAGTTACCTGTCAGTCAGCGACAGGAGGCAGGCAGGTCACTGAGACCGGAGTTACCTGTCAGTCAGCGACAGGAGGCAGGCAGGTCACTGAGACCGGAGATACCTGTCAGTCAGCGACAGGAGGCAGGCAGGTCACTGAGACCGGAGATACCTGTCAGTCAGCGACAGGAGGCAGGCAGGTCACTGAGACCAGAGTTACCTGTCAGTCAGCGACAGGAGGCAGGCAGGTCACTGAGACCAGAGTTACCTATCAGTCAGCGACAGGAGGCAGGCAGATCACTGAGACCGGAGATACACCTGTCAATCAGCGACAGGAGGCAGGCAGGTCACTGAGACCGGAGTTACCTGTCAGTCAGCGACAGGAGGCAGGCAGGTCACTGAGACCGGAGTTACCTGTCAGTCAGCGACAGGAGGCAGGCAGGTCACTGAGACCGGAGATACCTGTCAGTCAGCGATAGGAGGCAGGCAGGTCACTGAGACCGGAGTTACCTGTCAGTCAGCGACAAGAGGCAGGCAGGTCACTGAGACCAGAGTGGCCTGTTAGTCAGCGACAGGAGGCAGCAGAAGGCTGGGTATATGGTCAGAGGCAGGAGAAATTGAAATGCATTGTCCCGCCCCGCTGCACTTGCATATTATTAGCATACAATTACAGCTATGGATTTGTCTAAAACAACAAAACAGATTTCTACAAGAAACGGAAGGACTTACTCCGCAGTAATGCGCCCTTACATACATGACCTTAGTGTGGGGTATAGTCTGATGACAGGGTCTCTTTCAGAATAAATATGCACAAATAACACTTATGGATATTGCCCAAAGTCCCATTATGGGGCATTTCTCTGTTAGGGTGACACTGCTCTCTGTGGGGGGCTACACTACAGAGTTGCCCATGATGTGGCCAGTGAGCTCACACAATCTGATCAAAACATGCAGCTCACAGCAATACATCATCGAAAATTAGAACCTGTCCGCCTCTGGTAATACCTTGGTATCATTAAACGCCGAATGTGAGAGTGACAACCTCCTCTAGATCCCCACATTGAGGGGCTGGATGATACTGTGGGCTAGAATTCAGTCCATAATGCTGATATAGGGGCTACACTCTTTAATGAGCAATGGATACATTCATTGTGGGTCTACGTACTGTACCCATCCCATGCCCATGTAAGCGGCAGGAGGTGGCATTCCCCAACAGAAGAAGAGAAGGTGGCTTCAGCCCATCAGCAGGAGGTGCCCATCAGCAGGAGGTGGCATCAACCCATCAGCAGGAGGTGGCATCCCCCCATAATATCTGCCTGTCCCATGGCAGAGCTAAATCTTGGGGTCTCCCTCCCCCTCACAGCTGACCCGTGCTCAGTACTCCTGCAGGAGATGATGGTGGACAGTGCACTAAGCCTCTTATGGAGCTCAGCCTGAGCACAGGTCACGGCCGTAGAGGATTATTAGTGCCCACAGGGTCCTGCCAGGCACAGCGCCCACTTACCTGCACAGCGCCGGCCCCCGGAGAAGATGAAGCCGCAGCACAAGTCGCACCAGGCATTCAGAGCGGCCTCGGCCTGAAACTTGTGCCCTGCTCCCGTCTTCTGAGGCTGGAAGATGTAGCGGACATCTGGCGGTGGTCTGTGCGCTCTGACCCTCCGTCTTACTCCTGGGGGCACTCCTGGCACGGCCCCCGCTCTGCCCGGGCCATTGCTGGAAGAATCTCTCCTGTCACCCAGAGGGGAGAACAGGACGCGGGGAGCGGGGGCTCTGGCGAGGGCAGACATGGCAGGAAGGTGCCAACTCCAGAAGCGCCGGGTGTAGTGACAGCACCTGGGCGCCAGTTACATGAGCAGTAGTGAGCGCCGAGCAGTGACGGCCCCGTGCCCTCCCACACCCCGCCCAGAGTGCCCACCGCCGCCGCTGTGCCCTCCCACACCCCGCCCAGAGTACGCACCGCCGCTGTGCCGCCTCCTGTGCCCTCCCACACCCCGCCCAGAGTACGCACCGCCGCCGCTGTGCCCTCCCACACCCCGCCCAGAGTACGCACCGCCGCCGCTGTGCCCTCCCACACCCCGCCCAGAGTACGCACCGCCGCCTCCTGTGCCCTCCCACACCCCGCCCAGAGTGCCCACCGCCGCCGCTGTGCCCTCCCACACCCCGCCCAGAGTGCCCACCGCCGCCTCCTGTGCCCTCCCACACCCCGCCCAGAGTACGCACCGCCGCTGTGCCGCCTCCTGTGCCCTCCCACACTCCGCCCAGAGTGCCCACCGCCGCCTCCTGTGCCCTCCCACACCCCGCCCAGAGTACGCACCGCCGCCTCCTGTGCCCTCCCACACCCCGCCCAGAGTGCCCACCGCCTCCTGTGCCCTCCCACACTCCGCCCAGAGTGCCCACCGCCTCCTGTGCCCTCCCACACCCTGCCCAGAGTGCCCACCGCCGCTGTGCCGCCTCCTGTGCCCTCCCACACCCCGCCCAGAGTGCCCACCGCCTCCTGTGCCCTCCCACACCCCGCCCAGAGTGCCCACCGCCTCCTGTGCCCTCCCACACCCCGCCCAGAGTACGCACCGCCGCCGCTGTGCCGCCTCCTGTGCCCTCCCACACCCCGCCCAGAGTGCCCACCGCCGCCTCCTGTGCCCTCGCACACCCCGCCCAGAGTACGCACCGCCGCCGCTGTGCCGCCTCCTGTGCCCTCCCACACCCCGCCCAGAGTGCCCACCGCCTCCTGTGCCCTCCCACACCCCGCCCAGAGTACGCACCGCCGCTGTGCCGCCTCCTGTGCCCTCCCACACCCCGCCCAGAGTGCCCACCGCCTCCTGTGCCCTCCCACACCCCGCCCAGAGTGCCCACCGCCTGCTGTGGCCTCCCACACCCTGCCCAGAGTGCCCACCGCCGCTGTGCCGCCTCCTGTGCCCTCCCACACCCCGCCCAGAGTGCCCACCGCCTCCTGTGCCCTCCCACACCCCGCCCAGAGTGCCCACCGCCTCCTGTGCCCTCCCACACCCCGCCCAGAGTGCCCACCGCCTCCTGTGCCCTCCCACACCCCGCCCAGAGTACGCACCGCCGCTGTGCCGCCTCCTGTGCCCTCCCACACCCCGCCCAGAGTGCCCACCGCCTCCTGTGCCCTCCCACACCCCGCCCAGAGTGCCCACCGCCTGCTGTGCCCTCCCACACCCTGCCCAGAGTGCCCACCGCCGCTGTGCCGCCTCCTGTGCCCTCCCACACCCCGCCCAGAGTGCCCACCGCCTCCTGTGCCCTCCCACACCCCGCCCAGAGTGCCCACCGCCTCCTGTGCCCTCCCACACCCCGCCCAGAGTGCCCACCGCAGCTGTGCCGCCTCCTGTGCCCTCCCACACCCCGCCCAGAGTACGCACCGCCGCCGCTGTGCCGCCTCCTGTGCCCTCCCACACCCCGACTCCCCGCCCAGAGTACGCACCGCCGCTGCTGTGCCGCCTCCTGTGCCCTCCCACACCCCGCCCAGAGTGCCCACCGCCGCCTCCTGTGCCCTCCCACACCCCGCCCAGAGTACGCACCGCCGCCGCTGTGCCGCCTCCTGTGCCCTCCCACACCCCGCCCAGAGTGCCCACCGCCTCCTGTGCCCTCCCACACCCCGCCCAGAGTACGCACCGCCGCTGTGCCGCCTCCTGTGCCCTCCCACACCCCGCCCAGAGTGCCCACCGCCTCCTGTGCCCTCCCACACCCCGCCCAGAGTGCCCACCGCCTCCTGTGCCCTCCCACACCCTGCCCAGAGTGCCCACCGCCGCTGTGCCGCCTCCTGTGCCCTCCCACACCCCGCCCAGAGTGCCCACCGCCTCCTGTGCCCTCCCACACCCCGCCCAGAGTGCCCACCGCCTCCTGTGCCCTCCCACACCCCGCCCAGAGTGCCCACCGCCGCTGTGACGCCTCCTGTGCCCTCCCACACCCCGCCCAGAGTACGCACCGCCGCCGCTGTGCCGCCTCCTGTGCCCTCCCACAACCCGACACCCCGCCCAGAGTACGCACCGCCGCCGCTGTGCCGCCTCCTGTGCCCTCCCACACCCCGCCCAGAGTGGCCACCGCCGCCTCCTGTGCCCTCCCACACCCCGCCCAGAGTACGCACCGCCGCCGCTGTGCCGCCTCCTGTGCCCTCCCACACCCCGCCCAGAGTGCCCACCGCCTCCTGTGCCCTCCCACACCCCGCCCAGAGTACGCACCGCCGCCGCTGTGCCCTCCCACACCCCGCCCAGAGTACGCACCGCCGCCTCCTGTGCCCTCCCACACCCCGCCCAGAGTGCCCACCGCCGCCGCTGTGCCCTCCCACACCCCGCCCAGAGTGCCCACCGCCGCCTCCTGTGCCCTCCCACACCCCGCCCAGAGTACGCACCGCCGCTGTGCCGCCTCCTGTGCCCTCCCACACTCCGCCCAGAGTGCCCACCGCCGCCTCCTGTGCCCTCCCACACCCCGCCCAGAGTACGCACCGCCGCCTCCTGTGCCCTCCCACACCCCGCCCAGAGTGCCCACCGCCTCCTGTGCCCTCCCACACTCCGCCCAGAGTGCCCACCGCCTCCTGTGCCCTCCCACACCCTGCCCAGAGTGCCCACCGCCGCTGTGCCGCCTCCTGTGCCCTCCCACACCCCGCCCAGAGTGCCCACCGCCTCCTGTGCCCTCCCACACCCCGCCCAGAGTGCCCACCGCCTCCTGTGCCCTCCCACACCCCGCCCAGAGTACGCACCGCCGCCGCTGTGCCGCCTCCTGTGCCCTCCCACACCCCGCCCAGAGTGCCCACCGCCGCCTCCTGTGCCCTCGCACACCCCGCCCAGAGTACGCACCGCCGCCGCTGTGCCGCCTCCTGTGCCCTCCCACACCCCGCCCAGAGTGCCCACCGCCTCCTGTGCCCTCCCACACCCCGCCCAGAGTACGCACCGCCGCTGTGCCGCCTCCTGTGCCCTCCCACACCCCGCCCAGAGTGCCCACCGCCTCCTGTGCCCTCCCACACCCCGCCCAGAGTGCCCACCGCCTGCTGTGGCCTCCCACACCCTGCCCAGAGTGCCCACCGCCGCTGTGCCGCCTCCTGTGCCCTCCCACACCCCGCCCAGAGTGCCCACCGCCTCCTGTGCCCTCCCACACCCCGCCCAGAGTGCCCACCGCCTCCTGTGCCCTCCCACACCCCGCCCAGAGTGCCCACCGCCTCCTGTGCCCTCCCACACCCCGCCCAGAGTACGCACCGCCGCTGTGCCGCCTCCTGTGCCCTCCCACACCCCGCCCAGAGTGCCCACCGCCTCCTGTGCCCTCCCACACCCCGCCCAGAGTGCCCACCGCCTGCTGTGCCCTCCCACACCCTGCCCAGAGTGCCCACCGCCGCTGTGCCGCCTCCTGTGCCCTCCCACACCCCGCCCAGAGTGCCCACCGCCTCCTGTGCCCTCCCACACCCCGCCCAGAGTGCCCACCGCCTCCTGTGCCCTCCCACACCCCGCCCAGAGTGCCCACCGCAGCTGTGCCGCCTCCTGTGCCCTCCCACACCCCGCCCAGAGTACGCACCGCCGCCGCTGTGCCGCCTCCTGTGCCCTCCCACACCCCGACTCCCCGCCCAGAGTACGCACCGCCGCTGCTGTGCCGCCTCCTGTGCCCTCCCACACCCCGCCCAGAGTGCCCACCGCCGCCTCCTGTGCCCTCCCACACCCCGCCCAGAGTACGCACCGCCGCCGCTGTGCCGCCTCCTGTGCCCTCCCACACCCCGCCCAGAGTGCCCACCGCCTCCTGTGCCCTCCCACACCCCGCCCAGAGTACGCACCGCCGCTGTGCCGCCTCCTGTGCCCTCCCACACCCCGCCCAGAGTGCCCACCGCCTCCTGTGCCCTCCCACACCCCGCCCAGAGTGCCCACCGCCTCCTGTGCCCTCCCACACCCTGCCCAGAGTGCCCACCGCCGCTGTGCCGCCTCCTGTGCCCTCCCACACCCCGCCCAGAGTGCCCACCGCCTCCTGTGCCCTCCCACACCCCGCCCAGAGTGCCCACCGCCTCCTGTGCCCTCCCACACCCCGCCCAGAGTGCCCACCGCCGCTGTGACGCCTCCTGTGCCCTCCCACACCCCGCCCAGAGTACGCACCGCCGCCGCTGTGCCGCCTCCTGTGCCCTCCCACAACCCGACACCCCGCCCAGAGTACGCACCGCCGCCGCTGTGCCGCCTCCTGTGCCCTCCCACACCCCGCCCAGAGTGGCCACCGCCGCCTCCTGTGCCCTCCCACACCCCGCCCAGAGTACGCACCGCCGCCGCTGTGCCGCCTCCTGTGCCCTCCCACACCCCGCCCAGAGTGCCCACCGCCTCCTGTGCCCTCCCACACCCCGCCCAGAGTACGCACCGCCGCCGCTGTGCCCTCCCACACCCCGCCCAGAGTACGCACCGCCGCCTCCTGTGCCCTCCCACACCCCGCCCAGAGTGCCCACCGCCGCCGCTGTGCCCTCCCACACCCCGCCCAGAGTGCCCACCGCCGCCTCCTGTGCCCTCCCACACCCCGCCCAGAGTACGCACCGCCGCTGTGCCGCCTCCTGTGCCCTCCCACACTCCGCCCAGAGTGCCCACCGCCGCCTCCTGTGCCCTCCCACACCCCGCCCAGAGTACGCACCGCCGCCTCCTGTGCCCTCCCACACCCCGCCCAGAGTGCCCACCGCCTCCTGTGCCCTCCCACACTCCGCCCAGAGTGCCCACCGCCTCCTGTGCCCTCCCACACCCTGCCCAGAGTGCCCACCGCCGCTGTGCCGCCTCCTGTGCCCTCCCACACCCCGCCCAGAGTGCCCACCGCCTCCTGTGCCCTCCCACACCCCGCCCAGAGTGCCCACCGCCTCCTGTGCCCTCCCACACCCCGCCCAGAGTACGCACCGCCGCCGCTGTGCCGCCTCCTGTGCCCTCCCACACCCCGCCCAGAGTGCCCACCGCCGCCTCCTGTGCCCTCGCACACCCCGCCCAGAGTACGCACCGCCGCCGCTGTGCCGCCTCCTGTGCCCTCCCACACCCCGCCCAGAGTGCCCACCGCCTCCTGTGCCCTCCCACACCCCGCCCAGAGTACGCACCGCCGCTGTGCCGCCTCCTGTGCCCTCCCACACCCCGCCCAGAGTGCCCACCGCCTCCTGTGCCCTCCCACACCCCGCCCAGAGTGCCCACCGCCTGCTGTGGCCTCCCACACCCTGCCCAGAGTGCCCACCGCCGCTGTGCCGCCTCCTGTGCCCTCCCACACCCCGCCCAGAGTGCCCACCGCCTCCTGTGCCCTCCCACACCCCGCCCAGAGTGCCCACCGCCTCCTGTGCCCTCCCACACCCCGCCCAGAGTGCCCACCGCCTCCTGTGCCCTCCCACACCCCGCCCAGAGTACGCACCGCCGCTGTGCCGCCTCCTGTGCCCTCCCACACCCCGCCCAGAGTGCCCACCGCCTCCTGTGCCCTCCCACACCCCGCCCAGAGTGCCCACCGCCTGCTGTGCCCTCCCACACCCTGCCCAGAGTGCCCACCGCCGCTGTGCCGCCTCCTGTGCCCTCCCACACCCCGCCCAGAGTGCCCACCGCCTCCTGTGCCCTCCCACACCCCGCCCAGAGTGCCCACCGCCTCCTGTGCCCTCCCACACCCCGCCCAGAGTGCCCACCGCAGCTGTGCCGCCTCCTGTGCCCTCCCACACCCCGCCCAGAGTACGCACCGCCGCCGCTGTGCCGCCTCCTGTGCCCTCCCACACCCCGACTCCCCGCCCAGAGTACGCACCGCCGCTGCTGTGCCGCCTCCTGTGCCCTCCCACACCCCGCCCAGAGTGCCCACCGCCGCCTCCTGTGCCCTCCCACACCCCGCCCAGAGTACGCACCGCCGCCGCTGTGCCGCCTCCTGTGCCCTCCCACACCCCGCCCAGAGTGCCCACCGCCTCCTGTGCCCTCCCACACCCCGCCCAGAGTACGCACCGCCGCTGTGCCGCCTCCTGTGCCCTCCCACACCCCGCCCAGAGTGCCCACCGCCTCCTGTGCCCTCCCACACCCCGCCCAGAGTGCCCACCGCCTCCTGTGCCCTCCCACACCCTGCCCAGAGTGCCCACCGCCGCTGTGCCGCCTCCTGTGCCCTCCCACACCCCGCCCAGAGTGCCCACCGCCTCCTGTGCCCTCCCACACCCCGCCCAGAGTGCCCACCGCCTCCTGTGCCCTCCCACACCCCGCCCAGAGTGCCCACCGCCGCTGTGACGCCTCCTGTGCCCTCCCACACCCCGCCCAGAGTACGCACCGCCGCCGCTGTGCCGCCTCCTGTGCCCTCCCACAACCCGACACCCCGCCCAGAGTACGCACCGCCGCCGCTGTGCCGCCTCCTGTGCCCTCCCACACCCCGCCCAGAGTGGCCACCGCCGCCTCCTGTGCCCTCCCACACCCCGCCCAGAGTACGCACCGCCGCCGCTGTGCCGCCTCCTGTGCCCTCCCACACCCCGCCCAGAGTGCCCACCGCCTCCTGTGCCCTCCCACACCCCGCCCAGAGTACGCACCGCCGCCGCTGTGCCGCCTCCTGTGCCCTCCCACACCCCGCCCAGAGTACGCACCGCCGCCGCTGTGCCGCCTCCTGTGCCCTCCCACACCCCGCCCAGAGTACGCACCGCTGCCGCTGTGCCGCCTCCTGTGCCCTCCCACACCCCGCCCAGAGTACGCACTGCCGCCGCTGTGCCGCCTCCTGTGCCCTCCCACACCCCGCCCAGAGTGCCCACCGCCGCCGCTGTGCCGCCTCCTGTGCCCTCCCACACCCCGCCCAGAGTATGCACCGCCTCCTGTGCCCTCCCACACCCCGCCCAGAGTACGCACCGCCTCCTGTGCCCTCCCACACCCCGCCCAGAGTACGCACCGCCGCCGCTGTGCCGCCTCCTGTGCCCTCCCACACCCCGCCCAGAGTGCCCACCGCCGCTGTGCCGCCTCCTGTGCCCTCCCACACCCCGCCCAGAGTACGCACCGCCGCTGTGCCGCCTCCTGTGCCCTCCCACACCCCGCCCAGAGTACGCACCGCCGCTGTGCCGCCTCCTGTGCCCTCCCACACCCCGCCCAGAGTGCCCACCGCCGCTGTGCCGCCTCCTGTGCCCTCCCACACCCCACCCAGAGTGCCCACCGCCTCCTGTGCCCTCCCACACCCCGCCCAGAGTGCCCACCGCCTCCTGTGCCCTCCCACACCCCGCCCAGAGTGCCCACCGCCGCTGTGCCGCCTCCTGTCCCCTCCCACACCCCGCCCAGAGTGCCCACCGCCTCCTGTGCCCTCCCACACCCCGCCCAGAGTACGCACCGCCGCTGTGCCGCCTCCTGTGCCCTCCCACACCCCGACCAGAGTACGCACCGCCGCCGCTGTGCCGCCTCCTGTGCCCTCCCACACCCCGCCCAGAGTACGCACCGCCGCCGCTGTGCCGCCTCCTGTGCCCTCCCACACTCCGCCCAGAGTGCCCACCGCCTCCTGTGCCCTCCCACACCCCGCCCAGAGTGCCCACCGCCTCCTGTGCCCTCCCACACCCCGCCCAGAGTACGCACCGCCGCTGTGCCGCCTCCTGTGCCCTCCCACACCCCGCCCAGAGTGCCCACCGCCTCCTGTGCCCTCCCACACCCCGCCCAGAGTGCCCACCGCCTCCTGTGCCCTCCCACACCCTGCCCAGAGTGCCCACCGCCGCTGTGCCGCCTCCTGTGCCCTCCCACACCCCGCCCAGAGTGCCCACCGCCTCCTGTGCCCTCCCACACCCCGCCCAGAGTGCCCACCGCCTCCTGTGCCCTCCCACACCCCGCCCAGAGTGCCCACCCCCGCTGTGCCGCCTCCTGTGCCCTCCCACACCCCGCCCAGAGTACGCACCGCCGCCGCTGTGCCGCCTCCTGTGCCCTCCCACACCCCGACACCCCGCCCAGAGTATGCACCGCCGCCGCTGTGCCGCCTCCTGTGCCCTCCCACACCCCGCCCAGAGTGCCCACCGCCGCCTCCTGTGCCCTCCCACACCCCGCCCAGAGTACGCACCGCCGCCGCTGTGCCGCCTCCTGTGCCCTCCCACACCCCGCCCAGAGTGCCCACCGCCTCCTGTGCCCTCCGACACCCCGCCCAGAGTACGCACCGCCGCCGCTGTGCTGCCTCCTGTGCCCTCCCACACCCCGCCCAGAGTACGCACCGCCGCCGCTGTGCCGCCTCCTGTGCCCTCCCACACCCCGCCCAGAGTACGCACCGCCGCCGCTGTGCCGCCTCCTGTGCCCTCCCACACCCCGCCCAGAGTACGCACCGCCGCCACTGTGCCGCCTCCTGTGCCCTCCCACACCCCGCCCAGAGTGCCCACCGCCGCCGCTGTGCCGCCTCCTGTGCCCTCCCACACCCCGCCCAGAGTACGCACCGCCTCCTGTGCCCTCCCACACCCCGCCCAGAGTACGCACCGCCGCCGCTGTGCCGCCTCCTGTGCCCTCCCACACCCCGCCCAGAGTGCCCACCGCCGCTGTGCCGCCTCCTGTGCCCTCCCACACCCCGCCCAGAGTACGCACCGCCGCTGTGCCGCCTCCTGTGCCCTCCCACACCCCGCCCAGAGTACGCACTGCCGCTGTGCCGCCTCCTGTGCCCTCCCACACCCCGCCCAGAGTGCCCACCGCCGCTGTGCCGCCTCCTGTGCCCTCCCACACCCCGCCCAGAGTGCCCACCGCCTCCTGTGCCCTCCCACACCCCGCCCAGAGTGCCCACCGCCTCCTGTGCCCTCCCACACCCCGCCCAGAGTGCCCACCGCTGCTGTGCCGCCTCCTGTGCCCTCCCACACCCTGCCCAGAGTGCCCACCGCCTCCTGTGCCCTCCCACACCCCGCCCAGAGTACGCACCGCCGCTGTGCCGCCTCCTGTGCCCTCCCACACCCCGCCCAGAGTACGCACCGCCGCCGCTGTGCCGCCTCCTGTGCCCTCCCACACCCCGCCCAGAGTACGCACCGCCGTCGCTGTGCCGCCTCCTGTGCCCTCCCACACCCCGCCCAGAGTACGCACCGCCGCCGCTGTGCCGCCTCCTGTGCCCTCCCACACCCCGCCCAGAGTGCCCACCGCTGCTGTGCCGCCTCCTGTGCCCTCCCACACCCCGCCCAGAGTGCCCACCGCCTCCTGTGCCCTCCCACACCCCGCCCAGAGTACGCACCGCCGCTGTGCCGCCTCCTGTGCCCTCCCACACCCCGCCCAGAGTACGCACCGCCGCCGCTGTGCCGCCTCCTGTGCCCTCCCACACCCCGCCCAGAGTACGCACCGCCGCCGCTGTGCCGCCTCCTGTGCCCTCCCACACCCCGCCCAGAGTACGCACCGCCGCCGCTGTGCCGCCTCCTGTGCCCTCCCACACCCCGCCCAGAGTGCCCACCGCCGCTGTGCCCTCCCACACCCCGCCCAGAGTACGCACCGCCGCTGTGCCGCCTCCTGTGCCCTCCCACACCCCGCCCAGAGTACGCACCGCCGCCGCTGTGCCGCCTCCTGTGCCCTCCCACACCCCGCCCAGAGTACGCACCGCCGCCGCTGTGCCGCCTCCTGTGCCGTCCCACACCCCGCCCAGAGTGCCCACCGCCTCCTGTGCCCTCCCACACCCCGCCCAGAGTGCCCACCGCCGCTGTGCCGCCTCCTGTGCCCTCCCACACCCCGCCCAGAGTGCCCACCGCCTCCTGTGCCCTCCCACACCCCGCCCAGAGTGCCCACCGCCGCTGTGCCGCCTCCTGTGCCCTCCCACACCCCGCCCAGAGTGCCCACCGCCGCTGTGCCCTCCCACACCCCGCCCAGAGTGCCCACCGCCTCCGCTGTGCCCTCCCCCGGCTCCACACAATCATTGCTATGCAGCATTCCCGCACTGCAGTGGTGCCCCGGCTCTGCTTTTAGTTTCATCGTGCCCTAGCAGTTACATTACAGGCCGGGGTGGCGATCCCTATGCGATTTTTCCTCTAGGCACTATCTCCGCTCATTCCTGTAGGGGTATGTTCAGACGGCATAGACGCCAAGCCAAGAGGGTATAGGTCTCGACACTCTCTGGGTTTAACGTAGAGCAAGGGACATAAACTGGAGAATCAAGGTGGGTCGGGTGGGTCGCCCTCCCAGGGCTGTGGGGTACTCGGTACCGGGCCGGTGTCAGTGGAATGTGTCACAGCAGCGGTGACCCGTCCGTGGCCCTGGGCGCCCAAATCAATGGTGGTTTTGTGATATAGTTTATGTGATAGTTCGTGACGCCACCTGTGGTGCTTGGCAAGCAAGATGTTAAGCCAACGCTGCGTGCAAATCCTCTGGGGCTGATGGTGTGTTGCAGCAAAGATGGTGTAGCTCCCCACAGGTGAAGAAGCTGTAACCCCAGGGCAGTGTATAGGCGCAGGTGGTGTGAGGAATGCTGGTACTCAGATGTAGCGGTGCTGGCGGTGTTAGCGCACAAATGAATGGAAGACACCAGGGCTTGCAGTTCCTAAGCTTTACTCACAGTCCGTGGTACACACTGGTGCCTGCCTCCGTGCCGTGTCCTCCGGGGCAGAGACTCAATCAACCTCCCGGGCAAGTCAGGATTCTCCTCTCCAACACTCCGCCAACATGTTCCTTTTCTGATCGACTCCTCTATTGCGCCTTAAAGTGTGAAGAGCTCCAGTATCGTGGTACTCTGAAGTTCCTCCTGTCAGATGTTCCAAACAACTCTACTCGTATGGCAGACAGCTGTAGCCTCTCTCGGGGACTCCCTTCTCCGGAGTCCTGGCTTTCTATTCAGTTGCTGTTGTGCCCCAAGTCTTGGATGGGAGTAGTGCATTTACAGCCAACTACTCCACCGGTGTCTGCTGCAGAACCATAAGTGTCCATACAACCTCGGGGACAGGGCCCCGGCCTTGCACTGAGAACCTATAGGCAGGGTTCCTCTTCCAACCAATGTCTCCTCTCTGTTCTCCTACTCCTTCGTTCCTCACTGTTCTTTCTCTCTCTTATGGAAGCTTAGGTTGCAGTTCTACGTCTTTCTCCTTCTGTTCCTTTCCCGTGCCAGCTGGCTCAGATCACTGAGGCAGCCGCAGCACTCCTTCTCAGACCCGTCCTCAGACTCTCCTGACAGACTGCCCTTCTCTCGCCTGACCTCCCGTCAGACTGACCTTCCAGACTGATCTGATCTTCTAAACCTTCCCAACCTTTTATATGGATCTCAACTCCACCCACCCCCCAGCACATCCAGTGTTCCATGCAGGGAACCACCAGAGGTGCTCTGCTACTCTCTAAGCACTGAGCCACAATGTGGTTGTGCAGAACTACCCTCTTGTGTGGGGTGCGAGTGTTGGAGTGTGGAAAGGAGTGCCCAACTCACCTAGGTGGTGGGGCACTACACCTTAGGAGAAGGTGTAGTACCTCTGTGGCGACTGAGCCTCAGGGGCGCCACAAGGGCACAGCTTACGGTCCTACACTGAGTCTCTCTGAGGTGATGCGTAAGCGGTACTCACGAGCCCGGAGCGTTTGGCACCTCTCGACAGGGTGACCAACAGGCGTCCTGTACGTCTCACCTGGCGGCTGCTGCTGGTCGCTGTGGGGATCTGCGGGCGCAGGTCTGATCTGTGATCAGGCTCGAGGGCCAGAGCACTCACTTGTCCCTGCCGCACGCTGTCTGTTCCCGCTGAAACTAAGTACTTCCACGCACACTGTGGCTGCAGCCGCTTAGCCACACCCCCTACTGCCGGACATGTCAGTTTGTCTGGTCTCATTAGCTTTTGTGGCGCCCCTGAAGCTCAGTCGCCACAGAGGTACTAAACCTTCTATGTTGTAGTGCCCCACCATCCGGGTAAGGTGGGAACTCCTTTCCACACTCCAACACTCGCACCCCACACAACAGGGTAGTTCTGCACAACCGTATTGCGGCTCTTTGCTCAGAGGGTAGCAGAGCACCTTTGGTGGTTCCCTGCTTGGAACACTGGACGTGCTGGGAGGTGGGTGAAGTTAAGATACATTAAAGAGTGGGAAAGTGTAGGAGGACAGGTCAGTCTGACAGAAGGTCAGTCGGGTAGGAAGTCACTCAGACAGGAGTGAGGATCCCTGGAAGAAGGGATGGAGGAAGGAGTGCTGCAGCTGCCTCAGTGATCTGAGCCAGCTGGCACGGGAAAGGAAAAGAAGGAGAAAGACGTAGAACTGAAATCTAAGCTTCCATAAGAAATAAAGAAAAGTACGGAACGAAGGAGTAGAGAGAACAGAGAGGACGTGGGTTAGAGGAGGAACCCTGCCTATAGGTTCTCAGCGCAAGGCCGGGGCCTGGTCCCCGAGGTTGTATGGACACTTATGGTTCTGCAGCAGACACCAGTGGAGTAGTTGGCTGTAAATGCACTACTCCCATCTAAGACTTGGGGCACAACAGCAATTGGATAGAGAGCCGGGACTCCGGAGAAGGGAGTCCCCGAAGCAGGCTACAGCTGTCTGCCGTACGAGTAGAGTTCTTGGGAACATCTGACAGGAGGAACTCCAGTGTAACTCAGTACTAGGAGATCTTCACACTTTAAGGCGCGATAGAGAAGTCGTTCAGAAAGGTACATGTCGGCGGAGTGTTGGAGGGGAGAATCCTAACTTGCCCGGAGGTTGATTGAGTCTCTGACCCGGAGGACACAGCCCGGAGGCAGGCACCTGTGTGTGTGTACAACGGACTGTGAGTAAAGCATTGGAACTACAAGCCCCAGTGTCCTCCATTCATTTGTGCGCTAACACATTCAGCACCGCTTTAGCTGGGTACCATTCTCCACACCGCCTGTACCTCTCCTCTTCCATTGCATCCACACTGCCCTGGGGCTACAACTTCACCTGTGGGGAGCTACACCATCTAGGCTGCAACACACCACCAGCCCCAGAGGATCTGCATGCAGCGTCGGCCTAACATCCTACTTGCCGAACACCACAGGTGGCGTCACGAACTATTCCATTAACTGCATTCCACCATTTACATTCCCCCATTACTTGGGCGCCCAGGGCCACGGAACGGGTCACCGCTGCTGTGACACATTCCCCTGACAAAGGCCCGGTACCGAGTACCCCACAGCCCTGGGAGGGCGACTCAACTTGGCATCACGAACAGGATGACGACACCCGATGCCATCGGTTCTGTGTGCCTGAGATTTGTTGGACTTTGAACTTTTGAAAATATGCAGAAGACCCAATTTAATAGACTGTGACATGAATATTAAAAATGGCCGCTGGCGCGGAGAAGAAGGGCGTGAAGAGATGGGAGGTCCTAGGAAAAGACCGCGAAGAGACTTGGGCCTCCCCTGCCTGAATTACTATGTGACAGCAACATGGCCCACCCTCGAGGGGTTCGTATACTGGCTTGGTATGGAGGCACTGGAAGAAGACGCCGCCCCGGAATGAGGGGCAGAAGAAGCCAGTGGCGGGAAAGGGGCCGAGGCGGGGAGAAGAACGCCAGAACGCCATTTTGGAGAGAGAGGGAAGGAGGCCTATGGAGCACGCGGAGGTTGAATCGGATCTCCCTGGCGCCATGGCTGAAGGCTCCGACCCCGTCTCTGAGGTGAGCCGCCAGCAGCTGGAGGATGACATCGCCTAGCTGACGTGCCGTCTGCAACTGAGGCAGGAAGCGCTATGGACATTGAATCTGCATTGCGTCCAGGAGGGGCCTACACCTGCGGTACCCGTGACACCGGTACCAGCCGCTGCTGCACCAGACCTCTTCTAGGCGGACCCTGTGGAGCCTGGAACCGCTGCCATGCCACCGGCTGCATACTTTGTTCCCTCTCTGCCGCTACTAGACGAGGAATATTTGAGGACTGTAGATGTGTTCTTTTCATCTGGTAGCAGTTCCCAATCAGCTTCCAGAACCCTAGGAGGGGATCAGCATTAATAACTCTCGTTACCCAGGAGGGTTTATTTGCACCGTTGTGCCTTCTTTTGTTCATCATGTTTTCCCTGTTTGCACTTTTGTTGCCTGGTTTTTGATTGGCAGCTTTTTCTAATTTGAACTTCCGTGATCATGAACTTGGAGTGCATCACAAACTTTATTGTAAATAGTTTGCGCCTCTTTAGGTGCCTTCTCTTGGTTTTACACAAGGACAATTTTCGAAGAAAGAGTCTACCTCAATGGACACTGCAAGAGATCCCGGCTGGGAGCGGTGTCCAGCACTTACAAGAATTTTTGACTGTGAAATATTTGATAATGTGTCTTATGATAGTCAATAGCTTTTATATTGAAGTAAGAATGTTTTGATACGTAAAGATGAGAAACTTGAATAAAGAATTAAAAATTTTAGGTGACGAACCAGGTATTTACGGTTGTCGTCCAGAGTCTAGAGCGACAGTGGAAAGAAAGAAATGTATTGATGAAGAATACTGAAGTGATAGTGAGTAACAGATGACAGCACTTTGAAATTAAGTAAAGATTTGCACTTTTGACTTAGAATTTTTGATAGGTAATTAGGAATTGTTTGCAACGTTTATGAAACAGTGTCTCTCATATCGGGAAGTTATAGTATAAGAGATGTTCAGAATTGCAAAATTTTGTATGTTCCTGTACTGTCAACTTTGTTTATCTTGCAGCCCGCGGATGTGCTGTGTTTAACGGGGGGGTATGTGGCGCCACTGAGGCTCAGTCGCCACAGAGGTACTGCACCTTCTCCTAAGGTGTAGTGCCCCACCATCCGGGTAAGGTGGGAACTCCTTTCCACACTCCAACACTCGCACCCCACACAACAGGGTAGTTCTGCACAACCACATTGCGGCTCTTTGCTCAGAGGGTAGCAGAGCACCTTTGGTGGTTCCCTGCTTGGAACACTGGACATGCTGGGAGGTGGATGGAGTTAAGATACATAAAAGAGTGGGAAAGTGTAGGAGGACAGGTCAGTCTGACAGAAGGTCAGTCGGGTAGGAAGTCACTCAGACAGGAGTGAGGATCCCTGGAAGAAGGGATGGAGGAAGGAGTGCTGCAGCAGCCTCAGTGATCTGAGCCAGCTGGCATGGGAAAGGAAAAGAAGGAGAAAGACGTAGAACTGAAATCTAAGCTTCCATAAGAAAGAAAGACATGTACGGAACGAAGGAGTAGAGAGAACAGAGAGGACGTGGGTTAGAGGAGGAACCCTGCCTATAGGTTCTCAGCGCAAGGCCGGGGCCAGGTCCCCGAGGTTGAATGGACACTTATGGTTCTGCAGCAGACACCAGTGGAGTAGTTGGCTGTAAATGCACTACTCCCATCTAAGACTTGGGGCACAACAGCAATTGGATAGAGAGCCGGGACTCCGGAGAAGGGAGTCCCCAAAGCAGGCTACAGCTGTCTGCCGTACGAGTAGAGTTCTTGGGAACATCTGACAGGAGGAACTCCAGTGTAACTCAGTACTAGGAGATCTTCACACTTTAAGGCGCTATAGAGGAGTCGTTCAGAAAGGTACATGTTGGCGGAGTGTTGGAGGGGAGAATTGTTGTGAGTTCATTCTCTGGTTCACCAGTTGTGAGTTCTCCTTCCAGACTCCCTCTGGTGGTAACAGGAGGTAGTGAGGCTGATTTGATCGGTGGACATCTGTCACCTGAGAATGAGGATGACGATTGAACCTCAGGAGTCTCAGATTGGATTTAAGACAGCCGACGCCCTATTCAGTTGCTGGTGATTCCTTCTGGCTTGTCAGCTCTTGGTTTTCAGCTCTGTTCCAGTCGTCTAAAGCTAAGTTTTTCTGCTAATGTTCACACTTGATTTTGTTGGTCTATTCAGTTTTTTGTGTGGTCAGCCAGACCCGGCTGGGGGCTGTGCTGAATTTCCACACTTATTTATCAGTATTTGGCCAATTTGCTTTTTGTCCCTTACTAGTTTGGTCTCTTTTTGCTCTGTCTCAGAATATTTCAGAGTGCTGATATAGTGGGAGAAGTCTAGTGACTTCAGGGTTAATTTTGCTCTCAGAAGTGTTGGACATTATTTTTGTAGGTTGCTGACAGTGTCTTTCCTTTCCTTTCTAGTTAGTTTGGGCCCCATCGTTTGCTCAGCCTATTTTCCTGCCTGTATTTGTGCCTTCATCTTGTTTCACCGTCAATACATGTGTGGGGGCTATCTATTCCTTTGGGGTCTTTTCTGGGGCAGTTAGTTTTCCCCTTTTCATGCTTCAGGCTTATTTAGTCCTCCGGCTGTGATGAAGCGTCTAGTATCATCATAGGTACGCTCCACGGCTGCTGCTAGTTGTGTGGTAGGATCAAGGATCTGCAATCTGCATAGTATCTGCATAGTTACCAACTTCTCTGGTTTTCTGTGACTTAGCTTGTTTTGCTTTATTCTCCTCGGTGACCCATTCATAACAGAATCACCAGCCATACCGCAGATTCTAGGGTACTCAAAAGCAGGAAAAAGTTGTTAAAAAAAAAAAAAAGTGTCGGAATTTTTTTTTCTTTTTATATTTTTTCCTTTTTTTCTCTGGGGCCGTAGGAGGATTTTTTTTTCTTTTTCCTAATGGAGATTAAGCAATTGCCTGATCGTGTGGAGCAGCTTGCTGCTGAAGTGCAGGGAATTTCCACCTACCTCATTCAGTCACATGCTGCTGAACCTAAGATCCCTACTCCTGATGTGTTTTCTGGGGATCTGTCTAAATTTCTGAATTTTAAGAATAATTGTAAATTATTTCTGGCCTTGAAGCCTAACTCATCGGCGAGCTCTTTGCAGCAGGTTAAAATTGTCATCTCCTTGCTGCGCGGCGATCCCCAGGATTGGGCTTTTTCTCTGACACCTGAAAATCCTATTCTGACTAATGTGGATGCATTTTTTCAAGCCTTGGGGTTGTTGTATGATGAACCTAATGCTGTTGATCAAGCTGAGAGAACCCTGTTGGCATTAAACCAGGGTCAGGATTCTGCAGAGTTATACTGTCAAAAATTCCGAAAGTGGGCGGTCCTTACTACATGGAATGATAGTGCATTGGCAGCTCTCTTTCGAAAGGGTTTATCAGAGAACGTAAAAGATGTTACGGTGGAATTTCCTGTTCCCTCTGGTCTGGATGATTCTATGTCATTAGCCATTCAAGTTGATCGGCGTTTACGTGAACGTAAAACTACACGGGAGGCGCTGCCACCTTTTGAACAAACGTCTGAACCTATGCAATGTGATGGGGTTTAGTCTAGGGCGCAACGTCAGGAGTTTAGAAGGCGTAATAAGCTGTGTTTTTTCTGTGGAGACGTCTCTCATACTATTTCTGTCTGCCCAAAACGAGAGAAACGTTTTGCACACACATTTGCTGTGGGCAGTATACAACCTAAGTTTCTTTTGGCAATTACTCTGATCTGCTCCTTATCCACGTTTTCCAAGAAGGCTTTTGTGAATTCAGGAGCAGCGTTGAATCTGATGGATTTGGACTTTGCTAAACGCTGTGGTTTTTCCATGACGCCTCTGCGGACGCCTATTCCTTTGAGGAATATTGATGCTACTCCTTTGGCGGAGAATAAACCTCAGTTTTGGACCCAGGTGACAATGCGAGTTGCCCCAGACCACCAAGAAAATTGTAAATTTTTGGTGCTGCATAATTTGCATGATACTATTGTTCTGGGTTTTCCTTGGTTGCAAACTCATAATCCAGTTTTGGATTGCAAATCTGGGTCTGTGGTTGTCAGTGTGTTTTAGGGACGCTCCTGTTTTCTCCACCTCTCCTCAGTCTCATGATATTCCTGATTATCTAGCCGATTTTTCTGATGTATTTAGTGAGAGCAAGTCTGCGTCTTTGCCTCCTCATAGGAATTATGACTGTGCAATTGAGTTGATGCCTGTGTGTAAATTTCCCAAGGGTTGGCTTTTCAACTTATCAGTACCCGAACATGATGCTATGTGATCCTATATTAAGGAGTCATTGGAGAAGGGTCATATTAGACCATCCTCGTCACCTTTAGGTGCTGGGGGTTTTTTTGTGGCCAAGAAAGATGGTTCATTAAGACCGTGTATTGATTATCGTTCCCTTAACAAGATGATGGTTAAATATCAGTACCCGTTACCTCTGATGTCTGATTTATTCTCCAGAGTTAAGAGTGACTTCTGGTTTACTAAGCTTGACCTCAGGGGGGCGTATAATCTTATTCGCATCAAGCACGGGGATGAATGGAAGACGGCGTTTAATACTCCGGAGGGACATTTTGAGTACCTAGTTACGCCTTTTGGGCTCACTAATGCCCCTTCTGTCTTCCAGTCCTTTATGAATGATATTTTCCGTGACTTTGTGGATAAGTTTTTGATCATCTATCTGGATGATATTTTGATCTTTTCTAGTGATTGGGATTCTCATGTGGAACACGTCCGGACTGTGTTCCGGATTTTGAGGGAGAATTCCGTTTGTTAAGGGATCGAAATGCCTCTTTGGTGTACAGAGGATTTCATTTTTGGGATTTATCTTATCTCCATCGACTATTGAAATGGACCCGGCCAAGGTACAGGCCATTTATGATTGGGTTCAGCCTACTTCTCTGAAGGCCCTCCAGAAGTTTTTTGGTTTTGCTAATTTCTATCGTAAATTTATAGGTAATTTTTCTGGTATTGTCAAACAACTGACTGATCTGACCAAGAAGGGCGCTGATGTGCTGAATTGGTCTCCTGAGACTATCTCAGCATTTCAGGAGCTTAAGCAGAGATTTACTTCAGCTCCAGTTTTACGGCAACCTGATGTCTCACTTCCATTTCAGTTGGAGGTAGATGCTTCTGAGATTGGTGCAGGAGCTGTTTTGTCCCAAAAAGACCCTGTGACTTCTAAGATGAATCCCTGTGCCTTCTTTTCTCGAAAGTTCTCCCCATCTGAACACAACTATGATGTGGGGAATCGGGAATTGTTGGCCATCAAGTGGGCATTTGAGGAGTGGAGACATTGGTTGGAGGGAGCTAGACATCAAGTTGTGGTCCTCACCGATCACAAGAATTTGATTTATCTGGAGTCGGCCAAACGCTTGAATCCTAGACAGGCTAGATGGGCCTTGTTTTTCACGCGTTTTAATTTTGAGGTCTCTTTTCTTCCGGGCACTAAGAATGTTAAGGCAGACGCCCTTTCTAGGAGTTTCTTTGCTGATTCTCTTAGTGTGACCAAGCCTTCTACCATCCTAGGTGAGGGGGTAGTTCTTTCTGCCATTTGGTCCGATTTGAGATGCGCCCTGGAGGAATTTCAGGAGGATAAACCTGAGCGTTGCCCTATGGGAAAATTGTATGTTCCTGACCAGTGGAGAAAGAGAGTGATGTCTGAAATTCATTGCTCCGCATTGGCTGGTCATCCAGGTATTTTTGGTACCAGAGATTTGGTGAGTCGGTCCTTTTGGTGGCCTGCCTTATCTCGTGACGTCAGGAATTTTGTACAGTCCTGTGGGACTTGTTCTCGGTCTAAACCCTGTTCTCGTTCTAGTGGGTTGCTGATGCCCTTGCCGGTGCCCAAGAGGCCATGGACCCATATCTCAATGGATTTTATTTCTGATCTTCCTGTCTCTTAGAGAATGACTGTTATCTGGGTGATTTGTGATAGATTTTCGAAGATGGTCCATCTTGTACCACTCCCAAAGTTGCCATCTTCCGCTGAGTTGGTGCCCTTGTTTTTACAACAGGTGGTTTGGTTACATGGGATTCCTGAGAACATTGTGTCCGACAGAGGAGTCCAGTTTGTTTCCAGATTCTGGAAAGCCTTTTGTTCCAATCTGGGAATTCAGTTATCCTTCTCCTCCGCGTTTCATCCCCAGACCAATGGACAGACTGAGAGAACAAACCAGACCTTGGAGTCTTATTTGAGATGTTTTATATCTGCTGATCAGGATGATTGGGTCTCATTTTTGCCCTTGGCCGAATTCGCACTGAACAGTAGAGCTAGTTCTGCCACTTTGATGTCACCCTTTTTCTGTAATTTTGGGTTTCATCCTCGATTCTCTTCAGGGCAAGTGGAATCTTTGTCTTGCCCAGGTGTGGACACTGTGGTTAAGAGAATGCAGCAGATATGGACCAAGTGGTGGATAAGTTGTCACTCTCTCAGGAAAAGGCCCAGCGATTTTCCAACCAGCATAGGACCATTGGTCCCCGGTTTAAAGTGGGTGATATGGTTTGGTTGTCGTCTAAGAATATTCCTATAAAGGTTGCATCTCCTAAATTTAAGCCAAGATTTATTGGTCCTTATAAGATTTTGGAAATTCTTAATCCTGTTTCGTTTCGATTGGCTCTTCCAGCTATGTTCAAGATCCATAACGTATTTCACAAATCTCTGTTGAAGAGGTTTGTTGAGCCAGTGGTTCCTATGGCAGCACCTCCTGACCCTGTGTTGGTCGAAGGCAATGTGGAATATGAGGTAGAGAAAATATTGGATTCTCGGTTTTTTTAGACAGAGACTCCAGTATTTGGTCAAATAGAAGGGCTATGGTCAGGAGGATAATTCTTGGGTCTCTGCCTCCGATATTCATGCCAATAGATTGGATCATGCTTTTCACCGGGCCCATCCTGATCGGCCTGGTGGCATGGATGAGGGTTCGGTGACCCCTCCTCAAGGGGGGGGTACTGTTGTGAGTTCATTCTCTGGTTCACCAGTTGTGAGTTCTCCTTCCAGACTCCCTCTGGTGGTAACAGGAGGTAGTGAGGCTGATTTGATCGGTGGAGATCTGCCACCTGAGAATGAGGATGACGATTGGACCTCAGGAGTCTCAGATTGGATTTAAGACAGCCGACGCCCTATTCAGTAGCTGGTGATTCCTTCTGACTTGTCTGCTCTTGGTTTTCAGCTCTGTTCCAGTCGTCTAAAGCTAAGTTTTTCTGCTAATGTTCACACTTGATTTTGTTGGTCTATTCAGTTTTTTGTGTGGTCAGCCAGCCCCGGCTGGGGGCTGTGCTGAATTTCCACACTTATTTATCAGTATTTGGCCAATTTGCTTTTTGTCCCTTACTAGTTTGGTCTCTTTTTGCTCTGTCTCAGAATATTTCAGAGTGCTGATATAGTGGGAGAAGTCTAGTGACTTCAGGGTTAATTTTGCTATCAGAAGTGTTGGACATTATTTTTGTAGGTTTTTTTGCAGGTTGCAGACAGTGTCTTTCCTTTCCTTTCTAGTTAGTTTGGGCCCCATCGTTTGCTCAGCCTATTTTCCTGCCTGTATTTGTGCCTTCATCTTGTTTCACCGTCAATACATGTGTGGGGGCTATCTATTCCTTTGGGGTCTTTTCTGGGGCAGTTAGTTTTCCCCTTTTCATGCTTCAGGCTTATTTAGTCTTCCGGCTGTGACGAAGCATCTAGGATCATCGTAGGTACGCTCCACGGCTGCTGCTAGTTGTGTGGTAGGATCAGGGATCTGCAATCTGCATAGTTACCAACCTCTCTGGTTTTCTGTGACTTAGCTTGCTTTGCTTTTTTCTCCTCGGTGACCCATTCATAACAGAGAATCCTAACTTGCCCGGAGGTTGATTGAGTCTCTGACCCGGAGGACATGGCCCGGAGGCAGGCACCTGTGTGTGTGTACAACGGACTGTGAGTAAAGCATTGGAACTACAAGCCCCGGTGTCCTCCATTCATTTGTGCGCTAACACATTCAGCACCGCTATAGCTGGGTACCATTCTCCACACCGCCTGCACCTCTCCTCTTCCATTGCATCCACGCTGCCCTGGGGCTACAGCTTCACCTGTGGGGAGCTACACCATCTAGGCTGCAACACACCACCAACCCCAGAGGATCTGCATGCAGCGTCGGCCTAACATCCTACTTGCCGAACACCACAGGTGGCGTCACAAACTATTCCATTAACTGCATTCCACCATTTACATTCCCCCATTACTTGGGCGCCCAGGGCCACGGACCAGGTCACCACTGCTGTGACACATTCCCCTGACATCGGACCAGTACCGAGTGCCCCACAGCCCTGGGAGGGCGACCCACTTTCTCCCGTTCACCAGGGGAGACAGACCCGACAGTTCCAGATCCGGCACAGAACAGGTACCCATGGTCCGGTCCTTCTTCTTACACTCCCTCTCTCCTTTTGCTCGCCATTCCATGGGCTAGAGTTCCTGTAGCAAACGTTGACACTCCTCCAACTCTTGGATGGTTCGCTGCCAAATAAATGGGTCTTGTTCGTATTGGTTAGGTGGTATTGTAGCTGTTGTCCATTCAGTGCGGCATAAGCCAGGTTGAGTAGTGGAATCAGGCTGAGTGGGTGAGTCAGGTTGAGTAATGGAGTCAGGTTGAGTGGGCGAGGACGCGTCCAAGTTCAATGGAGCAGCCATTTTGGGATCTTCAGTCTCCTGTTCCTCTTCTGGGTCAAAGGATAGCGTATCGAAGAATTTGTTCTCTTCACAGTCGAAAGCTGCAGAAGGGAGTGTTTCAGGAACAATTTGCTATCTTTCTGGTTGGTTGGGGTCTCGTGACAAGCAAGGACGTAGCAGGTTCTGATGGACTACTCTAGTGGAAGCACCTTCTTCCCCTTCAGGTTGTGTCTCATAAACAGGACCTTCGGTTCCAATCCGGTGTTTGACCCGATACGGGGTCTTCTGCAACCAGTACTCCAACTTGCCTCGAGAACATTTCTCTCGAACCAACACACGGTCCCCAGCCTTAAGAGCTGTCTCTCCCTGGGGAGTCGTCTCATGATGTTCCAGCTCCCGAAACCTGGTCTGCACAAGGCAATGCAGTCTGCAAATGGTGCGGATGTTCACGGACCCAGGTGGACACCCCCATCCATGGGTAGTCCTGCTCTGCATCCAACTCCAGCTCAGTGATCTCTCGCCCTTTTAGGCCAAACAGCAGGGTGTATGGTGTGTATCCAGTTATGCTGTGTACTCCATTGTTGTACACCCATACTAATTCAACCACAAATTCAGGCCAGCAAAGTTTTCTCTCCTCCAGCGTCCACGACATTTGAATCAGTGTTTTGAAACTCTCGCAAGCCCTATTTTCTTGTGGATGGTAGGGTGTCATCTGGGATTTCTCAATTTGATAAGGCGATACAGTTCTTCCATCACACGCCCTTGAAAACAGGTGCCTTGGTTGGAGTGAATTCTCTTCGGACACCCATATACTCAGATGAAGTCTCTGCAAAAGGCCTGCGCCGCTGATTCAGCAGTCTGATCCCGGGTCGGAGTTACCACAGCGAATTTGGTGAAATGATCAGTCATCACCAGGCAGTGTTCATATCCAAGGTTAGCCAGGCCTATAGTCAAGTAGTCGATCATTAACACTTCTAGGGGAGCAGAAGTCACAATGGTCTGAGTAGGAGCCCTCGGTTCTGGAGGCTTAGCCAGCTCACAAATTCTGCACTGTTGACAGGCTTCATCCACTGCAGCTTTCAGCCGAGGATGGTAGACCAAATTCTGCAGCCAATGGAATGTTTTCTCCAGGCCGAAGTGTTGCCCTTTTTTTGTGAGCCTCTGTGGCCAATTCGCAAAGCAACGTTTCTGGGAGCACCACTTGCCAGGTGACTCCCAACTCTCATGCTAACTGCACTTTCCGGTACAGGAGCCATCTTCCAGTTGAAGCCTCTCCCATTGCTGAAGAATCTGCAGAGTTCCCGGAGACAAGGTGTTTCTCTCTCTTTGGCTGGGAAGTTATTTCAAAGCCACTAATTGACTCAGCTGAGTGAGTTCCCTATCTTCCTGCTGAATCCGTACCCAGTCATAACGGGGTCATCCTAATGTGTGTTCTCTAGACGTCTCCCCGATCTGTCTCTGCGTGGCCACCAACGTCCTGTTGGGAGTTTGAAATTCTGGGATCTCTTCAGCCTCCAGCACTTCATCCTGGTTAGGGCCAGGTTGCTCGTGAGTCACTCTGGATAAAGCATCGGCATGCGTGTTCTCATCTCCTCTCCAAAGGGGATTTTGTAATGGTACTTGCCCATGCGAGCCATCCATCTCTGCTCCAGAGCCCCTAGTTTCGCATCTTCCAGATGAGCCAGAGGATTGTTATCAGTGCGAACCAAGACTTCGGACCTTGACAGATACTCCGCAAACTTTTCGGTCATGGCCCACACCAATGCCAGCAATTCCAACTTGAAAGAACTGTAGTTATCTGGGTTTTGTTCAGAGTTGTGAAGGGACCGACTCGCATATGCAATCACTCGCTCTTTTCCGCCCTGAATTTGTGACAATACAGCTCCTAGTCCATGCAGACTCCCATCGGTGTGAAGGATGAAGAGTTGAGAGAAGTCTGCATAGGCCAAGATGAGTGCTTCAGTCAGAGCCATCTTTAGGGCCCGGAAAGCTTCTTCCTGTCTTTCTTCCCACTGATTCGATTTTTTGCACCGGATGGCACTTCTTTCAACAGTTCCAACAGCGGGTTTACAATGCGAGTGAAGTTTTTTACGAACTGTCAATAATACCCAGTGAGTTGAAGAAAGGCCCGAACATCTTTCATTGTCTTCGGGATGGGCCAGTCCTGTACCGCTGCTATCTTCTCTCGTGATGGTTTCACCCCTTCAGCAGAGACGACATGTCCCAGTTATTTAATCTGCTTTTGGAAGAGGTGACATTTCTGAGGTTTCACCTTCAAGCCATGCTTCTGTAGTCGGCTCAACACCTGTTCCAGCCATTGCAGGTGCTCCTCAAAGGTGGAGGCGTAGACGATGTCATCCAAATAAATGATGGCACCCTTGTAGATCAAGTCTCCCAAACATCTCTCCATTAATCGTTAGAAGGTCCCAGGTGCCTTGGTAAGGCCGAAAGGCATCCGATTGAACTCGAACAACCTCATAGGCAGTATGAATGCAGTCTTCACCCGTTCACGCTCGAACATGGATACTTGCCAATACCCACTGGCCAGATCCAACGACAAGAAGTACTTTGCTTTTCCCAGAGCAGACAATGATTCTTCAATTCTCAGCAGTGGGTACGAATCTCGCATGGTGCAGACATTCAGTTTTCCGTAGTCTACACAGAAGTGCAGGGTACTGTCTTTCTTCCGTACTAGGCCAAAGGAGCAGCTCAAGGACTTTGACTTTCTCGGATGACTCCACTCTGCAGCATATGCGCCAACATCTCCTTCACCTCCTGGTACATTTGTGGTGGGATTTGTCGACATCATTCCCTAATGGGTGCGGCTTTTCCTGTTGGAATCTCTTGGGTGATAGCTGTGCAACACCCAAAATCGTCATGACGGGCAAAAACGTCCTGGTATCGCTCTAGCATCGCTTCCACTTGTACCTGTTGTGGTGGGAGTTCTGTTAGTTCGGCCCGCGTCCGTTCCAGAATACTGTGTCCTTCCTTTAGGTGATTAGATTCCGGTTTGGAGGACACCGTTACAGCCACTATCCAGGGATCTCCCTGTTTCACTGATAACTGAGCGACCTCTGGTGGTATCAGCTCTTCCGGCATGTCAGCTTTGCTGGCATACCCATGATCTGTGCGACTTCACTCTTGGGCGACCTGCATATATAAGGTATCAGCGTACTCAGGAAAAATTGTACAACTTTTGGGGTCCATTTTCTCCTGTTGCCCTTGCTAAAATAAAACAAATTGGATCTTAAGTAAATTTTTTGTGAAAGAAAGTTAAATGTTAATTTTTTTTTTTTTAAAGCATTCCAAAAATTCCTGTGAAGCACCTGAAGGGTTAATAAACTTCTTGAGTGTAGTTTTGAGTACCTTGAGGGGTGCAGTTTTTAGAATGGTGTCACTTTTGGGTATTTTCTATCATATAGACCCCTCAAAGTGATTTCAAATGTGGTCCCTAAAAAAAATGGTGTTGTAAAACTGAGAAATCGCCGGTCAACTTGTAACCCTTATAACTTCCTAACAAAAATAAAATTTGAGTTCCAAAATTGTTCTGATGTAAAGTAGACATGTGGAAAATGTTATTTAACAACTATTTTGTGTGACATATTTCTCTGTTTTAAGGGCATGAAAATTCAAAGTTGGAAAATTGCGGAATTTTCTCAATTATAGCAAGGTGACATTAACCCCTTATTAGGCGTTGGATTCCTGCAGCTGCACAGCGGGGATCCAGAGCCATACATCCAGTGGTCTCCCATTCCTTTCCGACCACTCAGGGACCTGCACAGCAATCTCAGCGATCCAGAGGCACTGCTCAGACCAGCTCTCTGGGTCTGGATGTTGCTGCCACCTCTGGACCAGCAATGGTAGCGCAACCTGCTTTGCAGGAAACCACTCCAGAGGCCGCTCGCCCATGCGCTAGTATAGACTATACTTGCTATGTGTGAATGGTGATGTATGTATGATTCTGGTGACTGACTCATTATGAAACCCCTTCCCTCTGATATTACGCATGTGGATAGGGAATTAGAGTTATAGTCAGCGCAAGTCAGTGGCAAGCCGTACGCCACAGTGCATACCGCACCGCTACACTAGCGTCCGATAGTGTGATGCCTCACGGCACTGTCGTACAGCGGCAGTAGTTACCGCCGCGCTGCAGTTAGCAGCATTTACTGGACGGTAGGTCAAGACGGACACCGACCTCTGCCTTGGGCCGTGTCCTGTGACGATATACCGTGTGTGCACGCCATCTGAGACCTGTGAAGCTACCAGGCTCGGCGTTTATGCTTTATTTGTACTAAAGCGCCTCTGTGAGTTTAACAGAGTCCGCTCTGCGCACCTCGGGTGACGTTTAACCCGAGCGCAGTATACCGCCATATAGCGAGTCTGCCATTACTCAGCAGCGGTTGTTACACCTACTGCACGGTGGACCCCGGGCTTCGAACGCACTTCCTATTATTTATATTTAGTGCGTTCCGCCGTCCCTAACAACCCACTTGCCACCGCTACAAGGCAAGTGGCAAGAACCAGACAAAGCTCCAGAATAGGCGCATCTAATAGCTGCGCCCAGTGGTGTAACTACAAAGTTATGGGCCCCGATGCAAACTTTCAAATGGGGCCCCCCCATGCCAAAATACATGCACATCTCCGCACCGCACACCTCATACATGCACGGCTCTGCTCCGCACACTTCATACACGTCTGGCTCCACTCCGCACACCTCGTACACACGCGGCTCCGCTCCGCACACCTCGTACACACGTGGCTTCGCTCCACACACCTTGTACACATGCGGCTCCGCTCCGTACACACGCGGCTCCTCTCCGTCCACCTCATACACATGCGGCTCTGCTCTGTACACTTCGTACACACAAGGCTCCTCTCTGTCCACCTCATACACACGCAGCTCCGCTTCGTACACACACGGCTCCGCTCACTTCGTACACACACGGCTGCGCTCCATACACTTCTTATACTCACGGCTCTGCTCCGTACACCTTGTACACACACGGCTCTACTACATTCACCCTGTAAACCCCTCCTGACCCCACACATAAACTTACCCTCATCCAGCACCATGACAATCAGCACAGCAGCATCCTGCATACACTGAGGCCCCTGATCATGTGACCCCTGACTCCTCCCCTCATGTGACCTCATCACAGGTCCTGTGCACACAGAACAACCATCGCGTCAGGCCAGTTGCAGCCTGGCAGCCAATCAAAGCACGGAGCTGCACAGCCAATGAGCGGCTGCAGCTCCCAGAGGCTGCTACTCCCCTGACACACCCACTACACAGCTCACCTTCAAAGTGCAAACTCGCCATCGGGCCCCTAAGCATTCCGGGCCCCGTCGCAGCTGCGAACGTGGTAGTTACACCCCTGGCTGCGCCTTTTCTGGGCAGCTGCGGGCTGCTCTTAGGCTGGGGGGGCAAGATCAATGGCCCCTTACCAGCCTGAGAACAGCATCCCCCAGCTGTGAGTTTTGCCAGGTTGGTTCACAAACAGAGGGGGGCCCCACGTCGGGTTTTCATTCATTCATTCTCTCCTGCTTGCTGTTGCCGGAAGAACAGGAAAGAATGACAGCCGCATTCAGCACCAGCCTCCGGGGAACAGCGCTTACTGCAGCGCTTCTTCCCCGGTGGCCATCCGTGAGCACGGAGGACAGTGTGAACTGTTGTCCGTGTGCACGTGTTAAGTACGTTTTGCGGATCGTGCACTCCCACAAACACTGACATGTCTTTTGTTTTGCACACGGACTGTGTGTCCGTGAAAACACGCTGACGTATGCAGAGAACCATTCATGCTAATGTGTCTACGTGTGTCAGTGTCTCCGCTACGTGAGGAAACTGTCACTACACGTACCGGAGCCACTGACGTGTGAAACCGGCCTCAATGTTAATCATAATCTGCTTCTGCCTTTACATCTGTCTCCACATCCTCCATGCATCTGAGAGCACTTGGTAACTGCACTTAGATAGATCCTGGCTGATGGCCGAATCATGCACCTTAATATGGAAACCCTTATTTATTATAATGATGGCTGGATCATACATGACAAGCATTTTCTACCTATTGTGTTCTCCCCTATTTCCTTATAGATTGTAAACATGGAAGCGAGTCCCTCACTCCACCTGTAACTGTTAAAATGTGTTACATTGTATTGTTTTTATTGCCTGTACATGTCATGCCTTAATTGCATATGTGCTGCGGAATATGTTGGCGCTACATAAATAAAAATGATTATCATTATCTCCTCTCTTCCGCTGTCAGACCTGGGTAATGTCTGATTTCCTATTCATCTGTAGTCTTTGGTGAGTGCTTTACTTTCTTAATACACTGTTATATAGAATATAAGAGCTTTACGTCTGCAAATGTGTTTTTTCATCCACATCTAGAAACTGTGATCTGTCCTACCTGAAGACTTAACATTTCTCACATATAAAAAGGAAGAGCGCAGATGACCTACCACATTTATGTCAGAAGGAGCAGAAAAAACAACTACAGTTGTGGCCAAAAGTATTGACACCCCTGCAATTCTGTCAGATAATACTCAGTTTCTTCCTGAAAATGATTGCAAACACAAATTCTTTGGTATTATTATCTTCATTTAATTTGTCTTAAATGAAAAAACACAAAAGAGAATGAAGCAAAAACCAAAACATTGATCATTTCACACAAAACTCCAAAAATGGGCCAGACAAAAGTATTGGCACCCTCAGCCTAATACTTGGTTGCACAACCTTTAGCCAAAATAACTGCCACCAACCGCTTCCGGTAACCATCAATGAGTTTCTTACAATGCTCTGCTGGAATTTTAGACCATTCTTCTTTGGCAAACTGCTCCAGGTCCCTAATATTTGAAGGGTGCCTTCTCCAAACTGCCATTTTTAGATCTCTCCACAGGTGTTCTATGGGATTCAGGTCTGGACTCATTGCTGGCCACCTTAGAAGTCCCAGTGCTTTCTCTCAAACCATTTTCTAGTGCTTTTTGAAGTGTGTTTTGGGTCATTGTCCTGCTGGAAGACCCATGACCTCTGAGGGAGACCCATCTTTCTCACACTGGGCCCTACATTATGCTGCAAAATTTGTTGGTAGTCTTCAGACTTCATAATGCCATGCACACAGTCAACCAGTCCAGTGCCAGAGGCAGCAAAGCAACCCCAAAACATCAGGGAACCTCCGCCATGTTTGACTGTAGGGACCGTGTTCTTTTCTTTGAATGCCTCTTTTTTTCTCCTGTAAACTGTATGTGAATGCCTTTGCCCAAAAAGCTCTACTTTTGTCTCATCTGACCAGAGAACACTCTTCCAAAATGTTTTCGGCTTTTTCAGGTAAGTTTTGGCAAACTTCAGCCTGGCTTTTTTATGTCTCGGGGTAAGAAGTGGGGTCTTCCTGGGTCTCCTACCATACAGTCCCTTTTCATTCAGACGCCGATGGATAGTACAGGTTGACACTGTTGTACCTTCGGACTGCAGGGCAGCTTGAACTTGTTTGGATGTTAGTCGAGGTTCTTTATCCAACATCCGCACAATCTTGCATCAAAATCTCTTGTCAATTTTTCTTTTCCATCCACATCTAGGGAGGTTAGCCACAGTGCCATGGGCTTTAAACTTCTTGATGACACTGCGCACGCTAGACACAGGAACATTCAGGTCTTTGGAGATGGACTTGTAGCCTTGAGATTGCTCATGCTTCCTCACAATTTGGTTTCTCAAGTCCTCAGACAGTTATTTGGTCTTCTTTCTTTTCTCCATGCTCAATGTGGTACACACAAGGACACAGGACAGAGGTTGAGTCAACTTTAATCCATGTCAACTGGCTGCAAGTGTGATTTAGTTATTGCCAACACCTGTTAGGTGCCACAGGTAAGTTACAGGTGCTGTTAATTACACAAATTAGAGAAACATCACATGATTTTTCAAACAGTGCCAATACTTTTGTCCACCCTCTTTTTTATGTTTGGCGTGGAATTATATCCAATTTGGCTTTAGGACAATTCTTTTTGGGTTTTTTCATTTAAGACAAATTAAATGAAGATAATAATACCAAAGAATTTGTGTTTGCAATCATTTGGCCGGGGTCACACTGGCGAGGAATACGGCAGAGTGAGAGGCGCTAAAAGCCCGCATTAGACACGGACAAATGATTCTCTATGGGGTCACTCGCACCAGGCGTATATTTCTCATCCGTATCCTATGCTCCCTGCCAATCGCAGCATGCTGCGATTGTCAGTGTACTACGCCCGTAGCACGCCAATGCAAGTCTATGGGCGCGCAAAAAATACGGATTACACACGGACCAGACGTGTGACCTGCGAGTAATACGCTGGTCTTTTGGCTGGTGACAGGAAATGGGCCAATCCATCATCAGGAAGCCTAGACATGCAAATGAGCTCAAAAAGCGCTCCAGACATCCAGGAAGTACGCCTCCACGGAGTACAGCAGCAGCATGGCGTCCACGTACATAAATGTTGAGATGCTCATTGTCCTGGTGCAGGAGCGTCCCGAAATCTGGGACCAACGTGATGCAAATTATGCAAACCGGGCAAGAAAGGAGGCGTCATGGAGGCGCATCTGTCGCCAGATGTACCATGACTTTGGTGACCGACCATGTGAGGAGCAGCATAAAATTCGTAAGTACAACGCAAAACATCAGTAACCTTAGCGCCAAAAAAAAAGGAATATAGAATCAGCACCCCCCTTCCTGTGCATCTACTTTTAGCCTCATGAGGCCGTTACATTTGGATGTGACACGTGGCTTCACACAGCCATAATTTGGGTTTAGGCCACAAGCTCCTCATCCTCCTAGACAAAAAAATTATTAAGTGTAGCTAAAGAGACCCTGTGTATCTGCCCAATTACATATGCCACCATGGGTATAAAGCACACCCCAGAAGGCCCCATGCCTAGACTACTGGTAGAAAATGTGACCTCTCAAATATGTGAATTTGACAATATTTCCTGTCACATTGCAGTGGAAGATGTGATGAAACGCTGGCGAAGCATCCGGGACCAGTACCGCCGGGAACGCCAGCAGCGGTCCAGGAGTGGGGATGCTGGATATGTTAAAAGAAAGTACATCTACTATGACCGCCTGTCCTTCCTCGCCCCAATTCTGGATCTGAGACCGTAAGTAGATACCTCACACCACATTACACAAATACTTTACAGGGCCAAAAATATTGATGTATTTTTGCCTCTGTTCTATTTCATAACAGAACTCAATCCAACCTTACGGATCGAGAAACGGCCTCAGAGGCAGAGCCCATAATAGATCCTGTAGGGGATGAGGTGGCTGGCCCATCTTCTCCCCCTACAAGAAGGATGGCAGAAGATGAGGCATCACAGGACAACCCAATGGCTGGCCAACACACAACACCACCAGGACGGTCTGCTGCTGCCGCATCACCCATCCTGGAAGAGCCGGGCAACTTGAGCAGCAGCCCAACTGGCCAGATCAGGGCCTCCCCACAGGCTGCTCTTACATCACGGCGAACACAAAGAAGGCGCCAGGTCACTATTCAAGAGAGCAGGACCAATGTGGACACAGGGGTGCTCAATTATTTATCTAGAGTAACGACAGATGATGGGGAGAAGGCCTATGCACGTAGCCTCACCCTTTATCTCCGTGCCCTTACCCATGAGGTCAGGCTCCGTATTAGGGGATGTATTCAGATCCTGCTTGATGCAAGCACCCCCCCCCCAATACCCCATACGAGGTATTCGAATATCTGGAGAGGTGGCAGCTCTCCCCCTGAAATCTAATGCGCATGAGACCATCCACACAGATGCTTGCTCAAGCAGGGTTCGAACAGCCCCTAATACGTGGGCCAACACCTCAACCCCTTCCTCCCACTACCCAACCTTCTATTCCGCATCCCCAAATGTCAGCCTCTAGCCAACTCCACCAATATGGCCACTTGTACCCACCCAGTGTTGGAGGCTGGTCCCAACCTGGTTGGGGACGATCTGGCTATCTTGGTGGGTATGAGCCACGTGCCTACCACAGCCAACAAGATGCCCCTCACCATCATCATTACTCTGGCCAGTATCCCCAACAGTCCCAGGAGGCAGGACAATTCCAGCATCATGGGCAACAGTATGGCCCCACACAGGGCGATGTTGGCCACAGTGTCCAGCAGCACCCACAGGCTGCTCTTCCACGTTCCCCTTCCCCAACCTATGAGGATTTATAAGTCTGATGGCCGGAGATGTCCAGTGCGGTTTAACTGGTGTTCCAAATAGAAAGGAAAAAACAGGTGTTCTCCATCACCAAACTTTTTTACCTAATTTAACATTCTAATTTTTTCACAATGTTTTCCAATCATATGAAAGAATACATCATGACAGGCAAGGCTACCGCACGCCTTTCAGACAGATATTACATGTGTGTACAAAACAGAATATTTAATCGCGCTATACTGTAATATGAAAGGATGAAAATACACTACTCACTTGCTCTTGCCTAGGAAAGGCGTGCTGGCCTTAGTGAAGTAGTCACCTTTTTTGCTAGCAATCTCTAGTAAAACAAATCAAGGCGACCAGCCTTCAGAATATCACGCTCTCTCTATGTCTTAACAAGTGAGTTTTGTTTTTTCATCCTTTCCAGTATAGCATAGTTAAATATTCTCTGTTCTACAGACAGGTAATATCTGTCTGAAAGCCGTGAGGTAGCCTTGCCTGTCGTGGTGGAATCTTTCTATGATTGGAAAACATTATGAAGAAATGTGAGTGTTATCTTTTAGCATTTATTTTGGTGATGGAGCTCACCTATTTTTTTCAATTCTAGTTTAATATTCTCATGCAGCAATGTTGTTATTGCCTAATCTTTTTTTGGGTTATGTTATGTAATGTTACTTTTCAAAAAAGTTAAAGAAGGCACAAAGGGTCATTTTGCCCATTGCCAAAATGTTCTTATGGCAATATTATGTTTGCCTTTAAGCAAACCAAAAAAAAAAGGCAAAACTAAAAATTTGTCTACTATAGAATCATAGAATCATAGAATCGTAGAGTTGGAAGGGACCTCCTGGGCCATCTGGTCCAACCCCCTGCTCAAAGCAGGATTCGCTAAATCATCCCAGTTAGATGTCTGTCCAGCCTCTGTTTGAAGACTTCCATTGAAGGAGAACTCACCACTTCTCGTGGCAGCCTGTTCCACTCATTGATCACTCTAACTGTCAAAAAGTTTTTTCTAATATCTAATCTGTGTCTCCTCCCATTCAGCTTCATCCCATTGCTTCTAGTCTTTCCTTGTGCAAATGAGAATAAAGTTGATCCTTCTACAATGTGACAGCCCTTTAGATATTTGTAGACAGCTATTAAGTCTCCTCTCAGTCTTCTCTTTTGCAAACTAAACATTCCCAAATCCTGCAACCTTTCCTCATAAGACAGGGTTTGCAGACCGGTCACCATTCTGGTCGCTCTTTTCTGAACTTGCTCCAGTTTGTTGATGTCTTTTTTAAAATGTGGTGCCCAAAATTGGACACAATATTCCAGATGAGGTCTGACCAAAGAGGAGTAGAGGGAAATAATGACTTCACGTGATCTAGACTGTATGCTTCTGTTAATACATCCTAGAATTGCATTTGCCTTTTTTGCTGCTGCATCACACTGTTGACTCATATTCAGTCTGCGATCTATTAGTATACCCAAGTCTTTTTCACATGTGCTGTCACTTAGCCCTATTCCTCCCATTCTATATATGCTTTTTTCATTTTTATTGCCCAGATGTAGTACTTTGCATTTCTCCCTGTTAAAAACCATTCTGTTAGTTGCTGCCCACTTCTCCAGTTTATTTAAATCTTTTTGAATCCTCTCTCTCTCTTCTCTAGTATTAGCTATCCCTCCTAGCTTTGTGTCATCAGCAAATTTAATCAGTTTACCCTCAATTCCTTCATCTAAATCGTTGATAAAGATGTTGAACAATACAGGGCCCAGGACAGAGCCCTGTGGTACCCCACTTGAGACATTCTTCCAACTGGATGTGCAGCCATTTACGACCACTCTTTGGGTCCGATCACTAAGCCAGTTATGAATCCACCTAACAGTTGCCTTGTCCATTCCATACTTAGTCATTTTTTCAATAAGGATTGTATGAGAGACTTTGTCAAATGCTTTGCTGAAGTCAAGATATACTATATCTACAGCATTTCCTTGATCCACCCAATCAGTAATACCATCATAGAAGGAAATTAAATTAGTCTGACATGACTTATTAGTTACAAACCCATGCTGACTCTGTTTAATCACTTCATTCTTATCCAGGTATTGACATACATGTTGTTTAATAATTTGTTCAAAGATCTTTCCTGGTATAGAAGTCAGACTCACCGGCCTATAGTTGCCTGGGTCCACCTTCTTCCCCTTTTTGAAGATAGGAACAGCATTTGCTCTTCTCCAGTCTTCTGGCACTTCTCCTGTTCTCCAAGAATTTTCAAAGATTATGGAGAGGGGTTCAAAAATTTCTTCTGCTATCTCCTTCAGTACTCTGGGGTGTAATTCATCTGGACCTGGAGACTTGAATACATTTAGGTTAGCTAAGTGTTTCCTCACTATCTTTCTGTTTATAGATATCCTGGATTCTTCTATTCCCTTAATAGGACAGTGAAGAACAGTTGATGTTACATTTCCTTTCTGAGAGAAAACAGATGCAAAATAGGAATTTAAAAGTTCAGCCTTCTCAACATCCTGTCTTACCATTTCATCATTTTCATCCTGTAAAAATCCTATAGCATCTTTGACTTTTCTTTTACTTTTGACATATCCCCAAAATCCTTTATTATTGCTTTTGACATCTCTTGCAAGCCTCAATTCATTTTCAGCTTTAGCTAATCTGATTTGTGCCTTGCAGGTTCTGCAGACAGCATTATATTCTTCTTTAGATATGCCTCCTTCTTTCCATTTTATAAACATTTTTTGCTTCCTTTTTAGCATGTGCTTAAGTTCTGTGTTCATCCATCCTGGTTTCCTTAAATGCTTCCTATTCTTCCCTCTTTTCGGAATTGTTAACAACTGTGCTTTGAGAATTTCATTTTTCAAGATTTCCCATCCTTCCTGGACATTTTTGTCTTTAAGGATATCCAGCCATTGGATCCCTCCAATTCTCTTTCTGAATCCCTTAAAATCTGCCTTTCTGAAATCTAACCTTGAAGGCACTGGGAACATGCAAATGATCTCCTAAAGACTCTTCCCCTGTTTTCTCCGATTTCCTCTTTTCAGCTGCAACGGCCAAAACCCAGTGATCGTTGAGCTCGCGGAGACTCTTCACTTATCCCAGAAGGCACTGGGAACATGCAAATGATCTCCTCAAGACTCTTCCCCTGGTTTCTCCGATTTCCTCTTTTCAGCTGCAACGGCCAAAACCCAGTGATCGTTGAGCTCGCGGAGACTCTTCACTTATCCCAGAAGGCACTGGGAATATGCAAATGATCTCCTCAAGACTCTTCCCCTGGTTTCTCCGATTTCCTCTTTTCAGCTGCAACGGCCAAAACCCAGTGATCGTTGAGCTCGCGGAGACTCTTCACTTATCCCAGAAGGCACTGGGAATATGCAAATGATCTCCTCAAGACTCTTCCCCTGGTTTCTCCGATTTCCTCTTTTCAGCTGCAGCGGCCAAAACCCAGTGATCGTTGAGCTCGCGGAGACTCTTCACTTATCCCAGAAGGCACTGGGAATATGCAAATGATCTCCTCAAGACTCTTCCCCTGGTTTAGTTAACGTCTCTGTGTGATTTTTCACAAACCATCACAACATACTAACATACACTAACCAATGCAATGAAACAGTCATAGAATCATAAGGGGTTGAGTAATATATATTTAGACACACTTAAAGAAACAAATTATAACATAGACACAGCATGCTCTTGCCAAGAAGTTGCCCCCTCAGGAGAGATAAAGTAATTAGTGAAAATATCACGCACTTTGAGGCCAGAAAGCGGTCTATGTTGAGGGGTCATAGGTGGTCTCACCCTGCGCACATTGTTCGGCCTATGCACAACACCATCAGAGGAGGAACAATCATGTATCCTGGTAAAGTTAGGCAGAACAACACAGGCTTTCACAACTTCATTCACATTTTGTTCACTCAACTGAATGGCAGACTGTAGTACCCGCCATTGGGCACAAAGAATCCCAAAGGAACATTCCACCAGTCGCCTAGCACGTGATAGGCGCAAGTTACAAATTCTGCACCTGTGGTCAAGGTTGCGTCGGGGATATGGCCTCATGACATTGCGCGATAACTGAAAGGCCTCATCTGCCACAAGGACATAAGGGACTGATTCTTTAGGGGAGCCTGGTAGCTGGCGTGGTGGTGGTAGATCCAACTGGTTGGTGCGTAGCCGCAGAGCCATTATGGAAGTTTTGAAGACTCTAGAGTCTCCCGTCCTTCCATAGGCCCCAATGTCAACAATTATAAACTTGTATTGAGGGTCTAACAGAGACAACAATACAACAGAAAAGTATTGTTTATAATTGAAGAATTGGGAGCCAGAGTTCGGCGGATTACGCACCCGGATATGTTTGCCATCCAGGGCCCCAATACAATTTTGAAAATGGCAGTCCTCCTCAAAGTCCCTTGATATCCTCAACCAGTCTTCCATCCTGGGCTCGGGCATGACCACTTGATGGAGTCTTGTCCAGATTTCTGTACATGTAGACCTCACTATGCCTGAAATGGTTGATCTTCCAATGAGAAACTCCTGGAGGAGGGCGGCATAAGACAGGCCAGTGGACAGGAAGCTGTAGAACAGCATAAATTGATAAGTTTAGAATGCCTAAAGTCCAAAAACATCAGTTACATGCCGACCAAACTTGGGAGGAATTGAGATAGAATAACACACACATATTTGGGTCCACAATGACTAAGTGATATGCAGTACATATTAGAGCTAACATTCTGGTGTGTAAGTTGAAACATATTTGGAGTAAGACGAGGGCATAAAACTTTGTCCAAGAAGGCAAACAAACATACTTTAGCACACACATTATGAACATAGAGAATGTGGTTGTGTAGTACATACCGTATTGTGAGTAGAAGTCGCTCCTCTGCAGATATCGCTTTGCGCATCCTTGTGTCCTGAAAGGTTATCACAGGGCGCACTGTCTCCAAGAGTCGATCAAATGTGGAAATGCTCATGCGACAGTACTGGTAACATTTATCAGAATGCTCCCGCAGAGAAGAATAGAGGCGGTGAAAATGACCTCTTGTGAGTCGTTGACTCAAAAGTGGATGGACCCACATGCGTCTCCTCCTCCGCGGATCCACTATCACTGGGTATGGTTGCCCAAAGCGCCGTGACAAAAGCCAGTTAAAGAGAACCTGCTCAGTTGTATTGAATCTCAGACCCTCTGCCATGTTGCACAAAGAACACTAACACACCTCGTGAAAGCAAGGTGACAAATGGACAGTATGGAGGCAGCCACCTGTTTCTGAGTGTATAAATAGGGTGCAGGCTAATGATTTAAATAGTTAGCAGGCCTCAAAACCGTTAAATGTCCATTTTGCAAGGCTGCGAGAAAATCTCGCCATACGGATTGCATACGGATACCATACGGATTACATACGGATGCAGACATGCGCAAAATACGCGACCTCACCTTGCTTACGGATGACCTACGGAGCACTATTTAGGGGTCATTCATCCGTATTACGCAAGTAAACTACGGAGCGCATTTTGCGCTGGTTAGTGTGACTCCAGCCTTTCAGGAAGAAACTGAGTATTATCTGACAGAATTGCAGGGGTGTCAATACTTTTGGCCACAACCAGGGACGTTTTTAGGGGGGGACGGGGAGTGTAATCGCCCAGGGCACCACCCAAGCCAGGGGGCGCCTGCCCAGGGCCGCCATCAGGGCATGACAGCCCTTACTGCTGTATGGGGCCCGATGAACAGCAGTACAGAAGGGGGCCCCGCAGATCAGGGGCCCCGCTCCTGTGCTTACAGTCATTGGGCCCCAAGTGCTGCATGTCATGGGGCACCAGGCGGGCCCCAAGTGTGCGCTGCGGCCGGGCCTGCAGCGCGCACATCAGCAGAGCCGCCATAGCGGCCGACATCAGAGCTACAGAAGAGCTGAAGGACCTGTGGTGACGTCATCATTTCCACAGTCCTTCACCATTGATCAGCCCGCCCCCTGATCACATGACGATGACGTCACCACAGGTCCTTTCAGCTCAGCCTCACACAGCTGCACCTCCAACTTCAACGCAGGAGCAAGGCCCGGTAAGAAAAAAGTTTTTATTTTATTTTATTATTGAAAGAGGCAATATGTTTCCCTGGCAGAATGGAGACTGGGGGACAGGACTGGAGACACACAGAGGCAAATATGGAGAAATGGGGGCAGAATGCAAGACATGGGGGCAGAATGCAAGACATGATGGGGGCAGAATGCAAGACATGATGGGGCAGAATGCAAGACATGATGGGGACAGAATGCAAGACATGATGGGGGCAGAATGCAAGACATGATGGGGCAGAATGCAAGACATGATAGGGCAGAAAGCAAGACATGATGGGGCAGAAAGCAAGACATGATGGGGCAGAATGCAGACATGATGGGGCAGAATGCAAGACATGATGGGGCAGAATGCAGACATGATGGGGCAGAATGCAGATATGATGGGGCAGAATGCAGATATGATGGGGGAAGAATGCAAGACATAATGGGGCAGAATGCAAGACATGATGGGGCAGAATGCAAGACATGGGGGCAGAAAGCAGACATGATGGGGCAAAATGCAGATATGATGGGGCAGAATGCAAGACATAATGGGGAATGCACGACATGATGGGGCAGAATGCAAGACATGATGGGGCAGAATGCAGATATGATGGGGCAGAATGCAGATATGAAGGGGGCAGAAAGCCTGACATAATGGGGCAGAATGTAAGACATGATGGGGGCAGAATGTACGACATGATGGGGGCAGAATGCAAGACATGGGGGCAGAATGCAAGACAATGGGGGCAGAATGCAGACGTGATGGGGCAGAATGCAGACGTGATGGGGCAGAATGCAGACGTGATGGGGCAGAATGCAGATATGATGGGGGCAGAATGCAGACATGATGGGGGCAGAATGCAAGACATGATGGGAGCAGAATGCAGACATGATGGGGCAGAATGCAGATATGATGGGGCAGAATGCAAGACATAATGGGGCAGAATGCAAGACATGGGGGCAGAATGCAGACATGATGGGGGCAAAATGCAGATATGATGGGGGCAGAATGCAGACATGATGGGGCAGAATGCAGATATGATGGGGGCAGAATGCAAGACATGGGGCAGAATGCAAGACATGATGGGGACAGAATGCAAGACATGGGGACAGAATGCTGGAAATGATGGGGCAGAATGCAAGACATGATGGGGCAGAATGCTGGACATGATGGGGGCAGAATGCAAGACATGATGGGGCAGAATGCAGATATGATGGGGGCAGAATGCAAGACATGATGGGGGCAGAATGCAGACATGATAGGGCAGAATGCAGATATGATGGGGGCAGAATGCAAGACATGGGGGCAGATTGCAAGACATGATGGGGCAGATTGCAAGACATGATGGGGGCAGATTGCAAGACATGATGGGGCAGAATGCAGACATGATGGGGCAGAATGCAAGACATGATGAGGCAGATTGCAAGACATGATGGGGGCAGAATGTACGACATGATGGGGGCAGAATGCAAGACATGGGGGCAGAATGCAAGACAATGGGGGCAGAATGCAGACGTGATGGGGCAGAATGCAGACGTGATGGGGCAGAATGCAGATATGATGGGGGCAGAATGCAGACATGATGGGGCAGAATGCAAGACATAATGGGGGCAGAATGCAAGACATGATGGGGCAGATTGCAAGACATAATGGGGCAGATTGCAAGACATAATGGGGCAGATTGCAAGACATAATGGGGCAGAATGCAGACATGATGGGGCAGAATGCAAGACATGGGGCAGATTGCAGACATGATGGGGCAGATTGCAAGACATGATGGGGCAGATTGCAAGACATAATGGGGCAGATTGCAAGACATAATGGGGCAGAATGCAGACATGATGGGGCAGAATGCAAGACATGGGGCAGATTGCAGACATGATGGGGCAGAATGCAAGACATGGGGCAGATTGCAAGACATGATGGGGCAGATTGCAAGACATGATGGGGCAGAATGCAGACATGATGGGGGCAGAATGCAAGACATGGGAGCAGAATGCAAGACATGATGGGGGCAGATTGCAAGACATGATGGGGCAGAATGCAGACATGATGGGGGAAGAATGCAAACATGATGGGGCAGAATGCAAGACATGGGGGCAGAATGCAGATATGATGGGGGCAGAATGCAGACATGGGGGCAGAATGTGCCAGTAAGACAGGATGGGGCAGAATGTGACAGTGAGACACAGGAGGGGGCAGAAAGTGAGACATGGGGGCAGAAAGCAAGACATGGGGCAGAATGTGACAGTAAGACACAGCACGGGGCAGAATGTGAGACATGGGGGCAGAATGTGACAGTAAGACACAGCAGGGGGCAGAATGTGACAGTAAGACACAGGAGGGGGCAGAATGCAAGACATGGGGGCAGATTGTGACAGTGAGACACAGGAGGGGGCCGAATGTGAGACATGGGGGCAGAATGTGACATTGAGACACAGGAGGGGGCAGAATGTGACAGTAATGACACAGGAGGGGGCAGAATGTGAGACATTGGGGCAGAATGGACATGGGGCAGAATGTGACAGTAAGACACAGGAGGGGGCAGAATGTGACAGTGAGACACAGGAGGGGGCAGAATGTGACAGTGAGACACAGGAGGGGGCAGAATGTGACAGTAAGACACAGGAGGGGGCAGAATGTGACAGTAAGACACAGGAGGGGGGCAGAATGTGACAGTGAGACGCAGGAGGGGGCAGAATGTGAGGCACGGGGGCAGAATGTGACAGTAAGACAAAGGAGGGGGCAGAATGTGACAGTAAGACACAGGAGGGGGGCAGAATGTGACAGTAAGACACAGGAGGGGGGCAGAATGTGACAGTGAGACGCAGGAGGGGGCAGAATGTGAGGCAAGTGGGCAGAATGTGACAGTAAGACACAGGAAGGGGCAGAATGTGAAAGTGAGACACAGGAAGGGGCAGAATGTGAGACACAGGGGGCAGGATGGGAGACACATGGTGCAGGATCATGGGGCAGGATGGATACGATGTAGACGGGGCAGGATCGGGAGATCATATGAGGGCAGAATGGATACTCATGAGGGCAGAATGAGAGAAAATATGACTGAAGTTAGGAATGAGACACACAGGGGTCAGGATGGGGGATATTATTACCATAGGGGCTAATTAAGGAATATTATTACTGCAGTGATGTATTTATTTTATTTTTTTTGAGGATACTGTGGTGCTTAGCCTGCTGTCTTTGTGTGTAATATCGGGGGGTGATGCCTTCGAGGATTGGATTGATGCAAAGGTAAGACACGTTTATCTAAGTTTATCTAAAGTATTCAGCATGTTAATGTTCAGGGGGGGGCGCTTTTTCGATGTTCGCCCTGTTGGCAAAATTCCATAGAAACTGCCCTGGCCACAACTGTAGGTGAAGGAGTTACACAGCAGCAAAAATATAGATTTCTAATGAGGATTACTTAAGAAATTGCCAAATTTTACATTTAGAAAGCAAACTGTAACATATAAATGGTCATCGTAAGACCTTTTACAATAAATTACATTGCAGGTATGACAGAATTTGCATTTGAAAGTTGAAGCACAGACTCTCCGATTATAATAATGCAGACAATCATGTTTAGGGTGTTAGCGTGGGTGGTCTGGAGAAGGAACCTCTGGGAGTGGACCCTTTGGACCGTGGCACCGAGGGGCCCCGGGCAAGCTGCCAGATGGAACAGACCCCTATACAGGGACCGTTAGGAGCAGGCCCAGGGGTTCGAGTACCACAGTAGCCGGTACTGAGAGGGGCGACTCAGGATGGACCGGAGTAAGACTGAGACTGGAGTAAAGAATAACAGAACAAGACTGGAACCAGGAGGCTGGAATGAAGAGAGACAGAAGACTGGAACGAGGAGGAATGACAGGAGTAGGAACACTGGAGACTGGACTGGAGTAGGACGGCAAGGACACTGAAGGCAGGACTGGAGTAGGACAGCAGGAACACTGGAAGCTGGACTGGAGAAGGACGGCAGGAGCACTGGAGGCAGGACTGGAGTAGGACGACAGGAACACTGGAGACAGGACTGGAGTAGGACGGCAGGAACACTGGAGACAGGACTGGAGTAGGACGGCAGGAACACTGGAGACAGGACTGGAGTAGGGCGGCAGGATCACTGGAAGCAGGACTGGAGTAGGACGGCAGGAACACTGGAGGCTGGACTGCGGACGAGAACAAGGAACACAGGTAGCAGAACTGAGAGGCTGCTGCGGGGAGCAGCCGAGAACGGAACTGCAGGAGCAGAGAGCACACGATGAAGCGAGGCCAGAGTGCTAGTAAACACAACGATCAGGCGCCTCCCTCAGGGGGAAGCGGCCTGATATGGCCCCATCTGGTCAGCCATTGGTCCAAAGGTGCTTCCGGGTCAGGGCACAGCCGGAGCATAAGAAGCAGGAAGGAGGCGCGGCCGCGGCCTATGGCTCATGCGCATAGCATGCAGGGAAGGCATCGGTCGCGAGCCCGTCTCAGGTGACCGCCATGGCCGTCGGGTGGAGAGAGGCTGCAGCGTGGGAGCGGAGGCCAACTGTGGCGTGGGAGCGGAGGTCGGGTGAGTATGGCGGAGCGGTGTAACATAGGGTTGCAACAATTATGTGCATTTAAAACTTTTGATCAGTGGTTTGAAAAACTAATTTGTAAATAATCCTCTTTTCTCTCTTGATGCTACAAAGGAGGGATTTCCTATGTACGAAAGAATAACATGAAATATTGAGACAGATTTATAGATATTTTTAACCTCAACTGTGCTATACCTGCAGCATATTTTTATCACATAACAGTAAAAATGATTACTTATTAGTAATTGGATTTTCCAGAACCCACAACAGCACCATGGAGAGAGAGGATATGCCCCAAGGACAGGGAACCCTACAGTTTTAAAAGGCGGAGCCCTCTAGGGCACTTCAGTGGTTTACAGAGCATAAGAGGAACTCCGTTTGGTTAGTATGGTAGACATATATATGTACAAGCATGAAACAGGCTTCACTTTCGTGATATAGCACCAAACCCTGTACACAATTATATCAGTAAATACAATTTTTTACTCTTTTACGCCACCTTGTGAGACAACTGTGCACCATCCACCAGAGAAAAGTGAGGGAATAAGGAAGGGTGCTGTCATGGATTCTGGAAAATACGATTGCCGGTAAGTAATCATCATTTTTCCCATTCCCCGCAATAGCACTATGGAGAGAGATTACTGATGAATCCCCTAGGGAGGGTCCAACACTTGTAGGACTTTCCTCCCAAAAGTGAGATAAACCAGCACCCAAATTCAACCTATAATGCTTGAAGAAAGTGGAGGGTAAAGATCACGTGACTGACCAAAAGATTTGTTCTGGAGAAGCATTAGCCCTCTCAGCCCAGGATGTATAAACAGCACTTGTGGAGTGTGTTTTAATATTATCAGGGGGAGTAAAGCCCCATGATGTGTATGCCAGATAAATCCCTGTCCTGTCCCATCTGGCTATGGACCCTTTGATCTTGTGCCTCTGTCATGATCCAGTACGGGGCTTTGTCTTTGTCCCATCCTGGTCAGACAGGGGTGTATATTTTCTGCCTCTCTCTGGCAGAGGGCGGCTATTTAGTTGCCAATCGACCTAGGTCCGGTGTCCGTTATACTCCTGCCCTCTGAGTTAGTTGACCCCTTGCGTGCCCGTGCCTTGTGCCTGATATCTTGTTGCTTGTTTGGTTTTGACCCGGTCCATCTCTTCGTTGTGAGTTTGTGAGTTTTGCCCGTTCTGGTTTACTGATTTCTTGCTACGTCCTGACTATCTGTTCAGTCTCATCCTTTGGTACTGTCGTGCTATCTCGTGCTTTGACCCCGGCCTGATCTGGTTTACGCCTCTGTCTATGCCCCTTGGTAACTTTGTCCCATAGTTAGCCTTCTAGGAGTTTTCCTTCAGCTCCTAGCTCTCTGGAGCTTAGGCCACGCCCCCAGCAGTCACGTGCTTCAGGTCCTGTTTGTCTGAAGCACGCATCTTCACCGCTGCTGCCTCGCTCCACAGGTATCTTTGAGCATAGTTTGTCTTACTCAGGACACGCGCACTGGCTCAGTGAGCAAGTGCAGTGCAGTGTTCCTGACAGCCTCCTTGCTTGTTTACATACGCCACCACTGTTTTAGTGTCTGAAAGTATTTTCACGTGGCGGTTTCTTACCCCCGGTATAATTAGTAGTAAGGATAGTGTGGTAGCAGTTAGCTTCTTCATGTTGGAGGATGAGTCTAACAGATTGTGAGCCCATCCCCCTTGGAGGATCCCCCCCACCTTGTGAGTGCTCCCCATCTGAACGGACTTGCGTCTGTGGTGGCTACTTTGAGATTTCGTATTCCCCATGGCACTCCTCAGGAGAGATTTCTTTTGCATTGCCACCATCTTAAGTATTCTTTTGGGGCCCTTAACATAACCCTTTTGTCCAGATTTTGTTTGGCTTTTTCTCCCTATTACAGGATTTCCCGCTGAAGTTTCCTGAAATGGGATTGTACCCAAGTTACAGCAGGGATACAGGACGTTAAGGTTCCCAGGATTGACATAGCCCTTCTCACGGTTGTCATCGGGTTCTTGACCAACTCGGAAGTTTGCCAGCACATCTTTTTAATTTTTTTCTCTGGGGAGAAAAGAAGATAGACTTCTGGAATTTAATGGCATCCCCAAAAATAGTTGCACCTGCTCTGGCTTTATTCGACATTTTTCCAAGTTTATCATCCATCTCAGAGAGCACAATATCTCCCTTACTCTTTTTTACTGCTTTTGCAAACTCTACTTCTCATTTTCCCACAATCAAGAAGTTGTCTAAATAGGGGATAAATAGAATGCCTTCCTCTCTTATATGGGCCTACACTTCCACCACTATTTTTTTGCAAATGTTCTTGGGGCCATAGATAGGCTAAAGGGGAGGACTTGAAACTGTAGGTGTATTAGGTGTACCTGTACATTGACTGCTACCCTGAGGTATTTTTGGTGATTTTGAAAGATAGGCACATGGTAATAAGCAAGTCTGAGGTCTATGGTGGCCATAAAACTCTCCGAGAATAGCAGCTTTACCGATTTTTTACTCGATTGTCTCCATCCAGAAGTGCTTGTTGACTAAGAACTGATTTAGACCTTTTAGATCTATAATTGTCCGGAAAGACTGGTCTGTTTTTTTTCTTAGAAATAGGGTTCTGTAAAACCCTTCTCCTCCTCCCCTCTTGGTACTAGAGGCAACACCCCTTTTCTTATTAGAGACACTATTTCCCTCTCTAGGGCCCTTTGATTTGCCCCTGAGTATTGATCTTTTGTGATCACATATCTCTCCAGATGGGGGATGGGAAAAATTCTAATTTCATGTCTTCCCTTATGGTGCTTAGTATCCTTGGGCTCAGGGAAATCTGTTCCCAGGCAGGGTGAAAGTGGCTCAGCCTTCCACCAACCTGGGCACTGGCGTCATTGTCTTCCCATTTTATTTGTGAACACGGATTAAAAAAAACTGTCCCCTTGGGTGGTTATTCCTTTACTTCTAGCCGCGTTCCATTTTGTGTCCCTTTGTCTTGGAGACTGCTGAAAGAAAAGACCTTTTGAATTTCTGGGCATTAGATTTTGGGAACCCTTTCTTTGACTCCGCCGCTTTATCAAAGATCCCATCTATGGACGACCTGAAGAGGTATTCACCCTCAAAGGGTATGCCGCAGAGCCTAGACTTTGGGTGGAAGTCTCCTGCCAAATTTTTTAACCATAGGACCCCTCCTAAATTTGAGAAGGCACAGATACGTGCTGTTAATCAGACTGCGTCTGCTGAAGCATCTCCAAGGAAATCTGCTACTTTTGTTATCTTCGGAAGGCTGGCGAGCAGTTGATCTCTTGGGCACTTCTTCCTAATCTGTTCCTGTAACCGGCTAAGCCAAAAGCTCAAAGATTTTGCTGTACATGTGACCGCTATGTTTGGTTTAAAGGCTGTTGCTCCTGCCTCCCATGCTTTCTTTAGAAAGCTTTCTGCTTTCCTATCATGAGAGTCCTTTGGAAGCCCGAACTGGAGCAAAGAATTTTGGGATACCTTGCTCACTGCTACATCTGTCTTGTGTGCTTTTTCCCAGATTTCTGAGTCCTCAGCTTCAAAGAGATACTTTTGATTGATCTCCCTCGGGATAAGAGCCTTTCTGGCTTGCCTTTTCCACTCTTTTCTGATCAGGCAGACTATGTTTTTATATGGACAGAAAAACACTTTTACTTCCCAACCTCTAGTCCCCCAAACATCAGGTCTTGCATAGATTTGGGCTCTTTAATTTCCTCAACCTTATGGTTGCCCGAACCGCCTTCACCAGTTTATTTGTATCTTCTACTGGGAAACAGGATGGGCTTCTACTATCGAAAGAGGAGGATGAGGCGGCATTTGTATAGTAGTCGCCTAATTGCTAGTCTTCAATCTCTTCCTCGGAGTGTCACGATACTAGTGGAGACAACTGGACACCAGTGGCTAGGTCAAAGAGACTGCAGACACAATGGGTTGTGCAAGCAATATTGTATTAGTGATCTGAATGCAATATAGCATATAAGTCCAGATAAATGTTCAGTCAATCTGATAAATGGTAATAGCAGAGTTGATACTCTGCGACACAGCATTCAAAGTCACTGAGCAATGCGGGCACAAGACACAGACTCTTGCAGAGCGGAGGAACACACTAGCTGGCTGGAGTTCTTACTTCACCGCAGGTGTAGTCAGGCAGAGGTTCCTGAAGTCAAGTGTTCAGCAATCACTCGGTCAGCAAGCAGGGATCCAGACGTGCAGGTCGACGGAGGACTCCGCCGTTAAGAGAGGACCAACAGGGATAGTAAGTGCAGGCTTGGGACTGCAGAGGCACAAAGTCCAAAACATAATACTCAAGCAATGAAACAGAACAGGTGCTGGCTTTATATACAGCTTTGGCAGGAAGCAAGATGGCCGACTTGTGAAACATCAAGATCCATGTTAACTAAGGGCAAGTCTAAGGGCAAGAAAAAACAGATTCTAGGACTAGATACTGACATTACTCCCACCTCAAGGATGGCCTCCGGACGACCCTAAACCAGGCTTGCCAGGGTACCTTTGATGGAACTGCTCAATCAGTCGGGAGGCGTTAATATTATCCACGGGTTCCCAGGAATTCTCCTCTGAGGAATAGCCTTGCCATTTAATCAAATACTGCAGTCGATTTCTGTAGATTCTTGAATCCAGAATCCTCTCAGCGATGAACTGCTCTTGACCATCCACAAGAACGGGATCAGGAGGAGGAGATGTACGTCCTGGAAAAGGATTTGGTACTGCAGTCTTTAGTAGAGAAGTATGAAAGACAGGATGTATCTTCAGTGTTCTTGGGAGTTTTAAGCAACATGCAACAGCACCTACCAGGCCACTGATCCTATAAGGACCGATGTACTTCTGTCCCAACTTAGGGGAAGGGATCTTCATCTTTAAAGTCTTCGTAGATAACCAGACTACATCTCCTACCTTAAATATTGGTGTTGGTTTGCGAAATCTGTCAGCTGCATTCTTTTACCTTTCTTGTGCGGAACCCAAAGTCTCTTTCAGAAGTTCAAGGTTCTGTTGAAGTGAAGAGATCCTGTCGGCAACTGCTGGTAAAGATGTATCTACCGGTAATCTGGGGAGAATGCTAGGGTGATATCCCAGGTTAGCGTAGAATGGAGACTGCTTGGTGGAGCCACTCTGGGAGTTGTTATAAGAAAATTCAGCCAATGGGAGTAGCCTTACCCAATCATCTTGCAAATGGCAAACGTAGCAGCGAAGATATTGCTCTAGTGTTTGGTTGGTACGTTCTGTCTGCCCGTTGGACTGTGGGTGGAAAGCAGAAGATAAGTTAACTTCTATGCCTAATGCTGAACAAAAGCTTCGCCAAAACTTTGAAGTAAATTGAACTCCACGGTCAGAAACAACTTCATCCGGAACCCCGTGCAGGCAAAAGATGTTCTGGATAATTAGGTCAGCAGTGTCCTTCGCAGAGGGTAAACCGGAACAAGGGATGAAATGGGCCGCCTAGGTCAGGCGATCGACCACCACCAAAATCGCGCTCTTTCCCTCGGAAAGGGGCAGTTCTACAATAAAGTCCATAGAAATGGATCCCCACGGGCGAGACGGCACCGGCAAAGGCTGTAACAGACCAATAAGGGAGTCACGTGGAACCTTGAATTTGGCACATACCTCACAAGATGAAACGTACTTCTGGACATCCTTCCGAAAACCTGGCCACCAGAAGAAGCGAGATAAGAATTCTTGAGTCTTCTGAATTCCTCTGTGCCCTGCAACCTTACAATCATGAACCAATCTCAACACTCTTAACCTCACGGCTTCAGGAATGTAGAGGCGCCGTTCCCGGGTCCAAACTCCATTCCTAAAAAGAAGGCTTACCTCATCAGATGGCTGAGACAGGAAAAGATCAGAGTTGTAAGCTTCTTTGATGACCTGCAACAAATCTTGATTATGAATGACTCCTACAAAATTGCAATCAGAAAGTATGGTCTTAGGTGGAGCATCTGGAACAGCGTCAGTGGAGTACATCCGGGATAGAGCATCTGCTTTTCCATTGCACGAACCTGGTCTATAAGAGATTGTAAAATTGAATTGATTAAGGAAAAGACTCCAGCGGGCCTGCCGTGGGGTCAGGCATCTTGCTGACCTGATGAACTCAAGGTTGCGGTGATCCGTGGGGACCACGATCGGCTGTGAAGCTCCTTGCAGAAGATGTCTCCACTCCTTGAAGGTGGCGATCATAGCCAGTAATTCTTTATTTCTTACATCGTAGTTCTTTTCAGCAGGAGACAGTCGCTTGGAAAGAAAAGCACAAGGATGAAGTAAATTCTTCTCACCTGTTCTTTGGGACAGTATAGCCCCGGTGGCACAGTTTGAGACATCTACTTCAATAATGAAGGCGAGTTCCGGGTCAGGGTGGATCAGTACCGGTGCTGACGTGAACTCGGTCTTGAGCCGAGAGAATGCTTCTTGGGCTTGAAGGGACCAAATAAATGCTGTCTTCTTCTGTGTCAACTGGGTGATGGGCGAGACGATATCAGAGAAGTTCTTGATGAAACATCTGTAGAAGTTAGCAAATCCGATGAAGCGTTGGACCTCTTTGACATTCTTGGGGATTGGCCACTCCTGAATCGCCTTGATCTTGCTGTTATCCATACTCAGACCCTGTGGGGAAATTACATAACCTAAGAATTGGATCTCCGACTTGTGAAATTCGCATTTCCCCAGCTTGATGTACAGATGGTGTTCCCTCAACCGCTGCAAGACAGTCTTGACATGTTGCTGATGTTCCTCCATGGAACTAGAAAAAATCAGAATGTCATCCAAATAGATTGCGACAAAAAGATCAAGAATGTCTCTGAAAATATCATTTACTAGATGTTGGAAAGTTGCTGGGGCATTGCAAAGTCCAAATGGCATGACCAAATACTCAGTGTCCATATCGAGACCTAAATGCTGTTTTCCATTCGTCTCCAGATCTTATATGGACTAGATTATATGCCCCGCGTAGGTCCAATTTTGAAAAGACCTTGGCCTGACGAACTCTCTCGAGAAGCTCCGGAATTAATAGCAGGGGGTAGCGGTTCTTGATGGTTACCTTGTTAATTTCCCGGTAATCAACACAGGGTCTGAGGGATCCATCCTTCTTTTTAACAAAAAATATGGGTGCACTGGCTGGAGAGGATGAGGGGCATATAAATCCCTTAGACAGGTTCTCGTCGATATATTCTTTGAGAGTCTTGAGCTCAGGACCGGACAATGGATAAATATTACCAAAAGGAATGGAAGCAGCAGGCAGAAGCTCGATTGGGCAGTCATAAGAGCGGTGTGGTGGTAATTTATCTGAATTCTTTTTATCGCACACATCCGAAAATTCTTTATAAACTGCCGGTAACCTTAGGTCCGATGATGGGTTGCCCGGAGATGAATCAATCGATTTCTCAGAAGTTACCTCTTTAGCTGGGAAGCGTAATCTCTTAGTCTCCCAGTCAATGATGGGATTTTGAGCCTGCAACCAGGCTAAACCCAAGATAATAGGGAAATGGGGAGAGGAAATCAGAAGGAAGGGAAATTTCTCCTGGTGATCATCTCCCATGGGGACCTTCATTGGTTCAGTCTGCTGGTCTACGGGCCCCGAGGTCAAAGGGGACCCATCCACAGTCTCCATCAGAATTGAAGATACTCTTCTCTGTGATCGGATTCCATATTCCTTAGCAAAAGAAGTGTCCATGAAGTTACCGCTAGCCCCAGAGTCTATCATGGCAGAACTGTTAACCCAACGGGAGTCAATCCAGATCTTGATAGGAAGGTAACAATGTAAATCTTTTTTCTTATTGCAAGGGTATGAAACTGCAGAAGATAGAATAAGAGCATTAATGGGTAGTATCGTTTTGGATGTAACAGAGTTCATATCTGAAAAGTCATAATCAGGAACTGTTGCTGCAATTTCGGGTGGCCCTGATTCGGAAGTTATGGAGTATGATTCAGAGAAGTCGCGTTCTACCACGGCTGCGGTTGTCCTGCGAGAACGATTGGGGCAGTTGATAATAAAATGTCCTGACTTCCCACAGTAAAAACATAAATTCTCCTTGAAGTGAAATTCCTTCCGTTCGTCACTTACTCGACTTCGTAGGGAATTTACCTGCATCGGCTCAGGTGCGGACTCCTGAGGACTTGGGTCCGGGATTCTCCTTAGGAAGGAAAGGAAGAAGTGATTTATTGCTGCGGTTCATCTCAGACCACCTTTCTAGTTTTCGTTCGGAGATGCGAGCGTCTAGGCGAATACAGTGATTGATGAAATCACCTAGAGCAGTGGGAGCCTCCGCACGTGCAAGCTCGTCCTTGATAGAACTGGACAACCCCTTCTTAAATATTGAGTACTTTGCTGCACTATTCCAGGTGGTGTCCTGAGCCCACCTTCTAAAATCCATAGCATACTCAGTCACTGGGCGTTTACCTTGACGCAAATTCAGCAGGGCCGTCTCAGCTGTAAGCAGGGCTGCCACTAGGAATTTCGGGGCCCCATACTGCCAAAATTTTCGGGGCCCCCTTTAGACTCCGCCCAGGCTCCATCCAGCCCCGCCTCCACCACTCGAACTGTCCACAGTCCCACCGCTCTCTTGGATAAACTCCACTTCTCACCTATCACACATTAACAGTTCCCATCACCAGGTCACACATATAGCCAGCAGCTTTTGCTTTGGCCAAAAGATTGTTTTAAGTCGCCACCATAACAGGGTAGACACTTTTGGCCAGGCCCTACTCTACTGTAACCTATTAAATATTTGTTAAAATATGCAATACAATTTAGGTATATTTTTATTTATTTTTCAATTTTTTAAAATGACCAATAATATCACATACAAGGAACAAATACCGCTACACCATGTCCAGACCACATATTACCACCACATAGTGACCTATAATAAGACATACAAGGAACAAATACCGCCATACCATGACCAGACCACATATTACTACCATAGTGACCGAATAATATCACATACAACGAACAAATACCACCGCACCATGAACAGACCGCAAATTACCACCACAAAGTGACCAAATAATAGAATATACAAGGGACAAATACCACTGCACCATGCCCAGACCACATATTACCACCACATGGAGACTGAATACTACAATACTGACATTAATTAAAAAAACATAATACTATGACCATAAGAGACATTATACACACAAGATCTGTACTTAGTATGCAGTGTCTGTGTACAGGTAATATAGTGATCAATGACATTATACACAGGAGCTCTGTATATAATGTACAGGTAACACAGTGATCACCGGTGACATTATACACAGGACCTCTGTACAGGTAACACACTAACTCACCAGTGATGTCTCTAGGTGAAGTCCTTCATCTTTGTTTTTCATCTTTCATCCAGCACAGATCGCCATCACGTCTTCCAGCCAGGACTTGTCTCTGCAGGAAATATCACAGTTATCTAGAGCTCCGCTTGCAGAACACATTACTTATTTTTTCCCAACTTCTACATTACACCACATGAAGAAAAAAAGGCGACATAGTATCACTCTACACAGTAACAGGACCGCCCCCCCATTTACAACAGTATCCTCAAGAAAATAAAATACATCACTGCAGTAATAATATCCCTTAATTAGCCCCTATGGTAATAATATCCCCCATCCTGACTCCCGTGTGTCTCATTTTTGACTTCAGCCATATGTTCTCCCATCCCACCCTCATCAGTATCCATTCTGCCCCATATGATCTCCCCTCCTGACCAATCTGTCTAAATCGTATCCATCCTGCCCCATGACCCTGCTCCATCTATCTCCAATCATGCCCGGTGTCTCACATTCTGCCCCCTCCTGTGTCTCATTGTCACATTCTGCCCCCTCCTGTGTCTCACTGTCACATTCTGCCCCCTCCTGTGTCTCACTGTCACATTCTGCCCCCTCCTGTGTCTCACTGTCACATTCTGCCCCCTCCTGTGTCTCACTGTCACATTCTGCCCCCTCCTGTGTCTCACTGTCACATTCTGCCCCCTCCTGTGTCTCACTGTCACATTCTGCCCCCATGTCCAGCATTCTGCCCCAGTCTCTTGCATTCTACCCCCAGCGTCCACCATTCTGCCCGCAGCGTCCAACATTCTGCCCAAGCTCACAGCCTGCCCCCATGTCCAGCATTCTGCCCGCAGCGTCCAGCATTCTGCCTCAGTCTCCAGCATTCTGCCCCAGCTTCGAGCATTCTGCCCCATGTCCAGAATTCTGCCCCAGCGTCCAGCATTCTTCTGCCCCATGTCCAGCATTCTGCCCCGTCTCACAGTCTGCCCTCATATCCAGCATTCTGCCACCAGCGTCCAGCATTCTGTCCCCAGCGTCCAGCATTCTGCCCCATGTCCATTCTGCCCCCAGTGTCCAGCATTATGCCCCATGTCCAGCATTCTGCCCCCAGCGTCCAGCATTCTGCCCCATGTCTATTCTGCCCCCAGCGTCCAGCATTCTGCCCCATGTCTATTCTGCCCCCAGTGTCCAGCATTATGCCCCATGTCCAGCATTCTGCCCCAGCGTCCAGCATTCTGCCCCATGTCCAGCATTCTGCCCCCAGCGTCCAGCATTCTGCTCCCAGAATTCTGCCCCTAGCGTCCAGCATTCTGCCCCCAGCGTCCAGCATTCTGCCCCCAGAATTCTGCCCCCAGTGTCCAACATTCTGCCCCCAGCATTCTGCCCCCAGCGTCCAGCATTCTGCCCCCAGCATTCTGCCCCCAGCGTCCAGCATTCTGCCCCCAGCATTCTGCCCCCAGCGTCCAGCATTCTGCCCCAGCGTCCAGCATTCTGCCCCCAGCGTCCAGCATTCTGCCCCATGTCCATTCTGCCCCCAGCATTCCTGCCCCATGTCCAGCATTCTGCCCCCAGCGTCCAGCATTCTGCCCCCCGCATTCTGCCCCCAGCGTCCAGCATTCTGCCCCCCGCATTCTGCCCCCAGCGTCCAGCATTCTGCCTCCAGAATTCTGCCCCCAGCGTCCAGCATTCTGCCCCCAGCATCCAGCATTCTGCCCCCAGCATTCTGCCCCCAGCGTCCAGCATTCTGCCCCAGCATCCAGCATTCTGCCCCCAGCATTCTGCCCCCAGCGTCCAGCATTCTGCCCCCAGCGTCCAGCATTCTGCCCCCAGCATTCTGCCCCAGCGTCCAGCATTCTGCCCCAGGCCCCCTGTATAGCCGCTCTCAAAAAAAAAAAAAAAAAATTCTTCTTACCTTGTTATCTGGCTGTGCTCCAGCGGCGAGGCTCCCTCCCTCTCCCAGTCCCATGTGGCACACTGACTGAATGAGGAAGTGGAGGAGCAGAGCAGTGTGTGACGTTAGGTGAGGGCGGAGCTGTGGCTGGACCATTGTGCAGGGGGGGATTTCGGCGCTCGCTGGACCATGGTGCGGGGGGGCCTGCCCGAGGGGCCCGGGGGGCCCGGCAGGCGCTGAGTCTGAATTTAAAATAAAGCTGCAGAAGCCTGTATAAAATGTAGGGGGGCCCCAGCGAGGATCGGGCTGCCAGCATGGTCGGGCCCCCCTAATCACCGGGCCCCATACACATGTAAGGCCTGTCATGCCCTGATGGCGGCCCTGGCTGTAAGGCCACGGTTCGGATCGTCAAACATCTGCCCCATGGCGGCGATAAACATATTGAAGTCGTTCAGACATGCATCCTGTGATTCTATCAGAGGGTTTCACAAAACTCAAGATAAAAAGCAGATGGCACCACTGTTACCGTGTGACTTCAAATGATGTGGGGCATACAGAAGCCCAGCAGCTGGGAATCTCGGGTGCCAGACCTAGAAACAGTCAATCCTGGGAATCCATGCAAAGAGAAAAGGTCGCACTCATCGAGATGGAAGTTTCACTGATTTATTGACATATCATGAACATGTCAAGTCGGGGGAGTGACATAAGGAGCGCGAAACGGCCGTTGTCAGCCTTTCTTGCACTCCTTATGTCACTCCCCCGACTTGACATGTTCATGATATGTCAATAAATCAGTGAAACTTCCATCTCGATGAGTGCGACCTTTTCTCTTTGCATGGACTATCAGAGGGTTTGCCCAGGCAAGAGCCTTATTAGTCAGCAACATGATGATAGTCAATACTTTGAATCGGTCCGTAGGAAACTGTGTGACATGTGCAGCAAAGTATAAACGACACTGGTTCAGAAACCCACGGTATTTGTCTCGGTCGCCACCAAACCTAAATGGCGGTAGTTTGGGGATGGCGGGAACAGAAGCCTGAGATTGTGCCTCCAGAGCCGCAACTCGGCCACGCAATTCCTGAAGGGTCTGACTGAGCACTTGCATATCATATTTAGTCTGCCCCTCTAGGCTTTCTATTCTGTTCTTCCATGTCTGCACTTCAGCGTGTACAGTGGCAGTGATATTATTTAGCTTCTTAACACGCACTTCTAAAGACTCTGACCCAGTGGCATCCATTTTTTATGGCTTGAGTATCCTGTCACGATACTAGTGGAGACAACTGGACACCAGTGGCTAGGTCAAAGAGACTGCAGACACAATGGGTTGTGCAAGCAATATTGTATTAGTGATCTGAATGCAATATAGCATATAAGTCCAGATAAATGTTCAGTCAATCTGATAAATGGTAATAGCAGAGTTGATACTCTGCGACACAGCATTCAAAGTCACTGAGCAATGCGGGCACAAGACACAGACTCTTGCAGAGCGGAGGAACACACTAGCTGGCTGGAGTTCTTACTTCACCGCAGGTGTAGTCAGGCAGAGGTTCCTGAAGTCAAGTGTTCAGCAATCACTCGGTCAGCAAGCAGGGATCCAGACGTGCAGGTCGACGGAGGACTCCGCCGTTAAGAGAGGACCAACAGGGATAGTAAGTGCAGGCTTGGGACTGCAGAGGCACAAAGTCCAAAACATAATACTCAAGCAATGAAACAGAACAGGTGCTGGCTTTATATACAGCTTTGGCAGGAAGCAAGATGGCCGACTTGTGAAACATCAAGATCCATGTTAACTAAGGGCAAGTCTAAGGGCAAGAAAAAACAGATTCTAGGACTAGATACTGACACTGAGCTAGAGTTTATGCTAGTCTCTCTTGCTGAGGAACCGGCTTTAATCCCTTTTAAAGATTTTTTTTATTTCCTCCCTAATCATGGTTTTCATATTGTCCATGAGTGAGGAGGATTCTTCAGGCAGGGTTTTTTCAATACTTTTATTACAAAGCTTTTTAGTGAAGGAAGCTTTTAATCTAGGTTTGTATAGAGCACAATCAATGTGTTTTGTCTTAGTCTGCACCTTCCTAGGCCTGTCCAACAAAACATGTAAAAGAAAAAAATAGACATTTTAGGATAATTTTTTTTCCAGGGTTCGACCCAGACTGTCACAGGACTACCAAGGTCGGAGGGGCTGCTTCCGTAGGCTCTCCAGGCTGGCTGTTGTCCTCCATCTAGAACGCCTTCTTGCAGCATGATCTTGAGGTAGAGGGAGGATTTTAACCTCTACCATCTTCCTGGTCCTCCCCCAGATCGGGTCAGGAGTTGGCACTCTCCCACCTCTTTGCTATTAGCCACTAGTGATGAGCGAACGTGCTCGCCACTACTCGTTACTCGCCCGAGTATCACTGTATTTGGTGAGCCGTTCCAGGAATCTTTTCCCTGCTGTTCTGCTTCAATTAAGCACTTTTTCCATCCATTTCAACATTTTCACTGCCCTCTAGCTACTTTATAGGGTCTGCCGGAAAAATGCTCAGATTTGACTCCCATTATACTCATTACTCAAAACGAGCATTTCAGCATTAGGAATTGCTTGGTTCAAGTAATGATCATGCAAACATTTTAGTGCTCGCTTGAAGAATGGATTCAATGAAATTTCAACAAATCCATGACGAAAACATAACACCATCTGTAAAAAAGCTGAAGTTGAAAAGAGGATGGTTTTTACAAATGGATAATGACCCTAAACACACGTCAAAATCCAAAATAGACTACCTCAAAAGGCGCAAGCTGAAGGTTTTCCAATGGCCCTCACAGTCCCCTAATCTGAACATAATTGAAAATTTGTTGCTAGACCTCAAAATAGCAGTGCATGCAAGACGATCCAGGAATTTCACAGAACTGGAAGAATTTTACAAGGAAGATTGGATGAAAATCCCTCAAACAAGAACTGAAAGACTCTTGGCTGGCTACAAAAAAGTTTACAAGCTGTGATACTTGCAAAAGGGGGTGCTAGTACGTACAAACCATGTAGGGTGCCCAACCTTTTGCATTGGACTATTTTCCTTTTTGTAATTTATAAAATGTAACAGATGAACATATTTTGGTTTTTTTGCCTAACATACAAAGGAAATGTGTCATCTTTAACTTTAGGCCTTTTAGAGTTCATTCCTTCTTCAACTTGCTTAACTGTTCACAATAAATGCAGTAATAGTAATTAAAATATGCATTTTTCATTTAAGATTAAAATAAAAAATGGTTTTCTGCTCCGAAAAGGAGCCTTCATCAGGTTTTGTGTGGCAAGGGCGTAGCGACGCTGTTTAAATACACATTTAGGCGGGAATGACAGCTTATAAAAATATTTGAACATGTAAAGGTATCTAATAATATAATATAATTAACATATGTAAAATGATTAAGTACTTAGTAAAAAATACAGAATTATGTATGTTCAAGAAGGGAAATTGGAAAAATTAGGAAAGGGAAAAAATAAAAAATTGGGATATAAAATTAAAATTTCAAATTATTATTTTTTAAAATGAATCGTATTAATAATTTAAATATAGGTAAAAAATTACATATAAAAGGTTAATTGTTATTATTAGTAATAGACTTATGAAACTTATATAAATGAGGGACAGTTCACTGTTCAGCCAGTAGATGTCCTCACCGTACTCAGTAACGCTGTTATAGAAGGGTTTAAGAAGAAGAAACACAAGTAACAATTGTATCCATAGGAAGTCTTTTGAAGTCCATGTCTATAGGATTGCTTCTGTCATTGTATCCAAGCCCAAAGGATGAATGGTTTGTATTTTGTACATCCAAAAGATTTTTTTTAAGTGAATTGAATCTGTTCTGTGTGCGTTCTGGTATGGGATCTATGAGTGTTATGGATATTGAATTGTCATGATTGGGATGGACAAGGGTTCAATGTCTGGATAAACTGTGTTGCATGATTTTTTTTTATATTGGATCTACTGTTTATTTAATCTGTTGTGTAAGGATGAAGTAGTTCTTCCTATTGCTTCTGGTGCCAACATGTTAATATCAAATAAATAACATATTGGGATTTACATGTTGAAAAATGTTTAATTTTAAAAGTTTAATTGGTTGTATTGTAATGTAAAGGTCTGAGTGTTATTAATGATTTTACAGTATAGGCATCTGGATTAAAAACACATGTGACATGCACACATATGAACAAGTCGGTAGGACACTGTTCATACCACCCACTGACTCAAACACAAACAGAAAGCACAGAATGACAATTGTGCAGAAATATCCTGCAGTAAAACATATACCAGTAGTCAGCAAGTGCTGATAAAAAGATGATAACAAATACAGGGTATTTAGTCGATACGTTTTTTTTGCAAAAAAATGTATACCAAGCTGCTCCACCGCGTCAAGGTAACCCCTATTGAAGCAGTCCCTATCTAATGTATTTAAAACATGAACATGTGAACAGTGTCTAAATGAACAGGATGAAGACAGGCGCTTCCTGGTATGGGCACATGGTGTAAGCCAGCTCTTTATGTGCATGTCACACAAGAGAGGGGTGGGGTCTCTCAAATCATGCATAGGCACGGAAAAAACTGGATTAAAAACACATGTGACATGCACACATATGAAGAAGTTGGTAGGACACTGTTCATACCACCCACTGACTCAAACACAAACAGAAAGCACAGAATTTCTGCACAATTGTCATTCTGTGCTTTCTGTTTGTGTTTCATATGTGTGCATGTCACATGTGTTTTTAATCCAGTTTTTTCCGTGCCTATGCATGATTTGAGAGACCCCATCCTTCTCTTGTGTGACATGCACATAAAGAGCTGGCTTACACCACATGCCCATACCAGGAAGCGCCTGTCTTCATCCTGTTCATTTAGACACTGTTCACATGTTCAGGTTTTAAATACATTAGATAGGGACTGCTTCAATAGGGGTTACCTTGATGCGGTGGAGCAGCTTGGTATACATTTTTTTTTGCAAAAAAATGTATCGACTAAATACCCTGTATTTGTTATCATTTTTTATCAGCACTTGCTGACTACTGGTATATGCTTTACTGCAGGATATTTCTGCACAATTGTCATTCTGTGCTTTCTGTTTGTGTTTGAGTATAGGCATCTAGAACTACTCATTTTGTGCTATTTGCTGGTAATTGTGGGCTGGAGGAATGGTTTCTGATATTGCTGGGTGCCATGATGTTTTTTAGTGATGGTGCTTGTGTAAGGTGGCACGGGGTGGTAGTCATGGGCGAGTCCACTAAGCCACAGTCAGTGAACACCCCGGCTCCTTTCACATAAAAAATAGACAGATAACGTCCCGGTTTTGCGGCACAGCCAGTTACCTCTGTCACAATGGGATTGCGTCCTCCGGATGCATCACAAGCCACGACTTTGTTCAACGTTAGGAAAACTTTTAATGAACATGAGGTGAATAAAATAATGCTTCCTGCACTTTCCTTGCGTCTTCACAAATTATTCAGCATCAACGGTTCCCAACCAGACTCTGGGAACCAACAGTCCTGCTGCAGTCGCTCCTGCAGCATCGGTGCCCGTCCACACTGCCCACCAGTCCTTGGCAGTCCTTTATTCCCCGTCCTGGGGTGTCCTTTGCTCCCAGTGATGTAGAGTGTCCTGCCCTGGGCAAGCCTGCCCGGGCCCTACTGCAGAAGCGAGAACCTCCTGTCCAGTCAGCCTGCAGGAGCGGCCCTTCTTTTTAACCCCTTCTATCCCTAATTTCAACATATGCAACAGCTAACATATTCTGTACAAGTTGGACAATACAAGAACATACATACAAACATACACAGCACATTACATTGGTAATACATTAATACATGACCTTATACATTACCACAGGGGTGAACCATCAGGATGACGCAAGGGACACACGTGCCCGACATATGGGAGGAAGAAGGCAGTTGAGGGTCCCCGCCACCTCCTTACACTTGTTTAAAATTTATTTTTGGTTTGTGAATTATAGAATTTTTGAAAAAGGATCTTTTAGGAGCATACTCCAGTTTTTATCAAAGATTTTTTGTATCTCTGAATAAGAGTTATTGTATTTAGTAGTAATGAGGATTAATTTGAAGGAGTTATTGTAACACCTATGCCGAAGTCCCTGCATGGTTTCCCTTCCCCCTCCGTGCAGGGATGGCGACACACTCACCGTTCCGGCCACACAATGTGCTCTCTGACATTCTCCCTGCTTCCTGACTCTGTGTCCTAGCGGCATGCCCTGTTCTTAAAGTGCCAGTGGGTGCACCTGCTAAGATGCCCCCAGCCAATAACTGGAAGGCATCTTGTATAAAAGGCACGCTACCCAATAGGGAAGTGCCTAAGCAAAGTGGCTTCATTAGTTAGTTTGAGTGGATCCAGGGATTTGTTAGGTTCCCTGGTCCTTGTATGGCTATGTCTCCTTGTATGGCTATGTCCTGAACCTGTTCCACTGATCCTTGTGCAGCTGCTGCATACACCTGCTCCCCCAGTCCTTCTGCAGCTGAAGCCTGAACCTGCTCCCCTGGTCCTTGTGCGGACAGTGCCTTATCCTGCTCCCCCCGGACCTTGTGCGGCCAGTGCCTGAACCTCGCCCTCTGGTCCATGTGTGGCCAATGTCTGACCCTAGTCCCCTGGTCTGTGTGTGGCCAGTGCCTGACTCTCGTCCTCGAGTTTGTGTGCGGCCAGTATCTGAAGGTGTACCCTGTATATCTGGACTGCTACAACTAGTCTTCGATTCCAGTCCTGTCTGTGATTCCGTGTCAGTATCTCTCTGCCCGAGAATCCGGAACCTAAATAGACTAAACGGAGCCCGAGCCCATGTCAGTGTACATGAGCAGCTGCAGTACTGAGGACGGCATAGAAGTGGTATCTGGCGGATACCTGCAGCTCAAGCCTGACTCCATCTTCAGTAGCTCCAGTGACCACCAGGTAGCCGTTTAGCTATACCCTTTCCTAGGTAAGCCCAGTGCTGTGGCGCACTGGGTCCACAAACCACTTGCGCCACCTGCAGTGACAGTTTGCTTAGGCCATGAACCCTGCTGATCCCCATGGCCTTGTGCACTCGAAGCTATACTATCAGTTGTCTTACCAGCTTGAACAGAAAAAAATTTGTTCCATCTACAAACGCTGGACGCTAGATTAGAAGCCCTGTAATTTGCTGCACCAGCCCAAGTTGGAGTTCCTGCATCTGTACCTACTCCGCTTGCAACTTATGCTGCTGGAAAGGAACCCGTCCTGTCTGATCTGCCATGTTATGATGGGGATCCGAAGCAGCGCTGTGGGTCCATAGAGCAGTGTATGCAGCACTATGAATATTGTGGACATCAATTTTCTTCCGATTGGGTTAAGATGGGATCTATTATGTCCTAACTAGCAGTAGATGTCCTAGCATGACTCAAACCTCTAGGGTGGAGAAGGGATTTTGTCATCTTGAACCTGCAGACCTTCCTGGTGGCCTTCCGAAAGGTCTGCGATGAGCCGAATCTAAAGCCTTCTACAACAACTTCCCTTTGACACGTGTGAGAAGACAGTCACGTCAGGGTCTATCCTTCCAGAGACTTCCTATTCCCCAGCCTGTAGAGGCAGCAACTAGGGATGAGCGAATGTGCTTGGTGATCCTCAGTTATCACTTGAGTATCATGGTACTTGGATGTACGGTACTTGTCATTCACGGAGTATTGGGCGGTGCTCTCTGTAAAACTTGAATCCCCTTCCCGCATGTTTAGCGCCTGTTACACAGCCAATAAGTATGCGGGGATTACCTGTGAGTCACTCTAATGCCGCAGCCATCTTGGATGTGGCATTACTGTGATTTGCTGGCTATGTGACATCATCAGGGTTTATAAAAGAACAGGCGCCACCCGACTCGGCACTCTGACGTCATTGCACAGCTCTGTGACACTTCGAATTGGAGGGAGCGAGTGCTTGTCTAGGCCTCTGTGCAGAGTATTGTAAGGAGGTGGTGGGGACCCTGATGTGCTTCCTCTCTCCTGAACACAGAGCACAAGTGTCTTGTGCAGCACCCTGTTTCACTAATGTAATGTGAGGTTTACTAAGGTTCATTGAATCATAGATCATAGAATGGTAGAGTTGGAAGGGACCTCCTGGGTCATCTGGTCTAACCCCCTGCTCAAAGCAGGGTTCACTATATCATCCCAGACAGATGTCTGTCAAGCCTCTGTTTGAAGACTTCCATGGAAGGAGAGCTCACCACCTCTCGTGGCAGCCTGTTCCACTCATTGATCACCCTAACTGTCAAAAAGTTTTTTCTAATATCTAATCTGTTCCTCCTCCCATTCAGTTTAATCCCATTGCTTCTAGTCTTTCCTTGTGCAAATGAGAATAAAGATGATCCTTCTACAATATGACAGCCCTCAACATATTTGTAGACAGCTATTAATTCTCATCTCAGTCTTCTTATTATTAAGTTATTATACTGTAATGTGATGCACTTGTTATGTATTGTGTGTAAGCGTAGGGACAGTATAGGATCGAAGGGGGATTAGAATAGAGAGGGACATCATAGAGATAGGATAGAATAGATAGAAGTGTTAATTAAATACAGGCAGCATAGTGGTTAAGCAGATGGGAGGAGGCACAGAGCGGGGGGGTATAGAACAGATACTTCCTGGTTCTGTCAGACGCCTGGGTAGCTTTCCCAAGGGCAGGACACGTGTGAGCAGAGTATTGCAGGCCATGGGGATAAAGCGGTTGCAGTAAGGGGCCCCAGGCTGTCAATCATGCAGGCGGTCACCAGCTTAGACAGAACCGGTCCAAGGAAGGATCCGAAACTAGCGGCTGGGATAAGGAGGCAGCTGAGTCGGCGAGCCCGTTATCTTATAACACGCAGCAGGACCAGGGAAATGGCTGGAAGCTGGTGGGTCTGGAGCACAAGTGGGACAGAAATTGTCCAGAATAGGGACAGGAATTGTCCAATAGTGGGTCAGAGATTGACCAAGAGTGAGACAGAGGCTGCAAGGATATAGACAGAGGCTGCAAGGATATAGACAGTTGACAGGAAGAACCGAGTCTGCCTGGATGGCAGGGAAAGATAAGATGTCTGTGTATGAACTATGCTGTCTGTGAGATTAATATGCTGCTGTTTAGTAAAGTTCAACTGTTGGAAAAACATGGATTTTTGTGATAACTCACCATAAAATCCTTTTCTCCGAGATGCTCATTTGGGGACACAGATACTGTGGGTGTATGCTTCTGCCGCTAGGAGGCTGACACTAAGTGAAAAAAAGAGGTTAGCTCCTCCTCCGCCATATACACCCTCACCCCTATTGCGGGCGGAAATCAGTTTGGTGTCAAAGCAGTAGGAGGACAACAAAATCAGCCTTAATACAGGTACAACATGTCCAAAACACCACCCCTATATCAAATTAGTAAATGCATATAAATTTAAACAAAACAAGAGCCAACTGGCTAATAGGGTGGGTGCTGTGTCCCCCAATGAGTGTCTCGGAGAAAAGGATTTTACAGTGAGTTATCACAAAAATCCATGTTTCTCCTAAAGCAGTCCCTGGGTGGGAGATTGACTCATCGATCCAAGCTACATGCACCTCTTGTTTAAAGGTGCGCCACCGCTGCTTGGAGAATCCTTCTACCCAGGCTCGCATCTGCCGAGACCTGAGCATGAATATTATAATGTTTGGCAATTGTGTGCATGCTGGACCAGGTTGCTGCCTTGCAAACCTGCTCCGTCGAAGCCTGGTGCCGAAGCGCCCAAGAGGCGCCCACTGCCCGAGTAGAGTGCGCTCTGATCCCTCCTGGAATCGGTGTGCCTCTAATGCGGTAGTAATCCTGAATAGTCAAATGAATCCATCTGGCTATGGTTGACTTTGAAGCAGCGAGTCCCTTCCTGCGCCCTTCAGGGAGCATGAACAGCGTGTCCGTCTGATGAAAGGTTGCCATCCTCGACACGTACCTCCGGAGGGCTCTTATCAGGTCCAACGTGTGAAGAGCCTTTTCCACACGGTGCATCGGTGCTGGACAAAATGAAGGCAAGACAACATATTCATTAATGTGAAAAGAGGACACGACTTTCGGCAGAAAAGGAGGGGCTGGTCTGAGCACCACCTTATCCTTATGGAAAGTGAGGAACGGGGCTCGGCAGGATAGGGATGCCAGTTCTGAAACCTGCCAGACAGAAGTGATGGCCACTAGGAACACCACTTTCCAGGAAAGGTACCTCAAGGAAATATCCTGAAGCGGTTCAAATGGAGCTTCCTGCAAAATACTTTGGACCAGGCTAAGGTCCCAAGCGTCCATAGGCGCCTTATAGGGAGGTACCAAGTGGGAGACTCCCTGGATGAAGGTCTTCACCTGCAGATTAGTAGCAATTCTGTGCTGGAACAGAACGGATAAGGCCGACATTTGTCTCCTGAGGGAACTTGGGGCTAAACCCGAGTCTAGGCCCAAAGGTCAAGATGTTGGGATCGAGAATCTCAGTGGAGAGACACCGCGGCCCCGACACCAAGCAAAGAACACCTTCCAGGTGTGGTGGTAAATTCGTGCTGAAGCAGGTTTCCGGGCACTAATCATTGTAGCGACCACCTTGCTCCCGAACCCTGCCTGGGTTAGAATCCAAGATTCAACGGCCATGCCATTAAACACAGGGCCCCTACGTTCGGGTGGCAAATCGGCCCCTGAGAAAGTAGATCTGGGCGCTCTGGTAGGCGCCAAGGAATGTCGTCGAGCAGCTGCATTAGAACTGCGTACCACACTCGACGGGGCCAGTCTGGGGCCAGCAGAATCGCCGGGTCCCCTCCCGTCTTGATCTTCTTGATGACCCTCGGAAATAGTGGCAGCGGGGGAATAGATATGGGAGGCGAAACTGGTTCCATGGCAGAACCAACTCGTCCACAGCGATTTCCTGCAGGTCCCTGGCCCGAGCGACATATGTGGGCACCTTGGCGCTCACTCTGGACGCCATCAGGTCCACATCCGGAGTTTCCCACAGCTGAGAAATCTGCCGGAAGACTTCGGGATGTAGAGACCACTCTCCGGACGCAAGAACCTGTCGGCTGAGAAAGTCTGCAGCCCAATTTTCCACGCCCGGGATGTGTACAGCCGAAAACACAGAGTGGTTAGCTTTGGCCCCCTGCAGAATGTGCTCCACCTCGCGCACAGTTGCTCTGCTGCGGGTGCCCCCTTGGTGATTTATGTAAGCCACCGCCATGGCGCTGTCCGACTGAATCCGGACGGGGCGGCCTGCTAGAACGTGATGAAACTTTTGCAGAGCCAGCCGAATTGCTCGTATCTCCAATAAGTTGATCGGGAGGCGTGCCTCCTGTGGCGACCACCGTCCTTGGGTCGTGTGGTGGCGAAACACCGCTCCCCAGCTGAGGAGGCTGGGGTCGGTTGTCATCACCCCAATGGTCTGGGGGGAAAGGTTTCCCCTGGGTCAGAGAGGAACTGGTTAACCTCCATCTGAGCAACTGTCTGACTTGAAAAGACAGTCGGCACTGCCGATCGAGCGTGAAGGGATTCTTGTCCCAAGCTGACAAAAGGGCGTGCTGCAGGGGGCGAAGATGGAACTGGGCGAACGGTACCGCTTCCATTGCTGCCACCATTTTCCCTAGACTCCTCATCCTGGATCGGATGGTATGAGGGACTGGTTGCCGAAGTGTCTGGACTCCCTGCCGGAGCGCTCACGCCTTTTCCTGAGGGAGAATTACCAACCCTCGGCGAGTGTCGAGAATCATTCCTAGGAAGGAGATATTTTGAGCTGGCACAAGGGATGACTTCTTCGCATTGACCATCCGCCCTAAGGGGGCAAGAGTATCTAGCGTGATGTTGGCATTTTCCTCGCATGCCCGTATTGCAGGGCCTTTGACCAAGAGGTCGTCCAGATAAGGCAAGACGACTATGCCTCGAGAATGCAGTATGGCCATGACGACTGCCATAACCTTTGTGAACACTCTGGGGCCGTGGCTAGCCCGAAGGGTAGTGCTACGAGCTGAAAATGTAGATCACTGATGGCGAAGCCTAGAAACCTCTGATGAGGAGGAAGCATGGGAATATGCAGATATGTGCCCCGAAAATCTATTGAGGCCAAGTATTCTCCCTGCTCCATGGCCGATATGACTGACCAAAGAGACTCCATCCGGAAATGTCAGATCATGATGAATTTGTTCCGAAGCTCCAGGTCCAAAACAGACCTGACAGACCTGTCCTTTTTGGGAATCGCAAATAGGTTGGAATAGAACCCCTGATTTTTTTCGTGTTCCGGCACTGGAACAATGACTCCATTGTGCTGGAGCGATTTGATGGCTCCCAATGAAGCCCTTGCCTGGGCATCCACTCTGGGAAGCCGGGAAAGAAAAAACCGTCTTGGTGGGTATCTGACAAATTCTGTTTTGTAACCTGAGGCCACCAATTCCTTTACCCATGCGTCGTGAGCGACATTGGCCCAGAAGTGGAAAAACCAGAGTAGGCGGCCGCCCACCTTGCCGGTGTCGTCTGGTAAAGGCCTTGAGTCATTTGGCCGACGATCTTTGGGATCTGGATCCCCTAGATCTGGGCTGCTGAGCACACAATCTCCCCAATAGGTTGGCTCTATATGAGACCTGCCGCTCCCTTATCCTGGTTGGGGCGGCCTGAGGGGGCGGAATTGGCTTCTGTAGTCCACCTGGTGTTGCGAAAGGCCCGAAAACATGCCTGAAACGGGTGACGAAAAAGCGGTTTGACCCTTTGTTGAGGGAGAAACGCGCTCTTTCCTCCTGTGGAGTCGGAGATAAGTTGATCCAACTCCCCAAATAGGCGGCCGCACTGATAAGGCAGGGAAGTCAAGTACTTCTTAGAAGAAGAATCAGCTCTTCTGATCGAAATTGCATTAGCAGCAGCAAATGCCAAGCAATTAGCCGCGTCCAAAGACGCATTGATTACATAGTCTCCGGCCATCGCTATCCGACCTGCGACCTCCGAAATCTCTGCAGGTAGATCCTGCTCCCGCGCGACCTTGTTTAACGTTTCTGACCATGATATCATAGCCTTGGCTACCCAAGTTGCTGCGAACGAGGGAGCGAGTGCTGACCCTGACGCCTCATATACTGAGCTAGCTAAGCTCTGTATAAGGCGATCCGTGGGATCCTTAATCGAGGAAACACTAGGGACAGATAGCAGGGTCTTAGTGGCTAGGCGCGAAACCGGAGGATCCACCATCGGGGATTCCATCCATCTTTTACGGAGGTTCGGAGCAAACGGATACCTTGTTTCAAGTGCCTTTTGACCCGAGAAACGCCCGTCTGGACTTTCTCTGTGCCGCTGCACTATGTCCTCAAACTCCGGGTGAGAGGAAAAAATTCTGTGCGGGCGCTTCACTCGCTTAAATGCCACTTTCTGCCCCGGCATTCATCCACTCAATGCCAACTTTTATTCCCCATTGACTTGCTTTGGGGTCGGGTTTCGGACGAAACTCCAACTTTTTTTTGCCCTAGTTGGACCAGTTTCATCCGTCTCAAATTTTGTTTAAGTCGGGTTTCACGAAACCCGATCCGACCAAAGTCGCTCAACTCTACAAGGGACATTGTATTTCATCTGTAGGGTGCCAAGGTGTGGGCACACTACAGCCTGTTGCAATGACTACCACCCTGGCCGCATCACAGTATAACGAATCAGAGGCCTGTAGTGTTGATACTGGCGCTGAAGCTGAATTATCACACTAACAGCCCTTCTAAGGGCTAATCGTTTGCTTTGCTGTTTGTATCATATACATTCTGCATTTAATATAGTGAGGGAGAGAGAGTCGCAGGAGCAGGAACATTGGAAGAATACAGTCTGTACGGATTAGGGGTGTGCAGTCCCTTGCAATCTATATAGCTGCATTTTATTACGGGGGAGGGTTGAAAAATAAGAATATGTTTTGATCCATCTAGTATTATGTGCTTTGTGTTACGTTTTTATGCTATATAACATTTCAAAGGATAATTGAAAAATTTTCCTGGGTTAATTTTTTTACCCCTGCACTATTCTGTGTCCTGGGGTCATTATATATATATATATATATATATATATATATAAATCTCATTCCAAAAAAGTGTTTAAATATTTGGCAAGGTTAAATTTCGCATCTATACACTATTCCGTGGTGTGGAGAACATTTCTATGATGTATAAAACTGAAAAAAGCATAAAGAAAATTAGCATGCTTACATTTTTCAGCTATACAATATTACGTTGTCTGTGGTACATTTCTGTGACATATAACACTACCACAAAGCGTTAAAAAATTTTTCTAGAATACATTTCTTACCCATACTACATATCTGTGATATCTAACACTCCAAAAAAGCATTCAAAAATTTGCTGGATTACATTTCTAACCAAAACACTATTCTGTGGTTTGCGGTACATATCTGTGATACCTAACACTCCAAAAAAGCATTAAAAAATTTGCTGGATTACATTTCTCACCCATACACTATTTCATGATCTGGGGTACATTTATGTGACATCTAACATTACAAAAGTGGGGTCTAGGCTGGTCGGAAAAGACAAGGAGACGAGCCAGGATCAGGTCTGAAGAAATGTTATCAGACCCTTTAGCTGCAAGATACCGAGCGTTGGCATCCTAGGGTGTGGTCGTTACTTTAGACTGTCAGCAGAGAGGAGGGTCCATTGAAGAGTTTGAGACCCATTGTTGCATCTCGTTCAAACATTGGGCAGGGTAGACGGAACACTTGCCTTGAAGACTGCAAGAGCTGATGGCTGGAGTGACTGGCTCAGTGTGACATGACCCAACGATTGGTCAGTCATCAAAAAACACAGCAACACAAAGCTTATGGAATAGGAGAGAGGGAGGCCCTGACAATAAGTAATCAGGGACGGTCACCTCCTGAGCTCCAACCTGAGCCTGACCCTGATCTCACCTAACACCCTATGCAGGTCCTTCCCCCTGCAGACGTCAGGATACCTCATCCCTAAACTGTCACCTTAACCTGCCCTCGCTAGTGCACTGGCCGGCATAGGACACTAGCCTAGCCACTACTGATAAGAAACACAGGAGGAGGGGAACAGACACAGAAGGGACGAGGTAACAAAAATACAGCACTTAGCTTATATGCACAGCTGCAAACCTCCATACCGCAGACATAAACAGAAACATGACTCTTAACACCAAACGTGGTAGACACTAGAGAGCTGCTCCTGCTAGGTTGGTCTCCAGAAACAACCTGTATCACCAACAGTCATCTGATGTATCAGGTGACCTTTCAAAGGATGTGGGAGTTGTCACCAAACATCAGCAAACCCAGCAGCAATGCAATTACACCAGCAGGCCAGCAGAGGAAGAAACTAACAGTAACCCCGATGGCCTGAGAGGAAAAATGTTTTAAACTGAGATCAACCAGAGCTGCCACAAATCCAAACATGGATCATGACACGGGGTTACGTTCATCAAAATAGAGGGTGTGATCCCAGACGGAAGGGAGCAGGATGAACCCTGCTTGAGGTTTTAACGGACCTGAGAGAGGCTCGAGGCAGTTCAAGACAGGGCTACTACCACCCCTGAGAAAGCACGCTGTCCTTGGCGTTCCCCCACCTCCTATACGAGAGCAGGAAATGGTGCATGTGATACAGAGGGCTGTTACATTTTTCTATATATCGGGGGCTCTGGCACTACCAGAAGCTGGGCAACTTACAGCCCAGGCACCTGGGAATTGGGCTCCAGGAAACAGGTGGAGACAGTCCCCCCATGCTCCTAAGTATAAAGAAGAAAAAGCGGACATCTGAAGAGGATTACTGTCTTACCGTCCTTATATTTTCACTGTAGAAGTACATAAACTACACTTTCAAAATATTTATGTTCCAAATTTATTTCTGGATTCAATTAGTCATCCATGGAGTTTAACATTTAGGCCGGGGTCACACTAGAGAGGAATACGGACGAGTGAGAGGCGTTAAAAGTACGCATTACGCACGGACCAATGATTCTCTATGGGTTTGCTTCCAACAGCCGTATATTTCTCGTCCATATTCTACGGTCCGTGCCAATCGCAGCATGCTGCGATTGTCAGCGTACTACGCCTGTAGTACGCCAATGCAAGTCTGAGGGTGCACAAAAAATACGGATTACACACGGACCACAAGTGTGAATTGCGAGAAATTCGCAGGTCTTTTGGCAGGTGACAGGAAATGGGCCAATCCATCATCAGGAAGCTTACACATGCAAATGAGCTCAAAAAGCGCTCCAGACATCCAGGAAGTACGCCTCCATGGAGTCAAGCAGCGTCATGGCGCCATATTTTCTCAATGTGGAGATGCTTATTGTGTTAGTGCAGAAGCGGCCAGAAATCTGGGACCAACGTGATGCCCATTATGCCAACTGGGCAAGAAAGGAGGCGTCATGGAGGTGCATATGCCGCCAAATGTTCCACGATTTTGCTTATCGGCCACGTGAGGAGCAACAGCAACTGAGTAAGTACAACCCTAAAACTGTTTAAAATTACCTCACATCCAAAAGGGCATTTAGACTCAGCCCCCCCCTTCCTGTGCTTATAATTTTTGCCTCATGAGGCGGGTAGATTTTGATGTGACCAATGGTTTTACGCTGCCATCATTTGGCCCAGGCCACAAGTCCTCATCCTCCTAGCCAACCAAGTGATTAAGTGTAGTTACTTGATACATGAACTATTGTGACCCTGTGTATCTGGCCTGGATGCCCCAATTGTATATGCCACCCTGGGTAGAAAGCACACCCTAGAAGGCCATATGCCTAGGCTACTGGTAGCAAATTTGACCTAGCAAATATGTGAAATTAAGAATATTTCCTGTCACATTGCAGTGGAAGATGTGATGAGACGCTGGCACAGCATCCGCGACCAATACAGGCGGGAACGACATCAGCGGTCCAGGAGTGGTGATGCGGGCCACATAAAGCGGAAATATATATATTATGACCGCCCCTCCTTCCTGGCTCCTATTCTGGATCTGAGACCGTAAGTAGATACATCACACCACATTACACAGATACTTTACAGGGACAAAAAAAATTATTTTTTTTGTTGCTCTGTTCGATTTCAAAACAGAACTGAGTCCAACCTTACGGAGAGAGGAAGTGGCTCAGATACCGAGCCCATCATAGATCCTGGGTCTGTAGGGGATCAGGTGGCTGGACCATCTTCTCCCCCTCCAAGAAGCAAGGGTGAAGATTCCTCTCAGGAAAACCCAGTGCCTGCGCCACAAACGCCACCACCAGGACCACATCCACAAGCAGGACCGTCTGCTGCTGCACCATCAGCCATACAGGAGGAGCAGGGCAACATGAGTAGCAGCCCAATTGGCCAGATCCGGGACTCCACACAGCCTGCTGGACCATCCCGGCGAGGAAGAAGAAGGCGCCATATCCCTGCCCAAGATACCCGTACCAATGTGGACACAGGGGTACTCAACTATCTGGCTAGAGTCAATAATGATGATGGCGAGGAGGCATACTCACTCAGCCTGGCCCTTTATCTTCGTGCCCTTTCCCGTGAGGTGAGGCTCTGTATTCGAGGATGTTTTCAGATCCTGCTTGATGCAAGCACACACCCCAATACCCCATATGAGTTATTTGAATATCTGGAGATGTGGCAGCTTTCACCCAGAAATCTAATGCGCCTTAGACACCCCACACACATGCTTGCTCAAGCAGGCTCTGAGGATCCTCAAATACGTGGGCCTACACCTCACCCCCTTCCTCCCCTACCCAACCTTTCCAACAGCAGCCACATATGTCTGGCTCTAGCCAAACTCAACAATATGGCCACTTGTTCCCACCCAGTGTTGGAGGCTGGTCCCAACCTGGTTGGGGATGACAGGCTATATTGGTGGGTATGAGACACGGGCCTACCAGCCCCAACAAGAGGCCCCTCTCCAGTATCACTCTGGCCAGTATCAAGCACAATCCCAGGAGGCAGTACACTACCCACATCTTGGGCAACATTATGCCCCCACACAGGGCAATGGCCAAGTTGGGCAAAGTAGCCAGCAGCAAGCACAGGGTGGTCTTCCGCCTTCTCCTCCCCCGTCGTACCAGAATTTATAATGTTGCCATTTTGGTGTTGCCTAATGGTATTTGCTTTGTTTTCTATGTTGGTTGGAAAATGTTTATTCTACTCAATTTTCACATCTGCACAAAGGCCAATTTGGGCCATTGCCACATTTCTCATATGGCAATAATATGTTTTGCTTAAAAAAAAAAAAAAAAAAAAGGCAAAAGTAAACATTTGTCTACTACATTTTACGTCTCTATCTCAATTAAAAAAAACCGTGTCAGCATACTGACATACGCTTACCAATGCAATTAAACAGTCATAGAATCATAAGGGGTTTAAATATATATATTTAGACACAAATAAACGAAAAAATTATAACATAGACACAGCATGCTCTTTCCAAGAAGTTTCCCCCTCAGGTGACAAAGTAATTTGTGAAAATATCACGCACTTTGAGCCCAGAGAGCGGTCTACGTTGAGGGTTGATAGGTGGTGTCGCCCTACGCACATTGTCTGACCCACGCACAACACCAGCAGAGGAGGAACAATCATGTATCCTGGTGAAGTTATGAAGAACCACACAGGCTTTAACAACTTCATTAACATTTTGTTCACTCAGCTGAATGGCAGACTGGAGTACACGCCATTTGGCACAAAGAATGCCAAAGGAACACTCCACCAGTCACCGAGCACGTGATAGGCGCAAGTTAAAAATTCTGCTCCGGTGGTCCAGGTTGCGCCGTGGATATGGCCTCATGACATTGCGCGTTAACTGAAACGCCTCATCTGCCACAAGGACATAAGGGACAGATTCTTGAGTGGAGCCTGGTAGCTGGCGTGGTGGGGGTAGATCCAACTGGTTGGTGCGTAGCCGCCGAGCCATAATGGAAGTATTGAAGACTCGAGAGTCTCCCGTCCTTCCATAGGCCCCAATGTCAACAATTATAAACTTGTATTGAGGGTTGACCAGAGCCAACAATACAATAGAAAAGTATTGTTTATAATTGAAGAATTTGGAGCCAGATTTTGTCGGCTTACGCACCCGGATATGTTTGCCATCAAGGGCCCCAATACAATTAGGAAACTGGCATTCCTCCTCAAAGTCCCTTGATATCCTCAACCAGTCTTCCATCCTGGGCTCGGGCATGACGAGTTGATGGAGTCTTGACCAGATTTCACTACCTGTCCACCTGACTATGCCAGAAATGGTAGATCTTCCAATGAGGAACAAATGGTGGAGGGCGGCATAAGACAGGCCAGTGGACAGGAAGCTGAAGAACAACAGAAATGGAACATTTTAGAATGCACAAATTAAACAAATACCAGGTACATACATACCAAACTTGTTAGTAATTCAGATCTACTAACACACATATTTTGTCGCACAATCACTAAGTGATATTCAGTACATATTACACATAACATTCTGGTCTGTAAGTTTCAACATATCTGGAATAAGATGAGGGCATTAAACTTAGTCCAAGAAGCCAAAAATACATACTTTGGGCAACACATCATGAACATAGAGAATGTGGTTGTGTAGTACATACCGTAATGTGAGTTGAAGTCGCTCCTCTGCAGAAATAGCTTTGCGCATCCTTGTGTCCTGAAAGGTTATCCCAGGGCGCACTGTCTCCAAGAGTAGATGAAATGTTGCAAGGCTCATGCGACAGTATTGGTAGAATTTTTCAGGATGCTCCCGCAGAGAAGAATAGAGGCGGTGAAAATGACCTCTTGTGAGTCGTTGCCTCAAAAGTGGATGGACCCACATGCGTCTCCTCCTCCACGAATCCACTATCCGTGGGTATGGTTGACCAAAGCGGTGTGACAAAAGCCAGTTGAAGAGAACCTGCTCAGTTGTGTTGAACGTCAGACTGTCTGCCATGTTGCACATACAACAGCAACACACCTAGTCAAGACAAGGTCACAAATGGACAGAATTAAGGCAGCCACCTGTTCCTGAGCCAATAAATAGGTTGCAGGCTAATGATTTAAATAGTTAGCAGGCCTCAAAACCGTTAAATGTCCATTTTGCAAGCCTGCGAGAAAATCTCGCCATACGGATGCGATACGGATTACATACGGATGCTGACATGCGCAAAATACGCGACCACACCTTGCTTACGGATGACATACGGAGCACTATTTAGGGGTCATTCATCCGTATTACGCATGTAAAATATGGACCGTATTTTGTGTCGGTTAGTGTGACCCCGGCCTTATTGGTAGATTATGGTGAGATGTAAAACTCCAAAAAAGCGTAAAAAATTTAGATGGGTTAAATTTCTCACCCATAAATTATTACGCAGTCTGGGGAAAATTTCTGTGAAATCTAACTATTGGCATGCCTGTTATTGCAACACATGACATCACTGCCATGCGACACTAATGCATGGCACGCCAATGTAAGTTGCTAGCCCCTGATTGGCGAGTGGCGTGTATAGCAGTGCAGGGACCTGGAGGATCTTTGCTCCACTGCACAGCTCAGTAGGCATTGACGTCACTGGGCCCCCCCCTCCAACACAGGCCTGGTCACACCTTCTATGACCGTGATCATTACGCTCCTGGGTAATGTAGGAGACATGTGACAGCTCTATCATCATTGTGGATGTGGTGTGAGATGTAATAACTGTTGCTGCATTACCACACATCAAAGCACAGGATCACTACTCAGTCAGTTCCAATGATGGAATTAATGAAAGAGGTCAGTGCTGGGGCAGATTACTAACAGCCAATGATTCTGTAGTGAGTGGGCAGAGGACAATGCTCGATACTGAGGTCGGTAGAAGGGCTACCTCTGGCTGTAACCTTAGAAATTAAAGAACAGGGAGTTTCCTAGTCTGGAGAGCAGTATGTTATCAAACTTGGTGCATGCAGTAAGCGGAAATTATGAAAAAGCGTAAAAACTAGACAAAATTTATTAAGGTGTAGTAAAATTGAAATAGAGGCACAGATTTTTTTAATTCAAACATTTGATTTCGAGGTTGGACAATCTCTTTAAGTTACTGTCAGATGTAATTAGCTTGTTCTGGGTCTTGTTGCTGCCGGATGGAATTGGCTTGTGGTGGTTCTTGTTGCTGCAGATGGAATTAGCTTGTGGTGGGTCTTGTTGATGCCAGATGAAATTAGCTGGTGGTGGTTCTTGTTTCTGCCTGATGGATTTAGCTGGTGGTGGTTCTTGTTTCTGCCTGATGGATTTAGCTGGTGGTGGTTCTTGTTTCTGCCTGATGGATTTAGCTGGTGGTGGTTCTTGTTGCTGCCTGATGGATTTAGCTGGTGGTGGTTCTTGTTGCCGCCTGATGGATTTAGCTGGTGGTGGTTCTTGTTTCTGCCTGAAGGATTTAGCTGGTGGTGGTTCTTGTTGCTGCCTGATGGATTTAGCTGGTGGTGGTTCTTGTTGCTGCCTGATGCATTTAGCTGGTGGTGGTTCTTGTTGCTGCTTGATGGATTTAGCTGATGGTGTTTCTTGTTGCTGCCTGATGGATTTAGCCGGTGGTAGTTCTAGTTGCTGCCTGATGGATTTAGCTGGTGGTTGTTCTTGTTGCTGCCTGATGGATTTAGCTGGTGGTGGTTCTTGTTGCTGCCTGATGGATTTAGGTGGTGGTTCTTGTTGCTACCAGATGGAATTAAGCGGTGGTTCTTATTGTTGCCAAATTGAATTAGGTTGTTGCTGCCAGATGGTGATATAATTTTCCTATATAGAGTGGAGATATAACAAACAATAATTTTAAAGTGCATTCCAAACACAAGATATTGATGAGCTATTCTCAGGACCTATCCCCAAAAATCAACTGTTATAAGTCGTTCTAGGTCCTGACCTGCATTGTCTTGTCATGACTGCTATACAGGCTCGGACTGGCCCACCGAGGTACCGTTGGATCCCTCGGTGGGCCCCGCCCCCGAATGTCACTGTCACTCACTGGTCGCTCGTACCTGTGTTGTGATGAATCAGATCATCCATCCATTAGAAACTGCAGTCAGAGCAGCCAGTACCGCAGCGCCGGCGCCGCCCCGATCACGTCTGCCCGGCCCCTGGCCCGCCCGTACAGTGCGGCACCCGCCTCCGCCATTCGACTCAGCCACACAGGGCAGGAAAGCAGTGCCGACTCCACCCCTGGTGTCCCTCCTCACGTGACCGCGTTGTCTCTGTCTGTGTGCAGCCCGGGACAACGCGTCGCTGCCTCTGCAGAACCACCTCGGCTGCCTGTGACTGCATCCAGCGCTGCTGCCTGCTGCTGCTTCTGCATTAATGTAAGTAAAAGTGCAGTGCCACCCACACTGCCACCAATGTACAGGACTCAGGAGGAATGCATTGGCATCTAGCGCTGCGCTGGGCCTTGTAATGGGCCCCCCTCTGCCTGGTCTGTGTGGTGGCACTGGTGGGCCCCCCTCTGCCTAGTCTGTGTGATGGGCGGCCCCTCTCTGCCTGGTCTGTGTGATGGGTCCCCCTCTGCCTGGTCTGTGTGGTGGGCCGCTCTCTGCCTGGTCTGTGTGGTGGGCCGCTCTCTGCCTGGTCTGTGTAGTGGGCCGGGCCCCCTCCACCGGGCCATGTAGTGGGCCCCCCTCTGCCAGGGCCTTGTAGTGTGCCCCCCCCACTTGGGCTGTGTAGTGGCCCCCCTCTGCCAGGGCCTTGTAGTGTGCCCCCCCCACTTGGGCTGTGTAGTGGCCCCCCTCTGCCTGGGCTGTGTAGTGTGCCCCCCTCTGCTTGGGTCATGTATTGGCCCCCCTCTACCGGGCCATATGTAGTGGCCCCCCTCTGCCAGGGCCTTGTAGTGGGTCCCTCTAGTATCATGTCTATGTAGTAAGCTCCGTTCTGGTGTCATGTCGATGTAGTAAGCTCCGTTCTGGTATCATGTCGATGTAGTAAGCTCCGTTCTGGTATCACGTCTATGTAGTAACCTCCGTTCTGGTATCACGTCGATGTAGTAAGCTCCGTTCTGGTATCACGTCGATGTAGTAAGCTCCGTTCTGGTATCACGTCGATGTAGTAAGCTCCGTTCTGGTATCACGTCGATGTAGTAAGCTCCGTACTGGTATCACGTCTATGTAGTAAGCTCCGTTCTGGTATCACGTCGATGTAGTAAGCTCCGTTCTGGTATCACGTCGATGTAGTAAGCTCCGTTCTGGTATCACGTCGATGTAGTAAGCTCCGTTCTGGTATCACGTCGATGTAGTAACCTCCGTTCTGGTATCACGTCGATGTAGTAAGCTCCGTTCTGGTATCATGTCGATGTAGTAACCGCCGTTCAAAATATATATAAAATATAATGATTATTAGACAATGTAACCAGTGGGATGATTTCCCGCTGGTTATATTACACAGTGGGGATTGGCATTTTTAAAAATGCCGATATTTCTCCCCATAGACTTCTATTGATATCAGAAATCGGAATTCCGATTTCCGATATTTTACTTTAGACCCTCAAATACCAGTTAAAAAAGACCAGCCGATTATTTCCCATTATTCTCATAATTGGAAATAATCTCTCATCACTAGTCAGCAGATAAAATGTAATATATTATTTTATTTATAGAGCAATGTCTTCTAAACAACCCTATGTTTCTGAAGAAAAATCAGAAGAAGCAGTCCCTAAAAATACCCATGGTGTAATTCCGCGGTCTCAAAGCCTAAATGTTGAGTTGTACATTACTGTAGGTGGGCCCCTAAAATTAATTCCCTTGGTGGGCCCTAGACACCCCAGTCCGACCCTGCTGCTATACATTGACTGTGACTACATATTGGAACTCTATTCAATGTTTTTATATTCAGCAAGAGCCTATAATACCTAATCAGTTGTGCTGCCGGGTGTAAGATTCCCACTAATCTAAGCACTAATATAAAGCATAGTTAATCAATATATTGTGACAGGACAACCCCTTTAAGACAAGGTATATTGTATGTTTCTTAATATCTAACCATCCTGGTTAATAATGAATAATTTATTTACTACAATATTTGCTAGAGCTACAGTGATGAAATTTACTGTGTACTGAAACCATTCCTGTACGTGATGCCTTAAAGGTACATGATTTTGCAGAAAAATATAAATAAGTGCCTTTAAAATTATGTGCTCATTGGCGACTGCATACACTGTAAAAATATCTATGTTTTAATAACCATTCACTTCCCAAAATCATAATATATGTGTAAAATATTAAGAATGCCAATGCAATTTATATTTAAATCTCCCCCTTTTGGGAAATTCCCCCTCATGTTACCATCCCATGGCTCAATGCTATCAGTCAAGCATGAGCAGTGTTGTCTGTTTATTTCTCCATAGGCTGTTTGGCAGAGTATGCACGGTGAACAGGCGTGAAGCACCAAGGAGAAGCAGTGTGCTTCTGGGAAACTAATCATTGGAAGAACAGGACGGTCTACTCAGCTCTGATAAGCTGGATACTCAGAGGATGAAGGAGAATTTAAAAAAACGCAAACTAGAAATCTCACGCTGGACTGGTCTGTGTTTTAACAGTAATTATACTAATTATACAGATTTGGAGCCTTGTATAAAACATTACCATTGAGGGGAATGATGTTTCAAAATGACCAAATGCAGACCAAAAAAACAGCAGACATCAAAAACTGTTTCAGAGTCCATAATGACCACCATGAATTATACCAGCTAGTCATAAGTCAGTGAAAATGTAGTATGCGTGAAATTTCAATCTTAAAGCTACAGGCAGCATATTACAGAATGATGGTAAGACCTCGGGGTGTACATGTACAGAAAGGATCTTGAAAACTCACTGTTTTACTTTCTTGTGAATAAACAGAAGCAAGATACGAAGAATTGTAGCCTAAAAAAATAAAAAGCAAGGTACTATAAGTGTTAAGAAAAACATCTTCCATTTGCAGCGATACCATGATATTGAGTACTCTAACTTGCTCTACAAATATGTCCAGAAGACTCATGAAATATGAGGGGATCTCCTGAACTCCTGGGACTGTAGGCAAGTAGCACAATTTATAGTCTGTCCGGTCATTGGTCATCGTCTGAATGAATGGAAGTGCCTGGTACTGCAGCACGCACCATTCCAGTGAATAATACTGCCATAACTCATTACCGACATCCGCTATACATGTACGGTGCAAGTTGGTAGTGTGTGTATGGAGTGGACTCATATGGTGAGCTTGCGCAATGCAGGGGAAATAATTTTACCGTAAAAACAATGTCAGAATTACGTTTTTTTGCAATTTCTCCACATTTGGATTTTTTTTCCGTTTTTCAGTACACTTTGTGGTAAAATAAATGGTATCATTCAAAAGTGCAACTTGTCCCACAAAAACATGCCCTCATATGACTTTGTGGATAGAAAAAAGTTCTGGCTCTTGAAAAAAAAGGAAGAAAAATACAAAAATGGAAATTGACCATGTCCAGGAGGAGTTAAACAACGCTTGTGTATTCTAGGGATAGAACATAAATGTTACCGTCCATGAGAAGCCTTTTATCTTTAGCAATTACTTTCCCAGACCTGTGCTCGGGCAGGAGGGATAACATATTATTTAGACTTTACAACGAAATTAGTATAAGTATAAATATTTCCTAAAAACTTCCCTGTCGGTGTAAAGAAGTGGAGGGGTCACTAATATCACTAGCTGTAATACATAAGGGCAGAATAAGGAGGTAATTGATCTGTTCTTAGTGTTGCTCTGCAGGATGTGGATTATACATGTGGCGCCCCTGAGGGTTCAGTCGCCAAAGAGGTACTGCACCTCCTCCTGAGGTGTGGTGCCTCACTACCCAGGTTAGAAGGAGACACCTAACCAGACTCCAGCACCTCCACCCAGCACGGAAACCTTAGAACAGCAGAGCACCCTGTATGGCCCCTGCTTGGTTCATGAAGGGTGCCGGGAGGTGGGTGGTGCTTAGTTTGCACTAGAGAGGGGGAAATCTGATAGCGAGTGAGAGGACGTTTATGAAGCAGCCTACTGTGAGCTGGAGCTGCTGGGAAGGAAAGGAACAGAAAGATCAGTTCTTCAGAAGGATAGAAAGGAAAGGACGGGACATGTGGAGGGGAGCTGGGGACTGAGGCTAGAGCAGAGCCCTTTTCCTAAGTTTATGCGCCAAAGGCTGGGCTCCGGTATTCTAGGCTGTGTGAATGCTAATGGTTCTACCGCAGAAACCGGAGGAATAGAAGTTGTGACCACTTTATTCCCACCTAAGACTCAACGACACATTAGCAACGTGTGTGAGCCGGGTCATGATTGTAAGGAGTCCCTGAAGTAGGCTACAGCTACCTGTCATGCGAGTGGAGTTCTAAGTAACAGCAAGAAAGGGGAACTTGAGTGTAATTCATAACTGCAAGTACTTCAGATTAGTGCTACTAAGGAGACGTTCAATAAAGGCACATACGGAAGGGAGTACTGGAAGGGTGTATTCCATCTGCCTAGGAGTTGGCTGAGCCCCTCACCTGGAGGACACGGCACTAAAGCGGGCACCTGTGTATGCCAGAAACATGAGTAAAGCTTTGGAACTGCATTCAGCTGTGTCTCTGCCTTCTTCCTGTGTCAACCTTTCAGCACTACTGCATCCTTTGCCTGAACACTATACCATCTACCTCAACATATACTACAACTGCCCTGGGACTACAGCTCTGCCTGTGGAGAGCTATTACACCTCTGCTGCATCACACCATCTGTCCCAGAGGATCTGCACTGCAGCGCTGGTCCCCTTCTGACCAGATACCACAGGTGGCATCACGAACTTATCTACACATAAACTTTATTCCACCTATTTTACATGGACATCCAGGACCACGGACCGGGTCATTGCCACCGCGACACATCCCCTTTAAGACACTGGCCCGGTACAGAGTGAACCCCACAGCCCTGGGGGTGATCTATACACATAGAACTTTACCGTATGCACATTATGTACACTCTCTGCAGCACACACACACACATAGCACTGCTGCATGCACAGCTTATGCACACTCAGAGACACAGCAGTGTATCTTAATTAACCAGACATACTGTATATTTTTAGCAAACCAAAAAGAATAGGCTGCTATCTGTATGTTGGCTTTTCAATTTAAGCATTTCTTTTGTCTGTGTCAGCCTATAATATTGACTAATGATGCCCGCATATCCTTGATGACTTGTCATGTTTACTGATATGCTAATTAATTATTCTCTAGGCCAGGTAGTTTGTTGATTTTTAAAACAGAGGAGGAAAAACTATGCAAATAGATTAAATAATCAAGTAATGCTACTTGATCTCCTCTCCATTCTTACCCTTTATGTAAATACAGAATGGACACTTGTTAAGTATAAAAAAAAGGTTACTATCCTCTGAATAGTTTAACAGAGACAGACAGCCAGAGATTCAGACAAGACATACAAACATCCAGGGGATCATACAGGACTGCTCCCAATTAATAATGGCTCCATATCGAGGGACACAGCTTTATCATTCTACAGGGAACAACCTAGGGGTTTTCGGCCCCGGTTGGAAGAATACAGATTTGCTCCACTGACCATCATTGAACCGTGGATACGTTTGGAGAAAGCCAGGATTGGGAGTCACCGGTTGCCTGGCTCAATGGAGCTGTCCAGAGAAGCCAGGTTGTGACCCTCGGTCAACTGGCCTTGTACCTCAATGGACTGTCATCTTCCCAAGCGTGTCGTTACCTCCTCTCTGTGCGTGCCACAGGTGGAGTAGCCGACCCTGGGAGCTCTGAAATAACAACTGCCATTATCCCGGCGAGTCATTGGAAGGGTGAGATTCTATAATGCTCACCATCTTTGAGTACTTTGCCGGGACTGTTCTACATGTTATCTGCCTGTTTTGTGGTTCAATAAAGCATTGCCACACGGTTTTACCCTCACCCTGTGTTGTCTGAGTAGCGTTGTGCCCAAGTTAAATAAGCTGCTAAATTTACCTCAGAAATGTCAACAACTTAAGCATCTTTACAAGAACAGATAGGAGTCTGTTTTGGATAAAGAGATATCACCTCAAAATTGGCATATGGGAAAGGGCTGCCAAGACTTCCATTTGTACTCTATAAAGAAAATCAGCACAAAATACTGATGTTCTGGTATCACACACCTGACCTCCTCCATAGGTTGAACCCCCTACTCTCAAAATTATGTTGGCGTTGTGGATCTGAGGTGGGATCCCAATATCATATTTTTTGGCCCTGTTCAGCGATCGTTTTTGAGAGTAAGTGAGATTACTAATAGGGTTCTATATGTCAAGGTGGGGTTAGACCTGTTTATGTATTTATTAAATATCCCTTCTAAGGGGATGGATAAAAATTAAGCTAAATTGCTACTACATATCCTTACACCAGTTAGATGCTTGATTGCCCTTCACTGGAATCAGACCTCTCCTCCTTCCCATCAGCAGTGATTGTCTAGAGTAAATGACATTAGCAGAATGAAATACATAACGGCTCTTTTGGGAGCGAGGGTGGATGGGTTTGACTCCGTATGGGCTCCGTGGGATTACTAATGGGCTCAGAGAAAGGGTTAGGTTTTATTAGATCATTTAGTATCTCTGGAGTCTGCGTCCTTCCTTTTACCTACCCAGGGGCGGACACAGACAGTAGTGGGCCCCTGTATAAGAAATTTTTTGGGCCCCCCCCGCCCTTCATAGGGCAACAAAGTTATTTGTTGTTATCTAATATTGAGGCTATGCGGGGCTGGATATAATATCTGTAAGGTGCTGCTGGGCTGTATTTATTATTTGCCAGTTGCAGCCACCAAATTATATATACAGGCCAGCACAGCCTCCAAATAACATATATAGCCCACTAGCCCAGCATTGCCTCTAGTTGTTAATATATACAGCCCAGCACAGCCTCCAAATAAAATATGGTATACAGCCCAGCAAAGCCTTCAGTTAATATATACAGCCCAGCACAGCATCCAAATAAGATATACAGCCCAGCATAGCCTCCAGTTAATATATACAGTCCAGCAACAGCCTTCAGGTAATATATACAGCACCCTGCACAGACTCCAGGTAATATATACAGCCCAGCACAGCCTCCAGTTAATATATACAGCCCAGCACAGCATCCAGTTAATATATACAGCCCAGCACAGCATTCAGGTAATATTTACAGCCCAGCATAGCCTCCACTCCAGGTAATATATACAGTCCAGCATAGCTTTAAGGTAATAGATACAGTCCAGCATAGCCTTCAGGTAATATATACAGCCCAAAACAGCCTCCAGGTAATATATACAGCCCAGCATAGCCTCTAAATAACATATATGGCCCAAGACAGACTCCAGGTAATATATAGGCACCCCCTTTCCCTTTGTTTCATAATGGTCTCCCCCATATGCAGTCTACTTTTGGAATAGTGCTTCTCGCCCTATGTGGCCCCCCCAGTTTACACTGCTTCTCCCCATTTGCCCCCCCAGTTTATGCTGCTTCTCCCCCTATGTGGGCCGCCTGATTCATGTTTCTTCTCCCCCCATGAGCCGCCCCATTCATGAGCAGCCAAGCATCTCCCCCAGGGGCACCCCCATTCATGAGCAGCCAAGCTTCTCCCCAGGGGCCGCCCCATTCATGAGCAGCCAAGGCCATGCTTCTCCCCAGGTCTGGGGCCCCCCATTCATGAGCAGCCAGGCCGTGCTTCTCCCCAGGCCAGGGGCCCCCCCATTCATGAGCAGCCAGGCCATGCTTCTCCCCAGGCCAGGGCCCCCCCATTCATGAGCAGCCAGGCCATGCTTCAAGTTCTCCCCCAGGATGGAGCCCCCCAAAAATCATGCCTGCCATGCTTCAGTTCTCCTCCAGGAGCCCCCCCAAAATCATGTCTGCCTCGGTCCCAGTGCCTCAGTCCTGCTCAGCTCTGGTACTCTTACCTTTAGCAGGCAGGGCAGGCCAGACCAAGAGGATCCATCAACACTGTACAGTGTCCGCACATTCCTGAGCTGATGCATCATTTAGTTATGGGCAGGGGCACGGCCCAGTGACTCACAGACGGACGCACACTGACCTGCGGCTGCAGCCACCGGCCGGCGCCACACGCACTATGTGTGACAGTCAGACTGTCTTGTCTCCTCCGCTCCTCCCCCACAGCTGCAGCGCAGCAAAGCACTGATGCTGGCTGATCTCACCTCAGGGCTGGCTCCTGTGCACCGGCGCTCGCACTCTCAGGAGTCAGACCCGCTCCCGCCACCTCCCACAGCGCTGCTCTCCTCCTTGCGCCTCGGCTCCGTGGCGCTCCACATGGCTAATTTGAAAATTGAAATAATTAGCCATGCCGTGCTGGAGGCAGGGCTGGTTTTAGGCAAAGTGGGGCCCTAGGCAAAAGTTTTAAATGGGGCCCCAAATGCTAACATATTGCACATCACTGAGAAGCATTTCTGTTGTATTTACGTGCGCTGTGTTCAGGCTGATAAGCGAGTGTGATCGACAATAGTGAAGTTGTTTGCTTGCTTCCCAGCCTCTTTACACCAACTGAGAAAGAATGATGGGAACCGAACAATCACTATTAGATCCCCATACAGTATCATGTTATCAGCAGCACATCTCAAGTTTACATCGGCAATGATTTTTGTTCCGGCATAAACAATCCAATCACTCAATGAATATGCAGCATTTTGCTTGTTTAGTGTAACACACTCCATAGTCCTCCATATAATGTAATGTGCCCCATAGTCCTCCATATAATATAATACACCCCCCTCATAGTCCTCCGTATAGTATAATACACTCCCTATAGCCCTCCATAAATTAAAATACACTCTGCAGTACTCCATATAGTATAATACACTCCTCATAGCTGCTCAGTCCTCCATATAGTAAAATACCCTCCTCATAGTCCTCCATATAATAAAATACACTGCTCAGTCCTCCATACAGTATAATACACTCCTCATAGTGCTCCATATAGCATAATGCACCGCCAGTCATTCATGTAGTACAATTCACTTCCCATAGTATAATGCACCCCATAATTCTTCATACAGTATAATGTATTCCCCATAGTCCCCGATACAGTATAATGCAGCCGACATAGTATAATGCAATCACTCCATAGAGCATAATGCAGCCACCCCACAGAGTATAATGCATCCCTGCCATACAATATAATGTAACCCCCATAGAATATAATGCAGCCCTTCCATAGAATATAATGCAGCTCCCTTATAAAATATAATGTAGCCCCTCCATGGAATACAATCTAGCCCTCCTCATAGTATAATGCAGCCCCCATAGAATATAATGTAGCCCCCCTCAGAGTATAATGAAGCCCCCATACAATATAATCTAGCCCCCCTAGAATATAATGCAGCACCCCCATAGAACACAATGTAGCTCCCTCATATAGTATAATGCAGCCCCCTCAGAGTATGATGCAATCGCCCCTCATAGATTATAAATATAATACAGCCCCCATAAAATATAATACAGCCTACCTCCTCATAGAATAGAATGTAGCCCCATCAGAGGATTATGCAATCCTCCCTCATATAATATAATACAGCCCCCCACAGAATATAATGTACTCCCTATAGAATATAATACAGCCCACCTCCCCATAGTATATAATGTACTCCTCCATAGAATATAGCCCACCTCCCTATAGATGATGTGCCCCCCCCATAGAATATAATACAGCCCACCTCCCCATAGAATATGATGTACCTTCCATAGAATATAATGTACCCCCCCCATAGAATATAATAACCCTCTTCCAAGAGAGAATGTTTTTCCATTTTTTTCCAGAAAAAAGTTACCGTAGGTTTCCTATTCTAACAAAGTGATTGGGATTTCTTAAATCTGATGCAAGATCTGCTTATTTTTTCCTGGAAAATTTGAAGCAGTTTCATATCTGTCGTGTGTCAATTCCTTCAGCTTTTTTCCTGCACGTTTTTTGGTGCAGAAACATCTGCTGTAAATTCCTAACGTGCGCACACAGCCTTAGGTTTCTCACCTCCTGTTACCGGTTTCTCCGTTTTGTGATGCAGCGTGGTGTAGTCCGCACTGTTTATATCAGATAATACTATACACATTATACAAGTGCAGAGCAAACAAAAAAACTGCATCCTGGTGTTTATGCATTTGTGAAAGTGGAAATCAATAAGAAAAAAAATAATTCACAACCAAGTGACATTATATTAGCACAGGAGATGGTGCGAACATGAGACCCTTGTAAGGTGGAGGTCCACACAGGGGCAGTGAGAAAGACAAGGGCAAACAGTGACTAGGGGGACAGGGGAGAAGTACACAAGGGGGCTAGGGGACACAGGCACAAGGGTGACACAGGGGGGCTAGGGAGCAAGGGAGACAGGCACAAGGGGACACACTAGGGCTAGGAGGCAGGGGAGAAGGGCACAAGGGGACTAGTTGGAAATGGAAAATGACAAGGGGACAAGGGACACAAGCACAAAGGGACAAGGGAGACAGGCACAAGGGGACTCATGGGGACTAGGAGGAAGGGGATAAGGGCACAATGGGACACACGGGGACTAGGGGGCAAGGGAGACAGGCACAAGAGGACACAAGGGATCTCCGAGGGCAGAATAGGTAGGGACGGACGCACAGGGAGACGGGCCTGCAAGGGGACATGGGAAGAAGGGGGAGAAACTTGGGAGCAGGGAAGAAGGGAGCACAGGGATTACGAGGACAGGATAGATGGAGGACACACGGTGAGAAAGGGTCGCAAGGGGACAAGAGAGACAGGGGAAAAAGGGGATGCAGGGGAGACAATGACGTGAACCTGGGGACCTACGAGGACATGGGGAACGGGAGAGCATGGAGCAAGGGCAGAGCTTGGAGGAAACGGGGCTTGTGTCACAGGGGCCAATTAGCAAGATGTGGAACATATAGAGACACATGCATCGCCCGGTTATCAGAAAGCATGTATACACCGTGTGTACAAAATTGCATGTATCATCCAATATACATAAACACACATATGTATTAATATATACACACACACTAAATATATAAATATTTATACATACACACAGTGTATATATTTATTCATTACATACACGTATAATATATATACATACACAGATATAACACATATACATACACATGCACTGATATGTACAAACATACACACACTTTATATGAACTGACACCCACATATATTCATACATATATGTCATTCATTGTTCAGCATGGTGGCTGCGGTACCTTTGTCAGCTGCTCCCCTCCTCAGCAGACCCCAGGTGCCGTGTCCGTGACCTCATCTGTGCATGTCTGCGCTCCCCGAGTGTCGCGTCCTTCCTGTGTGGGCCCCCGCCAGCTTCAGTGGGAGCGGAGAGGTGAGAATACCCCCTCTGGAGCGGCCTGTTTCTGGTCCCGGCTGCAGCCACAATCTCTGCCAATATGGCAGCCGCAATCACCTGTGGAGATGCTGCACTGCCTGGGCCCAGCACACAGCGGGTGCACGATATGACGTCATCACGCACCCGCACTCCCGCAATGTCAGAGGGGAATAATGGGAGAGGGAGCATCATCTGACGCTCTCTCCTCCATCATTGCTTTGAATTGTACCGGCTGACGCCGGTATAGTTCAATGTGGAGCGGGAGTCGGCGCTGGGGGCAGGCGGGCCCCCCTGCCTCATGGGCAACCCATAGTGGCTGCGTCCATGGGCTGGGGGCCCCCACTCCCCCGTTCAATGAACGGGCTGCACGGGCGGTAGGTCTGCCCCTGTACCTACCTTATATGTGTGAGTCCTGTCTTTATATTAGTCTATGTGAGGTACAATTATACAATATCCAAGATTACTTTGTCTTTTTTCTGTATATTGCTGGATGATTCTGGCTAAAGTTTGTTAAGGGTATATAGGTACCTAGATTAGCGTGGAAAAAACGGCAGTCACTGCTTCACCTTACAATTGGGTATTCTAAATACTAGAGCGAGTAGTTCTCCATGTTCTCTCTCACATGGCCTGTTTTTTTTTTACCTTTCTTCTCAATTTGAAAACTAAATAAATTTTACAGTTATAAAACAAAACAAAACAAAAAAAAAAAAAGAGCGGGCATTCGGCAGGAGGATCCCTGGTACATGCTGTTCCATCTAGCAGACCTGGGCGCCCGCCGACCCCCTCGCGTGTCTCCATATTATAGTGACAGAAGTGGGATACTATTCAGCCCGGTAGAACCAGGGGAGCTGCAGGGAACTGGTGCTCTCACACAACATACAGGGCTCCACAATCAGGCAGGCATACTGACAGACCCAGCAGACCATTGATGAGGCATGCACAGTAGGTATCGGATGCTACTGTGTCCAACCCTACCAACTCAGCCTTGGGAAGAAGACCAGAATGGATGTATAGCCGCAACAGGAAACAAACTACAGGAGCTGTGCCATCTTCAACGGATAGAATGGGATTTATTCCAGGAACTACTGAATGCAGAGGACGCCATGTGTGAACATAATGGATACCAGTTGTTTCTCATCAATTACGTGTGGAGTTTGTTTTCGCAAGGAGGACATGGGATATGGTCTGAAGAAACTGGAAGATACAAAGTTTTGTATTATAATGGTGAGACCTCTTCCATTTGTGACAGTGCTTGAAGACATGTTGTGGACTGTCTCCCATAAGTGGAGGATGATTGGAATCCTATCACGTCTGGCCAATTAAGAAGAGGGAGCAATGTGGACACACATCATTGTATCTTAATTAACCAGTCATTTTTAGCAAACCAAAAAGAATAGGCTGTTATCTGGATGTTGGCTTTTGAATTTAAGCATCTCTTGCTGGTTGGTCAAGAAAACAGACTTTTCTTTGTGTCAGCCTGTAATATTGACTTGTGATGCGCGCATATCATTGATGACTTGTCATGTTTACCAATATGCCAATTAATTACTCTCTATGTCAGGTAGTTAGTTGATTTTTAAAACAGAGGAGGAAAAACTATGCAAATAGATTAAATAATCATGTAATGCTACTTTATCTCATCTCCATTTTTACCCTTTATTTAAATACTGAAAGAAGGAAACTTGTTAAGTATAAAACTAGGTTACATGCCTCGGGAGGATATGACAGAGAGAGACAGAGATCCTCCCAAGACATCCACACATCCAGGGGATCCTACAGAACAGCTGCCAATTCATCATGGCTCCATCACGAGGGACACAGCTTTATCATTCTCCAGGAAACAACGTAGGGGATTTTGGCCCCAGTTGGAAGAAAACAGATCTGCTCCATTGACCATCGCTGAACCATGGCTATGATTGGACAAAGCCAGAGTTGTGAGCCGCCAGTCGCCTGGCTCCATGGAAATGATCGGAGAAGCCAGGTTGTGACCTGGTCATCTAGCCTTGTACCTCAATGGACTGTCATCTTCCTAAGCTTGTTGTTACCTCCTCTCTGTGCGTGCCACAGAAGGGGTAGCCGACCCTGGGAGCTCTGAAGTACAACTGTCATTATCCCGGCGAATCAGGGGAAGGTTGAGATTCTAATGTGCACCATCTTGGGGTATTTTGCTGGGACTTTTCTATGTGTTATCTGCCTGTTTTGTGGTTCAATAAAGTATTGCCACACGGTTTTACCCTCTATGTGTTGTCTGAGTAGTGGTATGCCCATGTCAAAAGGAGAGCGGGCGTTCGGCGGGACAATCCCTGGTTGATGAGGTTCCAGCTAGGGGACCGGGGCGCCCACCGACCCCCCGTGTCTCCACACTTTCCTCTCATGTGCCTATGGCCACAAATTTATAGGGCAGATAGGAAGGATCATGCTTTTATTAAAAACAGAATTGGACATGAGTGCTTAACCAATGCAAAGGCACTTAGCCCCAAATTTACACTCACAAGCAACTCACAGCAAAATGAAATAAATGTACAAGTCTGGGCCCTGCTCTACGAGAGACAAGTCTGTTATTGTATAGTTATGGCCAAAAGTTTTGAGTTTGCTGTTTCAGTGTTTTTAAATCTTTTGTCAGATGTTTGAATGGTTACTGAAGTACAAAATAATTAACTTTGTGGAAAGTATAAGATCATTTGGAAGAATTATTGCCTGTAGAAGAAAAGTGAGTACTAAAATAAGTCCTGTGACATACCAACAGTAAAAAATCTGACCAGTCATTCAGGGGAGTGGGTTCACTCACAATTTTGCCTAAGACCCCTACCATGAATAAAGAATGTATCTAAACATCCACCAAGATAAACTTCTCTTAATGATCCAGGAGCAATTTGGTGATGAACAATGCCTGATGGAACTCCATGTCATAAGGCAAAAAGGGATAAGTGTCTTAGTGAATAAAACATTGAAATTTTGGGCCCATTGCCATGAACTTCCCAGATCTCAATCCCATTAAGAACCAGTGTTCAGTCCTCAAACATTGGGTAGACAAACAAAACATAGAAATTCTGCCAAACTCCAAGTACTGATTAGGCAGGAATGGGTTTCCACCAGTCAGGCTTTTGCCCAGGAGCTGATACCCAGCATGATAGGACAAACTGCAGACATCTTGAAAAATTAGGGACAACCTTGTAAATCATAGAATCGTAGAGTTGGAAGGGACCTCCTGGGCCATCTGGTCCAACCTCCTGCTCAAAGCAGGATTCGCTAAATCATCCCAGTCAGATGTCTGTCCAGCCTCTGTTTGAAGACTTCCATTGAAGGAGAACTCCCTTCTCATGGCAGCTTGTTCCACTCATTGATCACTCTGTCAAAAAGTTTTTTCTAATATCTAATCTGTGTCTCCTCCCATTCAGTTTCATCCCATTGCTTCTAGTCTTTCCTTGTGCAAATGAGAATAAAGTTGATCCTTCTACAATGTGACAGCCCTTTAGATATTTGTAGACAGCTATTAAGCCTTTGCATAAATGTGATGTATTTGTTATTAAAAGTATAAAAACTTAAATACCGTATTTTGCGGATTATAAGACGCAGCCCAAATTTTGAGGAGAAAAATAGGAAAAAAACCTTTTATTTAATAGAATGCTGGTGCTTCTTATAATCCATGCGTGTTATTGCTTACCGTGGGTGGTGACTGCGGTGAAGCAGGGCCCCAGGGTCTCAGCGCTGAGATCTTGTCTCCTGCAATCTTGATCCCGAAATCTCCATCTGTGCATGCCCCGGCAGCCATTTTCCCGGAGTCCACCGCAAAGTAAACCATTTAAGTGCGGGGGCTCTGGACTTTCACAAAATGTCGGCAGAGCACCCGCACCGGTGCACATCGGAACACCCCCTCATCCCAGCCTGCGGCCTGCAGCAACACTCCACTCTTGCCTCCTCCAGCAGCAACCCAGGGACCCTGCTCCACCGCAGCCGGTAGGGTATAGCTGCATTATAAGACGCACCCCGATTTTCCCCCAAAATTTGTGAAAAAAGTGCGTCTTATAATCTGAAAAATACGGTTCTTATAATTGTACTTCAGGAGCCATACATATTTTAGTCAAATATTTCTAACACTGCAGCAGCAAACTGTGAAAAATAAAATTTGTGTCAGTCTCAATAGTTTTGGCTATGACAGTAGGCTCCCATCTAAAGAGGTTGCCTTGCCGCTGGCACATGAGCTCACGCAATTTGATCAACCTGTGCATCAAGTGCCTCACTTTTGTTAGTATACTGTAAGTATAATCTACACAACAGTAACCCATTTCATTTGTTTAAAGGGGTTTTCACATGAACAAAAGTTATTTTTAATTAATAGATTTTGGAATAATAATTTCCACAGCTGGATGTGTTTAAATAAAATGTTCCTGTGCCGAGATACAGTAATCTTATAAATGTGCTCCTGCTGTGTACTGTGTAATGACTGTACAGAAACATGACCTGATCATACCACAGCTCATGAGCAGGGGATGGAGCAAAAGAGAGGACACACAGTACAGTAAGTGATCATAGCTGATTCTTACTGTAAAGTGAAATATCTCCCTGTCAGTTTTTAAACAATGCTTTACTTGAAACAGAAAATCATTTGTGATCCCCTGCTGTCCTGTCTGTATATTCTTTTGCTTCCTCTCCTGCCGAGGAGCCGTGGTACGATCAGACTATGTTCCTGCACGGTCAGACACAGCCATTACACAGTACACAGCAGGGGCACATTTATAAGATTATCTCGGCACAGGAACATTTACTATAATTTAAACACATCAAATTGTGGAACTTATTATTATTCCAAGATATATTGACTAAAATGAACTTTTGTTTGTGGGAAAACCCCTTTAATGTTTGTATATAACTAAGTTCACATTTATTTATATGGTGAGTGCAGTGAAGGGACACAGAGATGTCACATAATGTAAGAGATTGTGCAAAGAACAAACACCAAGGAAAGGGGGACTTGATGGAATGGAGCTTATAGTTATGTTGCCAATGAAAACCTTTTACAGACCCAATGGCTGTCAGAGTGGTAGAGTGAAAAGACACAAAATATTATATACAAAAATGAAAGCTCGATTTTATTGAATGAGTGTTTTTTTTTTTAATATATCCAATGAAGGTTAATAGTTTTTGTGCAAACTTCTTTTAAGTTTACACTGACCATATAAAACATAACACTTAAATGGAGACTTTAATATTAAAACATGTGAATATAAATCAGACTAAAGTAAAATAATTATGCTATATTTTTAATTAAAATAAGCATTAACTTCATATGCATTATTAAGATATTTTCCGTACACTATTCAACTCAAAATTACAGTACTTTAAGAAGAAACTGGACAACAGCAACTGAATCAATCAAAATTAGAGCAAATTCAACCATCGCCATATATTAACATTATAATACATATATACATACATCTCTGGCACTGAAATTACAGATAAGGAAGCAGGCAAAAAGTAAGGTCCAATGAAATGCCACTTCAGGCTAAATGAAAGCCGTCTATATGCAATCCACATTCCGAAAGCCTCCATCCATGGTCAAAGCCCCAAATCTAGGAAAAAGAATAACGAAAACCAACCTCAGAAAAATACAAAGAAGTACAACAAACAGGACATATGATCAGAATGTCTAGCCTTGCTGAGAAAACAACACATACCAATAATCAATAAAACAAGCATTATTCAACATGTGACCAACCACTTCAAGACCGGGCCATTTTACATGCGGTTTTAAACAGCTCTAAAAAATGTTCTTGCTTACATAATGAAATAATTAGTCCCTCTTTTTCATTATATATGTGACCTAATTTTTGTTATTTTTTTATTTTGCTGATAATGTAGAAAATGTAAAGAAAAAAACATGCATTTTTCACTTTAAATATTTCTTTTACAACTATAGAGAACTAAAAAAAGCATTTTAAAATTGTGTTCTTTCTGTAGAAAAATATTCAGAATTGAGAATCCTCAGTAGTTGATACCTTTTAATGGCTAACTGAAAAGATGGTAACACATTGCAAGCTTTCGAGACTACTCAGGTCTCTTCATCAGGCTAGACTAATACAAAATCTGAAGTCACATATTTATGCACAATACAGCCTAGAAAAAATGCAATAGATAAGACAAGTGACGTGAAGCAGAACTATCAATATGGGAGAGGGAGAAACATAAATATAAACATTGGACCAGTTCATAGATAAGGAGTCCGGATGTTTTATGGTCCTCTGATTGGGGTCTAGTTCTGTGTTGTGATGCCTCCACACAGTTTTAAAAGGAAATTCCTTAATTGATGTAAAAAGACATAAATCCATGCGACACATTCATTCCAGCACTGAGAGTGTCAAAGTTCGTCATAAATTTGTACTCCCAAACTCGTCTCTCTCTCTGAGAATTGAAGTTACCTTTCAATACCAGTAATTTCATATCCACGCTGCTGTGATCAGGGATACAGAAATGTTTTGCCACAGGTAGATCCATTCTTTTTTCTCTTATTGTGTGACGATGAGCATTCATCCTTGTTCTAAGCTTTTGCCCCGTCTCCCCCACATACAGACCCCCAGTTAAACATTTAGTACAAATAATTAAGTACACCACATTAGATGTAATGCAAGTGAAAGTACCTGGGATCTTGTAGTCCTGATGTGAGTTGGGGATCTTTATCTTGTCCGTGGTCATTATAAATGGACAGGTTTTACATTTTTTCTGGTTGCAAGGAAAGGTTCCTGCAGCTGTTGGAGAGGACAGGGAGCTTCTGACAATGATGCTTCTTAAATTTGGGGGCTGCCTAAAACACAGCAGTGGGGGGTCTGGAAAAATGGATTTTAATCGGGCATCTTTTTGTAGTAAAGGTTGTAATTTCCGTGCAGCTCCCCTTAGCACCTCCAGATTTGGATTGTAGGTGACTACTAGAGGCACTCGGTTATTTTCTTCTTTAGCTTTGTAATTTAGCAGGTGATTCCTTGACAATCTGGTGGCTCTTGTAATTTGGTTTTCAATTGTTCTTGGATGGTAACCCTGATTCAAAAAGGTCTTTTTGAGGCGACCAAGGTGTTTGTCTCTATCCATGGAGTTGGAACATATACGATTGTATCTGATGGCTTGGCTATAGATAATAGAGTTCTTTATGTGTTTTGGATGGAAACTGTCCCATTTAAGGTATGTTGGACGGTCGATTGGCTTCTGATACAGGGATGTCTCTATTTCATTGTTTTTTAGCTTAATGATGGTGTCCAAAAAAATTAATCTCAGTACTGGAGTAGTTGAGTGTTAAATTGATGGTGGGATGAAATTGATTAAACTGTTCGTGGAACGTCTTTAGCTGTTGCTCAGACTCCGTCCAGATGATTAAAATATCATCAATGAAGCGGTAGTAGGCCAGGGGCCTGATGGGGCATGAGGACATAAAGTCGCTTTCAAGCTTTGCCATGAAAAGATTTGCATACTGTGGAGCCATTTTACTTCCCATAGCTGTGCCAGTCTCCTGTAGATACAGTGGGGCAAAAAAGTATTTAGTCAGTCAGCAATAGTGCAAGTTCCACCACTTAAAAAGATGAGAGGCGTCTGTAATTTACATCATAGGTAGACCTCAACTATGGGAGACAAACTGAGAAAAAAAAAATGCAGAAAATCACATTGTATGTTTTTTTTTCATTTTATTTGCATATTACGGTGGAAAATAAGTATTTGGTCAGAAACAAAATTTCATCTCAATACTTTGTGATATATCCTTTGTTGGCAATGACAGAGGTCAAACGTTTTCTGTAAGTCTTCACAAGGTTGCCACACACTGTTGTTGGTATGTTGGCCCATTCCTCCATGCAGATCTCCTCTAGAGCAGTGATGTTTTTGGCTTTTCGCTTGGCAACACGGACTTTCAACTCCCTCCAAAGGTTTTCTATAGGGTTGAGATCTGGAGACTGGCTAGGCCACTCCAGGACCTTGAAATGCTTCTTACGAAGCCACTCTTTCGTTGCCCTGGCGGTGTGCTTTGGATCATTGTCATGTTGAAAGACCCAGCCACGTTTCATCATCAATGCCCTTGCTGATGGAAGGAGGTTTGCACTCAAAATCTCACGATACATGGCCCCATTCATTCTTTCATGTACCCGGATCAGTCGTCCTGGCCCCTTTGCAGAGAAACAGCCCCAAAGCATGATGTTTCCACCACCATGCTTTACAGTAGGTATGGTGTTTGATGGATGCAACTCAGTATTCTTTTTCCTCCAAACACGACAAGTTGTGTTTCTACCAAACAGTTCCAGTTTGGTTTCATCAGACCATAGGACATTCTCCCAAAACTCCTCTGGATCATCCAAATGCTCTCTAGCAAACTTCAGACGGGCCCGGACATGTACAGGCTTAAGCAGTGGGACACGTCTGGCACTGCAGGATCTGAGTCCATGGTGGCGTAGTGTGTTACTTATGGTAGGCCTTGTTACATTGGTCCCAGCTCTCTGCAGTTCATTCACTAGGTCCCCCCGCGTGGTTCTGGGATTTTTGCTCACCGTTCTTGTGATCATTCTGACCCCACGGGGTGAGATTTTGCGTGGAGCACCAGATCGAGGGAGATTATCAGTGGTCTTGTATGTCTTCCATTTTCTAATTATTGCTCCCACAGTTGATTTCTTCACTCCAAGCTGGTTGGGTATTGCAGATTCAGTCTTCCCAGCCTGGTGCAGGGCTACAATTTTGTTTCTGGTGTCCTTTGACAGCTCTTTGGTCTTCACCATAGTGGAGTTTGGAGTCAGACTGTTTGAGGGTGTGCACAGGTGTCTTTTTATACTGATAACAAGTTTAAACAGGTGCCATTACTACAGGTAATGAGTGGAGGAAAGAGGAGACTCTTAAAGAAGTAGTTACAGGTCTGTGAGAGCCAGAAATCTTGATTGCTTGTTTCTGACCAAATACTTATTTTCCACCATAATATGCAAATAAAATGAAAAAAAAACAGACAGTGATTTTCTGGATTTTTTTTTCCTCAGTTTGTCTCCCATAGTTGAGGTCTACCTATGATGTAAATTACAGACGCCTCTCATCTTTTTAAGTGGTGGAACTTGCACTATTGCTGACTGACTAAATACTTTTTTGCCCCACTGTAGATCCTGTTGTCAAATTCAAAGTAATTGTGGGTGAGGATGAATAAGAGCTGGCGATAAGAGCTGGCGATGACCTGATACCAGAGACTCCAAGAATAGGGACATTCTACATGCTTCCCAAAATCCACAAATCTGGAAATCCAGGAAGACCAATTATTTCATGTGTGGGCACCCTCACTGAGCAGGTATCTGGATGGGTAGAGGGTATTCTCAAACCACTGGTGAAGGATACATCCAGCTACATTCAGGACACAACTGACCTATTGAATAAACTAGCAGCAATAGGTCCTCTACCAGAAGGAACCATCCTGGCCACCATGGATGTGGAATCTTTGTACTCTAATATCCCACACCAAGATGGTTTAAATGCCTGCAAATTCTTCATGGAAAACACAGGGACTGATGCTGATGTGAAACTTATAAAATTCATCCTCACCCACAATTACTTTGAATTTGACAACAGGATCTATCTACAGGAGACTGGCACAGCTATGGGAAGTAAAATGGCTCCACAGTATGCAAATCTTTTCATGGCAAAGCTTGAAAGCGACTTTATGTCCTCATGCCCCATCAGGCCCCTGGCCTACTACCGCTTCATTGATGATATTTTAATCATCTGGACGGAGTCTGAGCAACAGCTAAAGACGTTCCACGAACAGTTTAATCAATTTCATCCCACCATCAATTTAACACTCAACTACTCCAGTACTGAGATTAATTTTTTGGACACCATCATTAAGCTAAAAAACAATGAAATAGAGTCATCCCTGTATCAGAAGCCAATCGACCGTCCAACATACCTTAAATGGGACAGTTTCCATCCAAAACACATAAAGAACTCTATTATCTATAGCCAAGCCATCAGATACAATCGTATATGTTCCAACCCCATGGATAGAGACAAACACCTTGGTCGCCTCAAAAAGACCTTTTTGAATCAGGGTTACCATCCAAGAACAATTGAAAACCAAATTACAAGAGCCACCAGATTGTCAAGGAATCACCTGCTAAATTACAAAGCTAAAGAAGAAAATAACCGAGTGCCTCTAGTAGTCACCTACAATCCAAATCTGGAGGTGCTAAGGGGAGCTGCACGGAAATTACAACCTTTACTACAAAAAGATGCCCGATTAAAATCCATTTTTCCAGACCCCCCACTGCTGTGTTTTAGGCAGCCCCCAAATTTAAGAAGCATCATTGTCAGAAGCTCCCTGTCCTCTCCAACAGCTGCAGGAACCTTTCCTTGCAACCAGAAAAAATGTAAAACCTGTCCATTTATAATGACCACGGACAAGATAAAGATCCCCAACTCACATCAGGACTACAAGATCCCAGGTACTTTCACTTGCATTACATCTAATGTGGTGTACTTAATTATTTGTACTAAATGTCCAACTGGGGGTCTGTATGTGGGGGAGACAGGGCAAAAGCTTAGAACAAGGATGAATGCTCATCGTCACACAATAAGAGAAAAAAGAATGGATCTACCTGTGGCAAAACATTTCTGTATCCCTGATCACAGCAGCGTGGATATGAAATTACTGGTATTGAAAGGTAACTTCAATTCTCAGAGAGAGAGACGAGTTTGGGAGTACAAATTTATGACGAACTTTGACACTCTCAGTGCTGGAATGAATGTCGCATGGATTTATGTCTTTTTACATCAATTAAGGAATTTCCTTTTAAAACTGTGTGGAGGCATCACAACACAGAACTAGACCCCAATCAGAGGACCATAAAACATCCGGACTCCTTATCTATGAACTGGTCCAATGTTTATATTTATGTTTCTCCCTCTCCCATATTGATAGTTCTGCTTCACGTCACTTGTCTTATCTATTGCATTTTTTCTAGGCTGTATTGTGCATAAATATGTGACTTCAGATTTTGTATTAGTCTAGCCTGATGAAGAGACCTGAGTAGTCTCGAAAGCTTGCAATGTGTTACCATCTTTTCAGTTAGCCATTAAAAGGTATCAACTACTGAGGATTCTCAATTCTGAATATTTTTCTATCTACTGGCTAACACGGTACAAAGATATAAATCTTTCCTGTTCTTTCTGTAAAAATTATCTATATCTATCCATCTATATATACACACACACACACACATATATATATATAACATTTATTTTGATTACAGTAGGGCTACAAACAACGATTCATACTACCAATGTTTTTTTTTAGCTATTTCTTCATTTATTTCACACATTTTCCTTTAAAAGGTCGTGAAAAACCTTTGGAGGACATCTGAACATTTACATAAAATATTATATTGCCGATATTGCCGGTAACTGGGGGCTGGTATTTCTGCATCGCAGAGTTGATCTGGATCTATTAGGACCCAACAGCTCCTACATCCTCCCCTTCCAGCACCCAATGATCAAGTGAATGCTGGGTCTGGAGGATAAAGTATTATCAATGCTTCTTAATCTCTACACATAGAGCTTGTTCAGCGCTCTGTAAACAGCAATTGGGAAGGCAGAGTTGGTAATAAACCATCTCCGGCTTCTCTACGGGGAGTCCAGCAGTTTCTGACTGTGGCATGTTCTCATGCAGCTACTACATTATGTGTTAGAACGTCACTGCAGAGTAACAATGTTGACTTCCTGGACACTATCTATGGGCCATCCAGAAGTATTTAAAGGGATTTTCCCACAAAGAGTTTGTGACCTAAAGGATGGGTGCTAATTGTAAGCTCTTCAGTTTTCATAATCCTGAACATATTATGATGGAAAGGCAGCATGTCTACTTGATTCCTGCTGCACTCCAACTCAATCTCACTGTTATCGTTCACTGAACTAGGAAACTCATTCCTAGCAATCATATTTATCATGTATCCTTGCACAGGTAATGGCCTTACTTAAAAAATCACCTTTAGTAGTTTTAATACTGATGACAACCTCACCCCCACTGAATGGCACTGTAATGTTGAACCAGCGGGGCTCTCAATGAGAATATAGACTATGTTCATTGCAATAAAACAATTTAAAGAAGTTGTCCACTCCTTAGATGTCTTCTTAGCCCCCCAAAAAATAATAAAGCCTATACTGCGCTCCCGTGGCAGCGCCATACCCATGGAGTCAGCAATCGCTCTCCCCGAGGCTGTCATGTGGAGTCGGGACACATGACCCCGACGTCCAATCAGCACTGGCATCACTGTCCCTGTCATCGGACAAATCAAACATGAAGTAGTCTGGGCTGCAGCTGATCCCGGACTTACTTATCATGTTCGATTTGTCTGAAGGCAGAGACAGTGACGACAGCACTGAATGGACATCGGTGTCACACCACCACACGAGAGCGCTGGGGAGAACGAGTGCCGACACCCCAGGAAAGGCACTGGCATGGGAGGAGAGTATAGGCTTCATTATTTTATTGAGGCCAAACATTTTGATCAATAAGGGGTTGTCCTAGTAATGGACAACCGCGGTAACGTCTTGCATGCTAAAAGTCAAAATTGCATAGAAACATAGCGGAAGACAAACCATTAAATGACAAAAACATAAAACTAAAAGGCAGCTACCGACATAAGCATAAACATGACAACAGTTTGTCTTATTAGTGGGACATTCTTACATCTAGAATTACTTAAGAAAAATGGCAAAATGCTTCTTTTTGTCAGAAAAAGACTTCTCCCGTTTACCTTTCCAGGATGTGGTTATTTTCTGCCAACTCTTTGACAACACCTTCCATCTCTTCTTTTAATTTCCGCATTCTGATAATGAAAATAAATGTATATATATTTTTGTTAGAGGTTTGATAATCTCAAGATGGTAAAAAGTAAAAAAAAAAATTGTGTGTACCAGACTAAACATTTAGTGAAGTCAAAATTAAGTTTCAGTGGCAAAAAAACAAAACAAAATGCCTCTACCATGGGCGAGTTATGCTTATGCCTCAAACATTTCTCCTCAGGGACCGCATATACCCCTATACATAAAAAACTACCGTACTTGTGCACAAAGTTAAGAAAAAAAAAAAATAAATACAAAAAATATGTAACAAAATAAAGTATTTACTAGAGACTAATAAATATTTTGTTATTTTGACACATTTCTTGTATTTATATTTTTTGTTGCATATCTTCGTGCTCAAGCAGTTTATGTATAGTTTCTGCGGTCTACTTGAACCTTATATAGTATAATGTTTGCTTATATTAGATTATTCAATTACTCCTTTTTCTCATAGTTATAAACCGCATATACCTCTACCTTAATTACTGGTTATCAGGAAAGTAACAAAAGCTAGAACTGCAACTTCTACATAAATATTATATTGTGTAAAATTACATCCTGTGGCTAAAGAATCCAATATTCATGTAACATTCAAAAGGAGACTTCTACTCACTGGTTAAGTAATACATTTTAATTTACTCGCTTTTCTTTCTTCATCTTAGCGGATGAGGATGTGAGGTGTCCATACCAATAAGATAACAGCTGAGTTTCAGCAGGATCAGTTGACCATCATGTGTTTGGGGTGTCCTGGCTCATTACCAAAAGGATTTCCACTTAGTGTTTAATGTATTGCTACCTTAATAAGTGGAAGTCCTGATAAAAGTGATACTAGCGCTAGTTAGTTAATGGAGTTGGGCAGATCGATTTGTGGTACTGCAGTCCATTGGCCAGTTCCACAGTCTCTGGCTTTGTATGCTCTTACCTTTCGGGATCCCCGCCACAACTTTGGATTAGCTAGGCTGGCGCATCATCATTGCAACAGGATGCACAGATAACATGGCACCAGCTCAGGTAGTCAAAAGCCACGCCAGGGTTCCTGGAAGAGATTTACAAGTGACCTGGCCAGTGGACCAGAGCCCTGCGAACAGATCTTCCCCACTATAAAAGTAAACAATCATATTCACAGTAAAGTATCAGGAGACAAAACATGGGGATAAGACAAAACAATGTCAATCTCTAAAATAACAATATAGAATAAAACACCTGTTAAATACATTTTTAGAATAATTTGAAAGTGTTTAGACAACCAATCCAAGTTACTGAAAACAAGTTTTCTCATCCTTACGTAACTAATTTATGCAGCTGAAAAGCCAAAAACCACTCACCCAAGGGTCATTTCCACTAAGGTGTTCGGGCTGGTATAAATTGGATTTACTGTTGGCTTTATTCCCCCTGGATTGGGAAACATTTTTTGAGGCATGTTTTCTTGATACTGCAATTAGATTATTAAGAGGTCACAAAAAGACATAACAAATTCAACATTCAAGTGTATAATGATAAAGAAAGTATTACTCTAAATGTTTATGACAAAATCCCCACTGCGCACAGTCATACCTCATTAATGTAATGCTGGCACTTTGACACTTCTTCTGCAATATCAAAGCACTGACTTTTTAGTGTGAAGAGCTGTTTCCTTAAGAGCATCATCTTTCTATAGGGAAGAATGAAGGATGATGAAACTAATAGACTCGCTCCTGTAAGAACACAGTAAAGAGACAACCTGCGCTTACCTCATCCACTCCTGCGCTTTACTGCGGAAACTCTCATACTTGCTAACACATTCATCCGTGAATAGCGTGTGGGCCTTCGTTGCTTGAATGCACAGTTTCTGCCTGCACAGAAATTAAACTGCATGTAAAGAGACTGCCACTGACAATATTACTAATCAAGACTTATTTTCAATATTAAAATAAAAAAAAAAAAAATATATAGAATGTTCATTTGAGAAAAAGCCTCCACTTAAAATTCTGAGAGATTGTTAATTATTAGTGATGGGCGAACGTTCTCGGCTAACAAATAGGCAATCCCTGTCAAACAGCTGAGAGACATGCAGCCACAGTGACTCCAACATATTTTTCGAACACGCCGAAGACACTCGAGCATGCTCAGATTACACCTTATCCAAGCATGTTCACTCATCACTAGTAATTATAGGCAGTCTGTCAGCACAAAATGACTGTTTAAGTACAGGGGGCTAAGTGCACCCTTGGCGGAACCATACAGTTTGGTGGCATTGCCTCCTACTTTTTTCACCATATACAGTGGGGAAGATATGTATTTGATACACTGCCGATTTTGCGAGTTTTCCCACCTACATAGATACAGGAGAGGTCTGTAATTTTTATTGTAGGTACACTTCAACTGTGAGAGACAATCTAAAAATAACACAGAAAGTCACATTGCATGATTTTTAAATAATTAAAACGGCATTTTATAACATGAAATAAGTACCATATTTAATCACCTACCAACCAGCAAGAATTCTGGCTCTCACATAGAGTTTTTCTTTAAGAAGCCCTCCTACTCTGCATTCATCATCACCTGTATTACTTGCACCTGTTTGAAGTCGTTACCTGTATAAAAGACACCTGTCCACACACACAATCACACTCCAACCTCTCCACCATGGCCAAAATCAAAGATCTTGGGACAAAATTAAAGACCTGCATAAGGCTGGGATGACAAGCACATGTCCAGGCCTGTTTGAAATCGCCAATGACAATCTGGATAATCCACAGAAGGCATGGGAGAAGGTCATTTGGTCAGAGGCCAACATAGAACTTTTTGGTATCTACTCCACTCACCCCCTTTGGAGGGAGAAGATGAGTACAACCCCAAGAACACAGTTCCAACCACGAAGCATGGTGGAGGAAGCATCATACTTTAGGGGTGATTTTCTGTAAAGGGAACAGGACGAGTGCACCGTATTGAAGGGAGGATGAATGGTGTCATGTATCGTGACACTATGCTCTGTAAGAGAATTGAAGATGGGTCATGGCTGGGTTTTAAAGCATGACAATGACCTGAAACATACAGCCAGAGCAACTAAGAAGAAGAATTTTAAGATCCTGGAGTTGCCTAGATAGTCACCAGACATGAACCCAATAGAAAATCTTTGGAAGGAGCTGAAACTCAATATTGAATGAAATACTGATTTCAAGCAATAGAATGCTAATTAATTATGTAAAAATCATACAATGCAATTTTCTGTTTCAAAGTAAACCACTCACACGGTCTAAAATCATTTTTTTATTACTGTATATGCAGTTTGTATTGTAAAATCTGGTAACTGATCTGCTTTAAGGATTTTTTTTTACGAAATGCTGGGGATCTTCCTAAAATTTAAATTAGTATTTGAGACAGTCTATAAAAGCCCACATAAACATGCCATCTTGTGCTTAGGAGAAGAAGACAATGATGTCTGTTAGAGTTGGACAATGGCAAAAGTATTAGGAATTTCATTGATACAGGCACATATTTACCTTGTCTGATCCACAGCAGCACAGAGGATAACAGACACCCCTCTATAGAGCAATTCAAAAGGAATCCACAGCATTCGGTTTTTGAAAATGCTTGTGTTTTGTTATTAAAGAAAAACCGGGATTAAGGCCAATGACCTTCAGCTGTAGGGTTAATCAGCAGATTAATGGCACTACAATGCTGTCTAACAGCCTCACTGGAAGTGTGGCTGTTGCGTCTACATGACCTTAAGTCCTTCTGGGAGCTGCCAGCTTTCAGTCATAAAGGTGTGATGGAGCGGCTACAGTCATTGCTCACAGCACCGAGAGCAGCGGCTTCAATCACCGCTCACAGCACCGAGAGCAGCGGCTACAGTGACCGCTCATAGCACCGAGAGCAGCAGCTACAGTCACCATTCACAGCACCGAGAGCAGCAGCTAGTCACCGCTCACAGCACCGAGAGCAGCAGCTATAGTCAAAGCTCACTGTACCGTGAGCAGCGGCTACAATCACCACTCACAGCACCGAGGGCAGCGCCTACAATTACCACGCACAGCACCAAGAGCAGCGGCTACAGTCACCACTCACAGCACCGAGAGCAGCGGCTACAGTCAAAGCTCACAGCACCGAGAGCAGCGGCTACAGTCAAAGCTCACAGCACCGAGAGCAGCGGCTACAGTCACCGCTCACAGCACCTAGAGCAGCGGCTACAGTCACCGCTCACAGCACCAAGAGCAGCGGCTACAGTCACCGCTCACAGCACCAAGAGCAGCGGCTACAGTCACCGCTCACAGCACCAAGAGCAGCGGCTACAGTCACCGCTCACAGCACCAAGAGCAGCGGCTACAGTCACCGCTCACAGCACCAAGAGCAGCGGCTACAGTCACCGCTCACAGCACCAAGAGCAGCGGCTACAGTCACCGCTCACAGCACCAAGAGCAGCGGCTACAGTCACCGCTCACAGCACCAAGAGCAGCGGCTACAGTCACCGCTCACAGCACCAAGAGCAGCGGCTACAGTCACCGCTCACAGCACCAAGAGCAGCGGCTACAGTCACCGCTCACAGCACCAAGAGCAGCGGCTACAGTCACCGCTCACAGCACCAAGAGCAGCGGCTACAGTCACCGCTCACAGCACCAAGAGCAGCGGCTACAGTCACCGCTCACAGCACCAAGAGCAGCGGCTACAGTCACCGCTCACAGCACCAAGAGCAGCGGCTACAGTCACCGCTCACAGCACCAAGAGCAGCGGCTACAGTCACCGCTCACAGCACCAAGAGCAGCGGCTACAGTCACCGCTCACAGCACCAAGAGCAGCGGCTACAGTCACCGCTCACAGCACCAAGAGCAGCGGCTACAGTCACCGCTCACAGCACCAAGAGCAGCGGCTACAGTCACCGCTCACAGCACCAAGAGCAGCGGCTACAGTCACCGCTCACAGCACCAAGAGCAGCGGCTACAGTCACCGCTCACAGCACCAAGAGCAGCGGCTACAGTCACCGCTCACAGCACCAAGAGCAGCGGCTACAGTCACCGCTCACAGCACCAAGAGCAGCGGCTACAGTCACCGCTCACAGCACCAAGAGCAGCGGCTACAGTCACCGCTCACAGCACCAAGAGCAGCGGCTACAGTCACCGCTCACAGCACCAAGAGCAGCGGCTACAGTCACCGCTCACAGCACCAAGAGCAGCGGCTACAGTCACCGCTCACAGCACCAAGAGCAGCGGCTACAGTCACCGCTCACAGCACCGAGCCAGTACTAATTCAATGCGTATTGCTAGTTCTCCCATTTTTTAACATCAAGATAAAGCAATTGTCCATGGTCGCACGGCATCCTGTGAGTTCTCTTGTTAAATGATATTGTTCTAATTTTACAGTGTTCAATATAGCAAGTAAAGTTCAAATCTCAATGCAGAGCAAGAATCTGGCTACAATGACAAAAATCCAAGACTGCTCAAAGTCAATGATTGCAATTTATGGTCTTAGGACTTACTTATCAAACTTGTGTATTTGTTCTTCGTTGTATGAAAGTCCTACAAATAAACCACAAAAAAAGTATTCAGAAAACTTGAAACAAAGAAACAGTGGGCACCACCTAATATTGCAAAGTAAATAATGTATATAATTATACATTCAGTACCGGGTGGTACTGAATGCGCTAGTAACTCAAATGAATAAGACCAAGAAAAAAGTAGCGCAAAGAAATAGTGCACACAACAGAAAATAAATAATGAAAAAGGCTTTATTAGAACTACAATGCCAGACAGACAAAATACACCATTCAAAACACTTAAAATCATACATGGAGCGACATGCAAGATGATAAAAGAACAGGTAAGTGAGACCAGGCAAATGTATAATATGTGAAGGACAATTTATGCCATTGGAAAATGATGCAGAATTTTGATTAAAAGTGTATAAAGCATTGTGACATATATTGTTTTGCAAAGTGTCAGCCTCCTTGCAGCAGCAGCATACACCCATGGAATTCTGTGTCCCCCAATAAGGCGATAAAGAAAATACAGAATCCACCAGTCACAATAGGTGATGGCCACAGATCTCCTCCTCCCCCTTCCCACTCAATGACCTTTGCCCTAATCAGAACATGCTAGCTAAATACTTCAATTCAACTTAGTAGGGTTTAAATATGGAAAAATGTGAAGAAAAAAATCAAAAACTGATGCATAATTTATGTAGTTTTGATGCAGTCTCCAAGTTATATGACAATTGCTTGAAGATGTACAAACTAAGCACTTAAATTGTTAATGGGCTGAAAGAAGAACCAATGTCTTCACGTTTCCCTGACAAAAGCTATTGGCTGTACCTTTCATTTCACTTTTGGTGGCTTGTACGGGTGGGATAACTTTCCTCATGGGATCTTTCACCAGATAACTCCACTTGCACTAGTATAATATTACCATGTCTGGGGTTTTTGATTACTCAATTTTCAAAAATATATGTTTTAATAAGACAGAAAAGCAAACAGGGACCAAACTTTCAAAGAAAAGAAAGGCAAGCAACATAAAGAAAGGCGGACTCACTGCGTTGTGCTTTATCCTTCTTGAACTGACAGCTGATTTCTGTTATTAAGCTAAGTAATACTTGCAACTTCTCCACACTACAGAAACAAAATAAAAAATAATTACTGGTTTACACCTTTCAGTTCGTTGACAATATAAACAGTCATAAGATGTCCATCCATCTTAACCCCTTCATACCCAGCCTATTTTGACCTTAATGACCAGGCCATTTTTTGCAATTCTGACCAGTGTCCCTTTATGAGGTAATAACTCTGGAACGCTTCAACGCATCCTAGCGATTCTGAGATTGTTTTTTCGTGACATATTGGGCTTCATGTTAGTGGTAAATTTAGGTCGATAATTTTTGCGTTTATTTGTGAAAAAATCAGAAATTTGGCGAAAATTTAGAAAATTTCGCAATTTTCAAATTTTGAATTTTTATTCTGTTAAACTAGAGAGTTATGTGACACAAAATAGTTACTAAATAACATTTCCCACATGTCTACTTTACATCAGCACAATTTTGGAAGCAAAATATTTTTTTGTTAGGAAGTTACAAGGGTTAAAAGTTGACCAGTGATTTCTCATTTTTACAACAAAATTTACAAAACCATTTTTTTTTTTAGGGACCACCTCACATTTGAAGTCACTTTGAGGGGTCTATATGGCAGAAAATACCCAAAAGTGACACCATTCTAAAAACTGAACCCCTCAAGCTACTCAAAACCACATTCAAGAAGATTATTAACCCTTCAGGTGTTTCACAGCAGCTAAAGCAATGTGGAAGGAAAAAATGGACATTTTAATTTTTCCAACACAAATTTTCTTTCAGCATCAATTTTTTCATTTTCACATGGGCAACAGGATAAAATGGATCCTAAAATTTGTTGGGCAATTTCCCCTGAGTACACCGATACCTCATATGTGGTCATAAACCACTGTTTGGGCGCACGGCAGGGCTCAGAAGGGAAGGAGCGCCATTTGACTTTTTGAATGGAAAATATGCTGGAATATTTAGCGGTTGCCATGTCGCGTTTGGAGAGTCGCTGTGTGCCTAAACATTGGAGCTCCTCCACAAGTGACCCCATTTTGGAAACTAGACCCCCCAAGGAACTTATCTAGATGCATAGTGATCACTTTGAACCGCCAGGTGCTTCTCAAATTGATCTGTAAAAAAAAAAGTACTTTTTTTTCACAAAAATTATATTTTAGCCTCAGTTTTTTCATTTTCACATGGGCAACGGGATAAAATGGATCCTAAAATTTGTTGGGCAATTTCTCCTGAGAACACCGACACCTCATATGTGGTCATAAACCACTGTTTGGGTGCACGGCAGGGCCCGGAAGGGAAGGAGCGCCATTTGACTTTTTGAATGGAAAATTAGCTCCAATCGTTATCGGACACCATGTCGCGTTTGGAGAGCCCGTGTGCCTAAACATTGGAGCTCCCCCACAAGTGACACCGTTTTGGAAACTAGACCCCTTAAGGAACTTATCTAGGTGTTTAGTGAGCACTTTGAACCCCCAAGTGCTTCACAAAAGTTTATAACATAGAGCAGTGAAAATGAAAAATCATTTTTTTTTCCTCAAAAATGATTTTTTAGCACGCTATTTTTTATTTTCACATGGCTAACAGGGGAAATTGGACCACAAAAGTTGTTGTCCAGATTGTCCTGAGTACGCTGGTACCCCATATGTGGGGGGGGGGGGGGCACTGTTTGGGTGCACGGCAGGGCGCAGAAGGGAATGAGCGCCATTTGACTTTTTGAAATGAAAATTAGCTCCAATCGTTAGCGGACACCATGTTGTGTTTGGAGAGCCCCTGTGTGCCTAAACTTTGGAGCTCCCCCACAAATGACGCCATTTTGGAAACTAGACCCCCTAAGAAACTTATCTAGATGCATAGTGAGCACTTTCAACCCCCAGGTGATTCGCAGAAGTTTATAATGCAGAGCAGTGAAAATAAAAAATCTTTTTTTTCCTAAAAAAATTTTTTTTAGTTGGCAATTTTTTATTTTCACAAGGGTACTAGGATAAATTGGACCCCAAAAGCTGTTGTCCAGTTTGTCCCGAGTACGCTGGTACCCCATATGTGGGGGGGGAACCACTGTTTGGGCACACGTTGGGGCTCAGCAGGGAAGTAGTGACATTTTGAAATGCTGACTTTGATGGAATGGTCTGCGGGCGTCATGTTACATTTGCTGAGCCCCTGTGTGCCTAAACAGTAGAAACCCCCCACAAGTGACCCCATTTTGGAAACTAGACCCCCCAAGGAACTTATCTAGATGTGTGGTGAGCACCTTGAACCCCGAAGTGCTTCACAGAAGATTGTAACGCAGAGCCATGAAAATAAAAAATCTTTTTTTTTCCTCAAAAAATGATTTTTTAGCCCGCAATTTTTTATTTTCACAATGGTAACAGGAGAAATTGGACCCCAAAAGTTGTTGTCCAGTTTGTCCTAAGTACGCTGATACCCCATATTTGGGGAGGGACCACTGTTTGGGCACACGTCGGGGCTCGGAAGGGAAGTAGTGACGTTTTGAAATACCTACTTGATCGAATGGTCTGCGGGCATCATGTTACGTTTGCAGAGTCCCTGATGTGCTTAAACAGTGGAAACCCCCCACAAGTGACCCCATTTTGGAAACTAGACCTTCCAAGGAACTTATTGTAGATGTATGGTGAGCACTTTCAACCCCCAAGTGCTTCACAGAAGTTTATAATGCAGAGACGTGAAAATGAAAAAAACATTTTTTTTTCCACAAAAATAATTTTTTAGCCCCCAATTTTTTTTATTTTCCCAAGGGTAACAGGAGAAATTAGTCCCCAAAAGTTGTTGGGCAATTTTTCCTGAGTACGCTGATACCCCATATGTTGGGGTAAACCACTGTTTGGGCACACGTCGGGGCTTGGAAGGGAGGGAGCACCGTTTGACTTTTTGAACGCAAAATTGGCTGGAATCAATGGTTGCACCATATCGCGTTTGGAGACCCTCTGATGTGCCTAAACAGTGGAAACCCCTCAATTCTAACTCCAATCCTAACCCCAACACACCCCTAACCACAACCCTAACCCCAACACATCCCTAACCCTAATCCCAACCCTATCCATAACCCTAACCCCAGCACACCCCTAACCCCAACACTAACCATAACACTGACCACAAGCCTAACCCTAATTCTAACCCTAACCCTAATTCCAACCCTAACCCTAATTCCACCCTAACCCTAATTCCAACCCTAACCCTAACCCTCTTTCCAACCCTAACCCTCTTTCCAACCCTAACCCTCTTTCCAACCCTAACCCTCTTTCCAACCCTAACCCTAATGGAAAAATAAAAATTAAAATATTTTCTTTATTTTATTAGTTGTGCCTACCTATGGGGGTGATAATCGGGGGTTCTTTTACTTTTTATTTCATTTTGATCACTGTGAGAGTGATCAAAATGAAATAATGGAATCTGCAGCCGGCAGATTCGGGCGGGTGCACTGCGCATGCGCCCGCCATTTTCCAAGATGGCGGCGCCCAAGAACTGGACCCGCCGGACACGGGGAGTGACGGGGGGACTTAGAAGGTGCCGGGGGCGGTGAGAGTGGGTGAGGGGGTTGTCGGAAGCTGGCGGGGAGTGGAGGGAATGGGAGGGGGGGCAGATGATGACAGCGGCGTCAGATATCCGCTGTCATTCAGTGGTGGGGGGGTCGAATCGGTGTCTCCAGCCATGTCCGATGCTACTGCAGCATCAGCCATGGCTGGATTGTAATATTTCATCAATTTTCATTGATGAAATATTACTATCGCTCCGATTGGCTGTTTCACTTTTAACAGCCAATCAGAGTGATCGTAGCCACGTGGGGGCGAAGCGACGCCCCTTGTGGTGAATTACAAAGCCCCCTGTATCTGCGGGTCAGGTGACCTTTCATTGACCCCGGTCACCCGACCCGCAGGGGGGCTTTGAATTCATGACACAGGGTATGCGTCATAGGTCGGATTGGCACCGACTTTCATGACGCATACGCTGTGTCACAGGTCGGGAAGGGGTTAATCCATTTGTGTTTCCTTAAAAAAATAAAAACAGCAGCAGTGCTAAAGGGGTTGTTTCAAGCTCTTAAATGGGTAAAATCACTATATATTTAATGTATATAAAATAAATATATATACACATACATACATATATATATATATATATATATATATATATATATATATATATATATATATATATATATATATATATATATATATATATATATATATACACACACATACATACACAGTACAGACCAAAAGTTTGGACACACCTTCTCAAAGAGTTTTCTTTATTTCCATCACTTTGAAAATTGTAGATTCACTCTGGAGGCATCAAAACTATGAATTAACACATGTGGAATTATATAATTAACAAAAAAGTGTGAAACAACTGAAAATATGTCTTATATTCTAGGTTCTTCATAGTAGCCACCTTTTGCTTTGATTACTGCTTTGCACACTCTTGGCATTCTCATGATGAGCTTCAAGAGGTAGTCACCGGAAATGGTTTTCACTTCACAGGTGTGACCGGTCAGATTTAATAAGTGGGATTTCTTTCCTTATAAATGGGGTTGGGACCATCAGTTGTATTGTGCAGAAGTCTAGTGGATACACAGCTGATAGTCCTACTGAATAGACTCTTAGAATTTGTATTATGGCAAGAAAAAAGCAGCTAAGAAAAACGAGTGACTATCATTACTTTAAGAAATGAAGGTCAGTCAGTCCGAAAAATTGGGAAAACTTTGAAAGTGTCCAAATTTGAGATCTTTGGTTCCAACCACAGTGTCTTTGTGCGACGCAGAAAAGGTGAACAGGGATAGACTCTACATGCCTGGTTCCCACCGTGAAGCATGGAGGAGGTGGTGTGATGGTGTGGGGGTGCTTTGCTGGTGACACTGTTGGGGATTTATTCAAAATTGAAGGCATACTGAGCCAGCATGGCTACCACAGCATCTTGCAGCGGCATGCTATTCCATCCGGTTTGCGTTTAGTTGGACCATCATTTATTTTTCAACAGGACAATGACCCCAAACACACCTCCAGGCTGTGTAAGGGCTATTTGACCAAGAAGGAGAGTGATGGGGTGATACACCAGATGACCTGGCCTCCACAGTCACCAGACCTGAACCCAATCGAGATGGTTTGGGGTGAGCTGGACCTCAGAGTGAAGGCAAAAGGGCCAACAAGTGCTAAGCATCTCTGGGAACTCCTTCAAAACTGTTGGAAGACTATTTCCAGTGACTACCTCTTGAAGCTCATCAAAAGAATGCCAAGAGTGTGCAAAGCAGTAATCAAAGCACAAGGTGGCTACTTTGAAGAACCTAGAGACATATTTTCAGTTGTTTCACACTCTTTTGTTAATTACATAATTCCACATGTGTTAATTCATAGTTTTGATGCCTTCAGAGTGAAACTACAATTTTCATAGTCATGAAAATAAAGAAAACTCTTTAAATGAGGTGTGTTCTTGCTTCAATCCACCTAACTAATTATATCCTTTATTACAGCTTCTATTGACTACCGGGCAAGTTGCAATACTCACTAGCTTTTGTGGATTGTCTATTGTTTTTACTAATTATTTTTCCAGCACTTGTTCCAGCTTTTATTCCTACCACTGGGCTAATTGCAATAATTGTTACAGTTGCTAGACTGTATACACGTTTTGCTTTTTTTGTTGAGTACTATAAGTAAACATTTTTCCCCCAATCCTTGTTTTTTTCAGCGCGAGTCCTTTATAATATTTTACATATTTCTTGATTACCTTGTGGCTGGTATCTGGATTCGCAGCAGTTACATAACCTGTACATACCAGCGCCACTCTATTCTATATCTTTAAAATCACAAAATCCTTTTAAAAACAAGTACGCTAACTTTAATACTTACCAATCTCAAGAATGAAGAGATTACCTAGTACACTAGCAGGCTCATGCATGCTTAGAGCTTCCTCCTGGCATTTTAAAGCTGCATCTGAGCAGCATCACTGCCCCTACGCTTCTCCCATTCATACCATTGGCTCTGGTCTGAATTGTCAATCTTCAGGAGTGCACCCACCACACATCCCCAAATAGGAAGCTGGAGGCAGAGGACTGGAGCGCTCCTGAAGAATGAAGTTGTGAACACCCCCTTAAATGTAAAAAAAAGTTCCGCTAATAACGCCTTACTTCCTATCACTGGGGTGTGTGCCTTCGATGTTGATCCAGGAGTCAGTTAGACTACCCCCAGGAGACAGCTCATTCTTAATTTCTCGCAGTGATGTTTCTAAATTTTGCTGAGAACTAGAAAGCTGGGAAAAACAGAAATAAGCTTCAACATTAAATACCTTAACATTAAAAACCTTTTATTAAAGCAGCAGAAAAATCTGTGAAAGGCATTTTCAAATGATATTTTACTTACAGGGAAACTGTCACCAGAAAAAAACCCGCTATTAATCTGCAGGTTAGGCCTCTTTCACACTTCAGTTTTTCGCATCAGTTATAATCCGCCAAAAAGGCGGACAAGCGGATCCGTTGTCAACTGATGTGAACGGATGGTACAGGATCCGTTTTCAGACGGATCCTGAAAATGAAGAAATTTAAAGGAATCGCTGGAGAGGGAGGGAGGGAGGGAGGGAGGGAGGGAGAGAGAGAGAGAGAGAGAGAGAGAGAGAGAGAGAGAGAGAGAGAGAGAGAGAGAGAGAGAGAGAGAGAGAGAGAGAGGGAGAGGGAGAGGGAGAGAGAGAGAGAGAGAGAGAGAGAGAGAGAGAGAGAGAGAGAGAGAGAGAGAGAGTTTTTTGTCTTGTTTTGTCCGGCACCCAGAAAGAAATTCGGGTTAAATCAGTGTTTGCAGGATCCGCCAGAGAAAAAAACGTTACAAGCTCCGTTTTGAAATTTTTGAGGATGGTGACGGACAGCAACTTTTGGCGGATCCTCACAAAAAACGGATGCAACGGACAGCAATCCGTCACAATCCGCCATTAATGCAAGTCAATGGGAAAAAGACGGATCCTCAAAAAAAAAATTGAGGATCCGTTTTTTTTCAAAACCTGGCGGATTGTGACTGATTGTAAAAAACGGAAGTGTGAAAGAGGCCTAAGGGGATAATCTGCAGGTTGATAGCGCTACTAACCTGCCCAGCGCCTGCACTTAACTGAACGTTGTGGGGAGAAAATGAACTTTATTCTCCCTGGCAGAGTTCGGTTTCAGTCACAGAGCGGTGCTAGTTCAGTCACCGCTCTGAGTATACAGAGCAGCGGCTGTAAAACAGCCCCCGGCCCTGACTGACAGTGGCTGTAAATTGGGGATCGGCTGTCAGTCAGGGCCAGGGGTGCGGTTACAGCCGTAGCTCTGTATACTCAGCGGTGACTGAACCAGCACCGGTGCCGCCCCTGGTGACTGAAATTGAAGCACTGCCGGGGAGAATAAAGTTCATTTTCTCCCAGCAGCATTCGGGTATGTGCAAGCACAGAGCAGGATAATAACGCAATTAACCTGCAGATTATCCCCACATCTGCACACTGATGGTGTGTTTTTCTTTCTGGTGACAAGTTCACTTTAAAAGGACCCCATCATGTAAAAGAACCCTATTCATCAGCAGAAATGGGGTTAATCTGCAGGTTAATAGGATTCTGACACCACGCCCCCAGTACTGACTGACAGCAGGATCAGCAATAGAGTCAGCTGTCAGTCAGTGCCGTGGTTACAGGCGCCGAATTCTGTGCACAGAGTGATGACTGAAATCGAGCCAGCGGCACCCCTATGACTGAACGCCGGATGCTGCCGGGAGGAATAAAGTTCACTGGCTCTCAGTGTGGGCACTGGGCAGCTTCATAATAGCATTATTTTACATGGCAGGTTACCTTTAAAAAGGACAGGTCAGTAAGATCCCATTAATATAACTGGACATACCGGTTCTCAGTAAAAGTATCTTGTAGTTTTACAGCAATAAGGAATACAATTATTTTTATTTTTCAGTACACTATGTGGAAAATGAGAGGTGTCATTCAAAAGTACAACTCGTCCCGCAAAGATCAAGCCCTCATATGTGGACAGAAAAATTAGATATGGCTCTGGGGTGAAGGGGAGAAAAAAAACAGAAACACAAAAACGGAAATTTGCCATGCAGTTAAAAACTCATGAAAAATATCTAAAAACACAGAAGCACCAAACTTTGTGAAAACTAAAACGTGTCCTAAACTTTTGGTCAAAAATGTACTGGCGTGATGGGAAATACTCACTCGTAGCAGCTTGGAATGGATTTCATATATTTCTGACTCCACGCTCATCTGCATCACATGCTCGTATCTGCAATTACACACGAGATACTATTGAACGGGAAAAGACACTACATTTGTTGTCCTAAGGTTGAAGAAAATTTGTGGTAATGAGATTCCTGAGAAATATTTTCGTTGCATTACTTAACCAGTTCCATTACTGTACGGCCTTTTTCCTGTCCTAATGAACAGTGCAACGTTTTATTAGGACGTGAAAAGTCAGCGCTTATTCACCCTAGGATTATAATCCCGGGGTCATTGATGCCAAGCAGCAAACAATTCTCCCTGCCAGCAAAGATGTAGCAGAGGAAATTAAATGCTGCCAGTGTTTGTAGTGCTCAAATAACTCTTTACTTGCCGTGGCCAAATCGACTGCAGCTTGTATAGAGAGTGACACTGAAAGATCTCTCCCTCTTGTCACTCTATCTGCTCCCCGCAGTGCAATCGCGGGGAGATTATCGTTTCTACATCAACTGGAGGACTAAACTTTGAGTCTCCATTACATCAAGGCCTAATGTGTTATGAATGGATCACAGAGGAGGAAAACTAAACAAGCCAAGTCACAGAAATCCAGAGAGGTTGGTAACTATGCAGATTGCAGACCCCTGATCCTAACCACACAACTAGCAGCAGCCGTGGAGCGTTCCTACGATGAATCTAGACGCCTTGTCACAGCCGGAGGACTAAATAAGCCTAAAGCAAGAAAAGGGGAAAACTAACTGCCCCAGAGCAGACCCCAAAGGAATAGACAGCCCACACTCATGTATTGACGGTGAAACAAGATGAAAACACAAACACAGGCAGGAAAATAGGCTGAGCAAACGATGGGGCCCAAACTAACTAGAAAGGAGAGGAAAGGAAAAACACTGTCTGCAATCTGCCCCAAAAACCCTACAAAAATAATGTCCAACACTTGTGATAACAAAATTAACCCTGAAGTCACTAGATTTCTCCCACTATATCAGCACTCTGAAATATTCTGAGACAGAGCAAAAAAGAGGCCAATCTAATAAGGGACAAAAAGCAAATTGGCAAATACAGATAAATAAGAGTGGAAATTCAGCACAGCCCCAGCCGGGGCTGGCTGACCACACAAAAAACTTAATAGTCCAACAAAATCAAGTATGAACATTAGCAGAAACACTTAGCTTGAGATGACTGGAACAGAGCTGAAAACCAAGATCTGAAAAGCCAGAAGGAATCACCAGCACCAGAATAGGGCGTCGGCTGTCTTAAATCCAGTCTGAGATTCCAGAGATCCAATCGTTATCCTCATCATCAGGTGGCAGATCTCTACTAATTAAATCAACCTCACTACCTCCTGTTACCACCAGAGGGAGCCCGGAAGGAGAACTCACAACTGGTAGACCAGAAAATGAGTTCACAACACTAATGCCTCTGGACCAGTCTATTAGGCAGCCTGTGAATGTAGCACTCACAGGTTGGATAATGCTTGGCATTACCTATGTATTACTAAAGCGATCAAATGTTCAAGACACCTTGTGGGACTAATAGATATTGTAAAAAAAAAGTTTTTGAATGTTGAAAAATATATGAAAAAAATTCAGAATAAAAAGTCATTTATTCTAATTAAACAGACACATAAAAAGACAATATCTGACCAGTACAATAAAAATATATCAATATGTATCCTGCATGGTGAAAAAAAACAGGATTTTTAGTTGCTTACCTTAAAATCTGTTTCTCTGAGCCTTCATTGGGGGACACAGGAACCATGGGTGTATGCTGCTGCCACTAGGAGGCTGACACTATGCAGAAAAAAAGTTAGCTCCTCCTCCACAGTGTACACCCTACCGACAGGAAGTAGGATGTTCAGTTAGTGAGAAAGCAGTAGGAGAAGTAATCTGTAGACGAGATAAAAACACAAATCCACACTGTAACAATATTATGCAGTAACCGAGCTGTTCAACTTGGGAGGGTGCTGTGTCCCCAAATGAAGGCTCAGAGAAACAGATTTTACAGTAAGCAACTAAAAATCCTGTTTTCTCTATCGCTTCATTGGGGGACACAGGAAACCATGGGACGTCCCAAAGCAGTCCTCAAGGGGAGGGAATAGCAAACAACTCCAATCAGGACGAGGAAGTCACCCTCGTCACCTGCAAGGTCACCTACGAGATCTTTTACCCCGACCGGCACTTGCCGAAGCTAGGCATGGGCTCTGAAGAAAACCTCATGGACCTGTGGAGGACATATCATCGCACTGCAGAGGTGCCAGACGAAGGCCCAAAGAGTACCGCCAGGAGGACAACACACTGCCCGGGCAGAGTGCTTCATACTCAAAAGAACGCAGTCCTTTCTGAGCCAGCAACCCTACTAATGCCCACCAGATTCTGCGAGCAGACGCTGACCTGGAGGCCAGAGGACCTGTACACTTCAAGCCGGAGCTTGATAAGTACCGTTGAGGTGGCAAGGTAGCCTGATGCGAGAGCGTCACGAAGTAAAATTTCGAGGCGGACGAAAGAAAGGGAATTCAGAATGATGGAGAGTGGACCCTTGATCCACAGGAAGTGCACCACGGCTGCTACAGGCTCTGTGAGACCCCAAGGGTGGTTGAGAGTCTGAAAGGACAGGCTACCAACTGGAAGGAAAAGGAACCCGTTCGTTGCAAACGCAGATATCGCCAAAGTCCTGAAGAAATCAAGACCTGGATAGGAGCTTCATGGAACAAGGGAAAATCATGCGATTCATAGGAGGCAAATGCTGAACGAAGAAAATTTCTTCCTGAGAAAAACAAGTATGGACTCAAACCTAGATCCCCAAAGTGACGCTGAGGAAAAAAGCGCTGACGAATGACAAGGTTTAGCCTGAGGAAGGAGAGCGCTTGTCCTTCCGGTGACCTCATCAATGATTTGGCCTATTGGAGCCACATGGAAAGAACGGAAAGTTGGTGAGGGACTTCTTTGGGGATAATTTTGCTCGTGAAACCGAAAGCCAAATGGAACCTTAGATAGGAACGATAGGCGAAAACCCATGTCTCCATGCAAGCAAAATTTTTTAACCAGTGAGGACGGTCAAATCTTCCGACTGGTGTCCAGAAAGAATGCTTCTGATGAGCAAGCTAGGCCACGCGGCTATAGAATTTTGCCAACTACTGTGTGAATTTGCCGTTGGCATCCCTGAGGGATGTACTTCTGGGAGAGGAAGGACCATAGTGGTGGAAAACTTGGAACCGGAGGGTTCGCAGCCGCAGAAGTAGTCCAATTTTGCGAAGCACTCGGGAGAAAGAGATATACCGAGGCACCCCCTTGTTTGGAAACGGCTGAAGTCCGTTCTGTGAGAAAATGACAGGACCTGAGAGCAGGCCACTGGGAACCTGCTAAAGAGTCGAACACTGGAAACGTACTGAATGGCACCTGGGAATAACCTGGATCTCATCTTCGCGATGTAGGCTCAGGATGGCTATGAAGAGACAACAGATTGCTCGACTAGGCAGGTAGAACGAAGGCTACTGGATTACTTTGAGATCAAAGGGAAGATAAACCCATCATTCAGGGATGAGGGTGGATATGGAAAAAAAATAGTCCAGCCGGACTTAGAAAAGAGATTAGTCGAGCAAGGAAAGTCCATGCAAAACATGGACTATGTCAACTGTAAGGAAAGTTGGCTCTAGGTAGATAAAATAGACCCCAGAGGACAACTAGGCTGACGAAAGGCAGGTCAATCCGTATGACGATGAAAACGACCAAATCTATCCTGGACCCTCTGGAGCAGGGAGGGGATTGCGGTGAGTAGACCCGCTTACCTAAGTCTAAGACAACACGCCCGAGGATAACAGGGAAAAGATACAATTCTAGCTGAAGGAAGAAACGCGTTATCACCAGACTCATCCTTGGATCCCAGACTGGAGCAGCTTTCTACCCTGGTCGATGCTTGCGCATAGTCAGATTCCACTCTTGTCTGAGGTGGGATACATATTCCAGTCACGGTCAGAAGTTAACTGTCTGAGCTGCTGTAGGCTTTACCCGGCGTCTGTAAGAAAGAATAAGTAAGTTCCGAAAGATAAGGAGCTTAGGCATTGTGGTAGCTCGAAGGCCCTTAGGACAGACTAGAACTTATAAACTACTATTGGCCAAACATTAAAGATAGACTTAACACCTGCAGTAAAGATAGCCTGCGGACAGTACTGTAAACTGATCAGAAGGTGTGGCAAAAATTCCTGTGGGGCAACTCGCACATAGGGTCCAGAGCATGCCGCAGTAAAACCGCGACCATCCGTACCCGACACAAGAGTGCCTGACCCACCTGAAGGTGGAGAATCAAGTTATGTTGCTACCGAGATCCGCTCTGTGGTACAGAGATCCACTCCGTTTGGACATGGTAGTGTCTACGTTTAACTGTTAACAAACCACAGGTGTTATTAACAATGAAATATGCATCTGAAAGGTGTGTTTGACTCACCTGGACACAGCCTGTAACCGCAGCTGCAGCCCGTCAGGAGCAATAAATGCTGGCACCTCACCACGAGTGGTGATTAGACGGGAGCTTAGGCAAAAGCTGCAAAAGACCAAGATGAACGCGAAAGAGGACGCTCCTGACTCACTTGAAATGGGACAGAAGAGCCGGACCGGTGTAGTAGATGGACCTCGGGTATGTTTGAGTCACCAGAAAGACGGCATGTATTGACTAAACATGTCTGGTAGAGGTCTATCCAAGTGCTCGATAAGAGATATAATACTGCTGCAATAGAGCGCGAGGAACCTGAAGGCGAGAGCGTCTAACTCACTAGAATACGGTACAGAACACCAGTACCGCTGAAGCAGTCATCCCCAGACACGTCTCCACAGTAATACGGCCGTTTGAACTACTGTACCTGGAAGGTGGTGCTTCTGATAGGATTTTTACAGGATGAAAATGATGAAATGGTAAGACAGGATGTTGAGAAGGCTGAACTTTTAAATTCCTATTTTGCATCTGTTTTCTCTCAGAAAGGAAATGTAACATCAACTGTTATTCACTGTCCTATTAAGGGAATAGAAGAATCCAGGATATCTATAAACAGAAAGATAGTGAGGAAACACTTAGCTAACCTAAATGTATTCAAGTCTCCAGGTCCAGATGAATTACACCCCAGAGTACTGAAGGAGATAGCAGAAGAAATTTTTGAACCCCTCTCCATAATCTTTGAAAATTCTTGGAGAACAGGAGAAGTGCCAGAAGACTGGAGAAGAGCAAATGTTGTTCCTATCTTCAAAAAGGGGAAGAAGGTGGACCCAGGCAACTATAGGCCGGTGAGTCTGACTTCTATACCAGGAAAGATCTTTGAACAAATTATTAAACAACATGTATGTCAATACCTGGATAAGACTGAAGTGATTAAACAGAGTCAGCATGGGTTTGTAACTAATAAGTCATGTCAGACTAATTTAAGTTCCTTCTATGATGGTATTACTGATTGGGTGGATCAAGGAAATGCTGTAGATATAGTATATCTTGACTTCAGCAAAGCATTTGACAAAGTCTCTCATACAATCCTTATTGGAAAAATGACTAAGTATGGAATGGACAAGGCAACTGTTAGGTGGATTCATAACTGGCTTAGTGATCGGACCCAAAGAGTGGTCATAAATGGCTGCACATCCAGTTGGAAGAATGTCTCAAGTGGGGTACCACAGGGCTCTGTCCTGGGCCCTGTATTGTTCAACATCTTTATCAACGATTTAGATGAAGGAATTGAGGGTAAACTGATTAAATTTGCTGATGACACAAAGCTAGGAGGGATAGCTAATACTAGAGAAGAGAGAGAGAGGATTCAAAAAGATTTAAATAAACTGGAGAAGTGGGCAGCAACTAACAGAATGGTTTTTAACAGGGAGAAATGCAAAGTACTACATCTGGGCAATAAAAATGAAAAAAGCATATATAGAATGGGAGGAATAGGGCTAAGTGACAGCACATGTGAAAAAGACTTGGGTATACTAATAGATCGCAGACTGAATATGAGTCAACAGTGTGATGCAGCAGCAAAAAAGGCAAATGCAATTCTAGGATGTATTAACAGAAGCATACAGTCTAGATCACGTGAAGTAATTATTTCCCTCTACTCCTCTTTGGTCAGACCTCATCTGGAATATTGTGTCCAATTTTGGGCACCACATTTTAAAAAAGACATCAACAAACTGGAGCAAGTTCAGAAAAGAGCGACCAGAATGGTGACCGGTCTGCAAACCCTGTCTTATGAGGAAAGGTTGCAGGATTTGGGAATGTTTAGTTTGCAAAAGAGAAGACTGAGAGGAGACTTAATAGCTGTCTACAAATATCTAAAGGGCTGTCACATTGTAGAAGGATCAACTTTATTCTCATTTGCACAAGGAAAGACTAGAAGCAATGGGATGAAGCTGAATGGGAGGAGACACAGATTAGATATTAGAAAAAACTTTTTGACAGTTAGAGTGATCAATGAGTGGAACAGGCTGCCACGAGAAGTGGCGAGTTCTCCTTCAATGGAAGTCTTCAAACAGAGGCTGGACAGACATCTAACTGGGATGATTTAGCGAATCCTGCTTTGAGCAGGGGGTTGGACCAGATGGCCCAGGAGGTCCCTTCCAACTCTACGATTCTATGATTCTATGATGCTTGTATAGCAGATATAGCACAGCTGCCATCGGCTCTAAGTATCCTGTGAACAAATCAGCGTGGAGAGAACCCGGAGAAGGGAATAGGAGACAGCCATTTCTGTGTTGCGGTGCAGTCAAGGTCTGGATACCTGATGACATTAGGTAGAATAACATCTTCTGTGGGGCGGTCAAGGACTGGGTACCTGACGGCATTAGGCAGAATAACGGCTTCTGTGTAGCGGTCTAGGTCTGAATACCTGACGGCATTAGGCAGAATAACGGCTTCTGTGTTGCGGTCTAGGTCTGGATACCTGACGACATTAGGTAGAATAACTGCTTCACGTGTAGTAAGCCGTACTACGAAGACTGTAGTAAAGTAGATTCTGACCAGTCAATTCTTCTGACGGTAGAACATTAGGCCTAGGATCAGAAAGAGACTAACTGCACTCTCTGTTGTGTGCTATGGTTCCAACCTCTGGACCAGCGAGTTGTGGTCAGCTTCTTTATCCACTGAACCACAGTAGACAATTGCCAGGTAGCACGAACTTCTATCCAGCTGGAAGGCCAGCCCAAACACTGCAGACGTGAAGAGATAGAAGCAGCTCATTATTCTGCTTAGGGCAGTGTGAAGCCAGCGTCCGGAGGGGGCTGCAGAAAAAAGGAAGGGCGAGTGCCTGTGAGCAGTAGATATGGGAGCAGATGCTATGGCTCCAGCACCTTTATGTGTGAAGCAATGGTTGAGTGTTGCTCTGCTGAAATCAAGGCACATATCTGCAATGGCCAAAAACACAACAGCCGTGTGACAAAATCAGATCTCCGATGAAAAAAAAAGATGGATTTTTGGTTCTTACCGTAAAATCTCTTTCTTGGAGCCTTCATTGGGGGACACAGAATACCATGGGTGTATGCTGCTGCTGCTAGGAGGCTGACACTATGCAAAAACAGAAAATTAGCTCCTCCCCGGCAGTATACACCCACCGACAGGCACCAAGCACCTCAGTTGGTGAAAAAGCAGTAGGAGAAGCAACGAGAAAAACTCGAAACATATGTACCAACCCAACAAGGGACTCTTAAGACCCAACACGGTACAACTTAAACAGGGAGGGTGCTGTGTCCCCCAATGAAGGCTCCAAGAAAGAGATTTTACGGTAAGAACCAAAAATCCATCTTTCTTTATCGCCTTATTGGGGGACACAGAATACCATGGGACGTCCCAAAGCAGTCCCAAGGGTGGGAACAGCAAAAAGGAACGAAAGTAACCGAAAGGCTCAGGTCGGCCGGTGCGCCACCGCCGCCTGCAGAGCCTTCCTACCAACCACAGCATCAGACGAAGCCTGGGTATGAACCCTGTAGAACCTCGTGAAGGTGTGCAAAGATGACCAGGTTGCAGCCTTGCAAATTTGCATGGCCGAGGCCTGGTGACGAGCAGCCCACGAAGCCGCCACAGCCCGGGTGGAGTGAGCTCTTACTCCCGGAGGGGGCCGCTTTTCCTGAAGACGATACGCTTCCAGAATGGTAGAACGAATCCAGCGAGCGATCGTGGATTTGGAAGCCGGAAGGCCCTTCTGACGACCTTCAGAGATGATCAGCAAGGAATCGGACAGACGAAAGGAAGAGGTCCTGGCAAGATAGACACGCAGGGCTCTAACTACGTCCAGTTTGTGGAGAGACTTCTCAAGAGGATGAGACGGAGCCGGACAAAAAGAAGGAAGGACGATATCCTCATTGATATGGAAAGCGGAAACCACCTTTGGAAGAAAAGAAGGAACGGGCCTGAGGACGGCTTTGTCCTGATGGAGAATGAGGTAAGGGGAACGACATGACAAGGCCGCCAATTCAGAAACCCTTCTGATGGATGAAATGGCGATCAAAAAGGTGACCTTCCAAGAGAGAAGGGACAAAGGGATGTCCTGGAGAGGCTCGAACGGCGCCTTCTGGAGAGCGCCAAGAACGAGGTTGAGATCCCACGGATCTATTGGCGAATGATGAGGAGGAGCCACGTGGGAAACCCCTTGCAGAAAAGTTTTGACCTGTGGTAGAGAAGCTAGCTCTCTTTGGAAGAGGATAGAGAGAGAGGAAACTTGGCCCTTGAGCGTACTGAGGGACAGACCCGCGTCCAACCCAGACTGAAGAAACCCAAGGATAGATGGGATAGAAAAGGACATTGGGAAGACTCCTTTATCATCACACCAACGGAAAAAAGCCTTCCAGTACCTATAGTAAATGCGGGAAGAAGCTGGTTTCCTGGCTCTGATCATAGTTTGAATAACCTGACTGGACAGACCTGATTCCTTCAGAATTGCGGTCTCAACGGCCATGCCGTCAAACTCAGAGACTGAGAATTCTCGTGGTAAAGGGGGCCTTGCGAGAGAAGGTCTGGACGGTCCGGAAGCCTCCAGGGAACGTCCGCAAGCATGTTGACGAGTTCCACGTACCAAGGCCGTCTTGGCCAATCTGGAGCGACTAGAATCACTGGTACGCCTTCCGATTTTATCTTTTTGACCACCCGAGGGATCAATGCCAGAGGCGGGAACAGATACGGAAGTTGAAACTGGGACCACGGAGTCACCAGTGCGTCGCATGCGACGGCTAGAGGGTCCCTGGACCTGGCTACGAACTGCGGCACCTTGTGGTTCATCCGAGAAGCCATGAGATCGACATCCGTGGTGCCCCAACGGTCGCATATCTGAGAGAAAACCGCGGGGTGCAGGGACCATTCGCCGGACGCTAGGCCCTGGCGACTCAGAAAGTCGGCTGCCCAATTTTCCACCCCTGGAATATGGACGGCGGAGATTGTCAGAACGTAACGTTCTGCCCAGCGTAATATCTTGGCCACTTCTGACATTACTTGTTTGCTGCGCGTGCCCCCCTGATGGTTTATGTACGCCACGGCCGTGGCGTTGTCCGACTGAATACGGACCGGCTTGCCGGAGAGGAGGGGTTGCCAATAAAGAAGGGCCAGGAAAATTGCCCTGATCTCCAAAAGATTGATTGGAAGGAGAGACTCCTGCGGCATCCAGCGGCCTTGGGCCACTTTCTGATGGAACACGGCTCCCCATCCTAGGAGGCTCGCATCGGTGGTGATGATTTGCCACTGAGGCGGAAGAAAGGACCTCCCTTGGAGAACTGACGCTGGCCGTAGCCACCAAGCGAGAGACTGCCTCACTCTGAGAGGAAGCCGAATAGGACGGTCCAAGGACATCGTGGTCTTGTCCCAGGCTGAAAGCAGAGACAGCTGGAGGGGGCGAAGGTGAAACTGGGCAAAGGGCACTGCTTCCATGGAGGCCACCATCTTCCCCAGGACCTTCATGCAGAACCGAATGGGAATGGGAGCAGGCCTCTTGAGAGTTCTGATGCCCTTGGACAGAGTTGTAAATTTTTCCTTTGGAAGAAAAACACGGACTAGCTCCGTGTCGAATTCCATACCCAGAAAGGTCAGACGCTGGGTGGGGATCAGAATGGACTTCTCCTTGTTGACCAGCCAACCTAGGCGGCTGAGAGTGTCCAGGGTTATCTGAAGGCTCTGGAGACAGTCCTGGCGAGACGAACCCTTGATCAAAAGATCGTCCAGATAAGGGATGATGAGGATCCCTCTGGAGCGAAGGATGGCCATGACGGTCGCCATCACCTTCGTGAAAACCCGGTCTCCCTGAAACGCAAATCGAAGATACTTCTGATGTTGCACACGTATTGGAATGTGCAGATAGGCATCCCGAATGTCCACCGAGCAGAGAAATTCCCCGGGCTCCATGGAAGCAAGCAATCACCGACCGAAGAGACTCCATCCTGAAATGAAGAATCTTCACGTGGCGATTGAGCAATTTGAGGTCCAGAATAGGACGAAGAGAGCCGTCTTTCTTCGGGACTACAAAGAGATTGGAGTAGAACCCGGAAAACCGTTCGTCTGAGGGAACGGGAACAAAGACTCCGGCGGAAAGGAGGGAGGAAATGGCCTGCATAAAACCCGGAACCTGGGCCCGCTGTCGCGGAGGCCGAGACCGGAAAAACCGTCTGTTCGGGAGTGAAGCAAATTCGATTTTGTAACTGGATGCGACGAGTTCTCTGACCCAAGCGTCGTCTACAACGGACAGCCAAGCATCCGCGAAAAAGGAAAGTCTGCCGCCCACCCTGGAAGAAATTCCAGGTGGGGGTGACCCGTCACTTAGACGAAAATCTGCCGGAATTGGCTCCTGCAGATCTGGAATATTGTCCTCTAGATCTCCAGCGAGGAGCGGGTTTGTAGGAAGGTTTCCTCTGATCCCGCTCCCTGGTGGCAGGCGGCCGATCCTGTTGAGTGGCTCTCTCCGTGGCAGGGAAGGGACGAAAGGGCCTGAATGGTCGAAACCCCCTTCTGTTGAAGGGACGTTTTGGTCGAGACTGGGGGAGCGAAGTACTTTTACCTCCAGTGGCATCGGAAATTATCTGATCCAGCTTTGCTCCAAAGAGCCTAGAGCCATGGAACGGCAGATTGGTAAGCGACTTTTTCGAAGTAGTGTCCGCATTCCATGACTTTAGCCAAAGGACTCGGCGTACAGCTACTATGTTGCTGTTAGCCCTTGCTACGCAGCCGGCCGCGTCCAAGGAGGCGGCCAAAAGGTATTTTCCCGCCTGGTTAATCTGATCTGCAAGATGTGCCACCTCGTCTTGAGGAGCTGACGCTAAGATGCCTCTGCGAAGAATTTTGGCCCAAGCGGAAATGACCTTCGCCACCCAGGCGGATGCGAAAATAGGGCAGAGAGAGGCGCCAGATGCCTCAAAGATAGACTTAGCCAGAGATTCAATCTGCCTGTCAGTAGGATCTTTGAGCGATGCCCCGTCGGGCAGCGAGAGCACCGTTTTAGAGGCTATCCGGATACTGGAGGATCTACCTCTGGAGCCTTGGACTACTTAGAGAGCAGTTCTGCGTCAAAGGGATACAGAACGTCCAAGTACTTGCGGCCTGAGAAACGTTGCTCAGGGCGCTCCCAGTGTTTGGATAAGGTAGTATCGAAATCGTTGTGATTGGGAAATGTTCGAGACGGAGGTCTGGCTCGTCTAAGGAGAACCGAGCTTTCCTGAGCTGGAGCCTCATCCTGTTTAAGCTGTAGTGTTTGGAAGATAGCTGCAAGAAGACTATCGACCATGTCCCGCGTTTTAGAAACGCTGCTCCCCTCTGAGCTAGCTTCCGAATGAGAATCATCGCCTGACTGAAGGCTGTCCTCCGAGGAAGGAGGAGGCGGCCTGGGAGCGGAAGGGCCCTGCGAGCTCAAAGACGAAGTGGACAGAGCCCGCTTCCGAGAAGTCCTTCCCTGTCTGTCTCTCTGAAGGTCGCGGTCAGGTGCGGACGACTCACCCCGAGAGGTGGTCGGGGCAGAGGTGGCTGAGGATAGCTGAGGTAACCGTTCTAAGACCTGGACCAGCGACTGTGATACTTTTGTCAAGTCAGAAACAGACTGTGACATTGTAACGGCCCACTCCGGGGGGAGAGAGGAGGGAAGAGCGCCCTCCGCCCGGGATTCTGTGCGTTCCTGAGATGCTGACATATTGGAAGGACTGCAGGGGGGGCAGAATGGGGACGACTGACCCGATGCCCACTTCTTTTTACAGCGCGCACAGGCGTAATAGGTAGCGGTGGGCCTGAAGCAGAGATCCCCTGAAGGGTTGGGCATAAGTGAACTGCACTGAATGGCCGCAGAAATTAGGGAATAACTGCCGAGGAGAGCTAATCCCTGTCCCAGAGCCGAGCCTACCGAGATTCTGTGAGCAGCAGAAGAAACGCCAAAGTGTCCCCCAAGCAGCGCAGGAAGGAGTGAACAACCAGGAAATCCTTGTGCTGGAAGATGGGGGGCGGAGCTTAGCGGCTGCGCCGTGATTGGCTACCAGCGACGGAGGGGGCATGACAGAGAGGGGAGGCTGGCATTCCAAAGAGAAAGAAGCCCTGTGATGGGCTAGAAAAGGCGCGCTGAAAGAGCGCGCTGAGGAACGGAGGAGGGAGCAGAGAAATTCCCCTGGCTGAGGGGAAAGTGAAAGTGAAAGTGACGGCGCCCGCGCCGGCGCTGCAACCCCTTGCCCACCCCGACATACCGCGCTCAGGAAGTAATATGAAGCGGTCCCCTGCTTGCGACGCTGCTGCGGTGAGTGAAGGGATCCGCAGCGTCTCCCTGACTAGAAGAGGGGAAGGGATAGTGTCCGCATTCCATTGTGTGAGCGCGCGGCAGGCAGAAAGGGCGGGAGATTCAAAAACAGTGGACCTGTAATCCCAAGGTCCAACTTCTCCCATGCACTGGAGCTTATGCGGGGGCCGGAGGGAACGTACAGGCACTTACCTGACGTCCCTGAAGAGGATGACCACAGGGGCCCACGGGGAAACGGCAGGCCGCTGGGAGGGGAAGGAGTCCTCTGTACCCGCATCCTGCAGAAGACGGCTTGAACCACCTGCGATCGCCGTCTTCCTCTCAGCCCTGTCCCGAGAGAGGGGTGAGGAGGGGGATTCGGCAAGGACCAGCCACCTGTCCACAACCCTTATCACCGGAAGGTGATAGGGAAAAGTCCTGCCTGCGGTACTGAGAGTTGCGATGTGGATGACACCACACTGCTCGCTCAGCCGCATGATATAGGAAATCAGGGTGATAAGTATACCCTGTTTCCCAACGGAAAAACCTAAAAGATAAAAGAAGAAAAGATTAAAAAGTTCAAACTAAACCCTGAAAGGAAAAATTGGATTAATAACTGCGGATCTGGGGAGATCCCGGTCCGCCTCCTACAGACACTAAGCACAAACTGAGGTGCTTGGTGCCTGTCGGTGGGTGTATACTGCCGGGGAGGAGCTAATTTTCTGTTTTTGCATAGTGTCAGCCTCCTAGCAGCAGCAGCATACACCCATGGTATTCTGTGTCCCCCAATAAGGCGATAAAGAAACAAAACATGCGAGTGAAACCCCTCTACCAGGCCAACGCCATGCGGCAAATACAGAAGACAGCAGCGTGGCTCTCTCCAGGAGAATACATAATTCTAGAGTACTATTACGTCAGTGACTGTACAGTTCAAGAGTACAATTACTTCAGAGAATGTATGGCTCCAGAAAACCATTACGTTAGCGACTGTACTGCTCCAGGGACTGTACGACTATAGCACATTTCACATGAGACGCAATAGCTAAGATGGATCCTCTGCTCCATCACTGGACCTGCGGAAAGTGTGGCCCTGCTTAATTTTACTATGAGGGGCTTATACTCCGCATTGTATCTGATTCGGCTGAAGGGAGATAGGCAGGAAACAGCTGGTCCTGTCCGGTGAAGGCACTAACCGTGTCCCACGCTGGGAGAATACGACCGCTGTGGTGGATGCCGCCGCAGGGAGAATGCCGAGGTCCAGGAAGACATATCTCATTTTGCAAGTGAGAGAAGAGGAGCAAAACTGAGCGGTGACTAGGACCGCGCTGCTCGCAGGCAGGACAGAGTCATTACCGGTGTGCTCACACCAATATGGCCGCTCAGGGCCACCACCTACCTGCCTTAGACAAGGGCGCGCTGTGCACAACTCTACCATGCACAGCCCGAACGGGAGCGGAGCCAACGTCAGCTCTGGGGACAGAAAGATGGCGGCGAAGGATATTCTCTCTGCGCCGCAAGGGAGGCCGAACGGAGGGCGGAGCTTGCGCTGTGTGCAGGGAGCGGCTGAGGGAAGACAGGCGGGAAAACAGCCCGCCCGAAACGAGAGGACGGGGGGCGGGGCTACCGAGGACTAGGCCGCAATTGAAGCCGGGGCCTAGATTAGACCCAGGAGACCGCCGACAAAGGGGGGGGCGGCATGGAAAATTCTGGAGTTATCACCTGGATCCTACCAGAAAGGTAGTCGGGTGCGGGGGGAAGCGGTGGGGCGGGAGACCCGCGCTGAGGAGAGCAGGCTGCTGCCCACCTTCGCCTATTCTGCTGAATAGGGTACCAGCTGGGGGAAGCCTGAAACACACAGCACTCGGCCAGTGGTGGTGAGAGCTACCTAGGGGATTTCCTCTTCTTTACCTATCTTCTTATGTGGTGTTTACCTCTTCTCCCTGTGGTGTCAGATGTCTCGAAACATGTTGCAGGACGTGACATCTCATCCAACTAACAGGCTCTGGTGGGTGAGTAGTTGGGAGACGAAGGGCCAGGACCAGGTCTGGATCACCTAAGCACGCTTCTGTGCTAGGGGTTTGGGTCCTGCCAGCTAGACGTATAAGGATATGGGGTGGCAGTACACGCCGTACTCATAGACTCTTTGTGGGAGTACAGTTGTGACCTTTCACACTGTATGCCTCCTGGTACCTTTAATGGAACAACGCACATTGAGGTAGATAAGGGTCTAATGAAAGACCCGTGTCCACCTCCTACTGACACTAAGCTAAACTGAACATCCCACTTCCTGTCGGTAGGGTGTACACTGCGGAGGAGGAGCTAACTTTTTTTCTGCATAGTGTCAGCCACCTAGTGGCAGCAGCATACACCCATGGTTTCCTGTGTCCCCCAATGAAGCGATAGAGAAATATTATATACAGTAATATTACCATTTTGTTCATTCCATTTCCATTACATAAAATTAATTAAAAAATGATCACAAAGACGCATGCACTCCAAAATGGTACCAATAAAAAGAAGAGTATGGATGGAAGCTAAAAAGGACATAATTACAGGGATATTCCCTTGGAGACCCCACTGTGTCATAACTTTGGACTACACCATTTTGAATTAATCCAGAATTTTGAACTGTGGGGGGAGAGCGGTATATTAACAATTAAAGGAAACCTGCCAGCAGATTGTGACTGCCTGCAGAAGTTTTTTTTGAAAAAATTTTTTAGAATGTATATTTAAAATATTTATTATGTAAACTAGGGGGCAGGTCACTGAGGGACCTGTCAGCAGTCTTCATTATGATGACCTAACCAGAGCACCACATGAACACCCCCCACAGGCCGCCCCGAAGTACGGGCATATCATTAACTAAAAACTGAAAATAAAGATTAAACAACAACCACAAGACGGATTTCATCACCCAGGTATCATTATACTCAGTATAACGGCGCTGATCTGACACCGTCTGTAGGTTACTGTGCACAATCCTGCTGACTGGCTCCCTTTAATGCTCCAAGGATGACATCCCTGGGTTACTGTGCACAATCCTGCTGACAGGTTCCCTTTAATGCTCCAAGGATGAGTTTTCTGGTAGAGATTTTTTTTTTCTTCTTTTTTTCCAATTGGGGATGGTCTATTCTCAAGGTCCAGGTGGATTGATTTCTAGACTATTTTCCTTGTTTACACATGCGAAAATGCTGAGTCTTCATTAGCAGTATTGGATATATGGAAATCCAAGATTCCATCACTGAACAATGAGTTAGGTGTGGATTTACTTGAATCCCACTTGTGTGTCTCCAGATATAAATAATACATTAATTCAACTAAATATCATACATCAGTTATCTCACACCGGTTAGATTGGGGAAAAATGGGCAAATCTAGGGATGTCATGGCCCAAAGTCTGGTTTCCAAAATGCGGACTTTTGGCACATGATCTTTTTGGAAAGAAATACAATACTTTGTATCGATTATTCTAAATCTTGATATTTCCATAGAACCTGTTATGTTTGGTATCTTGGAAGAGGAAATGTGGCCCCTTCACTCTCGTATATTTCTCAGAGAGTCTTTATTCCTAAGGGGCCCGTCACACATAGCGAGATCGCTGATTTTGTGACGCATCAGCAATCTTGCTAGCGATCTCGCTGTGTGTGGCACAGATCAGCAACCGGCCCCCCTGCCGGGTATCGCTGATCGTGCAGGAAAATCCTGGGCCATTTTTTGATCATTGGTCTCCCGCTGGCCAGCACGTATCGCTGCGTGTGGCAGCGGGAGACCAACAATCAGCAAATTCCCAGCGCTGAAAGCAGACGCTGGGAGCTGGTATCCAAGGTAAATATCGGGAAACTAAGTGCGTGCCGTGCGCGCTTAGTTACCCGATATTTATCTTGGATACCAGCTCTCAGCGTGAGCACGCTGTTATCCTAGGTACACAGTAGGTAACTAAGCGACACGCATGCTTAGTTACTGCTATTTACCTTGGTTACCTGCGTCGTCGCTGTCCTGATCGCTGGTGTGTCTGCCTGGTTGGCAGCTCACCAGCGATTATGTAGCGATGAACCAGCGATCCTGACCAGGTCGTATCGTTGTCGGGATCGCTGGTGCATCGTTTGGTGTGACGGGACCCTAAGCGGGAAAACGATAGCTATACAATGGATGGATAAACGACCTCCAAAATCGAGAGCACGGCGATTATGAATATTTCATATATAAGAATAGTAAATGCCAAGAAAAGTTTGTAAAGGTGTGGGGGGACATGAGTTAGATCTCCGCAAACAGGTGGAACTCCTCAAGTCCTAATGGCTAACGTTCGAGATCTGGTTGAAACAGTGGGTTAAGGTGAAAACAAGAAAAGGTTTAATGTACATTAACTTATGAAACTAGACCAGGAGTCACAAATTTTGTTCATCATTAAATTGTTTATTTGTATGATTTATCTAAACTTCACTCTGAATGACTTTGTAATTGTATAACTCTTAAAATATGTAATGTATGAAGCTGGATTCATCTTCTGCATGTTTTTGTTACATGTTGCAATATCCACAATTGATTATGATTTAAAATGCCATTATGTTTTTGCTTTGTGTGATACAAACTTTTCAATAAAACAAGTTAAAAAAAAAACAAAAAACACCACCTTAACTTTATACTTGTAGAGATGAAAAAAAATGGTATCTGAAAATGATGCAGAGAGAAAAAAGCAACTTTAAGGAGATTTTCTTCTGCAAGAGTGGTAAAACATTTAATAGAAAAAAGTTAAAAAAATTGGCATGGCTGTAATTGTATCAAACCATACTATAATTCTATGTTTTTATTTACCCTGCATAGAGCATGCAAAAAAAAAAAAAAAAGCCAAAAAATCAATCGCAGAATTGCAGTTTTGTTTCTCACTCCCCTACAAAAAAATACACAAACCCAAAACATTATATTCAACCCAAAACAGTACCAGTGAAAACTACAACTTGTCTCACAAAACACAAGCCCTGTTATAGCTCCCATTGTATTAAAATTATGACTTTCAAAATACAGTAACAGAAAAAATGATTATTTTTTCCAAACAGTATTGTATAAAACAAAACATATAAAACATAAATGTGGTATGTCCATAATCATGCTGACCAGTTAATATACTTTATTGTGCAGCAGATGAAAGATATAAAATGTCAAAAAAAGCAGAACTAGAGGTTTTTTTTTTATTTTTCTTCCCATAAGGAGTTAATAAAAGTCACTTATTAGGTTATGTATACCCTAAAAATGGTGTAATTGAGAAATATAACTAATCATGCAAAAAAAAAAAAAAGCTATGTCTACAAAAAGATAAAGTTGTGGCTCATGGAATGTGACAATGAAAAAAAACCCCCTCAAAAAATGTGTTTACTTAAAGGCCAAATTAGGTTTGGTCCTTAAAGGGTTATTCTACAGACCATAAGGGGACACTTCACGACGGTATTTTGAGAACTTACGTCTTGAGGTCTTTCTCGATCGTTCTGTTGCAGAAGTTGAATTGCAGATGGACTTCAGTATTCTTGTGAATGGTCTCGTTATACTCATTTCTCATCACTTCACTGAAAAAGAGAGGACACTGCTGACAAGTGAGGTCTACTTGATAAAACTCAACGTACAACGTAGGATGAGAACAAGCCAGTGATGAAATCTGGGATAGCGCCCAAACGGATGTGAACATAGCATTACATTTTAATATTAACTTCCATTTCAAAATCGGCTTTAGCACTAGACACCATTGATTTTACCATATCGTGTACTGGAAAACGGGAAAACAATACCAACTGAAGTGAAATTTGCTCAAAAAACAGGATTTTTGGATTGCTTACCGTAAAATCTGTTTCTCGGAGCCTTCATTGGGGGACACAGTAACCATGGCTGTATGCTGCTGTCACTAGGAGGCTGACACTATGCACAAAAAAAAGGTTAGCTCCTCCTCCGCAGTATACACCCCACCGACCGGCACTAATTTCCTCAGTTAGTGAGAAAGCAGTAGGAGAAGTAACAAAACAGAATGAAAACAGAACAGACAACTCAACTGTAATCAACAAATAACATAAGAACAGGAGTTGCAGAATATGGGAGGGTGCTCTGTCCCCCAATGAAGGCTCCGAGAAACAGATTTTACGGTAAGCAACCCAAAAATCCTGTTTTCTCTATCGCCTCATTGGGGGACACAGAAACCATGGGATGTCCCAATGCAGTCCCTGGGGAGGGAAAGCAAACTTCCATTAGGTCTGAGGACTTGCCACCGCCGCCTGCAGGATTCTTCTGCCTAGGCTGGCGTCCGCCGAAGCGTAGGTGTGGACCTTGTAAAATCTGGCAAACGTGTGGATCGAAGACCAGGTTGCCGCTTTGCAGAGCTGCTGTGTAGAAGCTCTGTGGTGCACCGCCCAGGAAGCACACACTGCCCGTGTAGCGTGAGCTCTAATCCCAGGAGGGGGCACTCGATGCCTGACCCGGTAGGCCTCCAAAATTGCTGATCTGATCCAGCGAGCAATGGTAGCTTTGGAGGCCGGCTGACCTTTCCGCGCACCATCTGGAATGATGAAAAGAGAATCTGTCTTCCGCAAGGGAGACATCCTAGCCAGGTAAACCTTCATCGCCCTGACTAGGTCTAGCTTGTTCAAGGGGCGCTCCAGAGGGTGGATTGGACCCGGACAAAAGGACGGGAGAACAATGTCTTCATTTAGGTGAAAAGTGGACACCACCTTAGGAAGGAAGGCGGGGGCCACAGGACCACCTTGTCCTGATGGAGCACCAAAAAAGGGGGACGACAAGAAAGGGCTGCCAATTCCGACACGCGACGGATGGAGGTGATGGCCACCAGAAAGGCTACTTTCCAGGAAAGGAGAGATAGGGAGACCTCCCTGAGAGGTTCAAAGGGAGACTGTTCAAGAGCCTCCAGAACCAGATTGAGATCCCATGGATCCACGGGAGGGCGGTACGGAGGTGCCGTATGAGCCACTCCCTGAAGAAAGGTTTTGACCTGCGGACGGGAGGCCAACGTCTTCTGAAAAAGGATGGAAAGCGCCGAGACTTGACTCTTCAACGAGCTGAGGGCAAGGCCCGCATCTAGGCCAGCCTGGAGGAACGCCAGGATAGAAGGAAGAGAAAAGGACATGGGCGGAACGTCATTGGCCTCGCACCAAGAGAAATAGGCCTTTTCTCGTACGATAATATATTCTGGAAGACGATGGCTTTCTAGCCCAGATTATGGTGTGAATAACCCGATCCGAAAAACCTAACCACTTCAGAACCGCGGTTTCTACAGCCATGCCGTTAAATTGAGCGGCAGAGAATTGGGATGGCAGATTGGACCTTGAGACAGCAGATCTGCTCTGTCTGGAAGCTTCCAGGGGGACGTCTGCGAGAAGGTTGATGATGTCCACGAACCAAGGCCTTCTGCGCCAATCCGGGGCGATGAGGATGACTGGTACCCCTTCCGCCTTGACTTTCTTCAACAGCTTGGGAAGAAGAGGAAGGGGAGGGAACAGATAGGGGAGCTTGAACTGCGACCCGGGAATGGTCAGAGCATCGGCGCCCACTGCGAGAGGATCTCGGGCCCTGGATACTAACTGTGGGACTTTCCTGTTCAGGCGAAACGCCAGCAGGTCCACGACCGGAGTCCCCCAACGACGGCAAAGCTGATGAAAGACGTCCGGATGTAAGTACCACTCTCCCGCCGCGAGACCCTCGCGGCTGAGAAAATCGGCGGCCCAGTTGTCCACGCCGGGAATGTGCACTGCGGATATCGCTGGGACCGATACCTCTGCCCAGTAGAGAATCCTGGACACTTCCGCTAGAGCTGAGGAGCTCCGTGTCCCCCCATGGTGGCTGACATATGCCACTGCCGTGGCATTGTCTGTCTGAATCCTGACCGGCAGACCCCTGAGAAGCCCTTCCCAGTGAATGAGACACAGATAAATCGCCCGAATCTCGAGGACGTTGATCGGCAGAGTTGTCTCTTGAGTCGACCACCGACCCTGAACCGGTTGATTGCGTAACACAGCTCCCCAGCCGAGAAGGCTGGCGTCCGTTGTCACAATCTGCCAGTGAATCGGAAGAAATGACCAGCCCAGGGAAATGAGTGGTGACGTCAGCCACCAATTGAGGGACTGTTTGACCCGAGACGAGAGGCGAATTGGACGATCCAGGGAGAGGACGGACCTGTTCCACCAAGACAAAATGGCCTGCTGAAGCGGTCTCGTGTGAAATTGAGCAAAGGGGATCGCTTCGGTCGTTGCCACCATCTTTCCCAAGACTTTCATGGCTGAACGGAAAGATGGAAACTTCGGGCTCTGCAGTGATGGAACATCACGCTGCAGAGAGATCAACTTGTCTTCAGGGAGAAAGACTCTTGCTTGACGGGTATCGAATAACAAGCCTAGAAACACAAGACGTTGCGTCAGAACGAGGCAGGACTTCCTCCTGTTTACGAGCCACCCGAAACTGGACAGGGTGTCGAGAACGATGGTAAGGCTTTGGAGAGTCTGGTGAAAAGACGGAGCTTTGATTTAAAGGTCGTCGAGGTACGGGAAGAGTACGAGACCTCTGATCCTTAACAGGGCCATCAACGCCGCCATGAGCTTTGTAAACATTCTAGGCGCTGTGGCGAGACCGAACGGCAGGGCGACAAACTGGTAGTGGTCCTGATGAATCGGAAAGCGCAGGAATTTCTGATGCCCGTGAAAGATGGGGACGTGCAGATAGGCATCTTGAATGTCTATTGAGCACATGAATTCCTGCGCCTCCATGGAAGCGATTACTGAACAAAGAGACTCCATCCTGAAATGCCGCAGGCGGACTCTCGTTCAGCAGTTTGAGGTCCAGAATGGGCCGAACCGCGCCCCCTTTTTTTCGGCACTTCAAACAGGTTTGAGTAAAACCCTGTGAATCGTTCTGTTTCGGGAACGGGCACAATCACACCGGAACTGAGAAGAGTGTCGATGGATGCAAAGAAGCCCGGAACTAAGGAGGGGTCTTTTGGAGGACAGGACTCGAAGAAGCGATTCCGGGGCCGAGAAACAAACTCTATCTTGTATCCTGAGGATACTACTTTCCTGACCCAAGCATCTTCCACCGAGGCAAGCCAGACGTCTTTGAAGAAAAGGAGTCGGCTGCCCAGTTGAAAAGGCGCCTCGGGACCTTGTAGATAGTCATGCAGAGGTGGACCTTCCAGTTCTGGACCTGGAGGATCTGCCTTGGGAGGAGTGAGAACGCCAGGATGGAGTGGGCCTAAAGGAGACCTTTTTCCTATCCTGGCGTGCTTGCGGCCTTTGTTGGTTGGAAAAGGTTTCTGCCGTTGCAAAACGGCAGAAAGACCGAAAGGGCCGAAATTGACGCTTTTGTGGAGGTCTACGAGGCTTGGATTGAGGGAGAAAAGAACTTGTGCCTCCGGTGGCATCCTTAATAATCTGATCCAGTTGGGATCCGAAGAGACGCGTTCCCTGAAAAGGCAGATTGGTGAGGGACTTTTTTGAAGACAAATCCGCCTGCCAAGCCTTGAGCCAAATTGTACGCCGGATTGCAACAATGCTGCAGGACGCCTGAGCTGCGCAAGACGCGGTATCCAAGGAGGCAGAGACCAGATAATCCCCTGCATGGGAAATCTGGTTGGCTAGTTCAGCCAATCGCTCTGGTTGGGCTCTATCTAGAATGCCCTGGCGGAGATCCTCCGCCCAAGTAGCTATGGCCTTTGCTACCCAAGTTGAAGCGAAGGCTGGGCTTAGCACCATCGCGGCCGCTTCGAATGCTGACTTTGCTAAGGATTCTATGATCCTATCGTTAGAATCCTGTAGAGACGCCACACCTGAAATCGGGAGGACCGTGTTGTTAGATAGTCTGGATACGGGAGCATCTACAGAGGGGGATGCCGACCAATTGTCCGTGAGCTCTTTAGGAAATGGATACAGCACGCCGAGGCGCTTCCCTCTTTGAAAGCGCCTAGTCGGATTTTCTCTTTCCCTGGCAAGGAGCTTACCAAACTCAGAGTGAGAGGAGAAGACTCTGGAAGGTGTTTCTGCCCGTCTGAACGAAACCTCCTGATCTGAGGGTTTCGCAGGGGAGTCTGATTTCGAAAGTGTGGTTATTCGCAGCTATGAGGTTCTGCACCGTAACCTTCATGTCCGCGTCATGGTCCGAATCCAGCTCTAAAATCTCTTCGGATGGCGCATCCGAGAACGCTTCGCCTGACTCGGGTGAGGAGGCACGGGAAGGAGACTGCTGGGGAGGAGTATGTGGTGAGATGGGGCGAGGAGAGGATTCCAGCCGGAGATCCTGTCTGGGTCTTTTGCAGCTTACGCTGGCTGGCTCAGATGGAACCTCTTGAGACCTGCTGGACCCTGCAGAAGAGTCCAGGGGCAACTTATCAAGAACGGCCACTAGGGACTGAGACACCCTGGTAAGCTCTGCCACTGATTGTGATAGAGACGAAGCCCAGCCAGGAATGGAGGGTTCACTCTCACGTGGAGCAATAGATGGCTCCTGGGCAGCGTAGGGCTGAATCGGATTGCTGCAGTCTAGGCAGAGGGGAGTGGACAGACCTGAGGGAAGTTTGCGATTGCAAGAAGAACATGCAAAGAACTTGACTAGAGTGCAAGTGGGAGCCGGAGGATGGGTACGATCAGGCTTAGAGTTAGACATAGTGAAAGAGAGCAACTGAAGTAATGCCTGAAGGTTGGGGACAGAAGGCAGGGGAGGGTGTCAGTCTGCAGATGAAGAGCTACTCACAGCCCGGTGTCCCTAGAAAGCGATGCCACACGACTTGTCTGTAGATGCAGGGCAGCGGAGAGCGGTGTCTGGCTGACAGTCTGAGAAGATGGCGGCCGCCTGAGAGGAGGAGGAACGCGCGCTTTCAGAGGAAGAAGGGCGGAGCTAGCCGCCGAGGCTGAAGGAGGCACCGCCCGCTGGCCAAGAACAGGCTAGGATCCAAGAGAGAGCAGTGGGTGGACCTAGAACGGGCGGGAGAGAAGCCCGCTTAGCAGAAAGGGGCGGGGGCGTGGCCGCGACGCAGAAGAAGGCCCGAAATGAAACCGGGGCCTACATTAATAGCGGCAGCCTGTCAGCACGGGGCGGCGCGGAGGTCCAGCAGCGCTGCCGTGGCAACCGACCTGAAGATCGCTGCTGATGCCTGCCGGCGGGAGAAGGCCGCCTAGGAATGAAGGCGGGGAGGGTAGCGCAGGGCAAGGCCCATACTGACGCCAGTGCCAGGAGTAACTGCGGCGGCCGCCGTGGCCGCTTTGAAAAATATTGGAGCCGCTGAGATGCCCATCTGGGAATGAGGAGGACGCGACTCAGACCCCATACTTACCTTCGTTTTGCATTCAATAAAGGTACCTTATTATCCCACGCTGTCTGATCCGTCTTTTGTTGTGTCCACGCCTCATCCAAACCGACAGGCTCTGGTGGGCGAGTGGGTTGGAGACGGGGGGGCGAGGACCATCTGGATCGCTGGCACGAACCCGTGCTGAGCTCTTGGTCCTGCTGTGGAGAGCTATGAGGATACGGGGTGGCAGTACACGCTGTACTCATAGTCTTTGTGGGAGTACAGTTGTGACTATTCACACCATATCCCTCCGGAAACCTGAAAGGGAACGACGCACATCGAGGTAGATAAGGGTCTAATAAAAGACCAGTGTCCACCTCCTACTGACACTAAGCTAAACTGAGGAAATTAGTGCCGGTCGGTGGGGTGTATACAGCGGAGGAGGAGCTAACCTTTTCTGTGCATAGTGTCAGCCTCCTAGTGGCAGCAGCATACACCCATGGTTTCTGTGTCCCCCAATGAGGCGATCGAGAAAGTGCAATTACACAATTTTTCTTTTTTGTTCTTTTTACACCATGTTCACTAAGTGCTAAAACTGACCTGCTATTATGATTCCAGAGGTCATTACGCATTCAGTGTTACCAAACATGTCTAGGTTATTTTTTATTTAGGGGTTGAAAAAAAATCCAAAGTTTGTGTAAAAAAAAAAAAAAAAAAAAAAAAAAAAAGCCATTTTTTTCAAGACCTGCAGTATCTCCATTTTTTGGGATCTGGGGCTTGGTGAGGGGTTGCTTTTCTGGGCGCGGAGCTTTTGTTTTTACTGATACCAATTTGGGGTAGAAACGATCTTTCGATCGCCTGTTATTGCAATGTTGCGGTGACCAAAAATCCGTAGTTCCCGAGTTTTGATTTTTTTTTTTGTTATGGCACTTACTGATTGGATTAAATATTTTTATACTTTAATATATCGGGCTTTTATGAACGCAGCGATACAAAACGTGTATTTAAGTTTTACTTTGTTTTTTTATGTTTTATTTTAAATGGGGCAATTTGGATATATTTTTTTAAACTTTTTTTTATTTTACTTTTTACTGACTTCAATAGTTTCCTTAGGAGTCTTGAAGCTGCAATCTTCTGATCGCTTGTGCTACCCATAGTAGGGCTTCAGCCCTGCTCTGTGTAGCAGAAATGATCATCTGCTGTGAACACCAGCCACGGGCCGGATCTTGTGCCTGAAAAGATGAGGGCTCAGCGCCGGAGAATGCATCAAAGAGAAAAAAAGCGAGCGATGACGTATAGATACGTCGTAAGTCGTAAAGGGGTTAAAGGGACTCTGTCACCAGGTTTTGGTTACGTAATCTGACAGCAGGATGATGAAGGGACAGAAGCCCAAGTTCCAAAGATGTATCACTTAGTTTCCTGGGAGCAGGAGTTGTGACACAATGACTGTTTTGTTTTCTGCAGATATAGCAGAGCAGAGCTAGTATTGTAGTGATAATCTCCTGGTCATAAAACACTAATTTTATTGAAAAAGCAAATCACAGCCTAGTAAGTGATATATCCCTGGAATCAGGCTCTCTTCTCCCCCTACCTCATGGGGCTCTGAGATTATATCGCAAAACCTGGTGACAGATTCCGTTTAATTCTTTCCCATTTTCATATTTTCCATCCCTCAACATTGATGCACTGCAATACAGGTGGCTCTCAGGACAAAAACAGTTATACGTGATATTGTAGCTATGCCGAAACCTATAAATATTGTAATAACCCTTCAAACAATAAGAAAAACAATTCCTTACATGAGCCAAGAAATTCCTTTCCGTGTAAGTTCCTGTGTAAGTAACAGAGATGAAGCAACTCGGCAGTAGTAGCAGACGACCCCAGTTACAGCCTGGTGAACAAATTAGGATATATTTAGCAGGACAACATAAAATGGATATGTTATAATTAAAATTAATAAGTAACGCACAAACCTTAGCCATGTTTGCATCAATGTCCAAATCATAATGTGTGTGAAGTTTAGGGATTGATACTGGGGAAAAGAAAGATTATTAATTCCCAGGTCTTTTCTTATAATCCCATTTACAATGAATGAAATAGCTGGAGCACATTAAAGCTATTGCCTCCGCCTATGAGAAAGAAACAGTTTCTACAGGATCTTGAGGACAGCATTTAAAGGGAACCTGTCAGCAGGATTGTGCACAGTAACCTACAGACCGTGTCAGGTCGGCGCAGTTATATTGATTACAATGATATCTGGGTGATGAAATCCGTCTTGTGGATGTTGTTTAATCTTTACTGCTGACAGGTCAATGCTCCCTCACTGACCTGCCCCCAAGTATACATATTGAATATCTGTACATACTTAAAAAAAAACCGCTTGCGCAGGCAAGTGCCAGCTGTGCTCTGCAGCATAATTATATGGTTACTGTGACAAGAACAAATTTTATTCATGTTATTCAGCTTGGAGAGAGAAAAAAAGTCAATTTCAAAATGGCGCCCGCCGTGTCTGCGCAGTAGGAGCTATCGGTGTGTATAGAGATCCGATAGCGGCCATTTCGCAGGCAGCGCCATCTTGCTGGAGAAAAAAAAATTTTCCTCCTCCATTAATTTCATCCGCCTGCGCAATAGCAGCTATCTGATCTCTATACACACCGATAGCTGCTACTGCGCAGGCGCCATTTTAAAATTGACTTTTTTTCTCCAAGCTGAACAACATGAATACATGTGATTATGCTGCAGCGCAGGTACCACTTGCCTGCAGAAGCGTTTTTTTTTTTTTTTTAAGTATATACACATTCATTATGCAAATTAGGGGGCAGGTCAGAGCACCACATACACCAACCCAGCTTTAGGGCACGGACACATCATTAGGACAAAAATGAAAATAAAGATTTAGAAACAACCATAAGGCGGATTTCATCAACCAAGGTATCATTTTATTCAGTATAACGGCTCCGACCTGACACTGTCTGTAGGTTACTGTGCACAATCCTGCTGACAGGTTTCCTTTAATTGTAACTATCCTGCTAAAAGTTAATGGGAATCTGTCAGTAAGATCAACCCTCTTAATCCAGCGCCATTGGCATGTAGGTCATAGGAAGCTGGATAAAACGATACCTGATGACTGAAGTACAGAGTGTGTGTGTTGTGTGTGTGGGGGGGGGGATCACATTTTTCTTAATATGTAAATGAGCTTTTTAAGATCGGGCACAGATCTGCATGAGAATATGCCTCCATAGCTTATTTAAATAAAAGGGGAGTTACCATATTAAAACATGTAGATCAGAAGAGCAGACTGTGAGACATTACTTGGCTGACTTTAGTAATGCCCCTTCTCATTTAACCCCTTAACGATCTTAGGCATATCCCATACATCATGGAAGGGAAATTACTTCCCGGCCAAGGACATATGGGATTTGTCCTGCGAAAATGCAGCATTATGACCGGAGTCAGAATGATAACATTAGGGTGTCTCCATCCCCCGAGACTACGATCGCTGTGATTGGCTCTTCAATTCTGAACAGCCAAACGCAGTAATTTCAGTGTTACAGGCAATGAAAATGCCTTAAACCAGTGTTACCCAACTCCGGTCCTCAAGAGCCACCAACAGGTCATGTTTTCAGGATTTCCTTAGTATTGCACAGGTGATAATTGCATCACCTGGACAGGCAAGAATTCAAACACCTGTGCAATATTGAGGAAATCCTAAAAACATGACCTGCTGGTGGCTCTTGAGGACCATAGTTGGGGAACACTGCCTTAAACACCGAGTTCCAGTCCATGATCTGTGCTCTAACAGTACGGATCATAGTCTGGTGCTAGGTAATGGCATCACCAGACCCAGCACTGATTGGTGAGATCGAACGATGAGGACAAATCGCACTAGTGCGTCGACACGGTCTGACCTCACAAGTGACCGCTCTGCACTTCCTCATTCCAGCTTGGAGACAATGCGGGGCGATCACTGTGGTGTCCTGTTGCACATCTGCTGGGTCTTTTTGTGCCACAGACGTTTTCAAGCCTACGCAAACACGTCTGCTGCTGTTGTTCCTGAAAGAAGACGTTCCTGATCCATAACTTTTCTTAATCCACCCCAATACCCCTCTAACACTTCTCCCCAACCTCTTCCCCATCCTCTATTCCTTCTGCTGCCAAGCAGTACTTGCTTGATTGTTTTTAGGCAGTTTTCTTTTGCGTCTGCCAAATCAAATTCAGCCGAGGAGGCATATGCCCTTCCTTGCCTCCGACACGGACAGTGAGGGAGAGGATGCCACCTTTATTTTTCATCCTCCTTCTCAAGTGATACCGAACCGCCATGCAGACACCCCAGGACAGAAACTGCACCAGTACTGACAGTTAGTGACCCTATATGGGCTGCATCTCCCAAAGATTATGAGCCACAGATTCCTGAATTTGGCCGGTCATTTAGCGCTTCAGCAACAAGTATGCTGAGGTGTACATTCCCCAAAGGGACATCTGCATGGGTGAGTCCCTAATACATTTCAATATCTGCCCAGTAAGAGGGCCAGGTACAGAATTAAACTCTATATGCTCTGCGAAAGTACCTTTATGAAGGGAAAACACCTGGATTGAACCCCCTGAATGCCCCCCTGTCCTGGAAGTGAGTGGAAAAATTGTGTGGGATTTGGTGCACCCACTGCTGGATCAAGGTTATTACCTCTACGTAGATAACTTTTATACCAGCATCCCACTCTTGAAATCGCTCTCTGCATGAACTACCGCAACATACGGTACTGTTCGCAAAAATCAGACAGGCCTCCCTCTAAGACGCTAATTGGGCAGCTGCTCAAAAAAGGTGATAGCAAAGCCCAATATGGCGACAACATACTGGTGGTCAAGTACAAGGATAAGATGGACGCCCTTTTCTTGACCACCATACATGGTGATGACAGCACTCCCACTGCTTTACGAGCACCACTACACACTGTGTCCTGGGGTACAACAAGAACATGGGGGGGGGGGGGGGGGAGTTAATCTCTCTGATCAAGTCCTCCAGCTGTACAGTGCCAAAGACAAGATGTGGTACACAAAACTGGCCGTGCAAGTCGCACAGATGGCACTGCATAATGCTTAGGTGCTATCACGATGTGCAGGCCAGACCGGGACCTTACTTCAGTTCCACTAGGTAGTGATCAAGGCCCTAATCTTTGGAAGTCAGGAAGGAGCAAGCCCCAGTACTTCCATAACTGAAGGTGCCTGTATCATACCAGGCTAGCATTACTCCGGTGAGGTCCCTCAAACAGCAAAGGAAGATATGTTGCAGAGTGTGTTACAGAAGAGGCATAAGAAAGGACACCACTTGGCAATGTGACTCCTGCCCCGACAAACCTTGCCTGTGTATAAAACAAGGTTTCCAGCTGTACCACACATCCATGGACTACCAAATTAATTTCTGACTTAGACAACTCACGTATGCCAACCTGACGTACACTACACAACTCACTTATGCCACAACATTATAACATTCACATACCAGGAAAACAGTAGATCAATTCAATATAGTTACTTGTGGGGGGGAATTTTCCACTGTTTAGGTACAACAGGGTCTCTCCAAACGTGAAATTAAGCCCGCAGATCATTCCATCAAAGTTTGTGTTCCAAAACAACACTCCTTCCTTTTTGAGCCCTGCCATGCACCCAAACAGCAGTTTTTCCTCACATATGGGGTATCAGCATACTCAGGATAAATTGCACAGATTTGTGTCCAATTTCTCCTGTTAGCTTTATTGAAATAAAAAAAAAAAAAAAAAAAAAAAAAAAAAATTGCGAGTGAAAAGAACATTTGTGGGAAAAATTTGATTTTTTAGTTCCACGACTTTTCACCAAAGCATCTGGGAGTTCAATGTACTCACCACACATCTAGACAAATTCCATGAGTTGTCTAGTTTCCAAAATGGGGTCACTTGTGGCGTAGCGGAGATGGGGGTGTTCTACTATTTAGGTACATCAGGGGGTCTCCAAACATTGCGCCCGCTTTCATTTCCAGCCATTTTAGTGTTCAAAAGGTTAAACGGTACTCCTTCCTTTCTAAGCCCTAGAGTGCGCTAAAACATCTTTCCCCTCACATATGAGTTATCAGCATACTCAGGAGAAATTGCACAACAAATTTTAGTGTCCATTTTCTCCTGTTATCCTTGTGAAAATAAAAAAACTTTTGTGAAAAAAGTAAAAATATTCATTTTTTTTCCCCACCTCATTGCTTCAGTTCCAGTGAAACTCCTGAAGTGTTAATATACTTTTTGAATGTGGTTTTGAGGGGTGCAGTTTTTAGATTGGTGTCACTTTTGGATATTTTCTGTGATATAGACCCCTTAAAGTCACTTCAAATGGTTCTCATTTTTCCAACAAAATTTACAGAAATTGCTGATAGGAAGTTAGAAGGGCTAAAAATTTAACAAAAAAAAAAATATGTTTCAAAAATTGTGCTGATGTAAAGTAGACATGTGGTAAATGGTTTAAGAGCATAAAAATTAAAAGTTTGAAACTTGTGAAATTTTAATATTTTTTGCCAAATTTGTGGGTTTTTTTTGACAAATAAATGCAATTAATATCAAACAAATTTTACCATTACCATGAAGACCAATATGTCACGAGAAAATCTGAGAATCAGTGGGATCTGTTGAAGAATTCCAGAGTCACACTGGTCTGAATTGTAAAATTTGCTTGGTCATGAAAATGAAAACAGGCTTTACATGTTAAGAAAAATATTGATTACCTTTGAATAGGATAATAATCGGATTGAAGATGTCAAAGTATCATTTTATTCAGCTTTCTATGATCTGAATGCCCATATAGACGGCTCAGGAGGGTTGACCCTATCACGTAGCATTTTTAAACGCGCGATTTTGCAGCAAAAACGCGAAAAATAAGCATCCCATGCATTCTTATGGGATTCCGCAATGCTGTGCTAATGCTGCGTTTTTTTCCGCTGCGGAATCGCTTCGCGGTAAGAAACGCAGCATGCTCATTAATTTAGCGGAATCGCGGCGATCCTGCACCCATAGGAATGCATTGTTCTGCTTACTCTCAGCATGTGGCTGTGCACACCATGCGAAAAGTAAGCAGAACATTTGCGGATGGTACCCACAGTCCGGAGGAGAGGACACCATCGCGGTCATTCTCGCAAAGGATTACTGGGACCGGGAGCGTGGAGAGGACGCCGGAAGGTAAGAATAACAATATTTTTTCTATTATTTTTTACATTCTATCTTTTACTACTGATGCTGCATAGGCACCATCAGTAGTAAAAAGTTGGTCACACTCGTCAAACAGTTTGACGAGTGTGACCAACCTGTCAATCAGTTCTCCAAGCGATGCTACAGATCGCTTGGAAAAAGCTAGCATTCTGCAAGCTAATTACGCTTGCAAAGCGCTAGTTTTTCCACGGGAACATCGCGGCAATTTAAAATGCTATTTTCCCGCGGAATGGAATCCGGAATTCTCGCTGTGAGTTCCGCTACGTGTGCACATAGCATTAAAGCAGTCGAACTCTTCATAGGCGGAAAAAAAACAACTGAGCTTTCCTTATCCTTCCTGGGTCTACCTCCATATCTCCCTGCTCGCAGCAATAATGTCATGTAGACAGCACCCAAATGCTGCGCTTCTGCTAATCTACACGGCATGACTCGCTGAGTTCAATGTTTGGCTGCAGCACTATCGATGTGATGTCACCGCTGCATCCAATCACTGAGTTCAGCGGCTATAATTTACATTGGCATAACCGCTAATCTCGGTAATTTGCCGTAGTGCAGTCTTGACGCCATAGCAGCAGCTAAACTACAGAGACTGGGCGAGTGGCGGTGACAGCGATGGACCCAGAGAGGATAAGTAAATACAGTTTTTCTTTTTTAGAAGCAACACAGCCTGTGAACAGGAACTACCCTTTACTTTTTTTCCCCCATTGCCACCATAGGGAACTATTTATTCACATTGTTCTGGATCTTCTAATAATATGATAAAGAACAGAACATAAGTACAGTATGAACAATGCCTAATTTGGGGGACACATGCATTTGGTAACGCGGTCACAGCTGATGCGCAGTGTACTTGGTGAATGATTGGTACTGTTGTGGCCCACTGCAGTACAGCGTTTATGTCGCCTTTATAAATGTACTTACTTTCCTCATATCGCAGACCATGGACGGTCATCATTTCCCGAGTTACCACAAAAATAGGATTTTCTTCTGTAGTCACAGGGAAATGCTGGGCTAGTCTGACGGGCTCTAGAAGTCTGCCTTCATAAAGCAGCTCCTGGTTCTGAGACGGGATCTTTGTCTGTTTGTACACCAAGTCATGGAACTCTGTAGGCCTGAAAACAACAACACACAATATTCCAGGGTGAGCACAACATTCACTTCCACTTGGGAGTCATTTGCAATTGTTTTTTTCCTAACAGTGTGTACATCACAAATAATGAGGAAAAAAATGAGAATACATGGATCAGAATACTTTGTGCTGTGTCCAGCATCATCTGCTTAAAAAGGGAAAATGCAATCAAAAACGACTGACAATAATAATAATAATATATTCTGCAGCACTTTACATTTCAGAGGGGACTTGTACAGACAATAGACATTACAGCATAACAATAATCACATAGATCATAACAGATACCAAGAGGAATGAGGGCCCTGCTCACAAGCTTACAATCTATGAGGAAAGTGGTAGACACGAAAGGTGGGTGGTAACAATTGCCCTGATTGTATGGACCAGCCATAATGTTAAGTGTGTAACAGTACAGACACAGAGGGCTAATGGATGCATAAAGCATGTGGGAACATGATGCGGGGAACCTGGTTATGGTACTCAGGAGCAGTTAGACATTTTTTAGGACAACTTGAGGGGAAATTGAATAGCTTTCGTTTTTTTGAGATAGAGAGAATTAAAACTCCTAAGCGTGGTGGTAGCTGGCAACAAATTATACATGAGAAGTTTTTTGGATTGTCACACTAGACACTAAACAGCCTAAGGCAGTGATGGCGAACCTTTTAGAGACCGAGTGCCCAAACTGCAATCTAAAACCCACTTATTTATCACAAAGCTCCAACACGGCAATTTAACCAGAATACTGAGGTTTTAGATTAGAAAAACTCTTACATTAGCGTGCTATAGCGTCTAGAAAAGAGCTTGTAAGCGCTGCACTGCAAGCTTAAAATACTAGCCACTGATTGCAGTGGAGGTCTGTTCTTGAGAATGAAGGGGATTTTTAGTCAAAAGTAAAATTGACATAGGCGGACTCACCAATTTTATAATTTAAATAATAGTGCACGCAGAGAAGAGAAGGGTAGGGTAGGAATGGGGAGGGTAAGGGTATATGGGGATACAATTTCTTTATGACATGTTGATTAGTGCTGTTCAGATGCACTGTTATAACTATAATTTCATGTAGTTATCTGCTTTAGTCACTGTCACTTCCACATGCTTGAGAATGGAATACATCCAGAACCGAACCGTCGCACATGGGCCAGTAAAGAACACATTATTATTGCTACATGGAGTACTGTTTCAACTTTTTTTTATTCTATAATTTCATGTACTTATCTGCTTTAGCCACTGTCACTTCCACATGATTTGTTAAAAAGGAGATTTTTGTGTACTCACCGTAAAATCTCTTTCTCTTAGCCTTTAATTGGGGGACACAGAACCTTGGTGTTATGCTGCTGTCCACTAGGAGGCGACACTATGCATAATCTGAAAAAAGATTAACTTTGGCTCCTCCTCTGCAGTATACACCCCTGGACGGCGTCAGCCTTCTCCAGTTTTGTGCCAAAGCATAAGGAGGAACGTAACCAAATAACATAACCATGCCTGTAAGAAGGCTACTATGTACGAGCTCAAGAACAATATGAGAACTCAACAGGAAACAACGGCCCGTAAGGGCAACAGGGTGGGAGCTGTGTCCCCCAATTAAAGGCTAAGAGAAAGAGATTTTACTGTGAGTACACAAAAATCTCCTTTACTCTGTCGCCTAATTGGGGGACACAGAACCTTGGGACGTCCCAAAGCAGTCCCTGGGTGGGAAGCAGTGGACGAATATTGTGCTGACAGTCCCCTAGACTTGGGGTACTGCCGCCTGCAGAACCAGTCTACCCAGGCTCGCATCCGCTGAGGACTGGGTATGAACACTGTAGTGTTTCGTAAACGTGTGTAGGCTAGTCCAAGTGGCCGCCTCGCACACTTGTTGTGCCGAAGCCTGATGCCGAATGGCCCAGGTGGCCCCTACTGCCCATGTAGAGTGTGCCGTGATACCGGCCGGAAGAGGGGAACTGTTAAGTCGGTAGGCCTCATGTATGGTGGACTTGATCCACCTGGCAAGGGTAGCCTTGGAAGCCGGCAACCCCTTGCGACTACCTTCCGTAAGAATGAAGAGGGAATCGGATTTCCGGAAAGGTGCAGTCCTGGACACGTAAATCCGCAATGCCCTGACTAGGTCAAGCGTATGCAGAGCCTTCTCCACTCTATGTACCGGAACCGGGCAAAGGGAAGGCAGTGAAATCTCTTCGTTAAGGTGAAAGTTGGACACAACCTTCGGAAGGAAGGATGGTACCGTGCGGAGAACCACCTTGTCCTGGTGAAAGGCTAGGAAAGGTCGTCTGCAGGAAAGTGCTGACAATTCCGACACTCTGCGTAACGAGGTGATAGCCACTAGAAAAACCACTTTCTGAGACAGAATGGAGAGTGGAACTTCTCTAAGAGGTTCGAAGGGTGGAGCTTGCAATGCTGTCAGGACCAGATTGAGGTCCCACGTATCCATCGGACGTTTGTAGGGAGGAACCAATCGGGAAACTCCCTGGATGAAAGTCCTTACTTGCGGTTTAATAGCAATGCGGTTTTGAAAAAGGACTGAAAGCGCCGACACCTGACTCTTAAGCGAACTTAAGGATAGCTTGGCATCTAGGCCCGATTGAAGAAAACCTAGTACCTTCGGGAGGGAATAAGGGAGTGGGACTTGTCCATGAGATTCGCACCAAGAAAAGAAGGCTCTCCAGGTACGATAATAGAGCTTGGCAGAGGCAGGCTTCCTTGCCCTGATCATAGTTGCAATGACTGCGGGTGAAAAACCTGCCTGGGTTAGAATCCAGGTTTCAAGGGCCATGCCGTCAAATTGAGGGCCCCTGAATTCTGGTGGAAGAACGGACCTTGAGACAGAAGGTCGTGGCGGTCGGGTAGACGCCAGGGGGCGTCTGCTGTAAGTTGGACGATGTCGGCGTACCAAGTACGTCTGGGCCAGTCTGGCGCGATGAGGATGGTCGGAACTCCCTCTTGCTTGACCTTCCTCACGACCCTGGCTATTAGGGGGAGGGGTGGAAAGATGTACAGGAGTCGGAACTGGGACCAGTCCTGGACCAGGGCATCCGCTCCGAGCGACCGCGGGTCGTGTGTCCTGGCCATGAAATTGGGAACCTTGGCATTGAGATGGGATGCCATTAGGTCCACATCCGGGGTTCCCCATCGTTGACAGATCTGGTAAAAAATCTCGGGATGGAGAGACCACTCCCCCGAGTCCATTCCTTGCCTGCTGAGGAAGTCGGCTTCCCAGTTTTCTACACCCGGAATGTGTACCGCAGAAAGAACCGACCTTGTGTCTTCCGCCCAGAAGGATATGAGCCACTTCTCTCATTGCCTGGGTGCTGCGGGTCCCGCCTTGGTGATTCACGTATGCCACAGCCGTGGCATTGTCCGACTGTATCCGTATGTGCGAGGCTGCAAGCAAGTGATGAAAGGCTCTCAGTGCCAAGAGAATGGCCCTGATTTCCAGAACATTGATGGGCAATGTCACTTCCCTCGGTGACCACTTGCCCTGTGCCCTGTGATGTAGGTGTACTGCCCCCCAGCCTGTCAGGCTTGCATCGGTAGTCAGGATCTTCCATTGTCCTGAGAGGAATGGCTTCCCTCGTGTAAGCGAGGTTGGTTTGAGCCACCAGTGCAGGGACCTCCTGGTCGATGACGTCAACCTGAACTCCCTGTCGAGGGAGAAGGGGTTCCTGTCCCAAGATCTGAGTATGGCTAGCTGAAGGACCCTGAGGTGAAACTGGGCAAATGGCACTGCCTCTATTGCTGCTGCCATCCTGCCGAGGATTCTCATGGCAAACCGGAGAGATCGAGGAGGACTGCGAAGGAGTGTGCGAACTCCCAGACGGATGGCCAGTGGCTTGTCCTTGGGAAGGAGCACCAGGCCCCTGGTGGTGTCGAATACCATTCCCAGGAATGTTAGAGTCCGAGTTGGGATGGTCGACGATTTCTGTAGGTTGACTAGCCATCCCAGGCGACTCAGAGTGTCTAGAGTGATTGAGACACTGACCTCGCAGTCTTTGAAAGTGGGAGACTTGACGAGGAGGTCGTCCAGGTACGGGACGACTAGAATGCCTCTTGAGTGCAGGACGTCCATGGTGGCCGCCATGACTTTGGTGAACGTTCTTGGAGCCGTGGCGAGTCCGAACGGAAGGGCGACAAACTGGTAGTGGTTTTGGTTGACCGCGAACCTGAGAAACCTTTGGTGGGCGGGAGCAATTGGTATGTGGAGATACGCATCCTGTATGTCTATGGAGGCGAGGAATTCTCCCTGCTCCATGGATGCAACGATGGACCGGAGGGACTCCATGCGGAAATGACGGACCCGTACGTAATTGTTGAGCTGTTTTAGGTCCAGTATGGGTCGGACGCCGCCTCCTTTCTTGGGGACTACAAACAAATTTGAGTAGAATCCTCGGAATCTCTCGTTCGCGGGAACCGGCACCACAACTCCTGATTGAAGGAGAGAGGAAACCGCTTGGTGGAAGACACGAGCCTTTTCTGGTGGTGTTGGAGGAACAGAAAGGAAGAACCGGTTCGGTGGAACGGAAGTGAACTCTATCTTGTATCCGGAAGACACTATTTCCCTGACCCACCTGTCTTCTGTAATAGGCAGCCAGACTTGCTGAAAGAGTAAAAGTCGGCCGCCTACTGGTGGGGTGTCTTCCGGAGGTCTCGAGTCATGATGAAGTGAAGTTCTGAGGTTTTCCTCCCTTGGGTTTCGCTTGGCCTGCTTTCGACTGCCAAGCCATGTCCGGTCGCTGCTGCGTCCGTGGGTTGTCTCTGCGTGGAGAACGGTTGCGGTTTTGCACTGGGCGCGAAACGGACCAGCCCGAGGAATTCCGAAAGGATCGGAATCGCGTCTGGTTTCTTCGTTTAAACGTGCGTTTCGGTTTTAGTTGAGGGAGAGAGGTACTCTTACCCCCAGTGGCATTGGCTATCATGGTGTCCAACTTTTCGCCGAAAAGTCTACCAGTAGAATACGGAAGTCGCGTGAGGGACTTCTTTGAGGCCGCATCCGCTTTCCATTCTCGCAGCCAGAGGATGCGTCGGATCGTGATGGCGTTTGATGCTATTCCCGCTACACCTCTGGCGGAATCCAGGGCTGCATGAATCATGTAGTCTGCTACCACTGCCATCTGGACCGCTTGGTCCGAGAGTTCAGGATTTGAAGCCTGAAGACCCTCCTGTAGTCTTTTGGCCCAAGCTAGGATGGCCTTGGCTGCCCAAACTGAAGCAAACGCAGGGCCCAGAGAGGCGCCTGCCGCTTCGAAAATAGAACGAGCCATGCGTTCTACTTGCCGGTCTGCTGCGTCCCTGAGGGTTGAGCTATCCGGCAGAGAGAGTAAAGTCTGCGCTGCTAGCCTAGAAACCGGAGGGTCCACTTCAGGTGGATCTGCCCATTGTTTGGTGTCTTCCTGTGGGAAGGGGTACTTCGCTTCCAGATATTTGCGATTAGCGAATTTTTTGTCAGGCTGCGCAAACTGTTTGGTAAGTATTTTCTCAAACTCATCGTGATTAGGGAAGACCTTAGGTGGTTTTTGAACACTTTCGAAGCAAATCCTATGTTCTGGGACTTCCGGGGGCGACTCTGGAATTTTTAGCACCCGATGAATAGAAGAAATTATGTCCTCAACTAGCGCTGTATTGCTAGGGGGAGAAGGTACCACGGACCTGACCGTTTCATTATCTGAGTCGGAGTCACAGATGCCCTCCGAATCCTGTGCCTCACTAAGGTGATCCCTGGAGGGCGACCTGGGGCGGGGGTCTTCTGTGGTGGGGGATCCCTGTGGTAAATTGCACTGTCTGTCTGTGGCAGGGGACTGCCCAGGAGACCTGGAATGACGCTGTCTCTCCCTAGAGGGGAACGACCTTGTGCTATAGTGCGACTCAGGTGATCGAGACCTGTGAGTCCGCTTACGTCTGTGAGAGTCGGAAGCAGCATGTTCCTGAGACAAGCTGTCCGTTTGCTGTGTACCGTCCATAGCCGGGGTCCGACTCTGCAGAGCTTGCAGCAATGTAGCAGTTAGGTTGTCTATGGACTGTGACATAGACTGAGACATCTGAGTTGCCCATTCCGGCGTGGCCTGTGACACTGAAGCGTCAGTAGGGACTCCCTGGGGTTCTGACCCAGAGTTCTGGATGCAGACCCGGCAGTGCGGATACGTGCTGCCACTAGGGAGCGTGGCTTTGCAGGCTGTGCAGAATGCATAGAAACATTCCTGCCTGGTTCTCTTCCTTGAGCCCGGCATAGTGCACAGAGGCTGGCTATAAGGGATCGTGCAGGGGTGGCTACGCAGAGGGAACCCACAGAAAGCCTTATAGGAAGTATAGATTCACAGCTGAGTAATGAGAACCCAGCTGTGAGCTTACCCCACCGGTGTGCCCCTAGGTCCAGCGCCGACAGATCCAAGTTCTGTGCCCCCCGGAGACCGCTGTGATGCTTCTCTCCTGGATCTCATCCAGAAAAAATGGCCACCGGGGCTCTGAGGAGAGGGAGGAGGGGGCGGAGAGCTGAAGAGGGCGCGCTGGGCTGTGTAAAAACGCGCCCTTTCTGCCTCAATCCGCCCCTTCTATGACACTCCAGTGTGTCATTTTGGTCATCCGGGGGGGCGGGCCGGGGGGGCGGGGAAAAGGCGGCGGCTTCAGCTAGGCCGAAGCCGCGGTCTAAATTTGAAGCCTGATGCCCAGGAGGGCTCCAGAGCGGCGCGGTAGTCCGGGGGGGGGGGGGCGGATTTGTACCAGACCCCCCAGAACGGTCGACTGGATAGCGGTGGGGGTAGCAGGGGTAGCGGTTTTTGTATGGGGGGCCCCTGAAGGGCTATGGAGCCGCTGCTGCTGCAGAGACAGGGACGCAGCAAAAGTCCTGTTTCTGCTGTGCCATCCAGTCCGCACCCTCCCCCGGCCCCCACAGGATCCCTCAGCCGGCCTGGGGTCCCTGGAAGCTGCGGAATGCTGCCTGATCTCCGACCCTACCTGAGGCGTCTCAACCTAATACCCCCTGCGGGGGATTAGGGAGGGTGCGTCTGTCACCGTCAGGGGGTCTTCATCCTCGCCTCGACCTCAACCCAGACCCCTTAAGGGTGTTGGGGAAGGAGGGGGGTCTCTACCTCGAACCAGGACCCGAGGGACTGGGGAGGGAGCGACATGGGGAAAAAAACCACCTCAACCTCAACTGGGTACCCCTAATAGGGGACCGAGGAGGGAGCCATGCCGGGAGTCTCGCTGGAGACCCACTTTTCTTCATCTGTATTTCCGTGAAAAAAGGAAAAAAACGGAAGAAAAAAGGTGTGCCTCCTTGCGACACTAAGCAAAAACTGGAGAAGGCTGACGCCGTCCAGGGGTGTATACTGCAGAGGAGGAGCCAAAGTTAATCTTTTTTCAGATTATGCATAGTGTCGCCTCCTAGTGGACAGCAGCATAACACCAAGGTTCTGTGTCCCCCAATTAGGCGACAGAGTAATGTACGGTTTATGTGTACTGATATAACTAAAAATTCAATAAATAGTTTCAAAAAGAAAATTAAAATTGATAAGTTATACACAAAGGGACAAAATTAAAAGCTTTGACGAAGTCGCGGGCAAACCTTGATATTTGTTAAAAAAAAAAAAAAGGTCTACAATTGAGGAAGTTTTTCCTTATCAAATAAAACGATTTTTACCAGCAGTAAAAAGCATATGGCCCAATGGCCTATGTGGTGCAGTAACCTCTGTTAAAGCTAGGGGGCGCTGCATATGTGACTCAGAATATGCATGTGGGCATTTCCTTGATGGTGAAACAGTGACCGGCATGGTTGTAAACATCCAGTATGTGTCGCAGAGGTTCTCTGCGCTATAAGCCAAAATAGCGTTGTCATGCGGGGACTTACAGTCCACAAATTATTTACCTATAAGAGCGGCTTATAGGGCTAGTCAGAGAGCTGGGCGGGATCAGCTAGCCACATACACCGCCCACATATGGGGTGGTTTGGGATATATAATGTGACTGAGGTCTGATCACAGGGGTTGTGTGTTTGATCCTGAGTGGTCAGAGTCAGGGCTGTGGAGTCGGTAAGCCAAACCTGTGACTCCGACTCCTCAATTTCCCTTACACCGACTCCGACTCCCACATATATTGCTTATATTTAAGTGAAAAATTTATTGTAGTACAATGTGAACATCAGACATTTAATCATTTCTATGATCCAATAATAAAGATATTTAGATAGAACATAATATCTATTTATTGGAATACAACTTTAGAACACAAAAAACTGTAATAAATTGTAAATATGTAATACACTGTATACATGAACATGTATACGGTACAGACCAAAGTTTGGACACACCTTCTCATTCAAAGAGTTTTCGTTATTTTCATGACTATGAAAATTGTAGATTCACTCTGAAGGCATCAAAACAATGAATTAACACATGTGGAATTATATAATTAAAGTGTGAAACAACTGAAAATATCTCTTATATTCTAGATTCTTCAAAGTAGCCACCTTTTGCTTTGATAACTGCTTTGAACACTCTTGGCATTCTCTTGATGAGCTTCAAGTGGTAGTCACCAGAAATGGTCTTCCAACAGTCTTGAAGGCGTTCCCAGAGATGCTTAGCACTTGTTGGCCCTTTTGCCTTCACATTGCGGTCCAGCTCACCCCAAACCATCTCGATTGGATTCAGGTCTGGTGTCTGTGGAGGCCAGGTCATCTGGCGTAGCACCCCATCACTTTCCTTCTTAGTCAAATAGCCCTTACACAGCCTGGAGGTGTGTTTGAGGCCATTGTCCTGTTGAAAAATAAATGATGGTCCAACTAAACACAAACTGGATGGAATAGCATGCCGCTGCAAGATGCTGTGGTAGCCATGCTGGTTCAGTATGCCTTCAATTTTGAATAAATCCCCAACAGTGTCACCAGCAAAGCACCCCCACACCATCACACCTCCTCCTCCATGCTTCACGGTGGGAACCAGGCATGTAGAGTCCATCCATTCACCTTTTCTGCGTCGCACAAAGACAAGGTGGTTGGAACCAAAGATCTCAAATTTGGACTCATCAGACCAAAGCACAGATTTCCACTGGTCTAATGTCCATTTCTTGTGTTATTTAGCCCAAACAAGTCTCTTCTGCTTGTTGCCTGTCCTTAGCAGTGGTTTCCTAGCAGCTATTTTACCATGAAGGCCTGCTGCACAAAGTCTCCTCTTAACAGATGTTGTAGAGATGTGTCTGCTGCTAGAACTCTGTGTGGCATTGACCTGGTCTCTATTCTGAGCTGCTGTTAACCTGCGATTTCTGAGGTTGGTGACTCGGATGAACTTATCCTCCGCAGCAGAGGTGACTCTTGGTCTTCCTTTCCTGGGGCGGTCCTCATGTGAGACAGTTTCTTTGTAGCGCTTAATGGTTTTTGACAAAGCACTTGGGGACACTTTCATAGTTTTCCCAATTTTTCGGACTGACTAACCTTCATTTCTTAAAGTAATGATGGCCACTCGTTTTTCTTTACTCAGCTGCTTTTTCTTGCCATAATACAAATTCTAACAGTCTATTCAGTAGGACTATCACCTGTGTATCCACGAGACTTCTGCACAACACAACTGATGGTCCCAACCTCATTTATAAGGCAAGAAATCCCACTTATTAAACCTGACAGGGCACACTTGTGAAGTGAAAACCATTCCCGTGACTACCTCTTGAAGCTCATCAAGAGAATGCCAAGATTGTGCAAAGCAGTAATCAAAGCAAAAGGTGGCTACTTTGAAGAACCTAGAATATAAGACATACAGTATTTTCAGTTGTTTCACACTTTTTTTGTTAATTATATAATTCCACATGTTAATTCATAGTTTTGATGGCTCCAGAGTGACTCTACAATTTTCATCGTCATGAAAATAAAGAAAACGCTTTGATTGAGAAGGTGTCCAAACTTTTGGCCTGTACTGTGTGTGTGTGTATATGTATATATAACACACACACACACACACACTATGACTTATCTCGGCTAAGATAAAGCCTAGATCCTCAGGCTACTTTCACACTATGGGCGCAGCCAGGATTAAACCTAGGGGGGGGGGGGGGGGGCAGAATCTCATACTGTTCCGCAGAATTTCATACTGCACACCTCAGCTGCTGCAGAACCTCATACTTCACACCCCTACACTTGAAAATGAAGCTTGCACCTTAAGGCCTCTTTCACACATCAGGTTTTCACCGTCAGGCGCGATCCGGCGCTTTTGACAAAAACCGGATCCGGCGAAATGCAATGCCGGATCCGGTTTCCCCCACATTGACTTGCATTTGCGCCGGATGGCCATGCATTTCATCCGGTTTTCGCCGGATCCGGCAATGTGTCGTGATCCGGCGTCTGGAAAAAACGGCTACTGTAACGTTTTTTTTGTCTCCGGCGAAAAAGCCGGACACGCCGGATCCGGTGTGTCCGGCTTTTTCAAACAATGAAAGCCTATGAGCGCCGCAATGCGCCGGATCCGGCGACGGCCGGATCCGGTTTTTTTGGTCTGAGCATGCTCAGTAGCTCTGCCCACAAGACACATATATAAAAGCATGACAGTGGGACCCTCAGCCACACCCAACATGCCACCCAAGACAGCAACCAGGCGCAGGAGAAGGCAGGAGACCACTGCAGCAGCACCATCAGCACCACCACCACCCCAAATGGAGCAGCATGCTGAACAACGGGAGGGGAGTCCAGCAGCAGATGAGAGACGGTAATTATCAAATCCCCCATTCCTCCAAACTAGGGCCATGGAATAAAGATATTCATTGCCCCTTTGTTTCTCTTTATTCAACAGCCGCCCAAGAGATGCAGCAGCAGCAACAGTGGCAGCACTGGAAGCACTGGCAGCAGCAGTAACACCACCCACAGGCATGGAGTCCGGCCAGCAGGAAGACAGCACATCTTCTTCTGGGAGCCCTCCCTCGCATCGTCAGCGTTTGACGGTAAGTTTTTATTTCCAAAATCCATCATCTCTGTAATATATGTCTATTCATTGCCTTTTATTTCAAAACAGGAATCACAAGATGAAGAGGAGCTCCCAGAAGAAGAAGGAAGGGGTGGACAGACACCTGGAGTGGGCTTACAATTGGTAAGTTTTTTGCATCAAACGCAGAAACACAACATCACACTACACACAACACATAGAAAACAATGTTCTGCAGACCACACACAGCAAACAAATGCCTACATCCAAAGACATAACATTTTTTGTTTTCTTCTCTAGTCTTCCCAATCTGGTGCTCGGCCAAGAGGTCCTCGCAGTGCCTCCCAGGGTCGTCGGCGACAGCAACGCGGCGGTCACCAGCGTGTAAGTATAAATATTTTTGCTTTGTTTTTTTTGCACTTTTTATTTCATTTCTTTTGTGGAGGCTAATTATGTTATTTTTGTCTTTTTCTTTAACAGCCTTCACAGCGTGCTCCAGACTCTGACGGTGAGGATGGAGGGATTGATGTGGACCACCTCATCGATCTCGTCAGAGAAAGGGAGCCGCTATGGAATATGGCTGACCGCCGCCATGCTGACCTGATCGTAACCCGACGACTCTGGGAGGAAATCTGTTCGCTCCTTGTGGACCGCTGGGAGGACCTCGATGCTCAGGCCCAGATTAAAGAGCGTAAGTATATACAGTACCGGTTGCTTGATGTAAACCAGTGTTTCCCGAACTCCAGTCCTCGTGGTCCCCACGGATCATGTGTTCAGGATTTCCATTTACTATGGAAATCCTGAAAACATGACCCCTGGTGACCATGAGGACTGGAGTTTGGGAAACACTGATGTTGTATACTAACCACTCCTTTCTCGTTTCAGGGGACAGAATTGTGAAGCGGTGGCGGTCTGTGAGGGATCGTTTCAAGAAGGAGTTCAATAAAGAGATGCGGGCCCCGAGTGGATCTGGAGGACGCAGGAGCAAGTACAAGTACGCAGAAGCCCTGTCGTTCCTCCGGGAAACAATGGTCACCAGAAGGTAAATATTACACACCACATGTGAAAAAAAATGTTTAGATGTAACTTTTTTTTTTCAGCCAGGGCCATACCATGTCACTATTTTAATTGTTTTTTTTCTCTTTATTCCACAGCACGGTGAGCAGCACTCGGGAGCCTGCACGATTGGACCCTTCTGAGGCGATCCCTGAGGAGACCGGCACCGAGGGACACTTCGACCGCCCCGGTACATCTGCACCTTCCCACACATTCGACCCATCTGTCCCATCCACCAGCACAGGAGCATCGTGGCCGCCTACATTACATGAAGCTGCTGGTGAGGAGATCGATTTCCCTTTACCCCACCCTTCTGCCCCTGCCACCTCTAGTACACCTGCGGGTACTGGGTGGCAGCGGCAGAGGGGTCAGGAAAAGACTTATGCGCCAGAGTTCTTGCATCTGAATGCATATTTCCAGAACTGTCTCAAAGTCTTGTCAGAGCAAATCTCCGCAGGCTTTCAGCAGATCAACTCCAGCATTCTGGAGGTGCAGACACTTCTGCAAACCATGCATTCAGAAGCAAGATCTTCGCCAAACCACACCTTTTTCAGGTCTGTTGTGGAGCGCATGGAAACGCTCTCTCCTACCCAGCAGATGCATGTAATGCATTCATGCCACGGTGCTCTCCAGCACGTTACCTCCCAACCTCCTCCTCCCACCACAGTAGTTCCTCCACCTGCACCCCCTCCAGCCACTTTTTCCATCCTCCCCCTCCTATTACATACCATCCACCTCCCCAGCACCAGCCACCTCCCCAGTACCAGCCACCTCCCCAGTACCAGCAACCTCCCCAGTACCAGCAACCTCCCCAGTACCAGCAACCTCCCCAGTACCAGACATCTCCCCACTTCCAGCAACCTGCCCCGTACCAAACTCCTTCCCCATACAACTTGCCATCAACATCATCTGCTCCTACAGTCCCTGCCCAACCCTCCACTCCACCGCCCACATGTCCACCCATTCTGTAGCTTTTTCCACACCTTCACCTCTAACTGTTCCTTCCCCACCACGATCCCAGTCCTCTCTCCACACTCCCAGTGTCGAAGTGTCCCGCAGCCCCTCCAGCAGTATTTCCACCCCACACTACACCGAGTTATAATGTTTTTTGTTGTAATAAAAATGCCCATTTGGTTGGTTTCAAACATTTATTAAAAAAGTTTTTTAAACTTTAAAAACATTTTACAAAAAAAAAAATATTTTAAATAAAAGTTAAATTATCGTTTTACAATGGTTGTCTGTCATTTCTTTCTGCGGCGAACTATGTTTAAAAAAAAAAAGGTTAAATACAGGGTATTTCAAAGGTAAAAAGGTATTCAAAACCAGGTATATAACTGTGGGTAAATTTTACCTTTTTGCCACAGTTGTGTTCATGGTTGTGTTTGAAGCTAAGTATTTCACCTAAAAAGTTGTGTTTATTGTTGGTGATTTCCTAACAATGTACACAACTTTTGTTACAAGGTGAAATACTTTGCATAAAAAAACAACCAGGTACACACCTGTTGCCTAAAGGTAAAAATAGTAAGACCATGACAAGATAGCCAACTTTGGTTGGCAAAGGTATATACTGTTGGTACAGAAGGTACACAAGTTTGGTTAAGGGCACAAATCTTTCACACTCTGTCATCCTGCCAGTGTACTCTGCCTTGAGGTGACAAAGTATAGTGCAAAATTGTCCCTCATTACTGAAACCGTCACAGAACTTCTAGTGGTAATGTCATGGTAATCTTGCAAGGTGGTTTCTTCAGAGGTGTCCTCAATGGAAATGGGTTCCTTGCAGATAACAAAATTGTGGAGTACCACGCAAGCTTTGATCACCTCGTCCACAGTTTCTGTCTTGAGGTTGATCGCAGTTAATAGGACCCGCCATTTGGCTGTCAGAATACCAAAGGTACATTCAACCTTTCTTATTGCTCTTGTGAGGCGGTAATTAAAAATGCGTTTTGTTCTTGTCAATCCTCTGCTAGAGTACGGTTTCAAAAGGTGTTCTGACAGCTGGAAGGCTTCATCCCCTACACAGACAAATGGCATAGGTGGACCAGATGTTTGCGGCAGCGGTCTAGGGGGTGGGAACTGGAAGGTGTTTCCATACAGTTTACGCCCCATGGCAGACAGTTTGAAAACTTGAGAGTCATTGGAGCGGCCATAGGCCCCAATATCAACAGCAATACATTTGTATTCCGCGTCAGCGATGGCCATGAGGACAATTGAAAAATATTTCTTGTAATTGAAATATTCCGATCCCGATCCGGCTGGCTTTACAATGCGGATATGTTTCCCATCCACAGCGCCCAAGCAGTTCGGAAACTGACATATCTGTAGAAACTTTTCTGAAATTTCAATCCACCTCTCTGTTGTGGGCTCTGGTAAAAACTCTTCAGCTAAGGAGTCCCACAGTGCACGGCATGTGTACTTCACTATTCCAGATATGGTGGAAATTAATTAAATCACAGCATTACATACCAAAACTCAGCTATAACACTTGGAGATACAAACTACCACCAACAAGATTGCAGTGAAAGTGTGCTCTGATGCGAGCACATCCAATAAATGTGGCTTACCTTAAAGTCACCATCAGACACTCTGCGGGTGAAACAGAGAAGCGGCAATAGGTGTCCGCTTTTCTTATGAGGTGTGCAATGCGCTCCACCAAGTAATCAAAATTCTCCATTTTCATCCGAACATATCCAAAAAATTTATCCGGGTTTCGTCTAAGGTCCATGCAGAGTGTAGAATAGACCCCACGCGTCATTCTCTTGGCTGTGATGGGGTGGATCCACAAACGTCGTCTACGATGCCTGATGCGCTGCTGTCTCGCTCTCTCCTTCTCCAGAACAATCACCCTCAAACGATTCTCGCCTCCGCTGTAAAATCCGCCAAATTCTTCAAAATATTTCCAATCACAACATCCATCTTCGCCAGTAACTTGCTCTTCTCTCCAACCTGCACTTTCTCCTCTACAACCTGTCAAAGAAGGGCTGTAGGAACACGCTATATATAGTTTTTCAGTAGCCAATCCCGTTCGGAAGGCCACAAGGGTCAATTTTAAAAACCGGATCCGGCGTAATCCGTCAAAAAACGGAACAAAAACCGGATGAACCGGATGAGACGGATCCGGTTTTGTCTGTCAAGAACAAGACGGATCCGGCAGAAAAACGGATCCGTCACATCCGGTTTTACGAAATATTTGCCGGATCCGGCGCTCCGGCACGACGCCGGATCGCGCCTGACGCCGAAAACCTGATGTGTGAAAGTAGCCTAAGAAGATGTGGTGATGAATGCAGTCTATTTATTCCAACTATCAGTTGATGTTACTGAAGACGAGCAATGCCTGTCCTGGGCGTCCTTTTGGGCAGCTATGAGGTGTACCTGACTGGTGCAAAAAAAAAAAAGGAGTGTTAGTCTGTGTGCTATCCGGCTTTCATTATTTTTGGTACAGATATGATATGGATAGACAGATATGGATAAATGGATATATAGATAGAGCAGATTTCTAATCTGCTTTTGCTATTGAAAACATTATCTATGAGCTCAAAAACCTTTCAGGTGATGGGGTTTTTTAAAAAGCTGATCTGCTTTTGCAACTGTAAAACGTATCCTCAAAAAACGCAGGAAAAACGCTGTGTGTGAATGTAGCCTTAGATCAGGAATAGAACAGCCAGTTATAGGACATTTCATAACTTTCCCAAATTCCTATGAAAAAAATATTCAGCATATTCTGCATTGAACTACTGTACCCAATTTATTATATATTTTAGGAGTCGGAGTCTGTCCATTTTATACCGACTCCAACTCCACCAAAATGAGCACCGACTCCGACTCCACAGCCCTGGTCAGAGTGCAAGGTCTCGGAAGGCCTGGGTGTGTTGGAAGTGTCTGGGATTGAGCTTCCTGAAGAGCACATGGAAAGGCCCGGACCTGATAAGAGTCTGTGACGGCTCTGTGTAGGGAAGCTACTGCCCAGCTGTGGCTCTGCAACTGACGGCCTAGTGAGCAAGGCACTATCTGGAACAGTGATCCCAGTGCGGCCGCTTCCCTGATAACCCGTGAGGGCTAAACCGTGAGTAATGCTGACCGGGGTCAGTAAGAGACTGTGTTCTGGCTATAGAGCATGCGTGCTGGACATGGCACAGCCTGTGTGCCCACAGGCCTGAGAGAGCGAAGCTCTACTATGGACATTAAGAATTTGTCTGTCTGATGTAAGACTGTTTGCCTTCTGTTCCTGTGACATTGGTTTATGAAGGAAATAAGCCACACTGACTGTTACTTTAAGCAAGAGTGTTACTGTGCCTCAATATCACAGCAAAGCGAGTTAATCCCCATCCACTCATATGGTGGATCTCTACACCGGGTATAAATATGTAAAGGATACATTAACACAGTATTCCCCCATACACAGTATGATGACCCTTCTTTATCCCCCTCCCTCAATTCTCTCAACAAAGAATGATGAGCCCATCACAGTGTGATTCTCCAAAGGTAATCCCTACACAGCTCTGCATACAGTGTAATGTGCAGAAAATATCCTCCATACAATACAATGGTTCCACACAGTCCTCCATACAGTGTAATGGGCCTCACATAGTGCTCCATAGAGTGTAATGGGCCCTACACAGTCCTGCATAAAGTGTAATGGGCTCCACATAGTGTTCTATAACAGTATAACGGGGGCTCCATCCATCTTGCCATCAATTTTTACCATCTTCCCTGTCCCTGCTGAGGAAAAGCAGGCCCAAACCATGATGCGGACACCACCATGTTTGACAGTGGGGATGGTGTGTTCAGGGTGATGAGCTGTGTTGCCTTTACGCCAAACATATCGTTTGGCATTGTTGCCAAAAAGGAGATTTTTGTGTACTCACCGTAAAATCTCTTTCTCTTAGCCTTTAATTGGGGGACACAGAACCTTGGGTGTTATGCTGCTGTCCACTAGGAGGCGACACTATGCATAATCTGAAAAAGATTAACTTTGGCTCCTCCTCTGCAGTATACAGCCCTGGACGGCGTCAGCCTTCTCCAGTTTTGTGCCAAAGCATAAGGAGGAACGTAACCAAATAACATAACCATGCCTGTAAGAAGGCTATGTACGAGCTCAAAGAACAATATGAGAACTCAACAGGAAACAACGGCCCGCAAGGGCAACAGGGTGGGAGCTGTGTCCCCCAATTAAAGGCTAAGAGAAAGAGATTTTACGGTGAGTACACAAAAATCTCCTTTACTCTGTCGCCTAATTGGGGGACACAGAACCTTGGGACGTCCCAAAGCAGTCCCTGGGTGGGAAGCAGTGGACGAATATTGTGCTGACAGTCCCCTAGACTTGGGGTACTGCCGCCTGCAGAACCAGTCTACCCAGGCTCGCATCCGCTGAGGACTGGGTATAAACACTGTAGTGTTTCGTAAACGTGTGTAGGCTAGTCCAAGTGGCCGCCTTGCACACTTGTTGTGCCGAAGCCTGATGCCGAATGGCCCAGGAGACCCCTACTGCCCGTGTAGAGTGTGCCGTGATACCGGCCGGAAGAGGGGAACTGTTAAGTCGGTAGTCCTCATGTATGGTGGACTTGATCCACCTGGCAAGGGTAGCCTTGGAAGCCGGCAACCCCTTGCGACTACCTTCCGGAAGAATGAAGAGGGAATCAGATTTCCGGAAAGGTGCAGTCCTGGACACGTAAATCCGCAATGCTCTGACGAGGTCAAGCGTATGCAGAGCCTTCTCCACTCTATGAACCGGAACCGGGCAAAGGGAAGGCAGTGAAATCTCTTCATTAAGGTGAAAGTTGGACACAACCTTCGGAAGGAAGGATGGTACCGTGCGGAGAACCACCTTGTCCTGGTGAAAGGCTAGGAAAGGCCGTCTGCAGGAAAGTGCTGACAATTCTGACACTCTGCGTAACGAGGTGATCGCCACTAGAAAAACCACTTTCTGAGACAGAATGGAGAGTGGAACTCCTCTAAGAGGTTCGAAGGGTGGAGCTTGCAATGCTGTCAGGACCAGATTGAGGTCCCACGTATCCAGCGGACGTTTGTAGGGAGGAACCAATCGGGAAACTCCCTGGATGAAAGTCCTTACTTGCGGTTTAATAGCAATGCGCTTTTGAAAAAGGACTGAAAGCGCCGACACCTGACTCTTAAGCGAACTTAAGGATAGCTTGGCATCTAGGCCCGATTGAAGAAAACCTAGTACCTTCGGGAGGGAATACGGGAGTGGGACTTGTCCATGAGATTCGCACCAAGAAAAGAAAGCTCTCCAGGTACGATAATAGAGCGTGGCGGAGGCAGGCTTCCTTGCCCTGATCATAGTTGCAATGACTGCCGGTGAAAAACCTGCCTGGGTTAGAATCCAGGTTTCAAGGGCCATGCCGTCAAATTGAGAGCCCCTGAATTCTGGTGGAAGAACGGACCTTGAGACAGAAGGTCGTGACGGTCGGGTAGACGCCAGGGGGCGTCTGCCGTAAGTTGGACGATGTCGGCGTACCAAGTACGTCTGGGCCAGTCTGGCGCGATGAGGATGGTCGGAACTCCCTCTTGCTTGATCTTCCTCACGACCCTGGCGATTAGGGGGAGGGGTGGAAAAATGTACAGGAGTCGGAACTGGGACCAGTCCTGGACCAGGGCATCCGCTCCGAGCGACCGCGGGTCGTGTGTCCTGGCCATGAAATTGGGAACCTTGGTATTGAGATGGGATGCCATTAGGTCCACATCCGGGGTTCCCCAGCGTTGACAGATCTGGTAAAAAATCTCGGGATGGAGAGACCACTCCCCCGAGTCCATTCCTTGCCTGCTGAGGAAGTCGGCTTCCCAGTTTTCTACACCCGGAATGTGTACCGCAAAAAGTACCGACCTTGTGTCTTCCGCCCAGCGGAGGATATGAGCCACTTCTCTCATCACCTGGGCGCTGCGGGTCCCGCCTTGGTGGTTCACGTATGCCACAGCCGTGGCATTGTCCGACTGTATCCGTATGTGCGAGGCTGCAAGCAAGTGATGAAATGCTCTCAGTGCCAAGAGAATGGCCCTGATTTCCAGAACATTGATAGGCAATGTCACTTCCCTCGGTGACCACTTGCCCTGTGCCCTGTGATGTAGGTGCACCGCCCCCCAGCCTGTCAGGCTTGCATCGGTAGTCAGGATCTTCCATTGTCCTGAGAGGAATGGCTTCCCTCGTGTAAGCGAGTTTGGTTTGAGCCACCAATGCAGGGACCTCCTGGTTGATGACGTCAACCTGAACTCCCTGTCGAGGGAGAGGGTTCCTGTCCCAAGATCTGAGTATGGCTAGTTGAAGGACCCTGAGGTGAAACTGGGCAAATGGCACTGCCTCTATTGCTGCTGCCATCCTGCCGAGGATTCTCATGGCAAACCGGAGAGATCAAGGAGGACTGCGAAGGAGGACTGCGAAGGAGGACTGCGAAGGAGTGTGCGAACTCCCAGACGGATGGCCAGTGTCTTGTCCTTGGGAAGGAGCACCAGGCCCCTGGCGGTGTCGAATACCATTCCCAGGAATGTTAGAGTCCGAGTTGGGATGGTCGACGATTTCTGTAGGTTGACTAGCCATCCCAGGCGACTCAGAGTGTCTAGAGTGATTGAGACACTGACCTCGCAGTCTTTGAAAGTGGGAGACTTGACGAGGAGGTCGTCCAGTTACGGGACGACTAGGATGCCTCGAGTGCAGGACGTCCATGGTGGCCGCCATGACTTTGGTGAACGTTCTTGGAGCCGTGGCGAGTCCGAACGGAAGGGCGACAAACTGGTAGTGGTTTTGGTTGACCGCGAACCTGAGAAACCTTTGGTGGGCGGGAGCAATTGGTATGTGGAGATACGCATCCTGTATGTCTATGGTCTCCCTGCTCCATGGATGCAATGATGGACCGGAGGGACTCCATGCGGAAATGACGGACCCGTACGTAATTGTTGAGCTGTTTTAGGTCCAGTATGGGTCGGACGCCGCCTCCTTTCTTGGGGACTACGAACAAATTTGAGTAGAATCCTCGGAATCTCTCGTTCGCGGGAACTGGCACCACAACTCCTGATTGAAGGAGAGAGGAAACCGCTTGGTGGAAAACACGAGCCTTTTCTGGTGGTGTTGGAGGAACAGAAAGGAAGAACCGGTTCGGTGGAACGGAAGTGAACTCTATCTTGTATCCGGAAGACACTATTTCCCTGACCCACCTGTCTTCTGTAATAGGCAGCCAGACTTGCTGAAAGAGTAAAAGTCGGCCGCCTACTGGTGGGGTGTCTTCCGGAGGTCTCGAGTCATGATGAAGTGAAGTTCTGAGGTTTTCCTCCCTTGGGTTTCGCTTGGCCTGCTTTCGACTGCCAAGCCCTGTCCGGTCGCTGCTGCGTCCGTGGGTTGTCTCTGCGTGGAGAACGGTTGCGGTTTTGCACTGGGCGCGAAACGGACCAGCCCGAGGAATTCCGAAAGGATCGGAATCGCGTCTGGTTTCTTCGTTTAAACGTGCGTTTCGGTTTTAGTTGAGGGAGAGAGGTACTCTTACCCCCAGTGGCATTGGCTATCATGGTGTCCAACTTTTCGCCGAAAAGTCTTCCAGTAAAATACGGAAGTCGCGTCAGGGACTTCTTTGAGGCCGCATCCGCTTTCCATTCTCGCAGCCAGAGGATGCGTCGGATCGTGATGGCGTTTGATGCTATTCCCGCTACACCTCTGGCGGAATCCAGGGCTGCATGAATCATGTAGTCTGCTACCACTGCCATCTGGACCGCTTGGTCCGAGAGTTCAGGATTTGAAGCCTGAAGACCCTCCTGTAGTTTTCTGGCCCAAGCCAGGATGGCCTTGGCTGCCCAAACTGAAGCAAACGCAGGGCCCAGAGAGGCGCCTGCCGCTTCGAAAATAGAACGAGTCATGCGTTCTACTTGCCGGTCTGCTGCGTCCCTGAGGGTTGAGCTGTCCGGCAGAGAGAGTAAAGTCTGCGCTGCTAGCCTAGAAACCGGAGGGTCCACTTCAGGTGGATCTGTCCATTGTTTGGTGTCTTTCTGTGGGAAGGGGTACTTCGCTTCCAGATATTTGCGATTAGCGAATTTTTTGTCAGGCTGCGCAAACTGTTTGGTAAGTATTTTCTCAAACTCATCGTGATTAGGGAAGACCTTAGGTGGTTTTTGAACACTTTCGAAGCAAATCCTATGTTCTGGGACTTCCGGGGGCGACTCTGGAATTTTTAGCACCCGATGAATGGCAGAAATTATGTCCTCAACTAGCGCTGTATTGCTAGGGGGAGAAGGTACCACGGACCTGACCGTTTCATTATCTGAGTCGGAGTCACAGATGCCCTCCGAATCCTGTGCCTCGCTAAGGTGATCCCTGGAGGGCGACCTGGGGCGGGGGTCTTCTGTGGTGGGGGATCCCTGTGGTAAATTGCACTGTCTGTCTGTGGCAGGGGACTGCCCAGGAGACCTGGAATGACGCTGTCTCTCCCTAGAGGGGGACGACCTTGTGCTATAGTGCGACTCAGGTGATCGAGACCTGTGGGTCCGCTTACGTCTGTGAGAGTCGGAAGCAGCATGTTCCTGAGACAAGCTGTCCGTTTGCTGTGTACCGTCCATAGCCGGGGCCCGACTCTGCAGAGCTTGCAGTAATGTAGCAGTTAGGTTGTCTATGGACTGTGACATAGACTGAGACATCTGAGTTGCCCATTCCGGCGTGGCCTGTGACACTGAAGCGTCAGTAGGGACTCCCTGGGGTTCTGACCCAGAGATCTGGATGCAGTCCCGGCAGTGCGGATACGTGCTGCCACTAGGGAGCGTGGCTTTGCAGGCTGTACAGAATGCATAGAAACATTCCTGCCTGGTTCTCTTCCTTGAGCCCGGCATAGTGCACAGAGGCTGGCTATAAGGGATCGTACAGGGGTGGCTACGCAGAGGGAACCCACAGAAAGCCTTATAGGAAGTATAGATTCACAGCTGAGTAATGAGAACCCAGCTGTGAGCTTACCCCACCGGTGTGCCCCTAGGTCCAGCGCCGACAGATCCCAGTTCTGTGCCCCCCGGAGACCGCTGTGATGCTCCTCTCCTGGATCTCATCCAGAAAAAATGGCCAACGGGGCTGTGAGGAGAGGGAGGAGGGGGCGGAGAGCTGAAAAGGGCGCGCTGGGCTGTGTAAAAAACGCGCCCTTTCTGCCTTAATCCGCCCCTTCTATGACACTCCAGCGTGTCATTTTGGTCATCCGGGGGGCGGGGAAAAGGCGGCGGCTTCAGCTAGGCCGAAGCCGCGGCCTAAATTAGAAGCCTGATGCCCAGGAGGGCTCCAGAGCGGCGCGGTAGTCCGGGGGGGGGCGGATTTGTACCAGACCCCCCCAGAATGGTCGACTGGATAGCGGTGGGGGTAGCAGGGGTAGCGGTTTTTGTATGGGGGGCCCCTGAAGCGCTATGGAGCCGCTGCTGTTGCAGAGACAGGGACGCAGAAAAGCCCTGTCTCTGCTGTGCCATCCAGTCCGCACCCTCCCCCGGCCCCAACAGGATCCCTCAGCCAGCCTGGGGTCCCTGGAAGCTGCGAAATGCTGCCTGATCTCCGACCCTACCTGAGGCATCTCAACCTAATACCCCCTGCGGGGGATTAGGGAGGGTGCGTCTGTCACCGTCAGGGGGTCTTCATCCTCGCCTCAACCTCAACCCAGACCCCTTAAAGGGGTTGGGGAAGGAGGGGGGTCTCGACCTCGAACCAGGACCCGAGGGACTGGGGAGGGAGCGACATGGGGAAAAACCACCTCGACCGGGTACCCCTAATAGGGGACCGAGGAGGGAGCCATGCCGGGAGTCTCGCTGGAGACCCACTTTTCTTCATCTGTATTTCCGGTGAAAAAAAGGAAAAAAACGGAAGAAAAAAGGTGTGCCTCCTTGCAACACTAAGCAAAAACTGGAGAAGGCTGACGCCGTCCAGGGGTGTATACTGCAGAGGAGGAGCCAAAGTTAATCTTTTTCAGATTATGCATAGTGTCGCCTCCTAGTGGACAGCAGCATAACACCCAAGGTTCTGTGTCCCCCAATTAGGCGACAGAGTAAAGTTCGATTTTGGTTTCATCTGACCAGAGCACCTTCTTCCACATGTTTGGTGTGTCTCCCAGGTGGCTTGTTGCAAACTTTAAACACCACTTTTTATGGACATCTTTTAGAAATGGCTTTCTTCTTGCCACTCTTCCATAAAGGCCAGATTTGTGCAGTGTACGACTGATTGTTGTCCTATGGACAGACTGTCCCACCTCAGCTGTAGATCTCTGCAGTTCATCCAGAGTGATCATGGGCCTCTTGGCTGCATGTCTGATCACTCTGATCTTCTCCTTGTTTGAGATGAAAGTTTAGAGGGACAGCCGGATCTTGGTAGATTTGCAGTGGTATGATAATTCTTCCATTTCAATATGATCGCTTGCACACTGTTCCTTGGGATGTTTAAAGTTTTGGAAATCATTTTGTATCCAAATACGGCTTTAAAATTCTCCACAACAGTATCACGGACCTGTCTGTTGTGTTCCTTGGTCTTCATGATGCTCTCTGTGCTTCAAACAGAACCCTGAGACTATCACAGAGCAGGTGAATTTATACGGAGACTTGATTACACACAGGTGGATTATATTTATCATCATTAGTCATTTAGGACAACATTGGATCATTCAGAGATCCACAATGAACTTCTGGAGTGAGTTTGCTGCACTGAAAGTAAAGGGGCCGAATAATATTGCACGCCCCACTTTTCAGTTTTTGAATTTCCACAAAAATATAAAATAACCAATAAATTTCGTTCAACTTCACAATTGTGTCCCATCTGTTGCTGATTCTTCACCAAAAATTTACATTTGGTATCTTTATGTTTGAAGCATGATATGTGGGAAAAGGTTGAAAATTTCCAGGGAGCCAAATACTTTCGCAAGGCACTATCAGTCCTACCTGTGGGCACGTGCACCATCTCGGCAATAGCGCCGCCACTCTCCTCAGTCCCCCTGATGGGAGAGTTAGGAGCAGAGGGGAGTGGATGTGGCGCTAGTGATGGGGGAAATTACGATCGGGCTGAGGAGAGTGGTGGCGGCGCTAGTTTTGAGGAGATGGTGCGCGTGCCCACTGAGAGGGCTCTGCATGTCCCCTCTGGCATGCGTGCCATAGGATCGCCACCACTGGCCTAAAGGTCCCGTTACATTTAGCAATGCACCAGCGATCCCGAAAACGATACGACCCGGTCAGGATCGCTGGTGCATCGCCAAATGGTTGCTAGTGAGCTGCCAAACAGGCAGATCTCACAAGCGATGCAGCAGTGGTCGGCGGTCACTTACCTGTCACACGCAGCGAGGGTGACGTCTTCCGCCCGCGTCCATGAAGTCACTCGTCAGCGCCAGCAGGAAGCAGACGACGAGAAATGGACCAGGACGATCTCGCGCGATATCCAGCGGGGAGCCGGGTCGGAGGTGTCACATGTAGCGAGATCGCTAGTGATATCGCTGTTGCGTCACAAAGTCAGTGACGCTTTAGCGATCTCGCTAGCGATCTCGCTATGTGTGAAGGGGGCTTTAGGGAATGAATTTTAAAACAGATACTATGTTTATTTATTGAATAACATTCTATAAAATATTATTATAACGTTATTGATGCTACTACCCCACACAGTTATTTATTGCTCTATATATATTCCCTGTTTGTAATCAACTTTCTGGTGTTGAATGTTTTTGCATAATTGGTAATTTAGAAAACCAGATCTCAATGTTACCAAATAGCCAAGATCAAAAAAAGAGCAAAGATAACTCAATAATAAAATCAATTTTATCAAAAATATTAAAATGTAATAACTCAGGTTACAAACAAGGTACAAGAAAAAAACAACAACATTATTGTAAATATTGCTGCATGACAAAGGACCGCATGGCTACAGACCATGGATATAGCAAAAAGGTATAAATGACTTACAAACAGATGCAATCTGATTACCCACCTATCAATACTAAATAATGGTCCCAATCGCCAGAAAAGGTTTACACATAAGGCATCAGGCACAACTACAACTCTGGCTGAACGCAACCTGTATATCCTGACATCCACGGTTAGATAACTATTATAATGACCCACAAGTATGAGGGCTATGTGGGCAGTATGGGGGGCTGAGGAAGCAGGGCGAAACATGCGCGTCGGGGCAAAAGGATGGGACTCCCACTCCATGTGTACAGGACGCTGCTAGGATCCAGGCAAAGGCCCTTGTGGCTCCCTTCATGGATTAATATCATTAGGTTGTTTTGTTTCCATCGGCTGACATGGTGCAACAATCCTAGTAATATATACCATGTGATACTTGTGATACTTACCTCCGACCGGCTCCCCTGCTGGCTATCGCTGATCGCGCGAGATCGGCCTGGTCCATTTCTCGTCGCCGGCTTCCTGCTGGCGCCGACGAGCGAGCCATGGACGCGGGCAGAAGACGGCGGTCATCGCTTCGTCTGAAAGGTAAGTACGACCGCCGAGCATCGCTAGTGAGATCTGCTTGTGTGGCAGCTCACTAGCGACCATTTAGCGATGCACCAACGATCCTGACCGGGTCGTATCGTGGTCGGGATCGCTGGTGCATCGCTAAATGTAAAGGGGCCTTAAAGGGCAAACTAGTGCCAGAAACACGTCAGAGTGTTTCCTGCTAACGTGGAGATTTTATCTTTTTTGAATGTGATTTAAAGCCTTGAAGAATTTTTAAAACAGAGGTGCCTTCCTCCTTCATACATTTTTGTGGATTCCTCTGCGGGTCAGCAGCTTTGGGCACGGCACTCTGCAAGATTAATCAGGCATGCAACAACCCAGTACGGTGAGAGCACTCTTTTTTCCATCTGATTAACAAATCATGAAAATATTCATATAATAAAGTCTGAGATCTTAGACCACCAATAATCACAATAAAAGTGTTAAAAAACAAAAGGAAATCTGTCAGAGAGATCAACCACTCACCCTCCCGATACCACATATATGGGCATAAACGTCTTAAGCCCCAGTCACACACATCGATCTCGCGAGCGAGATCGCTGCGGAGTCATAAGTTTTGTGACGCAACAGCGATCTCACCAGCGACCGGCCCCCCTGCCGGGTATCGCTGATAGTCCTGGAATGGCCAGGACACTTTTTTGATCGCTGGTCTCCCACTGGCCAGCACGCATCGCAGTGCTGGTGCAGGGAGCTGGTAACCAAGGTACACATCGGGTTTCTAAGTGCTGCGCGCCGCTTAAAAACCCTTTGTGTACCTTGGTTACCAGCTCCCTGGACCAGCGCGCTGGTAACTAAGGTACACAGTGGGTATCTAAGCGACGTGCGTTGCTGAATTCCCAAGCAATCAGCATTTTGTATTAATATGCAAATAAGGTATTAAGTGCTTTGGGTGTGACACTACCTTCCCTGGGGATGTTTCTTTGCCCAGCTGCAGCCTCTGACACCTCCCCATCTGATTTCCTTGCCTGGCAAAGGTAAAAAGGCTGGTGCTGGGCAGGAAAACAACTCCACCTCAGGAGGCAATGGCTGGGGAAGTGCTCTAGCCCAACCAAAGCATTAATTTATATGCAATTGAGTCATTAAGAAACTGATTGTTTGGGAATGCAGCAACAGGTAGACGATTATCAAGGCATCAAAGGATTTAGCCCTTAAAGATCTGTTTGCTCATATATGCGTCTGGAGGGGACTGATCTTACTAACAGGCTTCCTTTAAGCTTCTTTGAAACATAAAAATAAGCAAAAGTTAATAAAAAAAAAAAGACAAATCTGTTCCTTGCAGTTTGCTGAGGAGGTCCCAGGCATGCTGCTTGACTTTGCTGTATCAGTAAAAACAGTACTTTCTGCGAGCAATGGTAGAATTAATCAGCCATTTTTTCTGAAATTGTAGGTTTGAGTGGCTTTTCATTAGTATGAACTCTATCACCTTTAGAACATTGTGGCTTGTCTGCTGCAGCCTACTCAACCAAAGTCAGATTTTAAGAAATCTAGAATCGGTGCAAAAGGGTAATTTGTCAAAAACATTTAGTTTTAAAATGTATGGTTGTCCAACAACACACAAGATCATTCCTTATGTATTAGGGTGTGTGCACACGCTGCGGATACTGCTGCGGTTCCTTAAGGACATTACAGGGCAGAATCTGAAACTGCTGAACTTATTTTCTAATTTCATCGTTCCAACAGCCCATTCAAGTGTCAGCTCATCCTAATTATATGTCAAGATGGATTGCAATCTAAACAAAGACACCACCTGACACCTGTCTCATCTGACTGAGGAGCTACAAATCAGAAGAAATAAATCTTCTCCACTGCAGAGAGCACAAAAGTTTTTTTTCCCCTCCTGCCTCGACTTGGTTGTCGGGTCACCCGAGACCAGGGGCTACTTCCATGTCTCTAACGCTAGGGGGCGCCCTAGCTCGCCCTATTCCCTGGGTTACTTCTGAAGGTGAAGATACGGGGTCCACATACCTTGCCTTATCTCCTGTATCCGCCCGCCGTCTGTGCCCTTCCCCCACCCAGGGAAGAGTGGAGCAGCCAAAGTACACCAACCAGACAAAGAAGGCAACACGAACAAGGGCAACTGAAAATACCAGGCATACAAATATTTACTTACATTTAAAATTGGAATGCACTGGGGAGTGGAGCATGGGGAAAAACCAAAGTAGGAGAAGGAAAGAAAATCACACTTACAAACCCAAGCAACAGTCACTGATAAACCCACCATACATCTTCTCATTAAACCAGTAAACAACTATCCTTCCTCCCAGCCATGCAGCATATGCAATCTCTGACAATGTGTATAAGTCAGGAACCAGATTATATAAGTTATAGGAGTGCTAGACCCCCAGAGCTCTCAACATGACCGGTTAACCGCTGTATTGACAAAAGAAATTTACACTGTTAATAAAGACGGTAAGGTGCTTCTTTTCAGCACAGGAGTAGCAGCAATCAGATGTGGCGGTCTTCTGGCAACCCCTTGACATCTCCATGCTCAGTCGGACAAGAAGATTTATTTCTTCTGATGTCCCAGCCCTTCTACTCAGCTCACAGTGGTATGTGAGCTTATGATAAAGCTCCTTTTAATGAGACATTTGTTCCAGGAGCTTTGTTTCTTCAGACTGCAGCCAGTCAGGCACATGACTAGGAAAAGCTGCTGTTTGAAGTATGTGATGGGGGCCATTTTATCATATACTTGGAGAACCCTTTTAACACAAAATAATGGACGTCACTTCAAATTCCACTAACATTTTAACCCTTTAAAAGTATTTAAACTTCTCACCATCAATCTCAAACTCACATGTTATATGCATGGATATATATCTTGTGGAGTGTCATTTGCTGAAGAGAAAAGACATGGATCACAATTCGGTGGAAGATATCATTAGTTACAGCAAAGAACTGGTCAAATCCCCAACATTTCTCCTGATCAGCTTCTAGGATGTTTGCCAGTACTGGAGTGAAAAGTGATTGTAGGCCACTAGAAAAAGAGAATACAAACAGAATTTTATTTAACTGCCTTGTTGTGCAATTTACTACTCTGCAACAATGGACAGTGGTCTTACAATAAAGTAGTAGATATATCTCCTTATTGAAACATGGAATGCAGACAGGAAAAAAATAAATTAAAAAAATATATATATCATTAACCCTTTAATGACGATGTAATTTTCCATTTTTACGCTTTCGATTTCTTCCTCTTCTTCCACAGCCATAACATTTTTATTTTTCTGACGGCAATCATTAGAATGCTTATTTTTTGTAGGATGAGTTGAATTTTAAAATGGCATAATCTATTTTGCCATACAAGTGTATTGACAAACAGTAATAAAATTCCAAGTGGAATGAAATGGTGAAGAAAAATTACATTTCAACATGTATTAGGTTTTGTTCTTATGGCATTGATTGAATGATAAAGATGATCTTGAAACAGTATTGTCCACGTCGGCATAATTAATGATACCCTTCTTGCATCAATTTTTCTTTTATTTAAGTGCTTGAAAAAAAATTCTTAATTATGTGGAAAAATGTTTCCTTTGTGTAGCAAGATCTGCACCATTTATTATTCCATTAATGGACCTGGGTGAGAGCTTATTTTTTTCTGTAGTTAACTGACATTTTTATTGATACCAATTTAGGTTATACATAAAATGTATTGATCGCTATTTATTGCATTTTTTAGTGAGCCAAGTTGACCAAAGAAATGTAATTCTGGTCTTTAAATGTTTTTTTAATTTTACATTTTCATAGACTGGACTTTTAAAGACACTACAATAAAAAAAAAGTGTTTAATTATTTTTTAGTTGCCTTAGGGGACTCGAACCCGTGATCATTTTAGCGCTTTTACTATATTCTGCAATGCAGCAGTACTATAGGAAAAATCACGACATCCTATGGCGCTTGACCGTAGCTAAACTTCAACAAGCCCCCGACTGCCATGGTAACCCACACGATGGCTGAGCTTCAATCGTGGCTGATCAATACAGATATTGGCTATGCATTATAGCCAGCATCCATCACGTGAGGAGTGAGATTAACTCCTAAGCTCCCTCCATACCCGAGGAGGCGTTTATTATCAATGTAGTGTAGGAATGGGTTAAATGGGGTATTCCTCTTTCAGAAAATCTGCTCCGGGTCACAGGACAGGCAGGAAAGCAAGTTTTATTTTTTTGAGCAAACACTGTCTAGGTATTGGGTGATTTTGAAAGGGGAATACCCTTATAAATTAGGGTTATGTGCACAAGGCATCTTTTTCAAGTGCGTACCCTCTATAACCCACCTGAAAAAGAGGAACAGAAATACTAAAAGAAAGAAAAAAAAAAAAAAAAGGAGGGGGTACTCAGGGAAATAAATATCCCTCGACTATTCTCCCACCGAGTTACCTAGTGCGAATATATTGTTTAAGGTTTATTTAAAGGGAACCTGTCACCCCCCCAGGATGTTTTTCAGATAGAGTCACCTTCAGCAGTACTAAGGCTGTATTCTTTGAAGGTGGCTCTTCTTTTTCTGACCCCCTAGTAACGCTGAAATATCGACTTTTTTAAATAGCTCCTCATACCTGTAATGTGTCCCATAGGTATGGTGTGTCCCCCTGTATCAGCCGTCCATCATGATGCCCCTGTGCAGTGCGTGCTGCCCGAGAACAGACATCAGGCTATTGCGCCTGCATGTGGTGGAGGCCCAAGTTCCCGCCCCACAGTGTGCTATGATGTATTCACACTGCGGGGCTGGGGCCTCAGCAACATGCAGGCGCAATAGCCTGATGTCTGTTCTCGGGCAGCGCGCACTGCGCATGCCCGAGCACTCTTGCCACAGCAGAGGCGCTGGCATTCAAAACAGGAGGAGGCAGCGAAGCACAGGGGTATCATGATGGACGGATGGTGGGCAGCGCCCAGACACAGGACAGAGGCATAATCGACAGATGGTAGGCGGCTGATACAGGGGGACACACCATACCTATGGGACACATTACAGGTAAGAGGAGCTATTTATAAAAGTCGATATTTCAGCGTTACTAGGGGTCAGAAACAGAAGAACCACCTTCACAGAATGCAGCCTTAGTGCTGCGGAAGGTGGCTCTTTAACTGAAAAACGGGGGGTGGGGGTGATAGGTTCCCTTTAACATTTGCACAGCAATCACTAAGCAGCAAAAAAGAGGCTTGTTAGAATGCAGGAAAAGGGTGCAAAACAGACATAGGGGAGGCTACGGCAGCTGACAGGTTTTCTTAAACCAATTTTTCATTTCCAAAGACACCAACCAGTTAAAATAAACAACCTGCCTATTCTTCACGCGGCTTCCGCACGGTAGCAGATCGCTTTTTAATACACACAAGGAGAAAAACAAATCACTATTGGTGGAGAATTGGCTTCAAAAAGCAACTGGTGAGAAAACAAAAAAAAAGACGTTTCAGGAAAAATACCATCTTCCTGAAGAGTCCATTACAAAACTCGGTGGGGATGCCAGTGCCTAGAAGACTCCGTGTGCACATACCCTTTACTTAAGTCTTTGTCATACAGTATGCAAACCTGTAATTATCAGTGACTTGTGTGACAATCCATATTATCAGATTATATATACGGCAAAGTCCCTCTCATTCTGCTTAACAAGATTATGAAAAATATAATGCAGTTGTAAGCACTTACAAAGATAAATTACAACTAAGGGGCAATTCCCGACTCCAGTCTATCGGACCATTTTCGGCTCGCTGGACACCTGATATTGCACCAGATGGTTTCCCAGTAGTAATTTTATACCTGTAGGAAGAGAAATAACATTATACACATACTTACAAGAATTTCCCTCATGACCGCATATTGTCAATGTCAGTGGTCTTCAAAGATTGGTAACCAATAGCAGAAAGACATGAAATATCTATAACACTGTAGGACTGATGGTCACACAAGTTTGGCAGCTCTACATCACCTAGTAATTAAGTGTTCCCACTAAAACGAACACTCCAGGAAGGACACTATTTTATGCCTAATGCAGGTCATTGTTCATCAAAGTAACCAAAGAGAAAGTTCTCGGTGTCATGTACCACTCCCTCAGACTACCTGCTAGGAATAGCACATCAGTTTTGTCCAAAACGCTCCCTTAAACTTGTAATATTTTCCCACTCAATCTGACATTAAAGTGAAGAGAAACCTCTCCATGCTGCTCCATAAAATTGTCAAGGCAGCTGTCCAATGACCAGCAAATATTGTATATGTCTCTCACGGAGCCCCCCTCCCAGTACATAGACTGGCTTCTGTGTCCTCTCCTCAAGGAGATTCCTTCGTACATAAAAGATTCGAAAGATTTTATGACAGTTCCAAAACAATTTGATTGGCAAGATAATTTCCGGATGGCATCCATAGATGTGGAAAATTTATACACCAGAATTCCACATAAGGGAGGAGTAGACACAATCAGACAAGTGCTGTTGAGTTCTGATAGAGATCTGAGAACTATTAATTTCATCACAGATGGTCTTGATTTCATTCTTACGCATAACGCGTTCCAATTTGATAATGTCTGGTACAGGCAAACAGAGGGTACAGCGATGGGTACTCCGGTCGCATGTACCCTCGCTAACCTGTTTGGCAGTTTTGGAGGAGAAGGTAGTTTATGCGGTCACCAATCCCTTTTTGAAACATATAAAATTATTCATTCGTATGTGGACGATATTTTCATTGTATGGGACGAGTCAAAAGAGGATTTCAATTTATTTGTGGAGTTTCTTAATTCACATAATAATATGAATATGAAGTTTACTTCACAATTTGGAGGTTTGGAAATAGATTTTTTGGATGTCAAATTAAAGTTAGCTAATGGAGTTTTATATACAGAAATTTTTTGCAAATCTTCATCCACAAACTCCCTCTTACACATTACAATAGTGCACACCCCCATTACGTAAAGAATTCTTTGCCTTATGGTCAATTTTTGAGACTAAAGAAATTTAATAGTTATAATGAAGGTTTTCAGAGACAAGCGAATGAATGAATGAATGAAGCAGATTCAAAAAAAGAGGATATCCTGATTCTGTTCTAGATTCTGCCTTACAGAGAGTTAATATCGAACCAGTTATTACTGCTGGAAAGTGACAGAGACCTTATAGATGTGGTCAGTAGGGGTCCCCTATTTGCGAGTAAAAGAAGTACTAACCTTCGGGATTTATTAGTCAAGAACAGATTTCAAAATAAATGAAATAATTGGTTGGAATCCAGTGCCCCAAAGGGAAATTACATATGTAAAAACTGTTCTTGGTGTCCTTTCAATTTAAGTGGTAAAACTGTAAAGATGGGACCTATATTTCATGAAGTCACGGAATTCATTACTTGTAAGACCACCTTTGTAGTGTATGCATTGCTTTGCCCATGTGGTTTTTTCTACATTGGGAAAACGATTCGGCCCCTCTGCGTAAGATTCAGGGAACATTTCAATTCTATCAGCACAGGAAAGGGTGTCCCTAGACTAATAGAACACATGAGGAAAGTACATGGAGGGAATGCGGAAGCATTACGGTTTACTGGCATCGAAAGGGTCTCTACAGCGCAGTATGGAGGGAATCATAAAAAACATCTTTTACAAATAGAGGCTAAATGGATCCTCCGTACAAACCCAACGCACCTGTGGCGTCTAAATGAAAAAGTGGATATGTCCGTATTTCTCTGAAGCGGCTATGATTGCTGGTTTTATTGCATATGGTGTATGTAAATTATGCTTGTTTTTAATTTAATTTTTTATTTTAGGGTTTTTTTTAAGACACGTTCAGGTAAAGGGTGGAGTTTTTTTGTTCACACATGTGATATAAATTAAGTGTTTCCTTGAGCCTGAGCATAGGACCTGTTGCAGTGCATTGTGCACGAAACGGCTGTCGTCCGTCTTTTTACATCTCTCACGTGCCACTGCCTATGCTTTGTCAATATGAAATAAAGTAAATCATTTCAAGAGAACGGTGAGTGCCATCCTGCTGTCTTTTTCCACTATTGTATATGGATCAGACTCTAATTAACGTCTCTATTCATACTATAAAACCAACGGAACCACCGAGAAAATGTCCAAAATTACTTTATTAATAATAAGTATTATATATATATATATATATATATATATATATATATATATATATATATATATATATATATATAAAAATAGATAAATCACATGTGTATAAGAGGGGGGGTGTCAATGCCATTTATAAGGCACTACCGGGGACCAAAGTATATAATGACATACAAATATATACACAAAAATAATAATAATTTATATAATTATAAATATCAATATATAAAGTGACCGTGCAAAAAATATGAAACAAAATTTAATAAAGTGCAGAATATAGCGCAGCAAAACAGCAATGTGTGTATAAAAAGTAAACAGTGCAACATAACCACAACTGGTGGCGCTAGTGCATGAAATAGCAGTAAATTGCTGTAAACAAGTTGCACAAACAACAGAAAGTGAAAGTGAATAATCAATGCTGCGTATAATACCTATATGCTGCAAAGATCCCCGGGATGTGCCAGCCCCGGCGCACGTTTCGGCGTAGCTTCGTAGCCCTGAAGCGCGTCGGGGCTGGCACATCCCGGGGACCTTTGCAGCATATAGCTATTATACGCAGCATTATTCACTTTCACTTTCTGTTGTTTGTGCATCTTGTTTACAGCAATTTACTGCTATTTCATGCACTAGCGCCACCAGTTGTGGTTATGTTGCACTGTTTACTTCTTTTTATACACACATTGCTGTTTTGCTGCACTATATTCTGCACTTTATTAAATTTTGTTTCATATTTTTTGCACGGTCACTATATATTGATATTTATAATTATATCAATTATTATTATTTTTGTGTATATATTTGTATGTCATTATATACTTTGGTCCCCGGTAGTGCCTTATCCATGGCATTGACACCCCCCCTCTTATACACGTGATTTATCTATTTTTATATATATATGCTTATTATTAATAAAGTAATTTTGGACATTTTCTCGGTGGTTCCGTTGGCTTTATCTTATTGTACCGTGTGTTCTTGTTTATATTCCATGTGTGTTGAATTGTCATCATATCATTGCACTTTCTCCTGGAGTATATTTTAATTTTAGTCTCTATTCATACTAGCAGAAACTGCCAATAGGAAAATTAAAGACATACATGACTTCTTTGTTTCGGCGAGGACCCTCAAAAGGTCTGAAAGGAAGGCTGCCAGTTGCTGCATGGTAGAAGGTCACTCCAATGCTCCACAAATCCACGGTGGCACCATATTTCTTCTGGTGTTCTTTTCGAAGCACCGCACGTTCATACATATCTGGGTGCTAGAAAAGATATTTCTATTACCAAGTAAAATATATAGATATTTTGGTTGCAGGCTATTAAAATACAACATCGCCGTCTTAGAAGTGACACTGGAGATATGAGAATCACTTCTGGTCAGAAGTTTTAAAAGGGGTTGTCCACTACTAAGACAATCACTTCTCAATCCCTATGTTCCCCCATGTAAAATAACTATACACACCTCCGGTGCCAGCACCATTCCTGTGGCGTCAGCAATGGCTTTTGTAGGGATCGTGTCACATTGTTATATCACATGATCCCTGCAGCCAATCAGCAGCTTTCAATTCCTCTGGATGCATGTGATTTGTCCAAAGGCAAGGAAAGTAAAGCCAGTGCTGATTGGCGGCAGGGATATTGCGATATTGTTCGGAGAGAAGAGTGTGCTGGAACGCTGATGGCATTGGAGTATATATGTTCTTATTAATATGCAAGGGGGTGGGAGAGACATAGGGATGGAGAAAAGGGTTATCCTAAAGGCAACTCCTTTAAGTCTTAAAAATCCATCTGAAACGCTGACATGTTTAAAGAGATAATATGGTTTAACCCCTTACAGCCCAAGCCAGTTTTCATCGTACGGACAAAGCCCCACTTTTCAAATCTAACTAGTGTCACGTTATGTGGTAATAACTCTGTAATTCATACACTTATTCCAGATATTCTGAGACTGTTTTTCATGATTCTTTGTGAGCGGTTAATTTTTTGGTTGACATTGCTATAAAACGAAAATGATATCTGAAATTTTGAACAAAGTTTAAAGAAAAAAAGCTGTTTTTTATGCCATTGAACCAGATAGTCATGACACACAAAATAGTTAACAACATTTACTATATGTCTACTTCAACATTTTTGAAACATTTTTGTGTTCGGTTAGAAGGCTTAAACATTTAGCAATAATTTTCATGCTTTTAATGAAATTTACAAATTCAACATTTTATTATTATTTATAAGGATTACTTCACTTTTGATGTAATTTTCAGGTGTCAGAAAATGCTAAAACAAATACTCCGTTTTAAAACTACAAACATTATGTTTGTTAACCCCTTTTCCAAAATAGAACACAAATTTAAGTTCTGAGAAGGGGTCCACATGTGTGGAGAAGGCTCAGGAGCTGAGTTCTCTCCACACACGGATGTGTTGGCAAGAGGATATAGCCAGAATCAATTTCTGACAGACGCAGCCGAATTTAGCACAACTGTTAACCATTTAATCGCTACTATCAAGCTCTGACAGCAGCATTTAAATGGACCTGTGCCAATGCTCACACACCCCGATTCCTGAGATGTGATCGTGGGGGATCAATTGGTTACTTTAACAGCCGGGGGTCTGCTGTAGATCCCCATCGCTGTCATTTCGGTCATCCTGTGCAGCTCAGCTGTAGGATGAGCTTCATAGGAGACCAAGACTTACACTGCATACTGCAGTATGAAAACACAATAACAAAAAATTCTAAAGTCCTAAAAGATTTAAAGAATAATGTGACCTTCATTACCATTTCTATATTTTGTTGTCCTTTTAATTGGAAGGTGATCGGTGTGGTCTGGGTCCCAAGATCAAAAACACCCCCAGAAGTGTGAATTTTAGGAGCTAGGAGCACATAGCTAGCTCCTGCCCAAGTGTACACACAGAGTGCAGTACAGATATAATAGCCTAGGAAGCTGAGCAGGGTGGATTAAGGCAAAAGAGATCCGTCCCCATGACAAGTTTCCTTGGTCCTATCTTGTGACGACTCCTAGAGTGGACCCTCTGGATCGTGGCACCAACCTTCCCAGGGCGAGCTGGCCTAGTGAGGACCACCCCCTATACTGGGAGTGTCAGGGGCAAGCCCCAGGGGGTATGGTACCACGACTGCTGGCATCAGGTGGCCGGCTGACAGGAGACACGAATGTGTGTGTGTCTAGGAACTGGGGGTGTGCAGTGTGCCAGAGTGTGCAAAGCGTACGCAGAGTAAACAGGATGAGTGTAAGGGAGTACAGGACAATACTAGGAGTGTACACAGGAGTGCGCTGGATGCTAGATAGTGCAAGGCGAGTACACAAGAGCACGTATGGCGTATACAGGCAAGCACGCCCGGGTGAGAGCAACGCAGGGTGCTTGCAAAGGTGCACGCCACAGTACAGAGTCAGACAGAGCGTGCGCGGAGAGCACGCCGGAGTACAGCGTTAGACAGAACACAGAGCAGAGTGTATGCACGGAGCATGTGCTGGGAAGTACGGCTAGGCATAGTATAGGAACAGCGAACAAGGCAGAGTCCAGGAACATAGCAAAAGGCAGAGGACCTGAATACAGCGCACAGCCAGGCAAGGACTAACAAGACCAAGCCAGGAAGCACAACAATAATCAGGCACCTCCCATAGGAAGAGGTAGCCTGATATAGCACATGAGTACAAGAACTTCCGGGTCAAGTCCTCCAGTATCATAGAGAGGACAAGACCGAAGACAGAGCTGGGCAGAGCGCGCGTGAGCACTGGAACATAGCGCAACCACGGAGCTAGGAGCGAGAGGTGCGCGTGCGCACCCAACGGGACCCTCGGAGCGGCCGCGGCACCGGAAGTGGTGACGACGGGCCCGGGGTCCCGCCCCCAGGTGGGAGAGGCGTGACAGTCCACCCCCCTCCCTTTCTAAGGCTGGAAAGAAACAGACAAAATCTGAGGAGCATGGATATTCTCTCTGGGTTCCCAAGACCTTTCTTCAGGGCCAAAACCCTTCCAATCAATTAAGAAAAGAGTTTTCCCTCTTACCTTCTTCATGGCCAGAATGTTGCTTACCACATACTCATCCCCCGCGCCAACAGGCTGAGGAGTGTGGCCAGTAGAAGGATGGAACCGGTTCAGTATCACAGGTTTGAGGAGGGACACATGGAAGGCAGGGCTGTGGAGTTGGAGTGGGAGCTCATTTTGGTGGAGTCGGTATAAAATGGACCGACTCCGAAAATATATAATAAATTGAGTACAGTAGTTCAATGCAGAATGTGCTGAATATTTATTCATAGGAATTTGGTAAAGTTATGAAAAGTCCTATAAATGGCTGTTCTATTCCTGATCTAAGGCTACATTCACACACAGCGTTTTTGCTGCGTTTTTTTGAGGATACGTTTTTCAGCTGCAAAAGCAGATCAGCTTTTTAAAAAACCGCATCACCTGAAAGGTTTTTGAGCTTATAGATAATGTTTTCAATAGCAAAAGCAGATTAGAAATCTGCTCTATCCATATCTTATCTGTACCAAAAAGAATGAAAGCCGGGTAGCACACAGACTAACATGCCTTTTTTTTTTTTTTTTTTTAGCACCAGTCAGGTACACCTCATAGCTGCCCAAAAGGACGCCCAGGACAGGCATTGCTCATCTTCAGTAACACATCAACATCAATTGATAGTTGGAATAAATAGACTGCATTCACCACATCTTAAGGTGCAGGCTTTATTTTCAAGTGTAGGGGTGTGTAGTATAAGGTTCTGCAGCAGTTGAGGTGTGCAGCATGAGATTCTGCGGAACAGTATGAGGTTCTGCCCCCCCCCCTAGTTTTGATCCTGGCTAACACCGTTTCTTATAGATATGGCGAACCCTCAGGTAACCCTAAATGAACGTCAATGGACACAGGTGGCTAAATTGAAGGAATTGCTTAATCACCTATTTACCGTGACTAAAAAATTACAAGCTGAGGATTTGCTATTTTGCCTGTCCCAAAGAGGAGATTTAATCGCAGATGGCATTTCTGCTTCAATGAAACGGAGAGAGACACAGCTATTGGAAAATAAAAATTTTCAGGCAGCTGTTTATGTGGACCCAAGTCATCGTATATTGCTTGATGATCAACAGCTTACTAAAGGAAAAGAAGCTCTGACTGAGGTAGCAGTTAGGATGAGTGGCCTACAGGAGGACTGCCAGGCGCAAGAGGACTTGGGTCCTGACAGTGCTACTGCTGCCATATCTTCATCCTCATCAGATGAGGAGTTTGACTTTGACAAGTATTTGGATGATATGGAGCAGGCAAAGCGTTGCTGCAAGGAAAAAGATTTCACTCCGTCTCCTATAGCAAGCAGATTGACCATATTTCAGCAAAATGTTTCACTTGCTCTCAAAGAAAAAGAAAAATTCAACCGTTCATCAAAACTGACTGTGCATGAGGCAATTCCTTTATACTTGGAAATTGTTAGCGATGTTGCCCATGTGGTTACGGCTTTGCCTCCAGCCCAAGTTAGTGTAGAGAGGTTGTTCTCTGGCCTTAAAATTATTAGGTCAGATTTTAGGTAAACTTTGAAGGAGGATCTGATGGAGGAAATTCTATTTCTTAGAACAAATTCATAGACTGCACAAATGTTATTTAGTATGTTTTTGTTGAAAACTGTTATTTGACACTTACATAGTTTATTACATAGTGTTCTATATAAATATATATACTATATATATATATATATATATATATATATATATATATATATATATATATACACACAGTGTGTATATATATATATATATATATATATATATATATATATATATATATATATATATATATATGATATTACATATTTACAATTTATTACAGTTGTGTTCTAAAGTTGTATTCCAATAAATATATATTATGTTCTATCTAAATGTCTTGATTATTCTATCATAAAAATGATTAAATGTCTGATGTTCACATTGTACTACAATAAATTTTTCACTTAAATATAAGCAATATATGTTGGAGTCGGAGTCGTGGAGTCGGTGGAAGGGAAATTGAGCAGTCTGAGTCACAGGTTTGGCTTACCGACTCCACAGCCCTGAAGGAAGGAATTGGGAATATGGAGTGAAGGGGGTAATTTCAGTTTTGTACGCAACATCATTAACGCGCCTGATAACCTCAAAAGGACCGATGTAATGGGGGACCAGTTTGTAAGATGGTACCTTAAGGCGGATGTACCTGGAGAAAAGCCACACTTTGTCACCAGGAACGTCCAGGCGCCTCTTGTCAGCGTGTTGTTTCATCCTGTCACGTGCTCTCTTAAGAGCGGTTTTGGTCTCCTGCCATACCCTGGAGAACTCCACAGATAGAGAGTTGGCCGCAGGTACCCCTGAGACAGGAAGTACCGGAAGAGGCACACTGGGATGCTGTCCATAGACGATGAAGAAGGGAGACTTGGTGGACGATTCGCTGGAGTGGTTATTGTAGGCAAACTCAGCCCAAGGAAGTAGACTGACCCAGTCGTTTTGATGAGCATTAGTAAAGTGCCGGAGATAGGATGTAAGGATCTGGTTGGTACGTTCCACTTGCCCATTGGTTTGGGGATGATAGGCGGAAGAAAAGTCCAATGTCACATTCATGAGTCCACAAAGAGCTCTCCAAAACCAGGACGTGAATTGAACCCCTCTGTCAGATACAATGTGCAACAGGAAACCATGGATTCTGAAGACGTGGGAAATGAAGATCTTCGCCAATTCAGGGGCCAAGGGTAGACCGGGAAGAGAAATTAAATGGGCCATTTTCGAGAATCGGTCTACAACCACCAGGACCACAGTACAACCGGAGGAATGAGGCAAATCGGTAATGAAATCCATGGCTATGTGTTGCCACGGAACCGAAGGTACAGGAAGCGGAAGCAGAAGATTGGAGGGTGGCTGCCTGGGTACCTTGTTCTGAGCGCAGGAAGGACAAGAAGCCACAAAGTCTTTGACATCTTGGGGATAAGATGGCCACCAATAGTAGCGTGAAATTAGGGAGATTGTCTTCTTGACACCAACGTGTCCGGCAACCATGGACGAATGTCCCCAGTTCAACACTCGTCTCCGGTTGTTCTCAGCCACAAAAGTTCTTCCCGGAGGTAACGTAGTCAACCTGACAGGAGCCATGGTAATAACCTTAGACTGGTCGATGATATGAGAAGGATCTTCTTCAGCACAAGTCGACTGGAAAGACCTTGACAATGCATCCGCTTTAATGTTTTTATCGCTGGGCCGAAAATGAAGTTCAAAGTCAAAGCGGGCGAAGAACAACGACCACCTGGCTTGCCGGGAATTGAGTCTCTGAGCAGACTGGATGTACGCCAGGTTCTTATGGTCCGTATAGATCTTGAACGAATGTATAGCGCCCTCCAGTAAATATCTCCATTCCTCCAGGGACAAACTTAATGGCCAACAGCTCTTTGTCGCTGATGGAGTAGTTTCGCGCAGACGAGGAGAAAATTTTAGAAAAGAAGCCACAGATGACGATGTGTCCGGAAGATGACCTCTGCAGAAGGACTGCGCCGACCCCGGCAGAGGATGCGTCCACCTCGAGAGTGAAAGGTTTATTAACCTCAGGACTATCAAGCGAGGGAGCCGAGGCGAAAGCTTGTTTCAAGGACTGGAAAGCTTCTTCTGCCTCAGGGGACCAAGCATTTGTGTTAGCCCCTTTGCGGATTAAGGATGAGATAGGGCGAACCAACGAAGAAAAATGGGGAACGAACTGCCGATAGTAGTTCGCAAAGCCGAGGAAACGTTGGATTGCCTTCACCCCATGGGGCCGTGGCCAGTCGAGAATGGCAGACACTTTTGCTGGATCCATTCGGATACCGGAGTCTGAAATAATGTACCTAGGAATGGCAAGGACGTCTGTTCGAAGACATTTATCGAGCTTAGCATAAAGGTGGTTCTCCCTCAAGTGCAAGAGGACTTGGCGCACGTTTTTTCTGTGAGCAGACAGATCAGGGGAAAACACGACGATATCGTCCAAGAAGACTACCACGCAGGAGTACAGCATATCCCGGAAGATGTCATTCACGAACTCCTGGAATACCGCTGGGGCGTTGCAAAGGCCGAAGGGCATGACCATGTACTCATAGTGACCATCTCGGGTCTTAAAAGCGGTCTTCCACTCATCATCGGAGCGAATACGGACTAAGTTGTAGGCCCCACGAAGATCCAACTTAGTATAAATTTGTGCTCCTCTAAGCTGGTCGAAGAGCTCCGGGATCAGTGGTAGTGGGTACTTATTCTTGACTGCGATATCGTTCAGTCCTCGATAGTCTATGCAGGGAAGGAGGGAGCCATCCTTCTTTTTGACAAAGAAGAACCCAGCTCCTGCGGGTGAAGAGGACTTGCGGATGAAACCTCTGGCAAGATTCTCTTGGATATATTCTGACATACCTTGGGTTTCAGCAGGCGAAAGCGGGTAAACTCTGCCCCTGGGTGGGGTAGAGCCAGGAACGAGGTCAATCGGGCAGTCGTATGGTCGATGAGGCGGCAGAGTCTCGGCCTCCTTTTTGTTGAAGACATCCGTGAAAGACCAATAAGCCGACAGCAGACCTGCAGGTGCCGAGGACGGACAGGTAAAGTTCGTGGGATGGACAGACGACAAGCACTTCTCCTGACAAGATGGCCCCCAGCGGATTATGTTGCCCGACCGCCAGTCCAGGGTTGGCTCATGAGTCCATAACCAAGGGACACCAAGAAGAAGTCCGTGGGACATAGTCGACAAGACATGGAAGGAAATCTTCTCCCAGTGTAGAGCTCCAATCTGCATCTCAATCTCCTCGGTGATATGGGTAACGGTCTCCTGCAAGAGTTTACCATCGACCGAAGCAATTACCCGAGGAGTCTCCAGGGATCTGACAGGAATCCGGTATTTTTTAACCGCCTTGAGCCTAATAAAGTTCCCTGCCGCTCCTGAGTCTAAGAAAGCCTCTTCAGAATAGCACTTAGAGTCCACATGCAACAGAACAGACACGATCAGGGGAGGAGAGGAATCACGTATACCTAGGGAGGCCTCTCCTACCAGACCTAGGCAGAGAAGTTTTCCGGCTTCTTGGAACAGGAGCGAAGAAGATGAGAAGGACTCCCACAGTAAAGACAGAGTCCTTGTGTGTGCCTCTCATTTCGACGCTGTTCGGCCATCTTTAAACGGTCCACCTGCATAGGCTCCGGAGTGGAGACCGCAGAAGAAGGCACGGGTCGTGAGCGGGGAAGACTGCAAGTAGACGGAGGGAGATGAGGAGATCTTCTCTCTCTGGCTGCCTCACGGGTACGCTCTTATTAACGCAGGTCAATGCGTGTGGCAAGAGAGATCAACTCCTCCAAAGAGGTTGGAGTATCCCGACCCACCAGTTCATCTTTAATCCGACCGACATTGTTCCAAACGAGTTCGGAGGACAAGGTGCGAAACCGGATGGCATATTGTCCTACCGATAGAGTACCCTGGTGGAGGTTAAAGAGGGACTCTGTGGCGGAAGCCAGAAGACCCGGCTCGTCGAACACCTTGCGAAAGGTGTCCAAAAAGATGGAAAGCTGAGCGACGAGGGGATCATCACGCTCCCAGAGAGGTTTTACCCATGCCAACGCCTCTCCCTCTAAGTGGGAAACAACAAAAGCAATTTTAGCACAATCGGTGGGGTAGTACTGCGGCAAGAACTCAAAATGCAACCGGCATTGGTTCAAAAAACCCCGACAAAACTTGGGGTCACCACTGTATCGGGGTGGTTTGCACAAGCGCGGCAGCGGGTGCGAGGCCGAAGCCTGGGCAGAAATGGAGGCAGCAGACTGAAGGGAAAGAAGTCGGCTATCTACCGATGCCATAGAGCCGAGGATTTGGGCCTGGGTGTCGCGTTGCCAAGTGAGCTCTTGTTGGAGACTGGCTAGCTGGGATGCATTCCCAGGATCAGAGGATTGCAAGGAGGACAGACGGGACTCCAAGGATTTCAAAAAGGACATGATCCTGGTCTGGTTTTCCCGTATGAACAGCAGCTCCTTTTGGGCGGAAGCCGTGGTACCAGCGAAGTTCATGGCCTGATGATACTGTGACAACTCCTGGAGTGGACCCTCTGGATCGTGGCACCAACCTTCCCAGGGCGAGCTGGCCTAGTGAGGACCACCCCCTATACAGGGAGTGTCAGGGGCAAGCCCCAGGGGGTATGGTACCACGACTGCTGGCACCAGGTGGCCGGCTCACAGGAGACACGAGTGAGTGTGTCTAGGAACCGGGGGTGTGCAGAGCGTACGCAGAACACACAAGAACACATTGACCAAAAGTCCTGAATGTAAAAATATATATACTTTATTTTGTAAATAAAGGTACTTGAGGTATTTCAAAAGTAGCAAAGCATCAGTGTTTTATAATATAAAAATATACATAAGAGGGCAGTACTATCCATTTCATAAGGGCATATTATTGCAGTAAATGGTGCTTACAAATATATATATCTCAACAGTGAAAGAAAAACATTTTTTAAAAACCAAAATAATAATATATACAGTTGTGGCCAAAAGTATTGACACCCCTGCAATTTTGTCAGATAATACTCAGTTTCTTCCTGAAAATGATTGCAAACACAAAATTCTTTGGTATTATTATCTTCATTTAATTTGTCTTAAATGAAAAAAACCACAAAAAGAATTGTCCTAAAGCCAAATTGGATATAATTCCACACCAAACATAAAAAAAAGAGGGTGGACAAAAGTATTGGCACTGTTCGAAAAATCATGTGATGCTTCTCTAATTTGTGTAATTAACAGCACCTGTAACTTACCTGTGGCACCTAACAGGTGTTGGCAATAACTAAATCACACTTGCAGCCAGTTGACATGCATTAAAGTTGACTCAACCTCTGTCCTGTGTCCTTGTGTGTACCACATTGAGCATGGAGAAAAGAAAGAAGACCAAAGAACTGTCTGAGGACTTGAGAAACCAAATTGTGAATAAGCATGAGCAATCTCAAGGCTATAAGTCCATCTCCAAAGACCTGAATGTTCCTGTGTCTATCGTGCGCAGTAGGGTGACCGCAAAAAATCGATGTCGGAATTTTGTCCGTCTGGACCCCACAAAACGATTCCCCTTTCCAGATATTGAGATAGCCAAAATTTGAGCTCGATCAAACGACGTTAACCCGTGCCGCTCGTCGCTCAAAGTTTGAAAAAATCCAAATTGAGGTATTTTAAGATTTAGGTATTTTGCATAGTCTGTTAGACTATAAAGAATGTGACAACAACATTGCAGAAATAGCCCTGACCAAATTTTCGAACCATTTGTGGTATTTGAATGCAGAGTTGGTGGGATTATCGTTTTTTGATCCCACCATTACAGACAATGAAAAGTTGTTAATGGCTAATAAATTGCTCAGTAGCACAGATGAACCATCAGAGCACGCTAGGGTTGTAAATCCAAAAGTTAGGAAAGAAAAATTAAAAGAGGTAGGAAGTAACCGACTTTAACGACCTTCTGACAAAAGATGAAGAACAAAAGCAATATGTCCTGCAAGTTGTAAGCAAATGCCGAGCATTATATTCTGACGTTTCAAAAACTACTTTAACAAAAGCTCTAGAATAGATTAGATAACTATGTAAAATTATCAACTCATGTAGGTTAGCGTGCTCTGATGGTTCATCTGTGCTACTGAGCAATTTATTAGTCATTAACAACTTTTCATTGTCTGTAATGGTGGGATCAAAAAACGATAATCCCACCAACTCTGCATTCAAATACCACAAATGGTTGGAAAATTTGGTCAGGGCTATTTCTGCAATGTTGTTGTCACATTCTTTATAGTCTAACAGACTATGCAAAATACCTAAATCTTAAAATACCTCAATTTGGATTTTTTCAAACTTTGAGCGACGAGCGGCACGGGTTAACGTCGTTTGATCGAGCTCAAATTTTGGCTATCTCAATATCTGGAAAGGGGAATCGTTTTGTGGGGTCCAGACGAACAAGATTCTGACATTTTTTCCCCCCCATATGAGATCCGGTCACCCTAGTGCGCAGTGTCATCAAGAAGTTTAAAGCCCATGGCACTGTGGCTAACCTCCCAAGATGTGGATGGAAAAGAAAAATTGACAAGAGATTTCAACGCAAGATTGTGCGGATGTTGGATAAAGAACCTCGACTAACATCCAAACAAGTTCAAGCTGCCCTGCAGTCCGAGGGTACAACAGTGTCAACCCGTACTATCCGTCAGCGTCTGAATGAAAAGGGACTGTATGGTAGGAGACCCAGGAAGACCCCACTTCTTACCCCGAGACATAAAAAACCAGGCTAGAGTTTGCCAAAACTTACCTGAAAAAGCCTAAAACGTTTTGGAGAATGTTCTCTGGTCAGATGAGACAAAAGTAGAGCTTTTTTGGGCAAAGGCATCAACATAGAGATTACAGGAGAAAAAAAAAGAGGCATTCAAAGAAAAGAACACGGCCCCTACAGTCAAACATGGCGGAGGTTCCCTGATGTTTTGGGATTGCTTTGCTGCCTTTGGCACTGGACTGCTTGACCGTGTGCATGGCATTATGAAGTCAGAAGACTACCAACAAATTTTGCAGCATAATGTAGGGCCCAGTGTGAGAAAGCTGGGTCTCCCTCAGAGGTCATGGGTCTTCCAGCAGGACAATGACCCAAAACACACTTCAAAAAGCACTAGAAAATGGTTTGAGAGAAAGCACTGGAGACTTCTAAGGTGGCCAGCAATGAGTCCAGACCTGAATCCCATAGAACACCTGTGGAGAGATCTAAAAATGGCAGTTTGGAGAAGGCACCTTCAAATATCAGGGACCTGGAGCAGTTTGCCAAAGAAGAATGGTCTAAAATTCCAGCAGAGCATTTTAAGAAACTCACTGATGGTTACCGGAAGCGGTTGGTCGCAGTTATTTTGCATAAAGGTTGTGCAACCAAGTATTAGGCTGAGGGTGCCAATACTTTTGTCTGGCCCATTTTTGGAGTTTTGTGTGAAATGATCAATGTTTTGCTTTATGCTTCATTCTCTTTTGTGTTTTTTCATTTAAGACAAATTAAATGAAGATAATAATACCAAAGAATTTGTGTTTGCAATCATTTTCAGGAAGAAACTGAGTATTATCTGACAGAATTGCAGGGGTGTCAATACTTTTGGCCATAACTGTATTCACAAGTAAGGTGCATACAAATTAGTAAAAATTGTATATCAATTCCCTATAGGTGTATATCATACTTATACAAATAAGAAAGCGTATATAAAATGCAAAAAATATGTAGGTATTAAAGCGCAATATTAGTGCAAAAGTGGTAGTTAGTCACCGGTTAACGGTATTTTTCGGAGTCCATGACAGCACCACCTGAGAGAGGGGATCCGCCCCCCAGGAACAGGAAATCCTACAGATACATAAGGGCGGCACCTCTCCAACGCATCAGTTGGTTTACAGAGCACAAGAGGACCACAAAGGTTAATAGCATAATTTATATACAATACTATTACACGACTATTAATTACCCGTGTACATATAAGAGGAAAAAGTGCACACCCAAGTTAAACTAAAGGGAGGGAATATACGGGTGCTGTCATGGACTCTGAAAAATACCGTTAACCGGTGAGTAACTACGACTTTATTTGGTCGTCCATGACAGCACCACCTGAGAGAATTAAAGAGAGTAATAATTACTTTAGGGAGGGACTACAGCCTGCAGAATCCTGACACCAAAGGAGAGGTCTGAGGAAGCACCCAGGTCTAGTCTATAATGGTTGTAGAAGGTGCTCGGAGAGAACCAAGTAGCTGCCTTACATATCTGGTCGATCGAGACCTCCGATCTCTCTGCCCAAGAGGTTGCCATGGCCCTGGTGGAATGCACCCTCAGCTTGCCAGGGGCCGGTTTGCCTTTTGAGGTGTATGCTAATGAAATGGCCTCCCTAATCCATCTTGCTAGCGACCTTTCTGAAGCCCTAAGGCCCTTTCTAGTGCCCTGATAGGAAACAAACATGGCATTATCTTTTTTCCAGGGGTCGGTAACTGCCAGGTACTCTAGGACAGGGGTCCCCAACCGCCGGTCCGCGGCCCAGCACCGGGCCGTTGCAGTGCCCTTGCCGGTCCGCGGATCCAAGGGGAGCCGGGGGGCGGTGCAGCAGCTGATACTCACCCTGCATCCCGCGGCGGCTTCATCCAGCGGCGGCTTCATCCAGCGCTGAGCGGTCACGTGCTACCGCTCATTTAAGGTCATGAATATGGACGCCACTCATCTCCCATAGGCGTGGCGTCCATATTCATGGACCTTAATGAGCGGTATCATGTGACCGCTCCGCACAGGAAGAAGCTGAAGCGCCGCGAGATGCAGGGACGTGCAGCGACGGGAAGGAAGTTCAGCGACGTGAGGGTAAGTATGATGGGGAGGATGGGGGAGCTGAGCGGAGCCATAAATATAAGGGAGGGAGAATGGGAGCGGAGCCATATATACAGGGGAGGGAGAGTGGGAGCGGAGCCATATACACAGGGGAGGGAGAGTGGAAGCGGAGCCATATACACGGGGAGGGAGAGTGGGAGCGGAGCCATATATACAGGGGAGGGAGAATGGGAGCAGAGCCATATACACAGGGGAGGGAGAATGGGAGCGGAGCCATATATACAGGGGAGGGAGAGTGGGAGTGGAGCCATATATACTAGGGAGGGAGAATGGGAGCGGAGCCATATATACAGGGGAGGGAGAATGGGAGCGGAGCCATATATACAGGGGAGGGAGAATGGGAGCGGAGCCATATATACAAGGGAGGGAGAGTGGGAGCGGAGCCATATATACAGGGGAGGGAGAGTGGGAGTGGAGCCATATATACTAGGGAGGGAGAATGGGAGAGGAGCCATATATACAGGGGAGGGAGAGTGGGAGCGGAGCCATATACACAGGGGAGGGAGAATGGGAGCGGAGCCATATATATAAGGGAGGGAGAGTGGGAGCGGAGCCATATATACAAGGGAGGGAGAGTGGGAGCGTAGCCATATATATAAGGGAGGGAGAGTGGGAGCGGAGCCATATATACAAGGGAGGGAGAGTGGAAGCCGAGCCATATATACAAGGGAGGGAGAGTGGGAGCGGAGCCATATATACAAGGGAGGGAGAGTGGAAGCAGAGCCATATATACAAGGGAGGGAGAGTGGGAGTGGAGCCATATATACAAGGGAGGCCGGGAGAGTGGGAGCGGAGCCATATATACAAGGGAGGCCGGGAGAGTGGGAGCGAAGCCATGTATACAAGGGAGGGAGAGTGGGAGCGGAGCCATGCATACAGGATGGGACAGGGGAGCCATGTATACAGGATAGAAGAGTGGGAGCAGAGCCATGTATACAGGATGGGAGGATGGGAGCGGAGCCATGTATACAGGATGGGAGAGTGGGAGCAGAGCCATGTATATAAGGATGGGACAGGGGAGCCATGCATACAACAGGGGGAGCCACACAGAGCTGGACGGGGGGGACCACACATACATTTTCTGATGATTAGAAAATAATCAGCATGTACAGTACTCCAGTACAATTGTTCTTAAGTGCTCAATGCTCCATTTCCTTGTAGGTTCCAATCATCATTAGCAGTGACGGTCATCAGTAGAAGTAGCCCAGTGCTCCCACTGAAACAGAGAAACAAGCCAGGTGCTCCCACTCATTCAAAACCTATGGTGAGTTGAGTCACATTAAAAATGTTATAATTAAATGATAAATATGCACTGCTAAACTACAACCGCGTCCATAGCCCCGCCCCCTTATGACCAAAGCCCTGCCCTTGTCACACCTCCATCCCCGCCCTGCCAGGCCATGGAAGAATGGTCTTGGTTCAAGCCGGTCCCTGGTGCAAAAAAGGTTGGGGACCACTGCTCTAGGAGACGTCTAACGTCTAGCGTGTGTAATTTCCTTTCCTTATCGTTCGTAGGATTAGGGAGGAAGGATGGAATAACTATCTCCTGAGTTCTATGGAAACTGGAGGCTACTTTAGGCAGATATGCTGGATCAGGTGTAAGAATTACCCTGTCGTCCCTCAAATTGTATGTAAGGAGGAAGTCTAGACCGCGCCTGGATGTCACTAACTCTCTGGGCTGATGTCAACGCTACCAGGAGAGCCACTTTAAGGGACAGGTTTTTTGTGGAAGCTGATAAAATAGGCTCAAACGGGGCCTCTGTCATGGCCGTAAGGACTAGGTTTAGATCCCATGGCATAAATTTATTTCTCACTACCGGTCTGGACCTGCATGTTGCTTTAATAAACCTATTGATCCAATAGTTACTGGCGATGTTGAAGTTGAAAAGCGCCCCTAGAGCAGACACCTGTACCTTAAGGGTGCTGGTGGAGAGTCCCATGTCCAGACCTCTTTGTAAGAACTCTAAGATCTGTGCTATGGGAGTGGACTGTCCAGCTACTACCCCCCTGAGCCCTGAAGGAACCTTTTCCAGATCCTAACGTAGATTTTGGTTGTAATTGGTTTTCTGCTTTTGAGAAGGGTGTTAATTAGGGCCGGGGAGAAACCTTTCTCCTTTAGTAGTGCCCGTTCAAAATCCACGCCGTCAGATGTAGGCCAGCTACCTGAGGATGGTAAACTGGGCCCTGGGATAGGAGGTCTGGGATGTTTGGTAGCAAGAGGTCGGACACCGACACGGTCCTGAGGCATGAGAACCATGCCCTCCTGGGCCAAAACGGGGCGATCGCTATAATCCTTGCTTTGTCCTTCCTGACCTTCCTCATCACCAGGGGAAGTAGAGCCAGGGGAGGGAAGGCGTATGCTAGCCCGAAGTCCCATTTGATCAGAAGAGCATCTACTGCCAGAGGATTCTCCCTGGGATTTAGAGAGCAGAACTGAGGCACGTTCCTGTTCTCTCTGGTGGCAAAGAGGTCCACTTCTGGCTGCCCCCATTTTTGTACGATTCGATCAAAGATGGACGTTTTTAAGGACCATTCCCCCTGCTTTAGAAGGTTGCGGCTTAGGAAGTCTGCTGTGGTGTTTTCTTTTCCTTTTATGTGCAGAGCTGTTAAAGACAGGAGATGTTGCTCTGCCAATTGGAACAGCTGTTCTGCTACCTCCATCAGGGGCCTGGAACGAGTCCCACCTTGGTGGTTGATGTAAGCCACGGTGACCGGATTGTCGGAGAATATTTGAACATGGTGACCCTGTAGATACACAAAAAGGTTTTTGACTGCCTGGTCTACGGCTGTTAGCTTTTTCAGGTTGGAGGACATTTCCAACTGATGGCATTCCCACAGGTCCTGGATTAAGATTTCCCCCATGTGGGCCCCCCAACCCGTAGGGCTTGCGTCTGTGGTGACTACCCGGGTTACGTTATATTCCCAGGGCACCCCTCTGGCTAGATTGTTCTCATCTAGCCACCACTCAAGGGATCTCAAGGTATGTTGGGACAGAGTCAACTGGCCTTCTAGATAACCGCCCAGGATCTTTTGATGGCGTAAAACCTCGCCCTGTAGCACTCTTGTATGGAAATGGGCCCATTGGACCGCGGGGATGCAGGATGAGAGAGAACCCAGGAGGGACATTGCTTTCCTGAGAGACATGGTAGGGCTATTGGAGGCGTGCAAGACCAGCTGACGTAGGCGAACTAATTTTTCGGGTGGAAGACGACACTCCTGATTCTGCGAGTCTAGGGTTAAGCCCAAGAACTGCTGGACTTTCATGGACTGTAGGCGGGACTTCTTAATGTTTAATAGCCACCCTAACTGCTCCAGAGCTGATTTTGCTTTTTGCAACTGATCGAAACAATGGACTGCTGTTTTGCCTACAATAAGGAAGTCATCCGGGTAAGGGATTACTAGGATGTTTGCTTCCCGCAGATGGGCCATAACCTCCGCTATAACTTTAGTGAACACCCGGGGGAGACTGCTATACCAAAGGGAAGTGCGACATTGAAAATGCTTTAACGACCCCTGTAAATGAACTGCCACTCTAAGGAAACGCTGATGAGACGCATAGATGGGTATATGGTAATAAGCGTCTTTTAAATCCAACACCACCATTAAACAATTTTCAAACAGTAATTTTATTGTGGAACTGATCGTTTCCATTTTGAAAGGTCGAATGACCAGGTATCTGTTGAGTGCCTTCAGATTGATTATGGTCCTGTAAGAATTACCTGGTTTACGGACCAAAAATAGGGGGGAGTAGAAGCCTTCGCCCTTCTCCACCTCTGGTACCTTTATCAGTACTCCTTTCTGACATAGGTCAACAACTTCGGTCTCTAGGGCAGTCTGTTCCGCCAGGGAAGACCTGAGCGGGGTGACCCTGAAACTGTTCTGGGGGACACAGGCAAATTCTAGCTTTAGGCCTGAGGCTACCAACCCCAGGATCCCGTTACTGTTTGAGATCCGCGACCAGGCTTGGCAGAAGGCCAACTGTCTACCTCCCACCGCAGCCTCTAGTCATTGGGGAGGTTTCTTGGTCTCACGGGATGCTTCCTGGCGTCCCCCTCCAAAAATAAACCTGGTACCTTTTTTCTTTTTATCTTCCCATCTGCCCCGGTCCCTGGATGACCTCCTCCGAAAAAATCTCTTCCTAGCAAAGGGACGTCTATAGGAAGGGGTGGGCAGGGAAGGGAATTTCTTTATCGTCGCCAGCCTTCTCTAGGAGTTGATCTAGGACTGGTCCGAATAGATATTCCCGAATAGATATTCCCCCTCACACAGGATGGAGCAAAGCCGGGATCTGGCCTGGATATCCCCGGGCCAGCATTTCAGCCATACAGCCCGTCGGGCTGCATTTGAAAGCCCTGCGGCCTTGGCTGCCATTCTTGCGGAATCTGCCGAAGCGTCGGCTAAAAAGGCTGCCGCATCCTGGATGGTAGGTAGGGTTTTCAAGATAGATTCCCTCGAGGCTCTGTCCTCTAACTTCGTTTCCAGCTGATCCAGCCAGACCATCATAGATCTGGCTGTGCAGGGAGCTGCTACTACCGGTCTCAGGGCGCTAGCTGACATTTCCCATGTGCCTTTCAAGTAGGAGTCTGCCTTTTTATCCAGCGGATCCTTTAAAGAGACCATGTCATCAAAGGGGATTGCAGATTTTTTGGACGCCTTAGCCACTGCTGCATCCAATTTTGGGGCTTTGTCCCATTTATTTACCATGGGGTCCGCAAAGGGATATCGCTGTTTAAAAGCTGGTGGTAGGGAGCCTTTCCTTTCTGGTTTCCTCCATTCCCTATTAATCAAATTTTGGACCTTGTCGTTTAACAGGAACGACTTACGTTTCCTGGGGTCTAAACCCCCGAACATTAGGTCCTGCGCTGACCGTTCTGGTTTTGTGTCTGTTACCCCCATGGTAGCCCTGACTGCCTTGACTAGTTTGTCCACTTGTTCCAGACCTAGGCAGAAACAACTGGCATCTTCCTCTGAAGAGGACGCAGAGGTGGAGGGCTCTGAGGAGTCTTCATTTCCTCTAGGGTCAGCTGAAGAGCCTGACCCTGAGAAACTTGCTCTCTTTCTCTTCCTAGATGACTCCCCCTGGGGTACGGATTTTAGGGCTTTAACCTCCATCCTGATAATTTCCCTTAGACTTGTAGCGAAGTCAGGGGTTTCTTCCGCCACCTACAGGAGGGGCGACAGAGTAAGGAGGTATGCCTAGTAATTTTTTGGGACTACACCCCATTTTTTTTTTTTACCGTCTGCATGACTGGCACAGCCTTTTAGGGTAGACATCCGGCAAGGGGCATTTGCAAAGGGCGCATTCCCTGTTTTTTGCCTTGTCAGCGCATTTCTTCCCCTATAGGAGGAAAACATAAGGGCACATTCACGAAGATCTCTTACCCTGAGCAGAAGGCGTAGGTACCGGTCACGGGTGTGGGGGGCGAGCTGGATCCTTCGGCCTGGAGGAACTTCTATGGCCGGATTGTCCAGTTCGTTTTTTCTTTTGCTGGGAGCTGGTTTGAGACCTCTCTGAGGTACGTTCCTGCTCTCGCTCCAGCTGGGCCACAGGAGCTTCCGACTCGTCCATTCCTGCACCTGAGCTGAAGCCACTCTGCAGTGCTTCTGTGCCCTTTTCTTCCCCCCGGCAATCCGGGTTCACAGGTGCTGATTCTCACCCCCCCCCTTCCCTCCGACGTCCATGGGTACTTCCCCCCCTCGTGCTCCGCCCCCCCCGCCCCTGCCGCTCTGTCGGCGACCACGCCGCTGCGCCTGGCGACGCACGGGAAGAAAAAGCCGGCCGACTTCCGATCCGGCGCCCCCGCGTCACTTCCAGTCTGAGCGAACGCGCGTGGACACGCAGGCCCCGCACAGCGCTCCCCGCACACCACCGAGGCACAGCCACACGCCCCCGACCTGGACGAAGGGAGACCGCACCAGCAGGACCAAGGACCTGGGTCCGAGGGGAGGATCCATACTTACCCGCCGGTGCCGGCCCAGGAGACGGGCATCCGCCGGACCCCGCTCCCACCTGCCTCGCACACCGACGTGGAACCCTACCCGGGCCACCGTGGCGCTTCCAGGGGACTCCGCACTGCCCGAGGTAGGAGAAACCAACTGATGCGTGGGAGAGGTGCCGCCCTTATGTATCTGTAGGATTTCCTGTTCCTGGAGGGCGGATCCCCTCTCTCAGGGGGTGCTGTCATGGACGACCGAATAAAATAGTGAACACCATATGTGTCACTGCATAGATATACGACATGAATAATGGGAATAATACCCAATAGCAACAATAGGTGTCAGTATATGCATAGTTTATGTTATGGACCAGGAAAATTTCTGAAAACAGCGCTAGACATCAAAGAGTGGCAAGTATAAGGTATAAATTACAAGCTACACTGCACCTGGTCTGGACAGCTGCCCTCCCCAACACGTGTTTCGGCCCTTAGCCTGACCATAATCAGGCGCCTCCCATAGGAAGAGCGGAAGAGGTAGCCTGATATAGCACATGAGTACAAGAACTTCCGGGTCAAGTCCTCCAGTATCATAGAGAGGACAAGACCGAAGACAGAGGTGGGCAGAGCACGCGTGCGCACTAGAACATAACGCAACCATGGAGCTAGGGGCGAGAGGTGTGCGTGCGCACCCGACGGGACCCTCGGAGCGGCCGCGGCATCGGAAGTGGTGACGACGGGCCGGGGGTCCCGCCCCCAGGTGGGAGTGGCGTGACATGCTGCATGACATCTCCTGTTTCAACTACAACTTCAAAGCTAGTCCCTGATTCACGATACCCTGGCTCGGGAAACACTAATCACCTGGCAGCCTCCGTTTAAGGCAAAGGAAGCAAGTAGGTGTAGTCCATACCCAGATGACCTTTAGCTAATTAGATAAATAGCCCCTCCATAACTGACTAGCATGGCAATATGGATTGTGGTCACACCTCTTCCCTTTTCTCTGATGCAAAGAAAGGAGTGTCTTGAATTGGCCCATGGATTTTATCACTGTAGTGAACATCAGATGGAGTCGACCGCTTCCCTTGGAGATAAGTCAATCCTTCAGTTTTCATTATTTGTCTGCCATCAGTTAGCAGAAAAAAAATATTGTGTTATATTTAGGAAGCGAAAACCTGTCCTGGAAACTTGATCATCGCACCCAACAGAGAGACAGAGATAACTCAAGTCCAGCATTTCTGTGATAATCACATAACCAGAAACAATTTTCAGTCCCCAAATGTAAAAACAAAATATTTTTACTAACAGATTATACACAAATGCTCATCAAAACTGATAAAAAGTTAAGTAGAAGAGAACAATAAAAAGGTATATACTGTGATAGTGGCAAGTCATTTAGTAAAACAATCCCTATCAATTACCAGATATTCTTCAGTGCCATAGAGGGACACAAATTGCTCATCATCCTCCAATTCTCGGGCTGCACCAAAGTCAGTCAATTTATAAACTGACTGTCCGTCTTCACCAATGACTCGCATAATATTCCCAGGCTTGATATCTCGGTGTATTATTCCATTTTCTCTTAGGTGGTTCATTCCTGCCACTAGAGATAGAAACGTCATTGTCGAAAAAGGTAAGACAAAACAAAAAATATAGAACTTCGCTTCATTGTTTAACAGATAGGCTATATTCACATTACCGTTTGCACAGTAGTACAGAAATGGAATTTGTGGGCAAAAAATGGATCCAATGTATGATGCAAACAGAAGCAGAGGGAACTCATTGATTTATATGGGATTCGGCATAACAATTTTATTCTAAAAAACACAGACATTCCAAAACAAAGAAAAATAGGAAGGGGAAAGGGAAATTTTGTGCTCACCAAAATAGTCCTGTAAGCCGGTCGTGCCTAGGGATCAAATGGCTGACCACCATGTGTTGCAAACATGAAGAGAGAAGGAAGATCATCCAGTGCCGGATCTTCCTTCTCTCTTCATATTCCAAAACAAAGATGTGCCCATAATGATCAATGGGACTCCTTTACACCGCCATCTGCATTAGTAATGCAGACGATCTGTTTTGCCAATTAATTCTGTAGTAGATATGAGAACAGATAAACGCAAATGTGAACATAGCTTTACGGCACGATGACAGCACGTTTAATAAAAAGAATGACCAATAAAGTAAAAAATGCTGCCAACGTACATTAATCGCTTAGTCAGAGAATATTCATTTAGTGTCTGATAGATGGGGTTCTCACCAATCATGAAAGTGGAGGTCCTATGGTTGAATGATGCAGTGGCCTTCATGTGCACTGCCACTCCATTCAAATTATTCAGGACTGATGAATGTATCTGAGCGCTGTATGCAAAAGATACTGGACATGGCCCCCCAGCATTCAGATACTTATCACCAACACAAAGGAAAGATTATAAGTTGACATCTTGGGAGAACTTTTAAAAAATGAAATTGAAAGAACATTTCTCAGTAAAGATGAATTCTAAAGATAGGTGGCTAAACCAGTTTAATGACGTACATATGGTATAACCTGACCAGCAGTCATCAAACAAAATAATGGAAAGCCTGCTCGATTGAGAACATGTATAACACATGCTTTCATATATCAGTAATAGCCAAATATTAATTTTCTGATAGTGATTAGCTCAGCAAAGGATAAAAAATACTTTATTAACAAGAAATAACATACCCACATCCCGTGAAACAATAAGAAACTCGGACTCTGGTAACCCATATGCATTTGAGGGTTCTTCAAGCACTGAGTACAAGCTCGCACATGGGCAAAACTCCATGACCAGCACTTTATGCCGACTGGACATCTGGAATACACAATTATAAGGCAATGAAGGGAAATAGGAATAGCCCCATAAAAAGAAAAACAGCAGACTGTATTTCATAGTGATGACATTTTATCAGAACATGGCACCAGTTTATGATCTGTGAAGGTCTGACCTCAAAGACCCCACTGATCTTGACCAGAAAGGGCTACGGCACTCATTCAAAACTGAATATATCCTTTCCTGTATTCTTTTCCCCAATAGCGGAACAGCCACGTACACTTGGTGCAAACCGATGGAGCCTATATATTTCATGTCTCAAGATTATTAGCTTGAAAAACAATCAAATTATCAATATAGTTCAATTCATAAACGTTAATTTTCACTTTGTACAACAAAATCACTGTTCTGGACACTTTTTTGCACTTACCACAATAGCTTGGAGCAAATGTAGACAGCGGCATTTTTATCCCCTTAGTGACAGAGCCACCTTGGTACTTAATGATCAGGCCAATTTTTACATTTCTGACCAGTGTCACTTTATGAGGTTGTAGCTTTGGAACGCTTCAACGTATCCCACTGATTCTGAGATTGTTTTTTCGTGATAGTTTAGTGGTAAAATTTCTTTGATATAACTTGCATTTATTTGTGAACAAAACGGAAATTTGGGGAAAATTCTGCAATTTTCAAACTTAATTTTTGTACCCTTAAATCAGACAGTGATTGGTGTCACACAAAGTAGTTAAATACCATTTCTCACGTCAACTTTACACCAGCACAATTTTGTAAACATAAATTACTTTTGTTAGGAAGTTATAAGTGTTCAAAGTTGACCAGCGATTTCTCATTTCTCCAACAAAATTTACAAAACCATTTTTTTTTCAGGGACCACCCCACATTTGAAGTGAGTTGGGGGGGGGGAGGGTTTCAATATAACAGAAAATACCCGAAAGTGACATTCTAAAAACTGCACCCCTCAAGGTGCGCAAAACCACATTTAGGCTGTGTGCCCACGATGCGATTTTTAAGCATTTTTGCCGCGATTTTCGTCGCGAAAACATTTAAAATTCGTGTACAAAACCCCCCTCATGCATTCCTATGGCATTCCGCACATGCTGTGCTAATGCTGCGCTTTTTTCCGCGGCGGAAACGCATCGCGGAAAAAAAATCGCAGCATGCTCATTCTTTTGTGCGGATTCGCAAAGAATTGCCGCGATTCCTCACCCATAGGAATGCATGAGAATCGCTTACTTCCCGCATGTGGCTATGCCCACCATGTGGGAAGTTAAGCTTCTCATGTGCGGTTGGTACCCACGGTGTGGAGGAGAGGAGACTGTCCTCCAGGCCCTGGGTACCATACCCCTGTAAAAAAAAAGAATAAAAAATATAAAAATCGGGGTATATTTACCTTCCGGCGTCACGCGCTGCATTCCCGGGCCGCAGCGTTCCCAGTAATGCCTTGCGGCACGGTCCTGTGATGACGTAGTCTCGCGAGATCGCTATAGTAACGCGAGACCGCTATAGTAACGCGAGACCAACGTCATCACAGGTCTCGCAAGGCATTACTGGGAACGCTGTGGCCCGGGATGGCAGCGCGGGACGTCGGAAGGTAAATATACCCCGATTTTTTATTTTTTTTTATCATTTTTAACATTTTATCTTTTGTTATTGATGCCGCATAGGCGGCCTCAATAGTAAAAAGCTGCTCACACTTGTCAAACACTATGTTTGACGAGTGTGACCAACCTGTCAATCACTTTCCAAGCGATGCTTCAAATCGCTTGGAAAGTGCTTGAGAAAATCGTGGTGAAATTGCGCGGAAAAAAAACGCGCGATTTCTGGGAAGGAGTCCGGTTTTTAGTGTGCGTTTTAAAACGCTACGTGGGCCCATAGCCTTAAGAAGATTATTAACCCTTCAGGTGCTCCATGAGAACTAAAGCAATGTGGAAGGAAGAAATTAACTTTTTTTTTTTTTACAAAAAAATTTACTATGGAACCAAATTTTTTAATTTTCACAAGGGTAACAAGAGAAAATGGACCACAAAATTTGTTGTGCAACTTCTCCTGACTACGCCGATACCCCGTACGTGGGGGAAAGCCACTGTTTGAGCACATGGCATGGCTCAGAATGGAGGGAGCACCGTTTGACTTTCTGAATGCAAAATTGGTGTCATGCCAGCCATGCTGCTTGCGCTGCATGATCCCCATTGTCATGCCCCATTGTCCCCAGGTCCGGGTCCCTGCAGGAGCCCCGTGGGTCTCGCCTGTGTGTTCAGGTGCACCTCATGACTGTTATGCCGCAAGACGCCTGCAGCAGTGTGCACGCACGCCTTACCTCAAGGCTGCACGCTGTTGCTAGGTAACCATCCGTCTCTGCTCTGATTCAGCAATCCTCTGTATTCCTGGAACCCCTGATCATGTGACCTTTCCTATGTTCCAGCACTGTCTGATTCTGCAATCCTCTGTATTCCTGGAACCCCTGAGCATGTGACCTTCTCTATGGTCCAGCCAGTCTGATCTAGCAACACTCTCTATGACCCAGGAGGACTGAACCGGAAGTCCTTCCCTGGTCCTGACCCGGAAGTCCAGGTGCTATGGTGCTATATCAGACCGCCCCTTCCTATGGTCAGGGCCTGAGTATCGTGTTGTTTCCCTGCATAGCTGCTTGGTTTGCTTGGTCACTACGTGTATTCTGTGCCCCTGCACTCTGCCCTGTCGTGCGTCTCTGCACACGCTCTGTGCTTGTACTCTGTCTCTTGTCTCGTGCCATGTCTTGTGTTGTCTCTCGTGCTGTGTTTGTCCTTGCTATGCTTTGCCTTGTAGTACATCCGCTGTTCTCTGCCTTAGCCTGTTTTGCTATGTCTTGCCTAAGCTCTTCCTTGCCTTGTTGTTCATCCTGTGTTCCGTGTCTAGTCTCAAGGCTCTGCCTTGACCCGGCTCTGGGCTCCGGCCTACGCTCCGCTGCTAGTTCTATGTCTCTGTCCCGGACTAGTCTCAAGGCTCTGCCTTGACCCGGCTCTGGGCTTCGGCCTACGCTCCGCTGCTAGACCTATGTCTCTGTCCCGGACTAGTCTCAAGGCTCTGCCTCGACCCGGCTTTGGACTTCGGCCTACGGTCCTCTGCTAGTTCCGCTCTTTGTCCTGAACCCTGACATGCCCTCTGCACGCACAGGACCTTGTCTTGAACTCCGTGTCTTGCCTCTGTTTTTCGTACGCCCTTGCACCTCTTGTTCTAGGCTTTGCCGTGCTGTCTCACACGCGTCTCTCTCCTGTACCTTTGCCTAGCCCTGTCTTGTGGCTGCATACCCTCTTGCACGCGCCTGGTCGCTCCATGCCCGCCTGTTGTGCCTCAGCCGTGCCGCCCCTAGTCGTGCCCGCCAGTGTGCCTCAGCTGTGCTCGCCATCCAGTGCTACTGTGGTTTCCGCCTGTCTGTGCCTCAGCCGTGCCCGCCTGCCTGTGCCTCCGGCCGGTACCGCCTGCCGGTGCCCCAGTTGTGGTTTCCGTGCTCCCTTTCACTCACGCTGTTTCTCGTACTGTGCGTTTTCGTGCTACTCTTGCACAAGTATTTTGCTATCCTTGCTCTGTCCTGAGCCTTGTCTCTCTGTCATGTTCTGAGTTCTATGACCTGTCTATTATCCTTGTCTTGCTAGTACCTTGCTCTGTGCTTTGCTCTTTGCCTTGAACCCTGACCTTGGCGTGCCCTTCTGCACGCGCAGGACACCAGTCCTGACCTTCAAAGCCCAACGTGTTCTCTAGCACGTGTGGGACCCGCTGCTAACCTTGTACCCTGGCGTGCCCCCTAGCACGGCCAGGACCATTCTTTGTACCGTGCCCCTGGCGTGCCCTAGCACGCGCAGGACTTTGAATCTTGAATCCTGGCGGCTTCCTTAGCGCGCCGAGGGCCTTGGACCTTGAACCCTGGCGTGTCCCTATACACGCACCCTGCCTTGAACTTTGCCTTGGACCCTGGCGTGTTCCTTAACACGCATCATGTCTTGAACCTTGTTGTGTCTCCTTGCCTGAACCTTGGTTTGCCTGCCGGATGCCCGGAACCTGCCGATCGCTGCTAGAGATCCTAAGCCTGATGACTGCGGCCTGATGTCTGGGGCTGATGTCTGCAGCCTGATGCCCTGATCCTGTCGATCGTTGCCTGCTGTCCCGAGTCCGACGTCATCGTGCCTTTGCCTGTACCCAGGCATGCCATCTAGCACGTATCATGCCATGGACCTTGGCATGCCCCCCGCACGCACCTTGCTGTGTTTTCATGTCCTGTACCTGATGTTACCCTGAAGTTTTCCTTAATGAAGATACCTTGAACTTACGTCTTGTCTTGTTTCCTGCCCGTCCCTGGTCGTCAGACACTCACATTGTGTCTTCCTTGAGCCGGCCGTCTTGTTCCAGCAGTCGTGGTGGCTAACCCCCTTGGTCTTGCCCCTGACACTCCCTGTATATGGGGTGGTTCCTCACAAGATCAGCTCGCCCTCGTTGGGTAGGTGCCACGACCCAGAGGGTCCACTATAAAGAAAAGTCGACTCAGCTAAAGCTGACTCCTCACAATTGGCGGGAATCAACGGTGGGCCCAATGTCAAGATTTGGAGACCCCCTGATATACGTAAACAGTGGAACCCCTCCAATTCTAACGCCAACATACCCCTAACCCTAACCGTAATCCCAACCCTAAACCTAGCTCCAACTCTAGCCCCAACCCTAACCCTAGCACAACTCTAACCCTAGCTATAACCCCAACCATAACCCTAATGGAAAAATACACATTTTTATATTTTATTATTTCTACCATGACTATGGAGGGGTTTGATTTACTGTTTTTTTAAAGGGTCTATCACAGTGATCAAAATTAACCAATGTGCCCGCCATTTTCTTCCCTGAAGAAGGCGGCCGGAGGACAGTACCGTGGAGCAGGAGGGTCCAGGGACATCACAGGTACAGGGGAGGCTCAGGGGACCCCATTTCTCTCTCCTCTGATGTGCTAGATCAGGGGTCTCAAACTCAGCAGAGTAAATGGGCCACACATGAAAAAAAATTTAAGCTAGCGGGCCGCATTCCTTTCAAACTTAATACAGTACAAAATTATTGTTAAACAACTGTTTATTTGAACTACTATAACAATTCTATATTACTGTACTATAATACTGCTAGGTTTAAACTTATGTAGGGGCAGTTACAGCACAGGTATGGGGGCTGTGCACCTGTATGTAGGGGCATTTACAGCACAGGTATGGGGGCTCTGTACCTGTATGTAGGGGCAGTTACAGCACAGGTATAGGGGCTCTGTACCTGTATGTACGGGGCAGTTACAGCACAGGTATGGGGGCTCTGTACCTGTATGTACGGGGCAGTTACAGCACAGGTATGGGGGCTCTATACCTGTATGTACGGGGCAGTTACAGCACAGGTATGGGGGCTCTGTACCTGTATGTACGGGGCAGTTACAGCACAGGTATGGGGGCTCTATACCTGTATGTACGGGGCAGTTACAGCACAGGTTTTGGGGCTCTGTAACTGTATGTAGGGGCAGTTACAGCACAGGTATGGAGGCTGTGCTCCTGCTGTATGTAGGGGCTGTTACAGCACAGGTATGGGGGCTCTGTACCTGTATATACGGGGCAGTTACAGCACAGGTATGGGGGCTCTGTACCTGTATATACGGGGCAGTTACAGCACAGGTATGGGGGCTCTGTACCTGTATGTAGGGGCATTTACAGCACCGGTATGGGGGCTCTGTACCTGTATGTACGGGGCAGTTACAGCACAGGTATGGGGGCTCTGTATCTGTTATGTACGGGGCAGTTACAGCACAGGTATGGGGGCTATGTACCTGTATGTACGAGGCAGTTACAGCACAGGTATGGGGGCTCTGTACCTGTATGTACGGGGCAGTTACAGCACAGGTATGGGGGCTCTGTACCTGTATATACGGGGCGGTTACAGAACAGGTATTGGGGCTGTGTACCTGTATGTAGAGGCAGTTACAGCACAGGTATGGGGGCTCTGTACCTGTATGTAGGGGCAGTTACAGCACAGGTATGGGGGCTCTGTACCTGTATGTACGGGGCAGTTACAGCACAGGTATGGGGGCTCTGTATCTGTTATGTACGGGGCAGTTACAGCACAGGTATGGGGGCTATGTACCTGTATGTACGAGGCAGTTACAGCACAGGTATGGGGGCTCTGTACCTGTATGTACGGGGCAGTTACAGCACAGGTATGGGGGCTCTGTACCTGTATGTACGGGGCGGTTACAGAACAGGTATTGGGGCTGTGTACCTGTATGTAGGGGCAGTTACAGCACAGGTATGGGGGCTCTGTACCTGTATGTACCGGGCAGTTACAGGACAGGTATGGGGGCTCTGTGCCTGTATGTACCGGGCAGTTACTGCACAGGTATGGGGGCTCTGTGCCTGTATGTAGGGACAGTTACAGCACAGGTATAGGGGCTCTGTACCTGTATGTACGGGGCGGTTACAGAACAGGTATTGGGGCTGTGTACCTGTATGTAGAGGCAGTTACCGCACAGGTATGGGGGCTCTGTACCTTGTATGTAGGGGCAGTTACAGCACAGGTATGGGGGCTCTGTACCTGTACGTAGGGGCATTTACAGCACAGGTATTGGGGCTCTGTGCTTGTATGTAGGGGCAGTTACAGCACAGGTATGGGGGCTCTGTACCTGTACGTAGGGGCATTTACAGCACAGGTATTGGGGCTCTGTACCTGTATGTACGGGCATTTACAGCACAGGTATGGGGGCTCTGTACCTGTATGTACGGGGCAGTTACAGCACAGGTATGGGGGCTCTGTACCTTTCTGACCACAGCACACACATACACAATGCTGGCACACCCCACTGATCGGACAGTCGTCGCCTATAGAGCGGTGTGACAACCCCTGTAGTGAGCCTGCTGTGATGAGAGGCTGATTTGCTCCTGTTCCGTCCACAGCCAGAACTTTACACCCAGTCACTAATCCAGACAGTGAGCGGCAGCACAGCTCTGCAGGAGCAGCACACATGACAGAGTGAAGCGCGGGTAACACAAGCGCGCAGTTATTAACCCCTCCATAGCCGCCCCCGCTGTATAACAGAGCAGTCAACGGCTGTATAAAATGTACATGAGCCCTCTCACACACAAACACGCGCTGGGAGAAAGCTGCAAACTGCTCCCACAAGACCTGCAGTGATGACGGTCATGTGATCAGTCACATGGGAGGGAGGAGTCACGAGATGGGATGTTTATGGTGTGAATAGGTTATTCTAGTCTAGTCACTACGGAGCAGCGCGCTCCTCTCTAGCATGAGACATGTGGGGCACCGCGGGCCGCAGATGCCTGCCTCAGGGGCCGCATGCGGCGCCCGGGCCACGTGTTTGAGACCCCTGTGCTAGATTATATCAGAGGAGAAAGAAATTAAAAGGGAAATCTGATTTTTTTTTTTCGGTCGTATACCGTATGTATATATTAGATATTAATTATACAGGGCTTTGCGTGTGGAGCAAGTGTGGCTATGTGGAGTGGGCGTGGCTTGACAGACACACATACATACTCAGTTTTATATATAAATATGACCCAATTTATTTATTTTACTCATTTATATAGCGCCATTAATATATATATTTATTATCTAATATATCTACTTCATAGGCACATCTTTTTGACCATAACAGGTTACACTACCTGTGCTGCCCATAGAAACCAATCACTAAACATCTTTCATTTCACCAGAGCTGTTTAACCCCTTACCGACCGCTGATGGGATAGTACGTCAGCGGTCGGTATCCCCCGCAACATGCGAGCTGTTATTAACAGCTGACATGTGCCCGCAATAGACGCAGGTGGAATCGCGATCCGCCCACGCCTATTAACTAGTTAAATCCCAGTCATTTCCGGCGCACGGACGGAAATGAGCGCATCGCTGACCCCCGTCACGTGATCAGGGGGCAGCGATGCGTTGCCATGACAACTAGAGGTCTCATAGAGACCTCTATGATTGTTGCTGGCAGATTGCTATGAGCGCCACTCTGTGGTCGGCACTCATAGCAATGCTGTATTTCTGCTACATATAGGCGAAATGAGCATCACCTCTATGTAGCAGAGCCGATCAAATATGGCATGCTTCTAACTTCCTATGGAGGCTATTGAAGCATGCCAAAAGTAAAAAAAAAAAAAAAAAAAAAAAGTTTTTAAAAATTAAAAAAAACAAAGTTTAAATCACCCCCTCACACACATATTTGGTATCGCCGCGTTCAGAATCGCCCGATCTATCAATTAAAAAAAAGGATTAACCCGATCGCTAAACGGCGTAGCAAGAAAAAAATCAAAACGCCAGAATTACCTTTCTTTGTCGCCGCGACATTACATTAAAATGCAATAACGGGCGATCAAAAGAACGTATATGCACAAAAGTGTTATCATTACAAATGTCAGCCCAGCACGCAAAAAATAAGCCCCCACTCGACCCGAGATCACGAAAAATTGCGCTTTTTTTAGCAAACTTTGCAATTTTTTTCACCACTTAGATAAAAGAGAACCTAGACATGTTTGGTGTCTATGAACTCGTAATGACCTGGAGAATCATAATGGCATTTAATGAACCTAGCAAAAAAGCCAAACAAAAAACCAGTGTGGGATTGGACTTTTTTTTGTAATTTCACTGCACTTTGAATTTTTTTTTACCTGTTTTCGACTACACGACATGGTAAAACCAATGGCGTCGCTCAAAAGTACAACTCGTCCCGCAAAAAATAAGCCCTCACATGGCCATATTGACGGAAAAATAAAAAAGTTATGGCTCTGGAAAGAAGGGGAGCGAAAAACTAAAAATCAAAAAAAGCTACGGTCATTAAGGGGTTAAATGATGAAAGCTGAGCTGTGATTGGTTGCTATCAGCAACAGTTTTCCTTGTAGACAGTTGTGGTAACCGAGGCCTATTATTCTTATCATTTCTATGGTGTTATCGTCCTTCTGTAAAGCTGGAAATAAAACAATTTATTACCGTGCCGACAGACCACCCTCTGACACAGACTGCAGGGGGAGCCCAGAATCAGGAACTTCTCTTTGGAATGAAGCATCTTATTTTAAAATTCAAACACAGATTAAAAAAAGAAACACAAGACGGATTTCTCCAACCCAGGTATCATTTTAAACTGTGTAACAGCGTCAACCTGACAATGCCTGGTTCGCTTTAAACTTATTTACACAGCTACAACTAATGCCATACAGGTATATACTATATACTGTACACAGGAGGAGATGCCATAAAGGTATATACTATGTACACAGGAGGAGATGCCATAAAGGTATATACTATGTACACAGGAGGAGATGCCATACAGGTATATACTATGTACACAGGAGGAGATGCCATACAGGTATATACTATGTACACAGGAGGAGATGCCATACAGGTACAGTGGGGAAAAAAAGTATTTAGTCAGTCAGCAATAGTGCAAGTTCCACCACTTAAAAAGATGAGAGGCGTCTGTAATTTACATCATAGGTAGACCTCAACTATGGGAGACAAACTGAGAAAAAAAAATCCAGAAAATCACATTGTCTGTTTTTTTTTCATTTTATTTGCATATTATGGTGGAAAATAAGTATTTGGTCAGAAACAAGCAATCAAGATTTCTGGCTCTCACAGACCTGTAACTTCTTCTTTAAGAGTCTCCTCTTTCCTCCACTCATTACCTGTAGTAATGGCACCTGTTTAAACTTGTTATCAGTATAAAAAGACACCTGTGCACACCCTCAAACAGTCTGACTCCAAACTCCACTATGGTGAAGACCAAAGAGCTGTCAAAGGACACCAGAAACAAAATTGTAGCCCTGCACCAGGCTGGGAAGACTGAATCTGCAATAGCCAACCAGCTTGGAGTGAAGAAATCAACTGTGGGAGCAACAATTAGAAAATGGAAGACATACAAGACCACTGATAATCTCCCTCGATCTGGTGCTCCACGCAAAATCCCACCCCGTGGGGTCAGAATGATCACAAGAACGGTGAGCAAAAATCCCAGAACCATGCGGGGGGACCTAGTGAATGAACTGCAGAGAGCTGGGACCAATGTAACAAGGCCTACCATAAGTAACACACTACGCCACCATGGACTCAGATCCTGCAGTACCAGACGTGTCCCACTGCTTAAGCCTGTACATGTCCGGGCCCGTCTGAAGTTTGCTAGAGAGCATTTGGATGATCCAGAGGAGTTTTGGGAGAATGTCCTATGGTCTGATGAAACCAAACTGGAACTGTTTGGTAGAAACACAACTTGTCGTGTTTGGAGGAAAAAGAATACTGAGTTGCATCCATCAAACACCATACCTACTGTAAAGCATGGTGGTGGAAACACCATGCTTTGGGGCTGTTTCTCTGCAAAGGGGCCAGGATGACTGATCCGGGTACATGAAAGAATGAATGGGGCCATGTATCGTGAGATTTTGCGTGCAAACCTCCTTCCATCAGCAAGGGCATTGAAGATGAAACGTGGCTGGGTCTTTCAACATGACAATGATCCAAAGCACACCGCCAGGGCAACTAAGGAGTGGCTTCGTAAGAAGCATTTCAAGGTCCTGGAGTGGCCTAGCCAGTCTCCAGATCTCAACCCTATAGAAAACCTTTGGAGGGAGTTGAAAGTCCGTGTTGCCAAGCGAAAAGCCAAAAACATCACTGCTCTAGAGGAGATCTGCATGGAGGAATGGGCCAACATACCAACAACAGTGTGTGGCAACCTTGTGAAGACTTACAGAAAACGTTTGACCTCTGTCATTGCCAACAAAGGATATATCACAAAGTATTGAGATGAAATTTTGTTTCTGACCAAATACTTATTTTCCACCATAATATGCAAATAAAATGAAAAAAAAACAGACAATGTGATTTTCTGGATTTTTTTTTCTCAGTTTGTCTCCCATAGTTGAGGTCTACCTATGATGTAAATTACAGACGCCTCTCATCTTTTTAAGTGGTGGAACTTGCACTATTGCTGACTGACTAAATACTTTTTTTCCCCACTGTATATACTATATAATATATACAGGAGAGATTACATACAGATATATACTATATACAGGAGGAGATGACATACAGGTATTTACTATATACAGGATGAGATGACATACAGGTGTATACTATATACAGGAGGAGATGCCATACAGGTATATACTATGTACACAGGAGGAGATGCCATACAGGTATATACTATATAATATATACAGGAGAGATTACATACAGATATATACTATATACAGGAGGAGATGACATACAGGTATATGCACTATACACAGGAGGAGATGACATACAGGTATATGCACTATACACAGGAGGAGATGACATACAGGTATATACACTATATACAGGAGGAGATGACTAGCAGGTATATACTATACACAGGGGGAAGATGACATACAGGTATATACAGTTGTGGCCAAAAGTATTGACACCCCGGCAATTATTTCAGATAATACTCAAGTTTCTTCCTGAAAATGATTGCAATCACAAATTCTTTGGTATTAGCTTCATTTAATTTGTCTTAAATGAAAAAACAAACACAAAAGAGAATGAAGCAAAAAGCAAAACATTGATCATTTCACACAAAACTCCAAAAATGGGCCAGACAAAAGTATTGACACCCTCAGCCTAATACTTGGTTGCACAACTTTTAGCCAAAATAACTGCGACCAACCGCTTCCGGTAACCATTCTTACAATGCTCTGCGGGAATTTTAGACCATTCCTCTTTGGCAAACTACTCCAGGTCCCTGATATTTGAAGGGTGCCTTCTCCAAACTGCCATTTTTAGATCTCTCCACAGGTGTTCTATGGGATTCAGGTCTGGACTCATTGCTGGCCACCTTAGAAGTCTCCAGTGCTTTCTCTCAAACCATTTTCTAGTGCTTTTTGAAGTGTGTTTTGGGTCATTGTCCTGCTGGAAGACCCATGACCTCTGAGGGAGACCCAGCTTTCTCACACTGGGCCCTACATTATGCTGCAAAATTTGTTGGTAGTCTTCAGACTTCATAATGCCATGCACACGGTCAAGCAGTCCAGTGCCAGAGGCAGCAAAGCAACCCCAAAACATCAGGGAACCTCCACCATGTTTGACTGTAGGGACCGTGTTTTTTCTTTGAATGCCTTTTTTTCTCCTGTAAACTCTATGCTGATGCCTTTGCCCAAAAAGCTCTACTTTTGTCTCATCTGACCAGAGAACATTCTTCCAAAACGTTTTAGGCTTTTTCAGGTAAGTTTTGGCAAACTCCAGCCTGGCTTTTTTATGTCTCGGGGTAAGAAGTGGGGTCTTCCTGGGACTCCTACCATACAGTCCCTTTTCATTCAGACGCCGACGGATAGTACGGGTTGACACTGTTGTACCCTCGGACTGCAGGGCAGCTTGAACTTGTTTGGATGTTAGTCGAGGTGCTTTATCCAACATCCGCACAATCTTGCGCCGAAATCTCTTGTCAACTTTTCTTTTCCGTCCACATCTAGGGAGATTAGCCACAGTGCCATGGGCTTTAAACTTCTTGATGACACTGCGCTCAGTAGCCAAAGGAACATTCAGGTCTTTGGAGATGGACTTGTAGCCTTGAGATTGCTCATGCTTCCTACCATACAGTCCCTTTTCATTCAGACGCCGACGGATAGTAAGGGTTGACACTGTTGTACCCTCGGACTGCAGGGCAGCTTGAACTTGTTTGGATGTTAGTCGAGGTTCTTTATCCAACATCCGCACAATCTTGCGTTGAAATCTCTTGTCAATTTTTCTTTTCCGTCCACATCTAGGGAGGTCAGCCACAGTGCCATGGGCTTTAAGCTTCTTGATGACACTGCGCACGGTAGACACAGGAACATTCAGGTCTTTGGAGATGGACTTGTAGCCTTGAGATTGCTCATGCTTCCTCACAATTTGGTTTCTCAAGTCCTCAGACAGTTCTTTGGTCTTCTTTCTTTTCTCCATGCTCAATGTGGTACACACAAGGACACAGGATAGGGGTTGAGTCAACTTTAATCCATGTCAGCTGGCTGCAAGTGTGATTTAGTTATTGCCAACACCTGTTAGGTGCCACAGGTGAGTTACAGGTGCTGTTAATTACACAAATTAGAGAAGCATCACATGATTTTTCGAACAGTGCCAATACTTTTGTCCACCCTCTTTTTTATGTTTGGTGTGGAATTATATCCAATTTGGCTTTAGGACAATTCTTTTTGTGTTTTTTCATTTAAGACAAATTAAATGAAGAAAATAATACCAAAGAATTTGTGTTTGCAATCATTTTCAGGAAGAAACTGAGTATTATCTGACAGAATTGCAGGGGTGTCAATACTTTTGGCCACAACTGTACTACATACAGGGGGAGATGACATACAGGTATATACTATATATAGGGGGAGATGACAAACACGTATATACTATATAAAAAAGGAGATGACATACAGGTATATACTATATACAGGGGATACGATGCTAAGGCAACGCCGGGCTCTTCAGCTAGTAATGTTAATAAAGGTAAAATGCAATAAATTGGAAACAAATAGAATGGACATATCATTAATGTGAATATACTTAAAAAAAAAAACCACAAAGCTTATCAGGCAAAATATTACCTCTTCCTCAATTGCAAAGAGTTTGACAATGTTCTTGTGGTTAAGCTTTTTAAGAACCTCAAACTCCCTTGTCTGAACATCTGCAGGACGGAGGAAGCTTAGGTTGTTGAACACTTTTACAGCATACAAGTCTCCAGTTTTCTATAATAAAAAAAAGAGATACTCTTAGTTTAGCCTTAACAACTTACAGCTTCAAGATATATTCTGTACCACTGACTGTACAACAATTATAATAAAGTCATTTCTAAATGGAAAACATAATAAAGTCATCTACATCAATATCAGAGATCGAATAACATAAAAGGTAGGGGAGAAATCCGCTCCTGAAGCAACAGAGTTGCTCTTCTATTTCTACACTGATGATTCATCTGTACGACAAGTCATCCATATCAGATCTGTAGGGATCTGACACACAACACACCCAATGATTAGCTACTCTCAACGCTGGTAGCAGCTGGATTGCTCCTTCACCTGTGCAGTGTTGGATGCCAGGGACTGCAGGTCCACTCCTATTCGTTCTAAGGAATCTGCGATGTGACTTGGCAGTTAAGGAGTTCTAAATCTTGCAACTTTAGCCTGCCTCATGCTTGTAAGGATGCTTCATACTGCGTTCTGCACCCTTTCGTTGTTACCATCGGGCTTATGTCCGAACTCCACGCAAAACGGGATTCGGACGTATGCACTGAAGGGGGAAAAAAGACTATAAATGTTGCCATCAGAGTGAACGAGCGCTCTGTCGTGCATCATTTTCAGGAATGTACGGCTACTGGAGGCTGACACTCGGATATTGTCAGGGACTATCCTCCTGCGAATAATGACTATAATATTGCTAGACATTTGAGGTACGAAAAAAATGCTGAAGTGCCTTTTTAACATCATTAAGAATTTTAAATAAAAAAAATTTAACTTTCCACCTTATTACGACCACGGAACACATTCGCAGTGGCTCCTTGTCCCAGTATATCAGAGAGTAGCCAGAGATAATTTGCAGTGCTCTGCATCTTGTCTGGTAAGAAGGCTCCTTAATTATGCTGGAAAAGAAAAGTAAAGACATAAGTTCTCGTTGACCCTTTATTAATAAGTCTAAAGCTACATAGCTTGGTTAAAAATTTGGTTATTAAATTTTTGTGGAAATTCAAAAACTGAAAAGTGGGGCATGCAATATTATTCGGCCCCTTTACTTTCAGTGCAGCAAACTCACTCCAGAAGTTCATTGTGGATCTCTGAATGATCCAATGTTGTCCTAAATGACTGATGATAAATATAATCCACCTGTGTGTAATCAAGTCTCCGTATAAATGCACCTGCTCTGTGATAGTCTCAGGGTTCTGTTTGAAGCACAGAGAACATCATGAAGACCAAGGAACACAACAGGCAGGTCCGTGATACTGTTGTGGAGAAGTTTAAAGCCGGATTTGGATAAAAAATGATTTCCAAAACTTTAAACATCCCAAGGAGCACTGTGCAAGTGATCATATTGAAATGGAAGGAGTATCATACCACTGCAAATCTACCAAGACCCGGCCGTCCCTCTAAACTTCCAATTCAAACAAGGAGAAGACTGATCAGAGATGCAGCCAAGAGGCCCATTATCACTCTGGATGAACTGCAGAGATCTACAGCTGAGATGGGACAGTCTGTCCATAGGACAACAATCAGTCGTACACTTCACAAATCTGACCTTTATGGAAGAGTGGCAAGAAGAAAGCCATTTCTCAAAGATATCCATAAAAAGTGTCGTTTAAAGTTTGCAACAAGCCACCTGGGAGACACACCAAACATGTGGAAGAAGGTGCTCTGGTCAGATGAAACCAAAATCGAACTTTTTGGCAACAATGCCAAACGATATGTTTGGCGTAAAGGCAACACAGCTCATCACCCTGAACACACCATCCCCACTGTCAAACATGGTGGTGGCAGCATCATGGTTTGGACCTGATTTTCTTCAGCAGGGACAGGGAAGATGGATAAAATTGACGGAGCCAAATACAGGACCATTCTTGAAGAAAACCTGTTGGAGTCAGCAAAAGACCTGAGACTGGGACGGAGATTTGTCTTCCAACAAGACAATGATCCCAAAAAGAAAGCAAAATCTACAATGTAATGGTTCACAAATAAACTTATCCAGGTGTTAGAATGGCCAAGTCAAAGTCCAGACCTGAATCCAATCGAGAATCTATGGAAAGAGTTGAAAACTGCTGTTCACAAACGATCTCCATCAAACCTCACTGAGCTCAAGCTGTTTGCCAAGGAAGAATGGGCAAGAATTTCAGTCTCTCGATGTACAAAACTGATAGAGACATACCCCAAGCTACTTGCTGCTGTAAGCTCAGCAAAAGGTGGTGCCACAAAGTATTAAGTTAAAAGGGGCTGAATAATATGGCACGCCCCACTTTTCAGTTTTTCTATTTCCACAAAAATTTTAAATAACCAATAAATTTCGTTCAACTTCACAATTGTGTCCCACTTGTTGATTCTTCACCAAAAATTTATATTTGAAGCATGATATGTGGGAAAAGGTTGAAAAGTTCCAGGGGGCCGAATACTTTCGCAAGGCACTGTATAAAGCAATATGGAACAGGTAGAGAGCAAATTTACCACTAGGGGTCAATAGAATAATAGCAGGAGTAGTAGTATAAAACTTAACCACTGACCACTATTCACCACTGACCTCCAGTCATCACTACATGAACTTGGCAGTCCCATTCTTCTGAATTGGGTGAGAGGGTTCCAAACTATTATATATAGTAACGTTTATTTATGTGTTTACCCAAATGTATTTTGGATCGGAATTTAAATATTGCCAGTCTAACTCTGTCGGGATCTTTTGATTCTATTTGTTGGTCAGTGTGGGCTGTAATTTTTACATGTTATGTCTTGTTTGTGTGGCGCTGCACTGTTATGCACTTTAGTCTATTAGGCTTTTTTGGTATATTTTTTAGTTTATATTTAACAATAAAATTTAATGTAAGTTTTATCCTACCACTCCTGCTATTATTCTACATTAAATATATCACCTAAAATGAGCCATGTATGAGGGAGTCGGAGTTAGGGAAATTGAGGAGTGGGAGGTTTGGCTTATTGACTCCCCAGCCCTGCCAATTATAAGAGTGAGACCACATAAATTTTAATACAAAAGCGTGTTGCCACTAGCCACTGTAGACAGGCACGTCCAGTTTCCCCGCCTGTTCTCATCCTATATGGCTATGAATATAGTAATTTAACACCAGAAAGCTCAAGTCTATGAGGACTATCCCACTGCCACCTCTTTTCATCAATCTACCTTCTCCCACACAATACTACTAATGTGCAGTGAGGCCAGGTAGAGTATTGGAGAAAGTAGATATTTAGGCATTTGTCCTAGGCAAACAGAAGAATGCGCTTGGATATCGCCATAGGCAATAAGTGAAGTGGTGCAAATACTTGACCACTGCTTTATTTGGAAGGGAACTGCTTACCACTGCTCTCAACATTGGTAAAGGTTAAAATTAGGTACCAAAAAAATAAATAAATCGCTCAAAAAATGAATGAAAATATCTTCTTATTCATTTCTATTGAGAAAAAAAAAAAAAAAAAGTCATCGCTATTTATGCAGTTCTGTCAAAAGTTTTAGGCAGGAAAAATGCTGCAACGTAAGAATGCTTCCAAAATCTGAAGTGTTAATAGTTTAATTTTATCAATTAAAATGCAAAGTGAATTAACAAAAGAGAAACTAAAAGCACATTGATATTTAGTGTGAACACCCTTTACTTTCAAAGCAGCATCAATTCTTCTAGATTGTGCAACAGGAAGCCAAACCCAAACCAGCCAATGACAATTTCAATAAGAAAGGTCTTCATTGCAGGAGCACACACATACAGAAGGGTCCATATGAAATAACAGTATATGGTCCCTTTGCAGTCCAACAGCTCATCACAAAGCACCCATTTGTGTGTCTGCGACAGAAGCTGTTTGTGGCTTTGGAGGTGGTAATGGGCCCCCTTACTTCTTGGACCCATATGCAGCTGAAGGATTTGCACAGATGATTTGTGGTTACTCCTCTATGATGTTTGGTTCAACCACCTTGTTGAGTTCCATTAACCTTTTAGTAACTGAGGCAATTTTAATCTTAATGACAATGCCAATTTTTTAAATCTGACCAGTGTATGATTTGCGTATATTTATGAAAATGTCACAAATGTGACAAAAAATGAAAATGTTGCTATTTTCAAACTTAACATTTTTATGTCCTTAACCCCTTAATGACCGCCGATACGCCTTTTAACAGCGGTAGTTAAGGGTACTTAAAGCGCTGTGGAAAAAGTGTATAGCGTCCCCCAGAGTCGGATTTTCTTCGGGGGTCTCGGCTTCTGGGGGTAGTCGAGACCCCAGAGAACATGATTCGGGTCGGTTTCACCCCCGTTTTCCGATCGCCGTTATTAACCGTATAACGGCGATTGCAAAAAAAGAAGTCCGATGTGCCATTTAATTTCTCTCCTCTGATGTGATCGCACATCAGAGGAGAGAGAAATAGGGTCCCCGGCAGTGGCGTAGCAACTGTTTGTGGCGCCCGGGGCGGTCGAAAAATTTGCCGCCCCTTTGGTTGTTGAAAATCCGGAAGCATCCGAAGAACCCACACTACACTCAAAGATCTAATTTTTAATCTGCTACTAACTCTGCTGTTATTATTTCTACATTTCTAGACTTTCATCTTCTTGCACTTCTCCATATGTATGTATGTATTAGCTTGATGATGCTGGATGAAGACCTAATGGCTTTTTTAATAATAACTTTTAATGTGACAGAAAAAAAAACAAAGTACAAATTATTTTCGAAACTTGGGTAAAACAGGCCAAAACAGGTGACAGGTGCACTTTAAAGCAGATCCGCTTTACAATGCATGTAAAAATAAAACACCTGTGAAGTTACTCTAAGGCTACGTGCACACGCTGCGGATTGGGGTGCGGATTTGGCTGCGCGGATTTTGTAAAATCCGCAGGTAAACCTGCAGGTCAAAAGACCTGCGGATTGCTCTGCGGTTTTGCCCTGCGGTTTTTCATCTCCTCAATGGAGAAGATGGCAAACTGCAGCGGAATCCGCAGAAAGAATTGACATGTCAATTCTTTCTGCGGTTTCAAAACCACGCGGAAAAATCTGCACTGTCTGCACTGCGGTTTTGTATTCCCATAGGGAATAATGGTACTGGACACCGCAGCAAAAACTGCTGCGGACCCGCAGCGGCCGGAACCGCAGCAGAATCCGCAGCTCGTGCACACACCCTTAGGATAAGTGTACACGACCGTTTGATCTCCATCCAAGAAAAACGATCCAATTATGCCAATCAGCCTATGATCAGTGTTTGATCAGAGTGGGATCCGATTTTCTCAGATGTGGAGAGAAAAAAAAGAAAAGACTATCCACCTCCTCCATCTAGTCAGTCCATGAAAATCAAACCGTACTCGGATGCCATTTGAATGTGGTCCAATGTTTTCCACGGACCCATATATCTGAATGGACGATTTTGATCAGACACACAGATCAAAATTGGATATGTGCACAGTCTCATAGAACAACATGTTACCAGTGCTATCCGTCAAAACGAAGGACAGCACTCGTCCGTTTTAAACGGTTGTGTGCACGAGACCAAAAAGTGAATTTTGATATGGATATTGGAGTGGAATCCTTAAATAATAAAGTATGAGTTATTCCCATATCAATCTTTCATGGTTGGGTTATGAATAAGGCTCGGTCCACACTGTCTTTGCTCACTGTCGGCGGTATACACTACAGAAAATATGTGTCCGACAGTGCGCACTGTCAAGATGGATGCCGAGGCATCCCTCCACCATTGTAAACAAATGTATATCACATAGCATGTTTCTTTGCAGTAGTCCTCTGTATAGAAAGACACACTCTGATGCTCTTTCCTGTACAGTTAAACGGTATCCAGCCGCATACTGGCCAGACAGAGGCTAAAAGAACACACTTTCAGCCATCGCCTGGAGAATAGACGCCTGTGGCAACGTTACAGTATACGTCGGGAAAAGCTTGTGATGTATACTGTGGGATAGACGTACGGACAGAATGTGCACTACCTAGCCTAACGCCATCTGGGCGCCAGCCACAGGGCAAGGAGCTACAGACACAGCCAAGAGGTACACTTTTCCCCATAACATCCATAGAAATGAATGGGAGTGAAGGAAACAGCACAGTGACATGCCACGCTGGATGTTTCCATAGTCCCACTCCCATCTCCACAGGTTGGCAACTGGATGAGCTATTTCCGTTCCAGCCATGAAAGGCAGAGATGAGAATCGAAATAACTCCAAAGGGATGGAAGTTCACAGAGGACAGAAATGCTGCCATTTGCAAAAGCTCATCATGTGTTGCGGAAATTGATATGTGTTGAGGATTTTGAGATTGGCAGCATGTCAAGTTCTGTGGTGGATTTTTCACCTTTCCGTGTAGCAGGATTGAATTCTGAGGTAAATCTGAATCAAAATCCACATGAAAGTAAGGCCATATGTATTTTGGTCAGTATTTTACCTCATTAACCCCTTCATGACACAGCCTATTTTGACCTTAATGACCTGGCCATTTTTTGCAATTCTGACCAGTGTCCCTTTATGAGGTAATAACTCAGGAACGCTTCAACGCATCCTAGTGATTCTAAGACTGTTTTTTCGTGACATATTGGGCTTCATGTTAGTGGTAAATTTAGGTCGATAATTTTTGCGTTTATTTGTGAAAAAAATGGAAATATGGTGAAAATTTTGCAATTTTCAAATTTTGAATTTTTATTCTGTTAAACCAGAGAGTTGTGTGACACAAAATAGTTAATAAATAACATTTCCCACATGTCTACTTTACATCAGCACAGTTTCGGAAACAACATTTTTTTTCGTTAGGAAGTTATAAGGGTTAAAATTTGACCAGCGATTTCTCATTTTTACAACAAAATTTACAAAACCATTTTTTTAGGGACCACCTCACATTTGAAGTCACTGAGGGTCTATATGGCAGAAAATACCCAAAAGTGACACCATTCTAAAAACTGCACCCCTCAAGCTACTCAAAACTACATTCAAGAAGATTATTAACCCTTCAGGTGCTTCACAGGAGCTAAAGCAACATGGAATGAAAAAAATGGACATTTTAATTTTTCCAACCAAAATTTTCATTTAGCATCAATTTTTTCATTTTCACATGGGTAACAGGATAAAATGTATCTTAGTATTTGTTGGGCAATTTCTCCTGAGTACACAGATACCTCATATGTGGTCATAAACCACTGTTTGGGCGCACGGCAGTGCCCGGAAGGGAAGGAGCGCCATTTGACTTTTTGATTGGAAAATTAGCTCCAATAGTTAGCGGACACCATGTCGCATTTGGCAAGCCCCTGTGTGCCTAAACATTGGAGCTCCCCCACAAGTGACCCCATTTTGGAAACTAGACCCCCGAAGGAACTTATCTAGATGTGTGGTGAGCACTTTGAACCCCCAAGTGCTTCACAGAAGTTTATAACGCAGAGCAGTGAAAATAAAAAATCATTTTTTTTGCTCAAACATGATTTTTTATCCCGCTATTTTTTATTTTCACAAGGCTAACAGGAGAAATTGAACCATAAAAGTTGTTGTGCCATTTGTCCTGAGTACACCGATACCCCATATGTGGGGGGGGAACCACTGTTTGGGAGCACGGGAGAGCTCAGAAGGGAAGGAGCGCCATTTTGGAATGCAGACTTTGATGGAATGTTCTGCTGGCGTCATGTTGCGTTTGCAGAGCCCCTGTGTGCCTAAACAGTAGAAACCCCCACAAGTGACCCCATTTTGGAAACTTGAACCCCCAAGGAGCTTATCTAGATGTGTAGTGAGCACTCTGAACCCCCAAGTGCTTCACAGAAGTTTATAAACGCAGAGCCATGGAAATAAAAAAAATATTTTTTTCCCTCAAAAATGATTTTTTTAGCCCGCTATTTTTTATTTTCCCCAAGGGTAACAGGATAAATTGGACCCCAAAAGTTGTTGTCCAGTTTGTCCTGAGTACGCTGGTACCCCATATGTGGGGGGGAACCACTGTTTGAGCACACGGCATGGCACAGAAGGGAAGGAGCGTCATTTCACTTTTTGAATGATAAATTAGCTCCAATCGTTAGCGGACACCATGTCGTGTTTGCAGAGCCCCTGTGTGCGTAAACTTTGGAGCTCCCCCCCCATTGACCCCATTTTGGAAACTAGACCCCCTAAGGAACTTATCTAGATGCATAGTGAGCACTTTGAACCCCCAGGTGCTTCACAGAAGTTTATAACGCAGAGCCGTGAAAATAAGAAAAAAAAATTTTTCCACAAAAAATATTTTTTTAGCCTGCTATTTTTTATTTACACAAGGGTAACAGGATAAATTGGACCCCAAAATTTGTTGTCCAGCTTGTCCTGAGTACGCTGGTACCCCATAAGTGGGGGGGGACCACAGTTTGGGCACACGTTGGGGCTCGGAAGGGAAGTAGTGACGTTTTGAAATGCTGACTTGATGGAATGGTCTATGGGCGTCATGTTACATTTGCAGAGCCCCTGATGTACCTAAAAAGTGGAAACCCACCACAAGTGACCCCATTTTGGAAACTAGACCCCCCCAAGGAACTTATCTAGATGTGTGGTGAGCACATTGAACCCCTAAGTGCTTCACAGAAGTTTATAACGCAGAACCGTGAAAATAAAAAATCGTTTTCTTTCCACAAAAATTATTTTAGCCCCCATTTTTTATTTTCCCAAGAGTAACAAAAGAAATTAGACCCCCAAAGTTTTTGTGCAATTTTTCCTGAGTACGCTGATATCCCATAAGTGGGGGTACACCACTGTTTGGGGACACGTCGGGGCTCGAAATGGAGGGAGCACCATTTGACTTTTTGAACGCAAAATTGGCTGGAATAAATGGTGGCTCCATGTCGCGTTTGGAGACCCCGTGATGTGCCTAAACAGTGGAAACCCCTCAATTCTATCTCCAACCCTAACACACCCCTAACCCTAATCATAACCCTAACCCTAATCCCAACACACCCCTAACGAAATCCCAACTCTAACCCTAACCACAAGCCTAACCGTAATCCCAACCCCAACCCAACCCTAACCCCATCCTTAATTCCAACCCTAACCCTAAGTCCAACCCTAACCCTAAGTCCAACCCTAACCCTAAGTCCAACCCTAACCCTAAGTCCAACCCTAACCCTAAGTCCAACCCTAACCCTAAGTCCAACCCTAACCCTAAGTCCAACCCTAACCCTAAGTCCAACCCTAACCCTAAGTCCAACCCTAACCCTATTTCTAACCCTATTTCTAACCCTAACCCCAACCCTAGCCCTAACCCTAACGGAAAAATAAATAAATATTTATTTTTTTTATTTTATTATTTGTCCCTACCTATGGGGGTGATAAGGGGGGCGGTGATTTATTTTTTTTTTATTTTGATCACTATGAAGGTTTATCATAGTGATCAAAATAAATGAATGAATCTGCAGCGTTGCAGATTCGATTCAGCGCACTGCGCATGCGCCCGCCTTCTTCCAAGATGGCGGCGCCCATGACGCTGGACGGCGGGACACCGGGACGGATAGCGGGAGGTCGGAGGCACAAAGGAGGGAGAGAGGGAGTGATCGGAGGGTGAGAGGGGATGATCGGAAGGCGGGGGGGCAATTTATGACGGCGGCTGCCGATCGGTGCCGTCAGTCGGTGTGGGGGGGGGTCGGTTCTCGGTCTCCAGCCATGTCCGATGCTATTTCAGCATCGGCTGGATTGTAATATTTCACCAATTTTCATTGGTGAAATATTACAATCGCTCTGATTGGCAGTTTCACTTTTAACAGCCAATCAGAGCGATCGAAGGCACGTGGGGGCTAAGCCACGCCCCCAGGTGTTAATTCTGAAGGGTCCTTTGTGTGCGGGTCGGGTGACCTTTCAGTGACCCCGGTCACCCGACCCGCAGGGGGGCAATCAATTCATGACGCCACATAGGCGTCATGGGTCGTATTGTCACGACTTTTCATGATGCCTACGTGGCGTCAAAGGTCGTAAAGGGTTTAATAATTGTAAGCCCAAACCAGGAGTGGACAGTCAGCGGAAAAATATAATAGAAACACGTCACCAATTCTGTATTTATCACCCACTCCTGGTTTTGGCTTAAAAATACTGAGGTAAAATATGACCAAATACTCAATGTGTGAACGTAGTCTAACACATGCAGATTTTGATATGGATTTCCCACCTTGCCTTAGGCCACGTTCACATGTTCAGTATTTGGTCAGCATTTTACCTCAGTATCTGTAAGCCAAAACCAGGAGTGGGTGATAAATACAGAAGTGGTGACGTGTTTCTATTATACCTTTCCTCTGATTTTTTGGCTTATAATTTATTGAGGTAAAAAACTGACCAAATACTGATGGTGTGAACGTGGCCTTACTACAACTCACTTATGCCCTAGAGAGATCCAGGTAACATTCAAGCGCCTTCAGTTTATGGCAAAATATTACAAATACTCAAACATTGATGCTCCCTGCTAAGGCCTGTTTCACACTTCCGTTTTTGACCATCAGTCAAAATCTGCCGTTTTTGCAAAAAAACGGATCCGCCTTTTTTTTTGGCAGATCTGCTTTTTTCCCCATTGCATTACCGGCGGATCTTGACGGATGGCCATCCGTTGGATCCATTTTTTTGCGGATCCGTCAATTTTTTTGCGTCCGCCGAGATGCCTGGACGGACCCTGTAACGTTCTTTGTGCTGCAGGATCCGCATTTTTATAGAGCGCATGCCCGGAGGAATGAAGTCAGGAGGAAATTTAACCCTGAAATCATTTCTGGCGGACAGAAAAAATTCTCTCTCTCTCTTCCCAGGCAGCAGTTCCTTTAAAATTACTCATTCGCCGGATCCGTCAAAAAAACGATCCGGTCGCATCCGTTCACATCAGTTAACAACGGATCCGCTTTCCGCCATTTTGGCGGATTTTAACTGACACTAAAAAACTGATGTGTGAAACAGGCCTAAGAAGACCTGGAAAACCACCAATATAATCCTGAATGTTGAGCTGAAAACACCAAACATTGCTAAATATAAGTCACTTTAAGACAAATGTAACCTTTTCCTAGCTGTCTTACACGATTCCTGAAAGGGATCTGCAACTTTTTTCCTCACAAAGTCCTCTGCATGGACTTGGACTAGAAGATGGTCCAGCAGTGAGGGAGTTAACAGCAGCACTGTGTGTGTCCATTAGGGTGACCGCAAAAAAATCGATGTCGGAATTTTGTCCGTCTGGACCCCACAAAACGATTCCCCTTTCCAGATATTGAGAGAGCCAAAATTTGAGCTCGATCAAACGACGTTAACCCGTGCCGCTCGTCGCTCAAAGTTTGAAAAAATCCAAATTGAGGTATTTTAAGATTTAGGTATTTTGCATAGTCTGTTAGACTATAAAGAATGTGACAACAACATTGCAGAAATAGCCCTGACCAAATTTTCCAACCATTTGTGGTATTTGAATGCAGAGTTGGTGGGATTATCGTTTTTTGATCCCACCATTACAGACAATGAAAAGTTGTTAATGGCTAATAAATTGCTCTTTAGCACAGATGAACCATCAGAGCACGCTAGGGTTGTAAATCCAAAAGTTAGGAAAGAAAAATTAAAAGAGGTAGGAAGTAACCGACTTTAACGACCTTCTGACAAAAGATGAAGAACTAAAGCAATATGTCCTGCAAGTTGTAAGCAAATGCCGAGCATTATATTCTGACGTTTCAAAAACTACTTTAACCCCTTAACGACCGCCGATACGCCTTTTAACGGCGGTAATTAAGGGTACTAAAACCACAGCGCCGTTAATTCACGGCGCTGTGATTTAAGTGAATAGCGCCCCCCAGTGTCGGATTTTCTCCGGGGTCTCGGCTGCCAGGGGTAGCCGAGACCCCAGAGAACATGAATCGGTCGGTTTTTACCGACCCCCGCTTTTGCGATCGCCGTTATTAACCCTATAACGGCGACCGCAAAAAAAAAAAGCCGCGATTTTACATTTCATTTCTCTCTCCTCTGATGTGATCGCACATCAGAGGAGAGAGAAATAGGGTCCCCGATCCCCCCCGGTACCTCTCCGTGGCCCTCCGTCCCCTCCCGGTGGTCCCACGTCCCGCCGGCATCCTCCGATGGGCGCCGCCATCTTGAAAATGGCTGGCGCATGCGCAGTGCGCCCGCCGGGAATCTGCCGGCTCCGGCTGGCAGATTCCATTCATTATTTTGATCACTATGATAAACGATCATAGTGATCAAAATAAAAAAAACAGTACATAACCCCCCCGTTTATAGGCCAATATAATGAAATAAAGAAAATATTTTTTTTTTCAGTTTTCCATTAGGGTTAGGGTTGGGCTAGGGTTAGGGCTCGGGTCACGACTAGGGTTAGAATTAGGGTTAGGGCGAACTAGAATTAGGGTTAGAATTAGGATTAGGGATTAGGGTTAGGGGTGTGTTGGGGTTAGGGTTGGAGCAAGAATTGAGGGGTTTCCACTATTTGCCAACTTTGGGGGTCTAAAAATTGGGGTCTAAAAATATCACTTTTGTGGAAATAAAAAAAGACTTTATTTTCACGGCTCTACGTTATAAACTTCTGTGAAGCACTTGAAGGTTCAAAGTGCTCACCACACATCTAGATAAGTTCCTTAATGGGTCTAGTTTCCAAAATGGGGTCACTTGTTGGAGGTTTCAACTGTTTAGGCACATTAAGGGCTCTCCGAACGCAACATGGCATCCGATCTCAATTCCAGCCAATTCTGCGTTGAAAAAGTCAAACGGCGCTCCATCACTTGCGAGCTCTGCCGTGTGCTGAAAAAGTGGTTTACCCCCACATATAGGGTATCAGCGTATTCAGGAGAAATTGTACAACAAATTTTGTGGTTGATTTTCTCTTTTAACACTTGTGGAAATAAAAAAAATTGATTCTGAAGTAAATTTTTTGCAAAAAAAAGTTAAATGTTAATTTTTTCCTTCCACATTGCTTTAGTTCCTGTGAAGCACATAAAGGGTTAATAAACTTCTTGAATGTGGTTTTGAGCACCTTGAGGGGTCTAGTGTTTAGAATGGTGCCACTTTTGGGTATTTTCTGTCATGTACACCCCTCAAAATGACTTTAAATATGATGTGGTCCCTAAAAAAATGGTTTTGTACATTTTGTTGTAAAAATGAGAAATCGCTGGTCAACTTTGAACCCTTATAACTTCCTAACAAAAAAAAAATTTTGCTTCCAAAATTGTGCTGATGTAAAGTAGACATGTGGGAAATGTTATTTATTAAGAAATTTGTGTGACACATCTCTCTGATTTGAGGGCATAAAAATTTAAAGTTTTAAAATTGCAAAATTTTCAAAATTTTCGCCATATTTCCGTTTTTTTCATAAATAAACACAAGACTTATCAAAGAAATTTTACCACTAACATGAAGTACAATATGTCACGAAAAAATCTTAGAATCAGCGGGATCCATTAAAGCGTTCCAGAGTTATAACCTCATAAAGGGACAGTGGTCAGAATTGTAAAAATTGGCCTGGTCATTAAGCTGCAACCTGGCTCTGTCGCTAAGGGGTTAACAAAAGCTCTAGAATAGATTAGATAACTATGTAAAATTATCAACTCATGTAGGTTAGCGTGCTCTGATGGTTCATCTGTGCTGGTTCATCTGTGCTACTGAGCAATTTATTAGCCATTAACAACTTTTCATTGTCTGTAATGGTGGGATCAAAAAACGATAATCCCACCAACTCTGCATTCAAATACCACAAATGGTTGGAAAATTTGGTCAGGGCTATTTCTGCAATGTTGTTGTCACATTCTTTATAGTCTAACAGACTATGCAAAATACCTAAATCTTAAAATACCTCAATTTGGATTTTTTCAAACTTTGAGTGACGAGCGGCACGGGTTAACATCGTTTGATCGAGCTCAAATTTTGGCTATCTCAATATCTGGAAAGGGGAATCGTTTTGTGGGGTCCAGACGGACAAGATTCTGACATTTTTTCCCCCCCATATGAGATCCGGTCACCCTAGTGTCCATTGAAGAAAAAAAAAAAACCTAAGCATTGTTGGCGGGGAGGAGGGAGCTGACTGAGGGGACAGGCCTGTGGGAGAGAGAAAAGCCGCCCGACCGGGGCGGGAATTCCGCCTGCGTCACATGACGGACGGGCCCCCTGAGCAAGGCGCGCTCCTCGGTCAGCACTATGGCGTAGTGCAGGCATGTGCACAGTGCAGCAGGGGAGCTCTGCCACAGAGGCGCCCACGTCAGAGGGCACAGCGCCGTGTATACGTACACGGTACACGCCATACTGCAGCGGTACTGCAGGACACATGCTTGTGCTGCCGAGTAAAGAAATACCTCACAAGCCATAGTACATTTCTGAGAGGACACCTTCCCAGTTTAGGTTGATTGATTGCACTGGCTGTGACAGCAGCGCTGCTGGGACAGATGCTGCAAGTTGCCTCCGCCCCAGTCCTGCCCCCACCTGCACAGCGCCGGCAGCAGCAGTGTGTGTGCAGTGCGGTGAGATTGCAGCCGAGGACAGCAGCACGTCCCGCCCAGTAGGGTCACCCGCTCCGGGGAGCAAGCACACGGCGCTGGCTTACTGTGCTCCGTACAACGCGGTGCCTTTGCCTCCGCGCTTCTCCCACAGAGGAGAGGAATTGCTGCTGCCGCGCCGCCCCCACAAACTTACCGCCTGGGGCGGACCGCCACTGGTCCCCGATCCCCCCGGTGATCCTCGGCCAGCGTGCTTCTCCCCGTGGGCGCCATCTTCTTCCGGGAAAAAAAATGGCTGGCACATGCGCAGTCCACCCGCCAAGAGCTGCCAGACGGCACCCGGGAACAATAGGAAGATTTTTCCTATTGGTTTCTTTTGGCCACTGTGATAGGGTCTATCACAGTGATCAAAATAAAAAAATAGTAAATAAACCCCCCCTTTGTTAGGGAAAAATAATGAAAATATATTTATTTTCATTTTTCCGTTGGGGTTAGTTAGGCTAAAGTACCGTATTTTTCGGACTATAAGACGCACTTTTTCCCCAAAAAATTTTTTGGGGAAAGTGGGGGGGTGCGTCTTATGGTCGCAATATACTAACTTCCGAGGCTGGTGCCGCGGGGCTCTGTAGTGCGGTGGTGGCAGCGGGATGTGCTCCGGTGCAGGGGTAGCGGCTCTCTGTGCTCCGCTGCAGGGGCGGCGGCTCCGCCGGCACTTCCTCCAAGCCCGGAGGCCCCCGCACATCTCTTGCTGGCCGCCGCCATGTTGCGGTGGCCTCCGGGAACATTGCCGCCAGGAAGATGGCCGCCGGTCCGGGGACGGCGCATGCGCAGGTTCAGATCTCGTCCCGAGATCTCGGGGAACGAGATTCAAATCTCAGCAACGAGATCTCGTCCCAGGAGATCTCGGGACGAGATCTGAACCTGCACATGCGCCATCCCCGGACCGGCGTCCATCTTCCCGAAGGCCACCGCAACATGGCGGCGGCCAGCAAGGGATGTGCGGGGGCCTCCGGGCTTGGAGGAAATGCCGGCGGAGCCGCCGCCCCTGCACCGAAGCACAGAGAGCCGCCACCCTCACCCCACAGAGCCCACGTGCCCCAGCCCAACTGCTCCAGCCTCAGCCCAGCTGCCCCAGCACAGCAGCCACAGCACAGCACAGCTGCTCCAGCCCAGCTTCCCCAGTAGAGCCCAGCTGCTCCAGCACAACCAACCTGCCCCAGCACAGAGCCGCCACGAGCCTGGACCACTGAATGACCCCTGTGACCACTCCCCCACCTGTGCCGGATCCCTTCCCAGGTAAGCTGAATTAGGACTGTAAGACGGACCCCCATTTGACACATTATTTTTTCCCCTATTTTCCTTCTGAAAATTGGGGTGCGTCTTATAGTCCGAAAAATAAGGTAAGTTGGGCTAAAGTTAGGGTTGGAATTGGGGCTAGGGGTGTGTTGGGGTTAAGGTTGGGACTAGGGTTAGGGGTGTGTTGGGGTTAAGGTTGAAGTTAGAATTGAGGGGCTTCCACTGGTTAGGCATATCAGGGGGTCTCCAAATGCGACATGGCGCCACCATTGATTTCAGCAAATTTTGTGTTCAAAAAGTCAAACGGTGCTCCCTCCCTTCCGAGCCCCGACGTGTGCCCAAACAGTGGTTTACCCCAACATATGGGGCATCACCGTTCTCAGGACAAATTCCAAAGCAACTTTGGGGGTCTAATATTTCCTGTTACCCTTGGGAAAATAAAAAAATGGGGGTAAAAAATCATTTTTGTGGAAAGAAAATGATTTATTTTCACGTCTCTGCGTTATAAACTTATGTGAAGCACTTGGGGGTTCAAAGTGCTCACTACACATCTAGATAAGCTCATTGGGGGTATAGTTTCCAAAATGGGGTCACTTTTGGGCGGTTTCTACTGTTTAGGCACATCAGGGGCTCTGCAAACGCAACATGACGTCAGCAGACCATTCCTTCAAAGTCTGCATTCCAAAACGTCACTACTTCCCTTCTGAGCCCCGACGTGTGCCCAAACAGTGGTTCCTCCCCACATATGGGGTATCGGCATACTCAGGACAAACTGGACAACAACTTTGGGGGTTGCATGCAACCGCCATTTTCTTACTGGATGACACCGACTGCTGTGGGGGAGGCCTGGAGATAGAGGGACACTAGTAGGTACCAGGGGAAATCGGGGACCCTATTTCTCTCTCTTCTGATGTGCGATCACACTAGAGGAGAGAGAAATTAAATGGCACGTCGGACTTATTTTTTTGCGGTCGCCGTTATACGGTTAATAATGGCGGTCGCAAAGATGGGGTTGGTAAAAAACAACTGAATAATGTTCTCTGGGGTCTCGGGTACACCCGGCAGCAGAGACCCCAGAGAAAATACGACTGAGGGGGAACTATACACTTTTTCCACAGTGCCGATAACTACCGCCGTTAAAAGGCGTATCGGCGGTCGATAAGGGGTTAATAGTCCTGTTCAGGTAAACAGAAGAGGGAAAAAATAAAAATAAAAATTGCAGTATGCAATACTTTCATCCAAGTCTCGGATAAGACTCAGTCATTCACGTCTATGGATGTATAAAAAAAAAAAAAAATCTTATACAGAACATCCGTGTGACATCCAACTTTTATAGATACATTTCTATTATAAACCTAAGAAACTGTGTGTGATCACGTACATTTTTCGGTGCAGATGTATGAGAAGTGATCGCATGTGGACATCACACAAACGTAAAAAACAGATTGATTGCGCTCGGAAGAAAATTAGAAGAAAAAAAAAAGTTTTCTGGATGAAACTCGGACAATTTTTCACATGCTTGTCTGCAGACAACCTTAAACTGCCTAAGGCCGGGGTCACACTTGCGAGTGTGATGTGAGAAACTTGCACGAGTCTCTGACATCAATACCCGGCACTGACGCCAGCACTCGGGACCAGAGTGTGTGGCTGCATGTGTTCCTATGCAGCCGAACACTCCGGTCTGAGTGCCGGGTATTGATGCGAGAGACTCGCGCAATTTTTTTCACATCACACTCGCAGTGAGACCCTGGCCTTAGGCTCAGTCTAATATATGTAGAAGATACGTCCCATAGTTGTAGCTGGGAGTGAGAAATGCGACACTGTTGACACGGGGTGGATCCCATGTTAGTTCCTTTACGCCAGGCTGCAGAACAAAGAAGCAGGGAAATCTATCCAAAGTTGGAAACTCGGAGAAGCCGTGGATTTTCAGTATTTATTAAAACCTGTCGCCAGTCTGACTACCACAATGGTAAAAATAGCAGAAAAACTGGGCAACTGAAAGTTACAGAGTTGTTGTCTAAGGGCAGTAATGGCAGTGGGCCACCAGGTGCGCCCAGCATTGCACATCACTAGTGCCCCAGGACAAGCGGCGATGCCCCAGGATGGCCACCGTTGACCCAGGACGAGTGCCGCGGTCCCAGGATGGCCACCGTTGACCCAGGACGAGTGCCGCGGTCCCAGGATGGCCACCGTTGACCCAGGACGAGTGCCGCGGTCCCAGGATGGCCACCGTTGACCCAGGACGAGTGCCGCGGTCCCAGGATGGCCACCGTTGACCCAGGACGAGTGCCGCGGTCCCAGGATGGCCACCGTTGACCCAGGACGAGTGCCGCGGTCCCAGGATGGCCACCGTTGACCCAGGACGAGTGCCGCGGTCCCAGGATGGCCACCGTTGACCCAGGACGAGTGCCGTGGTCCCAGGATGGCCACCGTTGACCCAGGACGAGTGCCGTGGTCCCAGGATGGCCACTGTTGACCCAGGACGAGTGCCGCGGTCCCAGGATGGCCACCGTTGACCCAAGATGAGCGCCGCGGTCCTGGGACGAGGGCCGCGGTCTCGGGACGAGGGCCGCCGACCCAGGAAGAGCGACACGGTCCCAGGACGAGCGCCGTTGACCCAGGATGAGCGCCGCGGTCCCGGGACGAGCGCCGTGGTCCTGGGACGAGGGCCGCGGTCTCGGGACGAGGGCCGCCGACCCAGGAAGAGCGACACGGTCCCAGGACGAGCGCCGCGGACCCAGGACGAGCGCCATGCCCCTGGGTGATACCATGTAGTATGCTGCAGCATCACTAGAAGCCATGACACTGGTGGCACCTACAAGACCCTGGTGATCACGGATGTGCCTATGAAGCAATGAACCAGAAGTAGTAAGAGCAGCCTGCTCCGCAATGTAAGGCGCAGCTAGGTAAGAGCCGCACAGGCCAGAGCCCACGAGTGGCCGCCACACAGCGCCCGGCGGCGAGGGGCCCACGCCTGGAGTACTGCGCCACCCACCTAGTGTTCTTACCTGCGCCCCTCACCAGATGCCACCCGTCCTGAGGCTGCAGCGCTTCCGTGTCATGAGGTCACGTGTTAGCAGCCGATATGACGGGGCGGGCAGGCTGCGCTGCTGATTGGCGGCAGACATGTTTGTTGTGGAAATGCAGTCACCGAGACAGTGTTCCGTGCTACCGTGCGATAAGTCCGTGTCCTCCGGCTGGTGGTCTCCAGGGATTCTACACCCCGTGGAAACTCCATCATTTCCCGCTGTGACAAAAACTGCGCTCATTCCCTTTCGGATTGTAACCATCTCGTTGCCGGCACTGTGTCTGCAGTCAGGAGCAGCCATTATTCATCCACACGGTAGACCGCAGTGGTCCTAAAGTCCGAACTGCTCGGTAAAACCCAATGTTGCTCCTTAGGTTTTGTTCACACTCTGTAGTTGAGCAGGTCTGCTCCAAAATAACAAACTTGCTCACATAATGTACAGAAACCATGTTCCTATTAATTTCTGCCGCTGTTTTAACTGGTTACGGTTTCAAGTAGTGAAACAAAAAGCGCATGTATTCTTCAGGTGTGTCCTGCCGCAAAGCAGCTCCGTCCATCTGCAGCAGATCACACTGGAAGACCTCGGCATGTTAGACCACCAGACAAAATGTGAAATCCCTCTTTAGGTTTGAGTTTGCCAGTGACCTTGACCATGACCCTCAAAGCGCGGCCAAGGATCGCCCTACGCTGCACCATCACAGCATGGAGTTTTCAAACGTGTCACAAAGCTCATTTCACCGACCATAACATCAAATTTACAGAAATTCAAAGCCAAGTGAATTGATTTCTCATTAAAGGGAATCTGTCACCTTGGGAAACGCTATTTACCTGCACCCGTAGGGGTAATCTGCCGGTAAATAGCGTCACAACGCTGCCCGGCTGCCTCACTGAAGGTGCAGCTACCGGGAGAAAATAAACATTTCTTCCTGGGAGTCCCCGGCTTTCAGTCATGGAGCGGTTACTGTAAGCATGCCCGCACTTTGATTGACAGCTTACTCTGCACAGATGCGCTGCAGAATCGGCTGTCATTCAAAGTGTTGATAACAGTTTAGTATACAATAGTGATGTGAATAGTGATTGTCGCTGTTCAACACCATGACTGACAGCCGGCGGCTTTGAGTTAGGTGGCCAGGCAGCATTGTGACGCTATTCACCTGCAGATTAACCCTACTTTTTTAGGTAAATAGCATTCTCTGAGCTGACATGCTCCTTTTACCAGTAGCAGCCACAGCAACTCCTGGTCATAACGTGAACTCGTTCAATTACACAAAGCTATGGAATAGCAGCAAAAGAAGATAACATGATTGTGTGGCAAAGCCAAAATTATGTCACCTGATCTTCACCAGTTCACAGATTGCCCAAGAGAATAACGCTTGATTGAAGGTAGTGCTGTGGAGTATGTGAGTACAATAGAAAGTGATCAAAAAATGTTATTAGCCCGAAAATGGTACCAATAAAAATGTCAACTCATCCTGCAAAAAAATAAGCAATAACATGACTCTGTGGGCAGAAATATAGAAACATTTTAGCTTGCAAAATATGGTGATGCAAAAACTAGCTTTTGCAACAAAAAAGGCATCTTTTAGTGTGTGACAGCAGCCAGACAGAAAAAAAACTGATAGAAATCTGGTATCGCTGTAATCACACCAACCCGAAGAATAAAGTCTTGTAATCACCTAGACCACACTAGGAAAGACGTAAAAAATAAATAAAACCAATTCTTCACCTGCTGTTGGTTTGTTCATTCTACCTCCCAAAGATCGCAGTAAGACTCAGATCATATTTATCCTGTGCTCTATGCTGATCGCATACATCAGGGTTTCCTTGTAAACCTCTGAAATATGTGATTCAGATGGAACCCCAGGCAGAAGATTCCCTATAATGAGGCAGATAGGGGCACTGTTGACGCCGTCTAGCCTATGATCCAGTAGTGTCCGTCTTTTTAGGTGTGCATAACAGCGTGGTCCATCACAGTTTTGCGCACCTTTGAAAAAAAAGGACAACTCTGAACAGCTACCAGACGGAGTCCAGAGTAACTCTGCTGACTAATAGTGAATGGATCTCTCTGGAGTTTCATCCGAATCATGCCATTCGTAGATTTAGGCCGGGGTCACACAAGTGCAATGCGAGAAACTCACATCAATACCAGGCACGGTGCGGCTAAATGTCTTTCTATGCAGCTGAACGCTCCGATGCGAACAGCCGGCGGCAGTGCCGCGTATTGATGTGTGAGTTTTTCATATTGCACTCGCAAGTGTGACCCCGGCCTTAGATGTAAACCCTGTGTAAGGTAGCGCTTCACTGAGTGTATTGGGGGACACTCACTTGGCTGCAGATAAACCGGGTTCGGCACAGGCTTTTCTCGTAAATCAGTACATGTGGTTTATTATACATGGCATAAACCAAGGCAGCATGAAGAAAACGGTAATAGTCTTACAGCAGACCAAACGAATGTTCATAATGGAGCTTCGCTCCCTTAGCCCTGTGTTCACACAGGCTGTGCTTTGTCCAGCAATCAGGATCTACAGTCTCTCAGTTAATTCCCCCTGTCCAGGGTTACATCTTAGTTGCTTCTCGATGTAGCTGTCCATTCCCTGCTGGGGACTGTCCGATACACACAGGCCAATAGACACAGGCCTCACCCGGTCAGCGGCCTCCTCGTGCGCTTCAGGAAGGCAGCACACCTTCTAGCACGTCGGCCTTCAGGGACCTTCCACACAGACCAATCAGATCCATGCACACACTCTCATGTGACCTTCCCTGGTCACCTTATATGGTCTGTAGCCACGCCCACCGGATCACATGCCTATGACCTCATTGCAGGTCCTATTTCAGACACCCAGCCATACACACATATGTACAGGCTTACCATGGGCGTTTAGACACACGCCCCTGGGTGGGTTTGTAGGTGACTGGTACCACCCGTCTTACCAGCCACCTGGAAGCCTTCCCTGATACGCTGTAACAAAAACCTCAGCAGTACCTCTGCTGATTAACACACATTCAAGCTTCCATCCCAGGGCCACCCACCCTGGGATACATAACAGTCATTTACCATCCTATCTCCATTACCACAATGGATATGTCTGTGTGCATGACCCATACAGTGCCCCCTAGCTGTCACAGCGGTCACTGCACCACATTCCTCCCCCCTCTGTTCAAACTCGTGGGGTTGAACACTTAACATCACCCAGGGGTCTCGAGACCGGGCACCTATGTCACGTTGCCCTACAAATCAAGAGGACCGTCTCTGTTTTGGCCGTCATACGGCATCATATTTATGTTAGGCCTCCCCCGCCCCAGCGGTCAGTATATCGGCCTTGGGCTTTGGCCTTCCAGTCAAAGTCCGTCCGCGTCACCAGACACTTTTTTGTCTCCACACTTTCCCTGTCTGCTCCATCCCCCGACTTTTCTCTCCACGACCGTCTCTCCTGGTTGGTACAGTCAGAAGTCCCACTTACAGTCGCGTCAACTGTCTGGCCTGAGTCTGACCCATTTAGTATCGCACCGGAGCTAAGGTCTTTCAGTTTCATACTGCCAGTAGAACTGCCCCTTGCAAATTTTTGATGTCCTTGACAGTCTTCGGCTATCTGCTATTTCACTATTTGGAAGAACCCTTCGGGTCTTAATATCTTGGGTTGAAGGCTGCCGCCATCTGATGTTCCGCATCGCTTTATTGATCTGCAGTCGGTCAAGTCTCAACTGCTCTGTTTCCTGCAGGTATGTTACTCGATATTCTAGGAGCAACCGAAAGTTCCTAAGGCTTTCCATGGGGCCAACCACAATGATGGGAATCATGCCCTCTTCACCAGATACCTGGACTTCACCATTAGGAGGGATCCTCACCCTCGCCAAACCGGAGATATCCACAAGGTTTTGCATCACTTTACCAAGCCTTCCAACGACTCAATTCAATTCAAAGAAGCTTCATTGGCAGGACTAAATACACATTAGTTTTGCCAAAGCAAGTGTACAAAAGGGAATAGGGATAGGGACTGTAGGGATGTTGGGTAGGGGTTGTAGGAAAGGTGGGTGGGGGCAGATCCAGGGAGGGGCTATAGAAGTCCATGGCATAGGGAAGGTGGATGGGGGCAGATCCAGGGTGGGGCTATAGAAGTCCATGGCATAGGGAAGGTGAATGTGGGGCATGGGGCAGATCCAGGATGGGGGCTGTAGAAGTCCATGGCATATCATAGTTCTCTTTCTCGCAGCCTATGGCATGCACTCACATATTGCGCTGCTATCTCCACTGCTCTCTCTTCTTCCGCCAGCAGGATATATGTTTTCTCTTCCTCCTTCATGGTGATGAAATCTGGAAAGAGATGTGAGAGTCTCCTGAAGTGTGTCCCTCACTGCTGAGTATTTGGAGCAGTGTAGCAGGAAGTGGGTCTCATCCTCCAGGGCCTCCTGGTCACAGTATTGGCACAGTCTTTCCTCCCTGTGCTTGTAGCTCTGCCTGTGTCGGCCGACCTCAATGACCAGACTGTGGGCACTGAATCTATACCGACTCAGGATCTTGCAGTCTCTGGGGTCCGGGAGTTTCTCCAGGTATGGCGCCAGTCTGTAGTCTCTCTGTAGACTCTGGTACATGGTCAGTTTCTGTGAGCTGATGATGTTGTTCGTCCAGTCACTTATGTACCTCTCCTGGCCTTCGTCTATCATCTTCCTGATTCTGGCTTTTGTCAGGTTGTTGTGATTGGTGTTTTGGTCAGGTTGGATTTGGGTGGGCTGTTCCGAAGGTCCTGGTGATGTACAATGTCTGTGAGGTATGGGGTTTTGTCCACAAAATATGATGTTTTCTGTTGTAACTTTCCAGAAAGATCCGGCAGATATGACAATCCAGGCTGCTAGCTCTGCAGCTTCATCCCTCCTCCCTTCACACACACACACAGAGCAGTGCCACCCCCCCTCCTCTACAGCCTGTGTTCGCACTAGTAATAGGAGACCCCCCTGCTGCTACAACCATTTGTTTCCTTCTCTCCTCTTCAGAGCGGGAAAAACTTCTTTGTTTGAAACGAATAAAACTAGGAGAGACTATACCATAAGAACCAAATACCCTAGAGATATGAAAATCACATTTTTGTAATCCGGGCGGTCACAGCGTCGCTGCCGTGGTTCTGGCGAAGCGTAATCCTTTCAGAACCTGAGATATGTGTTCCAGCTAAACGGTGTATCAGAACTACTGCATATTTGGTCTTGAATTATTGTACTCAACAAATCACAACCAATGATGCCCTATATGTGTCTGTGCGGGCTGCCCCCACGGAGTTATGATTAGTATAAGTTTTCTAGTGTAATTCTACATCCAAAGGAGAGAGGTGGGATTAACCCAGCATGCATCTCTCCGTGATGTCACATAGCAAGTCTATAAAGCATTTCCTGGACAAAACCAGAGCAGAACAGCTCAAGTCGTCGTGCTAGAGAGACCCAGATGAGCGGAGAAGTGCAGCTCCGCCTCCACCCACCTTAGCCGCATGGTCTGCCTAAGGAACAATATGGAACTGTGAGTGTACTCTCTTTGTTTTCTCCACTTTTATTTTATACCTGTACTGTACATATTTTATGGCTCAATTTTATAGCAACTTTTATCTGTAATCACTGTCCTCTTTCGGAAAATAAATGAAATAATTATTTAGATCTGTCTCTATGCTCTAAGACTCGAACTATACGCCTTTGATAGATAATCGCTACTAATTCAAGGGGTTTGCCACGGACCCTCTTAATTTAACACTGTGAATTAAGTAACCGTGACTGGTGGCAGCGCGTTGTGTACGGCTATTGCGGCTTGCTGGCAGTCTAGAAGGGTCTTATATAGCTGAATAAGGGTCTGCGGCACCAGCATTCATAATTCCCTTACTGCAGAAGCCTAATTGCCGGTTCACAACAGGCAGCCCGTCCGGCGACCAATTATCCTAGGTGCAGTTCCCTGACTGACCTGAGGGTAAGGGGGGCGCCGGGGAGCTGCAAGTTCCAAAGTGGAACTGAGAAAGTGGGATATACATAAATCCCCTCAGTACTTGGAAGATTGATAGCAGTGGTGGGGCATCCAAATTAAACTCCCCCTGCGTCAAATTGTAGAGCGAGATTAGCTTGCTGGATATTTTTGGTCACATGGTGCCAGTGTTGGGATAACTAAGATAAGCCCCACTGCGCCTGTGATAGCCGTGTGCCGGCATTGTGTCACGCCCCTCCGTCCGCTGATACACCGGTGTCAGGGGTGGGATTGTGACATAGTGGTGACACAGGGGCCGCTGTCCGTCGCGTTTTGGTGGCAGCGGGACCCCCGATAGTGTCGCCCGTAAGTGGACGAACGGCGGTGGGCTATTCGTCACATATTGGTGGCAGCGGTGGGATAATCCTAGAGCATTAGTGATTTGGTTTGAGCAATCATTCCTCTCACTAAAAACCTGCACGGTTCCTGCGGGAATCCTGCATCATAGGTTTTGGAGAACAGACTCAGTGGTTACTAGTTCTGAGACATTTGTGTGTACGTACAAGTATTCCCTCCCATTTCTTCGTTTTTCTTTTTCTATCTTTTATTTGGCAACCATGGCGGCAAAAGGAGAACCTTGGTACAACCGGCAGACAAAGGAAGTTCTTGCTGGGTTATGCACGTACCAAGGCCTTGACGCCACGAACAAAAACAGAGCTCAAATGATCGCAGCTCTAGTGCAGCTGGACAACGACCAGAATCCAGCGAGCGCAGAAGTTGGCCCAAGTGACAATGGGGCTGCAGCAGAGGCTCCACTCATGAGCGCGGGCCCCACATTCAACCAGAGCACGCTGGACCCCTACCTGCAAGCGGCCTTGGACGCACTCCCTGCCGAAGACCGTGACGGACGTCTGCAGCTGATCCAGCAAGCTCGAGAGAGAGCAGAGCAGCGAGCCGAGCGGGAGGCGGAGAGACGCGAGCGCCAAGCTGAGGCTGAGAGAGCAGAGCAGCGAGCCGAGCGGGAGGAGCAGAGGGCCCATGAACTGGAGGTACTCCAGCGGGGTGGGAATGCCCCCACAGCCCGAAGCAGTGAGCCCAGCAGCGTCCAGACTCCTAAACCCCGGCCAGAGCACTTTCCCGTGATGGAAAAGGATGGGGACTTGGACACGTTTCTGCGAGTCTTTGAGAAAGCCTGCAGACAGTACCGACTGCCCGAAGACCAATGGGCCAGGTACTTGACCCCAGGGCTAAAAGGCAAAGCTCTGGAGGCGTTTGCTTCTCTTCCGCAAGCGCATGATGATGACTATCGCGCCATAAAAGAGGCGCTGATCGCCAAATATCGGCTGACACCTGAGGTATACCGAAAGAAGTTCCGACACCTCCAACGTGGCCCACATGATAGCTACAGTGATGTGGTGCAAGGACTCAGGACCCACTTTGACCAGTGGATCCATGGACTGTCCGTTGAAACCTTTGAGCAGCTACGGGACCTGATGATCAAAGACCAGTTCCTGCATCTCTGCCCAGCTGAGGTCAGACAGTTCATCCTGGACCGCGAACCAACGAACGCGGACAAAGCGGCGCAGATCGCCGACAACCACGAGGCCAACCGGAAGCCCGAGACGCGGAGGCCAGTCGCCACCAGCTGGAAAGGGGGTAAGCCAGCAACCAACCCCAATGCCCCAGCTAGCCGTCCCTCCGGAGGCCCTGTCCCTGTTGCCAACAACAGGCCGGCAACTGACAGTCGCCTGTGTCACCACTACCAGCGGCCTGGTCACTACTTTTACGCCTGTCCGAACAGGCCGAAGAACCCCCCAGCCAAGGCCCCCGGGCCCAACGCCTCTGTTCTTTTGGTGGGAGGTGTGGTTGGGAGGGCTGACGACAACGTTCAACCTGTTCAGGTGGGGGCCCGTCTTGCTACAGGCCTCAAGGACACCGGGGCTGAACGAACCCTCATCCGTCCTGGACTGGCGGCCCCTGAAGAGTTTGTTGAGGGGAAAACCCTGACTGTCACCGGGATTGGAGGCACCCGTTGTCCCTTGCCAGTGGCACGAGTTTATCTCGATTGGGGTGCTGGGAGCGGGTTGAGGGAGGTGGGAGTGTCTGAAAACCTGCCCACTGATGTTTTATTGGGGACTGACTTGGGGCGGATGGTTGCATACTACGTCCCTGACACCCTTCCCCAAACTGATAATAAGGGTAACGTTAACCCTGATGATGATGATGATGACGGGAAACTGAATGTGTTACCTGCTAATGCCTTGATGAGTAATGATGCAACTAACAACCATTCTTTCCCCAGGTACGATGCTGATGCTGATGTGAATGTACCAAAGCAAACTGATAACCATTCTTCTCCTAGGAAGGATGATGATGATGTTGATGTATCTGTGCCGACTGAACCCGTTAACCCTTTCTTTGAAGCGGTAGATGTGTCCACAGGTACCGAAGTGCTCAGCCCCGTCACCCTGCGGAGTGAGACGGCTGAGGAACCCCTGACAGGAGTAAGCAACGGTGCTCAAGGAAATGGGGAGGTGCATGGGGACCATGAGGAAGGTAATGCCATGCAGCTGACCAGTGCCACCGAGGAAGGTAACTGGCCCATAAGTAGCACTGCTCCTGAAGTGTTGGGGGTGGATGGGGAGGTAGAGCCCAAGCCAGCACCGGCTGGTGGGTCTGTAGAAATCCCCAGGGAGACAGCATACATAGCAGCTGTCACACGCAGTCAGAGTGCCCAGATCGCAGGTAACGCACTGTCTTCTGGACCCTCTGCTGCTACAGGAGAGACTGAACCAGAGGTGAACCCAGAGCCGGTTCCAGAGGGTCCCGAAGTCACTTCTGGCAGCCTCCAGCATGGAGTTCCAGGCTGCTCTGCACACAGACGCCAGCCTGGAGAAATTGAGAGGTCTCGCCGAGACGCCCACCTCCAAGTCTGATAAGGAGAGGGTGTTCTGGGAACGAGGAAGGTTGTACCGGGAGACAGTACCCGGAGATCCTAAAAGGAGTGGTTGAGGGAAAGACAGCTGGTCGTCCCCTATCAGTTCAGAACCGAGTTGTTGCGGATTGCCCATGAGATTCCACTCGCTGGACACTTGGGGATCAGCAAAACAAAGGCACGGCTGTCTCAACACTTCTATTGGCCCAAGATGGGGACAGATGTAACACACTACTGCCGCTCCTGTGCCACCTGTCAAAAAGTGGGTAAGGCGGGGCCTGCTCTTAAGGCTCCCCTTATTCCTTTGCCGGTGATAGAGGAGCCTTTCCAGAGAATCACGGTGGACATTGTAGGACCGCTGTCCGTCCCCAGCAGCTCCGGAAAGCGATACATTCTCACCGTGGTAGACTACGCTACCCGGTACCCAGAGGCAGTAGCTCTGTCTTCAACCAGGGCAGATAAGGTGGCTGACGCACTGGTGACCATCTTTTCAAGAGTAGGATTTCCCAGGGAGATGCTTACCGATCAAGGGCCCCAATTCATGTCTCGCCTAATGGAGGCTCTCTGTGAGAAAATGCAGGTGACGCAGCTGGTATCGAGTCCGTATCACCCACAGACTAATGGTTTGTGTGAACGTTTCAACGGTACCCTCAAACAGATGCTCCGCATACTGGTTGAGACCCAAGGGCGCGACTGGGAGTGGTACCTCCCACACCTGCTGTTCGCTTACAGAGAAGTTCCGCAGGCCTCGACCGGGTTCTCCCCCTTCGAGCTCCTGTATGGCAGGCGAGTCCGGGGACCCCTTGGGTTGATAAGAGAATCCTGGGAAGATGAGCCAACCCCACAGAAGTGTCCATCGTGGATTATGTCATGCGCTTCCGTGACAAGATGCAGACCTTGACGCAGTTGGTGCATGACAACATGACGCAGGCTCAGGCTGACCAGAAGCGCTGGTATGACCAGAACGCCCGGGAGCGGACCTACCAGGTGGGTCAAAAGGTCTGGGTGCTGGTCCCCGTACCAACGGATAAGCTTCAGGCAGCCTGGGAAGGCCCATACGTCGTCCACCAACAGCTCAACCCGGTCACCTACGTGGTCACGCTTGACCATGCTCGGGGTAGGCGCAAGGCCTTTCACGTCAACATGCTGAAGGCGCACTACGAACGTGAAGCTTGCGTCCTACCGGTCTGCAATCTGCCAGAGGATGGGGAGGAAGATCCCCTCCTGGACATGCTGGCCCAGGCCAAGGCCAATGGTTCCATTGAGGACATGGAGATAAGTGGTTCGCTCACCGTGTCCCAGCGGTTGCAGTTGATGGCCACCCTGAAACTCTTCAGGCCCGTGTTCACCAACCAACCGGGGAGGACGGAGTTAGCGGTTCATGAGGTGGACACCGGGAATCACGCCCCATTACGGCGAACACCCTATCGGATCTCTGAGACGGTGCAACAAGTCATGCGCCAAGAGATCAATGAGATGTTAAGGCTGGGGGTGATTCGACGGTCAAAAAGCGCGTGGGCTTCACCTGTAGTCCTCGTACCTAAAAAGGATCGAACCACCCGGTTCTGCGTGGACTACAGGGGGCTCAACGCCATCACAACCTCTGATGCCCACCCAATGCCGCGCATCGAGGATCTGCTCGAGCAGTTGACAAACGCCAACTACATATCCATCATGGATTTGAGTCGGGGATACTGGCAGATTCCCCTGAGCCCTGAGGCGCAGGAGAAATCCGCCTTTATCACCCCCTTTGGACTGTACGAGTCCACGGTCATGCCCTTCGGCATGAAGAATGCCCCTGCCACTTTCCAGCGGATGGTCAACCACCTGCTTCGTGGACTGGAGGAGTACGCAGTGGCGTACTTAGACGATATTGCCGTCTTCATTTCCACCTGGGAGGAACACCTTCAGCACCTCCAGGAGGTGCTCAAGCGTCTTCACCAGGCAGGCCTGACCATCAAGCCGGGGAAGTGCCAGATAGGCATGCGCAAGGTCCACTACCTGGGGCACCGGGTAGGCGGGGGTTCCATGAGTCCGGAGCCAGAAAAAGTGGACGCAATCGTGTCCTGGCCCACCCCCAGGACCAAGAAACAGGTGAAGTCCTTCTTGGGCACTGCAGGGTACTATAGGCGGTTCGTACAGGACTATAGCGCCCTTGCCAAACCCTTGACTGACCTCACCAAGCAGAGGCTACCCCAAACAGTCAACTGGACAGATGACTGTGAGGCGGCTTTCCAGGCTTTGAAAGCAGCCCTGTGCAACTCTCCAGTGTTGAGAGCAGTCGACAGCAGTCGCCCGTTTCTGGTACAGACCGACGCCAGCGAGTTTGGCCTCGGTGCTGTGCTTAGCCAGGTCGACTCGGGAGACCAAGAACACCCCGTGTTGTACCTGAGCCGGAAACTTTTGCCGAGGGAAGTGGCATACTCGACCATCGAGAAGGAGTGTCTGGCCATGGTGTGGGCACTGCAACGTTTGCAGCCCTACCTGTACGGGCGCGCCTTCACGGTGGTAACTGACCACAACCCTCTGAGCTGGTTGCACACAGTGCAGGGGTCTCGAGACCGGGCACCTATGTCACGTTGCCCTACAAATCGAGAGGACCGTCTCTGTTTTGGCCATCATACGGCATCATATTTATGTTAGGCCTCCCCCGCCCCAGCGGTCAGTATATCGGCCTTGGGCTTTGGCCTTCCAGTCAAAGTCCGTCCGCGTCACCAGACACTTTTTTGTCTCCACACTTTCCCTGTCTGCTCCATCCCCCGACTTTTCTCTCCACGACCGTCTCTCCTGGTTGGTACAGTCAGAAGTCCCACTTACAGTCGTGTCAACTGTCTGGCCTGAGTCTGACCCATTTAGTATCGCACCGGAGCTAAGGTCTTTCAGTTTCATACTGCCAGTAGAACTGCCCCTTGCAAATTTTTGATGTCCTTGACAGTCTTCGGCTATCTGCTATTTCACTATTTGGAAGAACCCTTCGGGTCTTAATATCTTGGGTTGAAGGCTGCCGCCATCTGATGTTCCGCATCGCTTTATTGATCTGCAGTCGGTCATGTCTCAACTGCTCTGTTTCCTGCAGGTATGTTACTCGATATTCTAGGAGCAACCGAAAGTTCCTAAGGCTTTCCATGGGGCCAACCACAATGATGGGAATCATGCCCTCTTCACCAGATACCTGGACTTCACCATCAGGAGGGATCCTCACCCTCGCCAAACCGGAGATATCCACAAGGTTTTGCATCACTTTACCAAGCCTTCCAACGACTCAATTCAATTCAAAGAAGCTTTATTGGCAGGACTAAATACACATTAGTTTTGCCAAAGCAAGTGTACAAAAGGGAATAGGGATAGGGACTGTAGGGATGTTGGGTAGGGGTTGTAGGAAAGGTGGGTGGGGGCAGATCCAGGGAGGGGCTATAGAAGTCCATGGCATAGGGAAGGTGGATGGGGGCAGATCCAGGGTGGGGCTATAGAAGTCCATGGCATAGGGAAGGTGAATGTGGGGCATGGGGCAGATCCAGGATGGGGGCTGTAGAAGTCCATGGCATATCATAGTTCTCTTTCTCGCAGCCTATGGCATGCACTCACATATTGCGCTGCTATCTCCACTGCTCTCTCTTCTTCCGCCAGCAGGATATATGTTTTCTCTTCCTCCTTCATGGTGATGAAATCCGGAAAGAGATGTGAGAGTCTCCTGAAGTGTGTCCCTCACTGCTGAGTATTTGGAGCAGTGTAGCAGGAAGTGGGTCTCATCCTCCAGGGCCTCCTGGTCACAGTATTGGCACAGTCTTTCCTCCCTGTGCTTGTAGCTCTGCCTGTGTCGGCCGACCTCAATGACCAGACTGTGGGCACTGAATCTATACCGACTCAGGATCTTGCGGTCTCTGGGGTCCGGGAGTTTCTCCAGGTATGGCGCCAGTCTGTAGTCTCTCTGTAGACTCTGGTACATGGTCAGTTTCTGTGAGCTGATGATGTTGTTCGTCCAGTCACTTATGTACCTCTCCTGGCCTTCGTCTATCATCTTCCTGATTCTGGCTTTTGTCAGGTTGTTGTGATTGGTGTTTTGGTCAGGTTGGATTTGGGTGGGCTGTTCCGAAGGTCCTGGTGTGATGTACAATGTCTGTGAGGTATGGGGTTTTGTCCACAAAATATGATGTTTTCTGTTGTAACTTTCCAGAAAGATCCGGCAGATATGACAATCCAGGCTGCTAGCTCTGCAGCTTCATCCCTCCTCCCTTCACACACACACACAGAGCAGTGCCACCCCCCCTCCTCTACAGCCTGTGTTCGCACTAGTAATAGGAGACCCCCCTGCTGCTACAACCATTTGTTTCCTTCTCTCCTCTTCAGAGCGGGAAAAACTTCTTTGTTTGAAACGAATAAAACTATGAGAGACTATACCATAAGAACCAAATACCCTAGAGATATGAAAATCACATTTTTGTAATCCGGGCGGTCACAGCGTCGCTGCCGTGGTTCTGGCGAAGCATAATCCTTTCAGAACCTGAGATATGTGTTCCAGCTAAACGGTGTATCAGAACTACTGCATATTTGGTCTTGAATTATTGTACTCAACAAATCACAACCAATGATGCCCTATATGTGTCTGTGCGGGCTGCCCCCACGGAGTTATGATTAGTATAAGTTTTCTAGTGTAATTCTACATCCAAAGGAGAGAGGTGGGATTAACCCAGCATGCATCTCTCCGTGATGTCACATAGCAAGTCTATAAAGCATTTCCTGGACAAAACCAGAGCAGAACAGCTCAAGTCGTCGTGCTAGAAAGACCCAGATGAGCGGAGAAGTGCAGCTCCGCCTCCACCCACCTTAGCCGCATGGTCTGCCTAAGGAACAATATGGAACTGTGAGTGTACTCTCTTTGTTTTCTCCACTTTTATTTTATACCTGTACTGTACATATTTTATGTCTCAATTTTATAGCAACTTTTATCTGTAATCACTGTCCTCTTTCGGAAAATAAATGAAATAATTATTTAGATCTGTCTCTATGCTCTAAGACTCGAACTATACGCCTTTGATAGATAATCGCTACTAATTCAAGGGGTTTGCCACGGACCCTCTTAATTTAACACTGTGAATTAAGTAACCGTGACTGGTGGCAGCGCGTTGTGTACGGCTATTGCGGCTTGCTGGCAGTCTAGAAGGGTCTTATATAGCTGAATAAGGGTCTGCGGCACCAGCATTCATAATTCCCTTACTGCAGAAGCCTAATTGCCGGTTCACAACAGGCAGCCCGTCCGGCGACCAATTATCCTAGGTGCAGTTCCCTGACTGACCTGAGGGTAAGGGGGGCGCCGGGGAGCTGCAAGTTCCAAAGTGGAACTGAGAAAGTGGGATATACATAAATCCCCTCAGTACTTGGAAGATTGATAGCAGTGGTGGGGCATCCAAATTAAACTCCCCCTGCGTCAAATTGTAGAGCGAGATTAGCTTGCTGGATATTTTTGGTCACATGGTGCCAGTGTTGGGATAACTAAGATAAGCCCCACTGCGCCTGTGATAGCCGTGTGCCGGCATTGTGTCACGCCCCTCCGTCCGCTGATACACCAGTGTCAGGGGTGGGATTGTGACATAGTGGTGACACAGGGGCCGCTGTCCGTCGCATTTTGGTGGCCGCGGGACCCCCGTTAGTGTCGCCCGTAAGTGGACGAACGGCGGTGGGCTGTTCGTCACACCTGGTTTTTCTGTTTCACCTACATGTGTCAGGGCTTTATGGTGATGGGAGCTTGGATTGCTCCTTTGTAGGTGAGCCCGGAATGACAGTGCCCTCTTTAGAACCGTTAGGTGTAGAGGGAATCTGCCCAGCTCGGCCCCGCAAGCACTGTTGGAGGTGCTCCGATGGACTTGGAGAAGGTGCTTGCAGAATTCCAGGTGGAATATTTCTGTTGGGCTGGAATCCCACCTTGACCAGTCTGGGTAGGTGTGAGGGCCCCAGACTTCGCTGCCATACAGGAGGATTGGGGCGATGATAGAGTCGAAGATTTTTAACCAGACCCTCACTGGTGGCTTCAGATGGTGGAGTTTCCTTCGGATGGCATAGAAGGTTTTGCTGGCCTTGTCTTTCAGGGTCTGTATGGCTTGTTTGAAGCTCCCTGACCGGTGAATCTCTAGGCCCAGGTAGGTATATTTGTCCGTTCCTGTAAGGGCGCAGTTGCTGAGGACAAATGAAGGGTGCTGGTCTGATTTTCTCTTTCTCTTCTGGAACACCATGATGTTGGTTTTCTTTAGGTTGACCGGTAGAGCCCAGGTGGAGCTGAAAATCTCTAGGATTTTCAGGTTGTCGTGGAGGCCTTTCTCGGTTGGTGACAGAAGCAGCAGGTCATCTGCGTACAGCAGGAATTTCACCTGCGCGTCGTGGAGGGTGAGACCTGGTGCTGTGGAAGATTCCAGAGCGGTGGCCAGCTCGTTGATGTAAATGTTGAAGAGGGTTGGGCTTAAGCTGCAGCCTTGTCTGACTCCCCGGCTCTGCTGGAAATAGGCCGTTCTTCTGCCGCTCACACTCACACTGCAGAGGTTCTCGGTGTAGGAGCTTTTGATAACATCGTAGGTCTTTCTTCCTATTCCACTCTCCAGCAGTTTCAGGAATAAGCCTGGGTGCCACACCGAATCAAAGACCTTTTTAAAGTCCACGAAACAGGCGTATATCTTCCCGTTCTTGGTATTGTGCATGTGGCTCTGAATGAGGCTGTGCAGGGTGTAGATGTGGTCGGTAGTGCGGTGGTTTGGCATGAACCCTGCTTGGCTCTTGCTGAGGACGTTGTGCTCGGTGAGGAAACTGAGGATCCTCTTGTTCAGGATGCTGTTGAATAGTTTTCCCAGGTTGCTGCTGACACATATGCCTCTGTAGTTGGCTGGGTCATACCTGTCCCCATTCTAGTGGATGGGTGTGATGAGGCCTTGATTCCAGGTATGAGGGAAGTAGCCGGCACTTAGCACAATATTGAAGAGTTTAACCATTGCGGCCTGTATTTCTGATGGGCTGTACTTCAGCTTTTCTGGTAGGATTCCGTCCAGGCCACAGGCTTTTCTACATCTTATGGAAGAGATTCTCTCTGCTACTTCCTGTAATGTAATAGGTGCATCCACGGGGTTTTGGAAATTTTTTACTTTTTCCTCCATTGCTTTTAGTTTTGCCATTATGCTTTCCTGTTCATGGCTTAGTTCTTCCTTTGGAATGTCTTTATAGAGGTCTCTGAAGTACTGGAGCCAGATGTTGCCATTTTGGATATGGATGTTGTTTTTCTTGTCTTTTGTGCCCATGTGGTTCCATAGTTCCCAGAAGGAGTTGTCTTGGAGGGCATCTTGGAGTTGGTTAAGCTTGATAGAGATGTAACTCTGCTTCTTCCTCCTGAGGATGGTTTTGTACTGCCTTTGTATGGTTTCATAGGCTTCCCTCAGACCCAGGTTGTTGGGGTCTCTGTGTTTCTTGTTTGAGGCTGTTCTCAGGGTCTTCCGTGCGGCTTTACATTCTCTGTCAAACCATCCGTTGATCTGTTTTTCTTTTGGTCTGTTGTAGATTGACTTTTTTAAGGTCGGACAGTCTGGCCATTGCATAGAATATATTGTTGAGGTCTTTTGCAGCTTGACTCACTCCCTTTGGGTTAGGCTGGTATTCGTAGTTGTAGAAGTGGTGGAGCATCCGCTGTATTTCAGGTCTGCTGGGAGCCTCTTTATACTTTAATACCGACATTTTTTGCCATTTATAGGATGGAGGGCGGGTGAAGAGGCCGCTCTGCTGTGGCTTTTGAGTGGATGGTTTCTCTGTAGATTTCAAGTACAGAAGAAGTTGGCTGTGGTCTGACAGGTGCGTTTGTGGGGAGACTATGAAGGCGCTGATATTTGCCAGGTTCATATCTGTAATGGCATAATCTACTACACTTCTCCCTACATGGGAGTATAGTGTACACCTCCCTAAGGAGTCTCCTTTGGTTCGTCCGTTAAGAATATGAAGTCCTAAGCTTCTTCATATGTTCAGGAGCTTTTTACCACTTTTGTTGACTGTACTGTCATAGCTGTTTCTCTCTGTGAGTACTGAGTCTTGGCCGTCATTCTCTGCTCCAAATATGTAGATGTTCCCATACGTGGTCAGGAAGTCGTTTTCTCTCCCTGTTCTTGCAGTGAGGTCTCCAAAGATGAGAACTTTGCCCAGGGCCTGATAGTGGGCGGCTTCTCTTTGTAAGATCTCGAAGCAGTCTGGATTGAAGTAGAGTGACTCTGGTGGTGGTATATAGGTGACGACTCTCTCCACCAGATATTTGGGTACCGGAATTACATCTTCCCCCAAGCCCAGACGATTCTTAGCTTCCCTTGCCAGCTCTAGACTTCGAGCAGCTTTCACATTACTCCGCCTGAACATCTGTTTAGCGTGGAGACATTACAGATGCATATCTGTCAGGACAGCTACCCACTTTGCTGTGTCTCCCCTGGTTGATAGTACCACCGATTGCCGAGTCTCAGGTGCCCATTGCACCCTACACGCTTTGACTGCCTTTTTAAAAGCCTCATGCACCCCTTCACGGGTACAGGCTTCTTGCATGTCTTCAGGTACGTGAATCACGCACTTGAAGGTCGTGGGCTTGTTCTCTTCCTGGACTGAAGGCCCGGCTTTACAGTTGTCTTGACCGGATGACTGCCTTGTTCAGCTCTTAGCTCAAAATCTTCATGAGATTTTACCCTTTTCAAGATCCTTTGTCGAGATGGGCACTGGCAGTTCTGTTTTGTTATCACTTGGGCTCGGCAGCTGTAAGTCTTTGTCCACCAACTTCTTTTCCCGCAGCAGACCTCTTACTGCTTCTTTGAGCACTTCCACATCTTCTCTGAGGGTCTTATTCATACTTTGCCATGTTGACAGGTGACCTCTGAGCTCAGAGACTTCCTTCTCCAGCTCATCCACTCTGTGCTCCCTTTCTAACTTAGGAGCGACAGTCACCCCCGGAGTCTGAGTCACCCCCATCAGCAGAGTGAACCCTCCATTTACCCTCTAACCGTGTGTCCGCTCCAGTCGTCTTATCTACCAGCTCACCATCAGTCATTCTGTGGAGCAAGTCACGAGACATCAGGTCCGTAAGTTGGGCAGACGCACCCTTTCCTCCGGTCACTCCTACATCTGACCTGTCCACTTTAGGAGGCGTCACCGTCACAACGTATGCCAGCCCAACAGAAGAGAGGTCTCCATCCTCCTGCTGTAGAGGAACTCCCCTCTCCCTCAAGCCGGAGAACAGTTTAGAGTCCCGGCCTATAACCACTGGACAGGACAGATTCGGGACTATCGCGACATCCTGTCCCGCAATTTCCCAGCCTGTCTCAAAGTCTACCCTGGCCACTGGACAATCCTTAGTGCCCCCGTGGTTGCAAGTAACCCCAACCTTTCTGCCGGGTATCTCAGGAGCAACCCTCACTAGAGTCACCGGGCTCCCAGGGTCGACCAGACCAACTACAGCTTCGTTATTTATCTGGAGGCCACACCCCCGTAGCATCGTGCTGGGTGGGTAGTTCACCAGGCAGACTGGACAGACATAGGACATTTGCCCATGGCAACAGTTCATCTGTCCCACCCCTTTTAGGTCAGGATGCTCCTCCCACTTTTGGGCCACTATCTACTTTCTGGATTTCCCCATGTCCCCTCTACAGGCCCGAGATCATACAATAGAGTTTATGTTTTCTCGGGCTTGTACTGGCCCTTTAAGCACGAGACCACACCAGCTCCTGCTGGCACTGCCACAGCTCCTGCTGTCACCAATCACCGGAACATCTGGCTGCCGATCACAAGCAGCTGCTGGTGTCACTGCAGCTCCTGCTGTGCTGTCTTCGTGGACCCGCCGATCCACAGCAATCTTCGTAACCCTGTCGAGTTACCGCTAGACGCTTGTCACCTTTGTGACCCCAATGAGCCACTGCAAGCTGCCTTGAAAAAAAAACTTTGTGACCCCGCCGAGTCACAGCAACACCTTCAGCTTTATAGATAAAGAGAAAAAAAACCACATACACAGTCTCTCACTGACCCCGGTCAGTACAACATGGACTCCTGTCCGTTACCTGCTGGTGTTGGCCACACAGGTTCCCGGGTACCTCTTATCCACAGTGGCACCCTATAGCCACTCCTCATACAGTCTTTCCCTGACCCCGGTCAGCATACCACAGACTCCTGTCTGTTACCTGTTGGCCACACAGGTTCCTGGATGTCTCTTCTCCTCAGAGGTATCCCACAATTTATCAACAGTCTCTTTCTCTGACCCCGGACAGCATCACACAGATTTCACGACCGTTACCTGACGGCCAAGCAGGTTCTATGATCCCTCTACCGCAGAGGTATCCTGTACACATTTCTCTCATTGACCCCGGTCATCATAACTCACGGTTTTCAAGACCATCTGCTCTCCTGGCTCAGAGTTGCCAGCACTGCAACATGTACTTCTTAGAACCATTGCTCCTAGCAACCGAATTTGTGGACCTCGTCCGTTGCCCCTAGCAACAAGGCTACAACAGTGCCCTTAGCATTCTCCACCAATTGTAAGGTAGCACTTCACTGAGTGTATTGGGGGACACTCACTTGGCTACAGATAAACCAGGTCCAGCACAGGCTTTTCTCATAAATCAGTCCATGTGGTTTATTATACACGGGATAAACCAAGGCAGCATGAAGAAAACGGTAACAGTCTTACAGCAGACCAAACGAATGTTCATAATGGAGCTTCGCTCCCTTAGCCCTGTGTTCACACAGGCTGTGCTTTGTCCAGCAATCAGGCTCTACAGTCTCACAGTTAATTCCCCCTGTCCAGGGTTACCTCTTAGTTGCTTCTCGCTGCGGCCGTCCATTTCCTGCTGGGGACTGTCCGATACACACAGGCCATTACACACAGGCCTCACCCGGTCAGCGGCCTCCGCATGTGCGCTTCAGGAAGGCAGCACACCTTCTAGCACGTCGGCCTTCCGGGACCTTCCACATGGACCAATCAGACCCATGCACACACTCTCATGTGACCTACCCTGGTCACATTATATGGTCCATAGCCACGCCCACCGGATCACATGACTATGACCTCATTGCTGGTCCTATTTTAGACACCCAGCCATACACACATATATACAGGCTTACTATGGGCGTTTAGACACACGGCTTCCTTGATACACTGTAACAAAAACCTCAGCAGTACCTCTGCTGATTAACACACATTCAAGATTCCATTCCAGGGCCACCCACCCTGGGATACATAACAGTCATTTACCATCCTATCTCCATTACCACAATGGATATGCCTGTGTGTATGACCCATACAGCTCCCCCTAGCTGTCACAGCGGTCACTGCACCACACCTGATATAAATGCTCAGCGTAGATCGCCGGATAAATGTAATCCCAAAAGTCCCCACTCAGGTCCGTCACCTGTCAATGGAAATATAGGGGGCTTCATTGTTACTTGTAATACAAAAAGCGCTATGGCTCCTTGCCCCCTAAAGAAATCCAGCAAATTTTGTGCTCGCATATCCAAATGCCCTTTCTGAGCCCCACAGTGTGCCTAAGGCTAGTTTCACACTTGCTTTTTTTTGCAGCGCGTTTTTCCCGCAAAAAAACGCATTGAAAAAACGCATACAAAAGCATACAACTGCTGCGTTTTTTTCAAGCATTTTTATGAGCATGCATGAAAAAAACGCAGCGTTTTTATGCGTTTGTATGCGTTTTTAGTGCGTTTTTACCGCGTTTGCGTTTTTTTCCAACATTTTTAGGTGGCCCCTCACACTACCCAAACCATGACTTTACTAACCCTAACCCTGACCCTAACCCTAACCCTAACCCTGACCCTAACCCTAACCCTGACCCTAACCCTTAACCAAATCATACTTAACCCTAACCCAAACCCTAAACCCTAACTAACCCTAACCCTAACCCTAACCCTGACCCTAACCCCAACCCTAACCCTGACCCTGACCCTAACCCTAACCCTAAACCCCCTTAACTAACCCTAACTCTAACCCAAACCCCTAAATTCCATGGTTAAAAAAAAAAAACGCATATGCAAAAAAACGCATACATGAGCATGCCAGTGCGCACATATGCGCATCCATAGGCTATAATGGCCTTTTTTAGCGCAAAACGTGCGCATATGTGCGCATGCGCTTTTTTGCAGGGCCAAAAAATGCAACATGCTGCGTCTGGAAAATACAAACGCACACCCCAAAAAAACGCAGCGCATGAAAATCGCATACATGCGCTTACAAGCGCGCAGGTATGCGCACCCATGTTAAATATAGGGGAAAAAACGCATGCGCACATATGCGTTTTTTTCCAGCGCTAAAAAACGCAAATGTGAAACCAGCCTTAACCACATATAACGTCTACATGTTTGGCAGTTCTGTAGCGATGAGAGCACATTTAATTTACAGGTGCATGTCTCCTGAAGCATGAGCTAGACATAATTTTTTGGGCACTACAACGTACTGGGTACTGCAATGTACGGGCACTTCAATGGCAGATTTACAATTTTCACTTAGCATCATCCACTGTTGCTTGTTTCTGGAAAACCCAATGGAGTCAAAATCATCACTACATCTGGAGATAAATTCCCAGAGGGGTGTAATTTTCAAAATGGGGTCACTTGAGGGGTGATTCTGCTCTTATGGCATTTAGGGACTCTGTTTATGGAGTTTACAAATTACTCTACAAAAATTTGTTCTCCAAGAATAAAATAGCGCTCTGTCCCTCCTGAGTCTCGTTGTGTGGCTAAACAGTACTGTACAGCCGCATATGGTTATTTTCACAATCAGCAGAAATTGTGTGACACATTTTGGTGCCATTTACCTGTGTGAAAATGTAAAATCTGGGGCTAAAACAACATTTTTGTGGTAAAAATGTAATTCTTTTTTCTTCACTGCCCAATGGTATGAAATTCTGTTAAGCATCGATGAGTTCAAGGTGCTCATCACACCTCTAGATAAGTTCCTTGAATGGGGTAGTTTTCAAAATGGGGTCACTTGTGTGGGGTTTCCCTGTTCCCCGGAATAGTTCTGATGGTGAAGACGCCAAGGTCACGTACCTTGCCTTAGCTCCTGAATCTGCCCTCAGTCTGTACCCTTCCCCTACCGAGAGAAGAAGGCAGTAGTAGTGTAGTGTAATACACCAACCAGACTAACAAGGTAATGCAAACAGGGATAAAGGAAAATACCAATCATACAAAAATACTCACACAAATAACAAATGTAAACACTAGAGAGTGAAGGATGGGGAAAAACCAACGTAGGAGAAGAAGGGGATTAGCACACACCCAAGACCTTGCAACAGTCACAGATAAATCCACCAAATGCCTTCTCAAAAAACTACAACAAACCACCATCTCCTAACCATGCAGCATAAGCTATCTCACCAAGGCCCAGATTATATCGGGCTTGGGAGTGGCAAACAGTGAACATCTGAGAGCCATGGATCCCGGTGATTCTGACACTGTTTTCTCGTGACATATTGTATTTCATGTTAGTGGTAAAATTTCATTGATATAACTTGCATTTATTTGTGAAAAAAAACTGAAATTTGGCGAAAATTTCGCAATTTTCCAACTTTGAATTTTTATGCCCTTAAATCACACAAAAAACTTAATAAATAACATTTCACATATGTTTACTTTACATCAGCACAATTTTGGAACCAAAATTTTTTTTGTTAGGAAGTTATAAGGGTTAAAAGTTGACCAGCGATTTCTCATTTTTGCAATACCATTTTATTTTTACGGACCACATCACATTTGAAGTCACGTTGAGGGGTCTATATGATAGAAAATACCCAAAAGTGACACCATTCTAAAAATTGCACCCCTCAAGGTGCTCAAAACCACATTCAAGAAGTTTATTAACCCTTCAGGTGCTTCACAGGAATTTTTTGAATGTTTAAAAAAAAAAATGAACATTTACCTTTTTTTCACAAAAAAATTACTTCACGTCCAATTTTTTTTATTTTACCAAGGGTAACAGGAGAAATTGGACTGCAAAAGTTATTGTGCAATTTGTCCTGAGTACGTTGATACCTGATATGTGGGGGGGGGAACCACTGTTTCGGCGCATGGCAGAGCTCAGAAGGGAAGGAGCGCCGTTTGACTTTTTCAATGCAAAATTGGCTGGAATTCAGATCAGACGCCATGTCACGTTTGGAGAGCCCGTGATGTGCCTAAACAGTGGAAACCCCCCACAAGTGACCCCATTTTGGAAACTAGAGCCCCCAAGGAACTTATCTAGATATGTGGTGAGAACTCTGAACCCACAAGGGCTTCACAGAAGTTTATAACGTACAGCCGTACAATTAAAAAAATCATATTTTTTCCACAAAAATGATCTTTTCACCCCCAATTTTTATTTTCCCAAGGGTAACAGGACCCTGAAAGTTATTGTACAATTTATCCTGAGTACGCTGATACCCCATATGTGGGTGTAAACTAGGCGCATGGCAGAGCTCGGAAGGGAAGCAGCGCCATTTGACTTTTTTGGCTGGAATTGAGATTGGACGCCATGTTGCGTTTGGAGAGCACCTGATGTGCCCAAACAGTGGAAACCCCCCAATTCCAACTCCAACCCTAACCCAAACACACCCCTAACCCTAATCTCAGCCCTAACCCTAGCCCTAACCCTAGCCCTAACGGGAAAATGGAAATAAATAAAAAAAAATGTATTTTATTATTTTTCCCTAACTAAGGGGGTGATAAAGGGGGGATTGATTTACTATTTATGGCGGGTTTTAATGTTTGGAAGCTGCCACACGCTAAAAGACGCTTTTTATTGTAAAAATAGTTTTTGCATCACCACATTTTGAGAGCTATAATTTTTCCATATTTTGACCCACAGAGTCATGTTAGGTCTTATTTTTTGCAGGACGAGTTGATGTTTTTACTGGTACCATTTTCGGGCACGTGACATTTTTGATCGCTTTTTATTCCGATTTTTGGGAAGCAGAATGAACAAAAACCAGCGATTCATGAATTTCTTTTGGGGGGTGCGTTTACACCGTTCCGCGTGCGGTAAAATGGATAAGCGGTTTTATTCTTCGGGTCAGTACGATTACAGTGATACCTAATTTATGTCCTTTTTTATGTTTTGGCGCTTTTATGCAATGAAAACAATTTTATATATAAAAAATAATTATTTTTGCATCACTCTGCGAGCTATAACTTTTTTATTTTTTCACTGATGACGCTGTATGGTGGCTCGTTTTTTGCGGGACAAGATGACGTTTTCAGTGGTACCATGTTTATTTATATCTGTCTTTTTGATCGCGCGTTATTGCACGTTTTGTTCAGCGATACGATAATAAAGCATTATTTTTTGCTTTGTTTTTTATTTTTATTTTTTAAGGGGTTCGCTAAAGGGGTTAACTAATGGGACACGGCGATACTATATATGTGTACTTTTATTGTTTTGTTTTTCCAGAAAATGAATTTATTAGGGAATATTTTTTTTTAATTTATTTAGCAATTTTTTATAAATTTGTACTTTTTTTTTTTAATTTTATTACACTGTCCCAGGGGGGACATCACTGTCATGTGTGAGATTGCTGATCTGACACATCACAGATCGCTGTGACATCAGCGATCTGACACAGGCGCTGCACAGGCTTCCTCACGCCTGCGCTCTGCAGGCAGTGAGGAAGCCGGCTCCCTGCAGGCTCCCGAAGATCCCCGCCACCATATTGGATCCGGGGACCTGCAGGGAAGGAGGCCCCCGCAGCAGCGCTGCACACTGCGCTGCTGCGCGGGTCTCAGGGAAGCACGGAGGGAGCCCCCTCCCTGCCGATGCTTCCCAAAACCCCCGGTACACTGCGATCGTGTTTGATCGCAGTGTGCCAGGGGTTAATGTGCCGAAGCAGTCCGTGACCGCCCCTGACACATAGTGCCGGGTGTCAGCTGTGATAATCAGCTGACACCCGGCCACAATCAGCGGCGCTCCCCCGTGAGTGCCGCTGATCGCTATGATGTACTATCCCGTCCTTGGGAATTAAGTCCCAGGGTACATGGATGGGATAGTACGTCATATGTCAGAAAGGGGTTAATGAATGAAAGCTTCCAAGAGCACTCAACTGAGCAAATTAACCCGTGCACTGCTAAAAGACACCAGCGCCATTTAATAAGAAGGAGAAGTGCTTCTAATCAGTGCAGGAAAAAAAGAAATCAGACGCTGCTGTCTTTTGGTTCCTTTCTGTCGCAGTAAACCCATGACTCCAATTTTGCGTTCCAAAAGTCAAATGGTGCTCCCTCCCTTCCAAGCCCTGTCTTGTGCCCAAACAGTAGTTGTCCTCCACATGTGGGGTCTCTATTGGTGTACTCAGGAGAAACTGAACAACAAATGGTACAGTGCATTTTCTCATGTTAGCCTTGTAAAAATGCAAAATTTTGGTGTTAAAGCTACATTTTTGTTGGAAAAGGTAAAATTTTCATTTTTTCTTCCACATAAACTTATTGAATGTGGTTTTGATCTCTTTGAGGGGGGTATTAATTTTTTAAATATTGTAATTTTGAATTTCATTATTTGCACTTTCCCACTGTGACAAAGTCACTAGCAAAGATCTGGAGGGGAGATACATCTCACTGAGGCTATTAGCTTCAGTGATTTGAAACCCACAAGTTTGCTCCAGCACACTATGTGTTGAGAGGAGTTAATCGTCCATTTTAAGGGCTGAGTTCTGTGGACCACCATAGAGCGGGTGCGAGGTTGTCCACCTTATCTCCAACCCAGGATGTGGGCTGGGGTTTAACCCCTTTACCCCCAAGGGTGGTTTGCATGTTAATGACCAGGCCAATTTTTACAATTCTGACCACTGTCCCTTTGTGAGATAATAGCTCAGGAACGCTTCCATGAATGCCGGTGATCCCGACACTGTTCTATCGTGACATATTGTACTTCATGACAGTGGTAAAATTTCTTTGATGTGAACAGAGAAGTATGTCATATAAAATAGTTAATAAATAACATTTCCCACATGTCTACTTTACATCAGCACAATTTGAGAACCAAAATTTTTTTTTATTAGGAAGTTATAGTGGTTAAAATTTTACCAGCGATTTCTCATTTTTACAACACCATTTTTTTAGTGACCACATCACATTTGAAGACACTTTGCGGGGTCTATATGATAGAAAATACCCAAAACTGACACCATTCTAAAAACTGCACCCCCCAAGGTGCTCAAAACCACATTCAAGAAATTTAATAACCCTTCATGTGCTTCACAGGAATTTTTGGAATGTTTTAAAAAAAATGAAAATTTAACTTTTTTTCACAAAAAATGTATTCAGATCCAATTTGTTTTATATTACCAAGTGTAATAGGAGAAATTGGACCCCAAAAGTTGTTGTACAATTTGTCCTGAGTACGCTGACACCCCATATAGTATGCAGGTAAACAACGGTTTGGGCGCTTGGCAGAGCTCGGAAGGGAAGGAGTGGCGTTTGACTTTTTAATGCAAAATTGGCTGGAATTGAGATCGGACGCCATGTCGCTTTTGAAGAGTCCCTGATGTATCTAAACAGTGGAAATCCCCCACAAGTGACACCATTTTGGAAATTAGACCCCCTAAAGAACTTAGGCTGGTTTCACATTTGCGTTAAAACAACGCTGCGCCCTGCGTCGTTAAGCCCCGCCCCGAGCCGGCTCCCTGCCCGCCCCACCCGGGATCATCGCCTACTTTCGCATTTGCACGCATGCGATCGGCGCACCCTATCTTTAGCATAGGGTGCGCAGATCATGCGCTGCCAGTGTGAAAGTAGCATGCTGCGCACTTTTGACGGTGCGCCGTGCGCGCCGAAATGCAACATGCTGCATTTCGGCGCGCACGGCGCACCGTCAAAAGTGCGCAGCACGCTACTTTCACACTGGCAGCGCATGATCTGCGCACCCTATGCTAAAGATAGGGTGCGCCGATCGCATGCGTGCAAATGCGAAAGTAGGCGGTGATCCCGGATGGGGCGGGCAGGGAGCCGGCTCGGGGCGGGGCTTAACGACGCAGGGCGCAGCGTTGTTTTAAAGCAAATGTGAAACCAGCCTTAGCTAGATGTGTGGTGAGCACTTTGAACCCCCAAGTGCTTCAGAGAAGTTTATAATATAGAGCCGTAAAAATAAAAAATCTTATTTTTTTCACAAAAATGATATTTTCGCCCCCAATTTTTTATTTTCCCAAGGGTAACAGGAGAAATTGGACCCCAAAAGTTGTTGTGCAAATTGTCCTGAGTATGCTGATACCCTATATGTGGGGGTAAACCACTGTTTGGGCGCATGGCAGAGCTCGGAAGGGAAGGAGCACCATTTGATTTTTCAATGCAAAATTGGCTGGAATTGAGATCGGACGCCATGTCGCGTTTGAAGAGCCCCTGATGTGCCTAAACAGTGGAAACCCCCCACAATTAACACCATTTTGGAAGGTAGACCCCATAAGGAACTTATCTAGATGTGTGGTGAGCACTTTGAACCACCAAGTGCTTCACAGAAGTTTGTAATGTAGAGGAATAAAAAATAAAAAAAAATTTTTTCACAAAAATGATCTTTTCACCCCCAATTTTTTATTTTCCCAAGGGTAACAGGAGAAATTGGACCCCTAAAGTTGTTGTGCAATTTATCCTGCGTATGCTGATACCCCATATTTGGGGGTAAACCACTGTTTGGGCGCATGGCAGACTTTTTCAATGCAGAATTGGCTGGAATTGAGATCAGACGCATGTCGCATTTGGAGAGCCCCTGATGTGCCTAAACAGTGGAAACCCCGCAATTCTAACTCTAACCCTAACCCCAACACACCCTTAACCCTAATCCCAACCCTAACCACAAACCTAACCCTAATTCCAACCCTAACCCTAATCCCAACCCTATCCCCAACTTTAGCCCGAACCCTAACCCTAACTTTAGCCCCAACCCTAACCCTAATAGGAAAATGGAAATAAATACATTTTTTTTCCCGGAGGCCACTGCATCGCAGCAATGGAGCTGCGGGGGCCTCCAGGCTTTGACGAAATGCTGGTAGAGCCCCCACGCTGCAAAAAGAGGAGCCAGAGCCGCCTCCACCGCCCCCCCAGCACAGAGAGCCACACAGAGCACCGCTGCCGCAATGAGGTAATAGAGACACTTCACTTACACCTTCCCAGTGAGGCGCCCCCTCACCTCATCATCGGAACCATTCCCCCCACCATATGCAGATTGCTCCGTGCTCACCCTATAAGACGACACCCGGCGTATAAGAAGACCCCTGACTTTTGAGAAGATTGTCAGGAACACCGCACTGAACTTGCTCACTGAGCCAGTGCACGTGTCCAGAGTAAAGCGAACTGTGCTCAAAGATACCTGTGGAGCGGGCAGCAGCCGAGTAGGTGCATACTTCAGAACAGCAGGACCTGAAGCACGTAACTGCTGGGGGCGTGGCCTAAACTCCAGAGAGCTAGGAGCTGCAAGAGAACTCCTAGCAGGGTAACTGCGAGACAAAGTTACCAAGGGGCATAGACAGGTAGGATAGTCAGGACATAGCCAATGAGTCATACACAGAGATAGCTGCAAGGTACAAGAGGGGAGAGCAGAGAGTAGTCAGATCACAGGCAACGAGTCATACACAGAGAGGGTAGCGCAGTACAGAATCAACAGGCAAACTCACAACGGGGAACAGAACCGGGTCAGAACCATATAAACAAGCTTTAACAACGAACAGGCACACAGAGGTCACCACACTTGGCCAAAGGCAAAAGTATAACTGACAGGGATTGGAGCTTCCCAGGGGTTTAAGAAGCTCTCCCAGAACCAAAGAGAGGCCACAATCATTAACCCCAGGTGTGCAGGTCAAAACCTGCACTGAGCTCCAGACATTAACCCCTGACATGCAGCTCAAAAACCTGCACTGGAATCATGACAGTACCCCCCTCTCAAAGAGGGGCCTCTGGACCCCCAGGCTTCCCCGGGCACTTGGCATGGAAAGCCCGAACCAGGCGATCTGCATGTACAGAGCGAGAAGGGACCCATGAGCGCTCCTCTGGTCCACCCGCCAAGAGTCCACAATATGTCCGACCTCATACTCCAATTGACGCTTCACCAGCACTGGAGGAACAACAGGCTCGGAGTCCTCTTTGACAGACCCTACGGATTTCAACAGAGATTTATAGAACACATTGGATATTTTTAAGGAGGCGGGGAGACGCAACCTATATACCACTGGGTTGACTATCTCCATAATCTCATATGGACCAATGAACTTTGGTCCCAACTTAGCTGATGGTACCTTTAAGTTGATGTTACGTGTGGAAAGTCAAACCTTCTCTCCCACCTGAAACATGTCTCCCGAGGCTCTCTTTTTGTCAGCAAAATATTTGTACCTCCCCTGGGCCCGAGAGATATTACGCTGGACTTCAGACCAGAGGTTTTTTAACCATTGAACGGACCCCTCTACCCCTGGACAACCGGAATCTACCCGTGAAAACTCCCCAAAATGCGGATTAAACCCATAGTTAATCAGGAATGGGGACATGTTGGTGGACTGACTCACCCGGTTGTTAAAAGCGAATTCCGCCAACTGTAACGCATCACACCAATCCTCCTGTCTGGCGGACATCAGACACCTGAGAATTTGTTCCAGGGATTGATTGGTGCGTTCTGTCTGACCATTACTCTCCGGGTAATATGCCGACGAGAGGGAGAGTGAGATGCCCAATTTCAGACAGAATGCCCTCAAAAATTTGGCCACAAACTGCACACCTCTGTCAGACACCACATTCAGGGGTACGCCATGCAATCGGACCACATGCTGCACAAACAACCTTGACAATGTTTCTGCTGAGGGTAATGCTGACAAGGGAATGAAATGGGCCTGTTTAGAAAACCTGTGAAAAATAAGGATGAATGAACTCATGGAGATCAACATCCAACACTGCGGAGACACCATCAGGTGTTTCTCAACGCAGTGATTCTAGAGCACTACCCCCATCCCTTATGGGAAATATGCAAAACATGCAAATCAGAAGCCGCGGAGACACCATCACATGTTTCTCAACGCAAGCAATGACCAGCCAGGTCTTTCCCCGGGAAGGAACAACCACGGGAAGGGCAGTCTCCAATGAAGGAAGCCACCTATGCCAAAACATGGTATCCATCCACAGACAGCTGTTTCGGGGTATTGCCCCTCATCACTGTGGAGTAGGAAACTGGCTGGTAGGAGCAATGCCTAGTAAAAGACTGTGAAATATGAGGATGAATGAACTAATGGAGATCAACATCCAACACTGCGGAGACACCATCACGTGTTTCTCAACGCAGTGATTCTAGAGCACTACCCCCATCCCTTATGGGAAATATGCAAAACATGCAAAACATAAGCCGCGGAGACACCATCACATGTTTCTCAACGCAAGCAATGACCAGCCAGGTCTTTCCCCGGGAAGGAACAACCACGGGAAGGGCAGTCTCCAATGAAGGAAGCCACCTATGCCAAAACATGGTATCCATCCACATACAGCTGTTTCGGGGTATTGTCCCTCATCAGTGTGGAATAGGAAACTGGCTGGTAGGAGCAATGCCTAGTAAAAGACTGTGAAAAATGAGGATGAATGAACTTATGGAGATCAACATACAACACTGCGGAGACACCATCATGTGTTTCTCAACGCAATGATTCTAGAGCACCACCCCCATCCCTTATGGGAAATATGCAAAACATGCAAAACAGAAGCCGCGGAGACACCATCACATGTTTCTCAACGCAAGCAATGACCAGCCAGGTCTTTCCCCGGGAAGGAACAACCACGGGAAGGGCAGTCTCCAATGAAGGAAGCCACCTATGCCAAAACATGGTATCCATCCACAGACAGCTGTTTTGGGGTATTGCCCCTCATCAGTGTGGAGTAGGAAACTGGCTGGTAGGAGCAATGCCTAGTAAAAGACTGTGAAAAATGAGGATGAATGACCTCATGGAGATCAACATCCAACACTGCGGAGACACCATTACGTGTTTCTCAACGCAGTGATTCTAGAGCACTACCCCCATCCCTTATGGGAAATATGCAAAACATGCAAAACAGAAGCCGCGGAGACACCATCACATGTTTCTCAACGCAAGCAATGACCAGCCAGGTCTTTCCCCGGGAAGGAACAACCACGGGAAGGGCAGTCTCCAATGAAGGAAGCCACCTATGCCAAAACATGGTATCCATCCACAGACAGCTGTTTCGGGGTATTGCCCCTCATCAGTGTGGAGTAGGAAACTGGCTGGTAGGAGCAATGCCTAGTAAAAGACTGTGAAAAATGAGGATGAATGAACTCATGGAGATCAACATCCAACACTGCGGAGACACCATCACGTGTTTCTCAACGCAGTGATTCTAGAGCACTACCAGCCAGTTTCCTACTCCACACTGATGAGGGGCAATACCCCGAAACAGCTGTCTGTGGATGGATACCATGTTTTGGCATAGGTGGCTTCCTTCATTGGAGACTGCCCTTCCCGTGGTTGTTCCTTCCCGGGGAAAGACCTGGCTGGTCATTGCTTGCGTTGAGAAACATGTGATGGTGTCTCCGCGGCTTCTGTTTTGCATGTTTTGCATATTTCCCATAAGGGATGGGGGTAGTGCTCTAGAATCACTGCATTGAGAAACACGTGATGGTGTCTCCGCAGTGTTGGATGTTGATCTCCATGAGTTCATTCATCCTCATTTTTCACAGTCTTTTACTAGGCATTGCTCCTACCAGCCAGTTTCCTACTCCACACTGATGAGGGGCAATACCCCGAAACAGCTGTCTGTGGATGGATACCATGTTTTGGCATAGGTGGCTTCCTTCATTGGAGACTGCCCTTCCCGTGGTTGTTCCTTCCCGGGGAAAGACCTGGCTGGTCATTGCTTGCGTTGAGAATCATGTGATGGTGTCTCCGCGGCTTCTGTTTTGCATGTTTTGCATATTTCCCATAAGGGATGGGGGTAGTGCTCTAGAATCACTGCGTTGAGAAACACGTGATGGTGTCTCCGCAGTGTTGGATGTTGATCTCCATGAGGTCATTCATCCTCATTTTTCACAGTCTTTTACTAGGCATTGCTCCTACCAGCCAGTTTCCTACTCCACACTGATGAGGGACAATACCCCGAAACAGCTGTCTGTGGATGGATACCATGTTTTGGCATAGGTGGCTTCCTTCATTGGAGACTGCCCTTCCCGTGGTTGTTCCTTCCCGGAGAAAGACCTGGCTGGTCATTGCTTGCGTTGAGAAACATGTGATGGTGTCTCCACGGCTTCTGTTTTGCATGTTTTGCATATTTCCCATAAGGGATGGGGGTAGTGCTCTAGAATCACTGCGTTGAGAAACACGTGATGGTGTCTCCGCAGTGTTGGATGTTGATCTCCATGAGTTCATTCATCCTCATTTTTCACAGTCTTTTACTAGGCATTGCTCCTACCAGCCAGTTTCCTACTCCACACTGATGAGGGGCAATACCCCGAAACAGCTGTCTGTGGATGGATACCATGTTTTGGCATAGGTGGCTTCCTTCATTGGAGACTGCCCTTCCCGTGGTCGTTCCTTCCTGGGGAAAGACCTGGCTGGTCATTGCTTGCGTTGAGAAACGTGATGGTGTCTCCGCGGCTTCTGTTTTGCATGTTTTGCATATTTCCCATAAGGGATGGGGGTAGTGCTCTAGAATCACTGCTTTGAGAAACACGTGATGGTGTCTCCGCAGTGTTGGATGTTGATCTCCATGAGTTCATTCATCCTCATTTTTCACAGTCTTTTACTAGGCATTGCTCCTACCAGCCAGTTTCCTACTCCACACTGATGAGGGGCAATACCCCGAAACAGCTGTCTGTGGATGGATACCATGTTTTGGCATATGTGGCTTCCTTCATTGGAGACTGCCCTTCCCGTGGTTGTTCCTTCCCGGGGAAAGACCTGGCTGGTCATTGCTTGCGTTGAGAAACATGTGATGGTGTCTCCGCGGCTTCTGTTTTGCATGTTTTGCATATTTCCCATAAGGGATGGGGGTAGTGCTCTAGAATCACTGCATTGAGAAACACGTGATGGTGTCTCCGCAGTGTTGGATGTTGATCTCCATGAGTTCATTCATCCTCATTTTTCACAGTCTTTTACTAGGCATTGCTCCTACCAGCCAGTTTCCTATTCCACACTGATGAGGGGCAATACCCCGAAACAGCTGTCTGTGGATGGATACCATGTTTTGGCATAGGTGGCTTCCTTCATTGGAGACTGCCCTTCCTGTGGTTGTTCCTTCCCGGGGAAAGACCTGGCTGGTCATTGCTTGCGTTGAGAAACATGTGATGGTGTCTCCGCGGCTTCTGTTTAGAAAACCTGTCCACCACCACCCAGATCACGGTATTGCTCCTGGAAGGTGGAAGGCCGGTAATAAAATCCATGGAAAGATGAGTCCATGGCCTATCAGGAACTGGTAAAGGTATGAGTTCCCCAGCCGGCCGGTTATGCGAGCTTTTGGAACGGGCACACACATCACAAGCAGAAAGAAATTTCTTGACATCGGACCTTAGGGAAGGCCACCAAAAACCCCTGGCTACTGCCTCTCTAGTGGCCGTGATACCTGGATGAGCACTCAGCCTAGACTCATGAAACTCCTGCAGAAGTCTAGGCCGCAATAAATTTGGAACAAACAATTTATCACCTGGCCTGGTTGCTGGAGCTAGGGCCTGAGCCCTTAGAATTTCTTGTTCCAACTCAGATGAGACCCCCGCCACTACCACCCCTGGGGGAAGAATGGAGGACGGCGGCTCAGGGGGAGACACTGGATCAAAACTTCTGGACAGGGCATCCGCTTTGACATTTTTGGACCCCGGTCGAAAAGTAATTGAGAACTGAAATCGTGAAAAAAAAAGTGACCAACGGGCCTGTCTAGGAGTAAGCCTCTTAGCAGATTCAAGGTATGACAAATTTTTGTGATCCGTGACAACCGTGATAGGGTGAGCCGCCCCTTCCAAAAAGTGCCTCCATTCCTCAAACGCCAGCTTGACCGCAAGAAGTTCCCTATTGCCTACATCATAGTTTTTCTCAGCTGAAGAGAACTTCTTGGAGAAGAAGTCACAGGGTTTGAGATTGGTAAGGGTGGCCGGACCCTGGGACAGCACAGCCCCCACCCCCACTTCAGAAGCATCCACCTCCACAATGAATGGTTTGGACGGGTCAGGTTGTACCAACACCGGGGCAGACATGAAACATTTCTTAATCGCTGAGAAGGTGTCATGATCCCAGTGCAGGTTTTTGTGCTGCACACTGGGGGTTAATGTCTGGAGCTCTGTGCAGGTTTTGACCTGCACACTTGGGGTTAATGATTGTGGCCTCTTTCTGGTTCTGGGAGAGCTTCATAAACCCCTGGGTAGCTTCAATCCCTGCCAGTTATACTTTTGCCTTTGGCCGAGTGTACTGACCCCGTGTGCCTGTTTGTTGCTATAGCTTGTTTATATGGTTCTGACCCGATTCTGTTTCCCGTTGTGAGTTTGCCTGTTGATTTTGTACTGCGTTATTATCTGTGTATGACTCATTGCCTGTGACTTGACTACTCTCTGCTCGCCCCTCTTGTACCTTGCAACTATCTGTGTATGACTCATTGCCTGTGACCTGACTACTCTCTGCTCACCCCTCTGGTACCTTGCAGCTATCTCTGTGTGTGACTCATTGGCTACGTCCTGACTATTTTCACTATCTATGCCCCTTGGTAACTTTGTCTCGCAGTTACTCTGCTAGGAATTGTCTTGCAGCTCCTAGCTCTGTGGAGTTTAGGCCACGCCTCTAGCAGTCACGTGCTTCAGGTCCTGCAGGTGTGAAATACACATCTACTTGGTTGCTGCCCGCTCCACAGGTAGCTTTGAGCACTGTTCGCTTTACTCAGGACACGCGCACTGGCTCAGTGAGCAAGTTCAGTGCGGTGTCTCTGACATTATAACTGGCCTACAATTTTTTTTTTTTCTCTCCTCACTTCTGCAGCATGGACCCAATGTGTGCTTTATCTGAGCAGGTGAAATGCTTGACTCAGGCACTGCAGAAGCTTAGTTTGGAACACCAAGCTCTGGCCCAGTCCCAACGGCGGGTTGAGGACTCGGTTCAGGGGGTACTTTCCGCAGGCTTCCAGCAGGTGGGGAATAGAGATGTCATTTTAGTCCCACCAGAATCCCCGGTTAAATTGCCAGATATATTTTCTGGTAACAAGGATGATTTCAGGGCATTTAAGGAGGGCTGTAAGCTTTTTTTTTTCTTTGAGACCCCGCTCCTCTGGGGATGAGAAACAGAGGGTGGGGGTGGTGATGTCCCTGCGTAGGGGGTCCCCACAAGCCTGGGCATTCTCTCTTTCCTCTTCTGCCCCTGAGAGAATGTCTGTGGATGCATTTTTTGAAGCCTTAGCGCTTATTTATGATGAGCCTGATAGAGTGCGGTTGGCTGAGGACAAAGTAATGAGTGTCTGTCAGGGGGAGCACTCGGCCGAATGGTTCTGTACTGAATTCAGACGTTGGGCAGCGGAGATTTCCTGGAGTGATGCCGCCCTTCGGGGGCTGTTCCACAGAGGCCTGTGTGAACGTCTGAAGGATGTTTTGGCACTCCATCCTCCGCCTGACTCCCTGGAGGATGCCATGGTCCAAGCGGTTCGCATGGATCGCAGGCTGCGGGCTAGAGGCATTATGCAACGGGAATCGCCCTTATTCTTCAGTGGAGATGAGACCCAGACTCTTCCTATGGCTATGGAGATGAGCGCTGTCACCTGTGAGGGAAAGGAAAGAAGACGCCGCCGGGAAAAGCAGTTGTGCTTCTATTGTGGGAAATCTGGACATTGGAAGAAGGACTGCCCCTCCGGTCCGTCATCCTCCAAGATGGCGGGAAACGACTAGGTCTGGGTAGTAATCGAGGAGGCTACCCAGACCTTCAGGTACAATTTTCCTCATGTGCAAAGATGGTGCTGCAGGTGGAACTGGAACTTGGTTATGGTCCTGTTCAGACTACTGCTTTTATTGACTGCGGTTCGGCTGTGAACCTGATTGATACCAAGGTTATGACTCTTAATAAGATAGGGACAGTCAGGCTTCATGATCCTGTTAAACTTGTGGCAATTGACTCATCTCCTCTTACCCAAGATGGTATCTGTTGCAGGTCTGAACTTTTTTCTCTAAAAGTGGGTTCCACTCATGTGGAGTAACTAAGTTGTCTGGTGCTATATAACTTGCCTGCAGGACTGGTACTGGGGATGCCTTGGCTTCAACGCCATAATCCTACCATTGATTGGGTTACAGGGGAAATCACTCAATGGGGATGCAATAATAAATGTGGTAACCGGGGACATCTTGTTAACGCTGTTAAATCCGTGTCTGTGTCGTCTGTCGATCTGGAAGGTATTCCGGAATACCTGAAAGATTTCGAAGACGTTTTTTCCGAAAGTGAGGCTGAGGCGCTGCCACCACATAGACCCTATGATTGTGCCATTGATTAAGTACCCGGAGCCAAGTTACCTAAGGCTCGATTGTTCAATTTGTCTGGGCCTGAGCGCCAAGCCATGAAGGAGTACATAGCTGAGAGTCTCCGCAAAGGGCATATCAGGCCTTCTGTGTCACCTGTGGCAGCAGGGTTCTTCTTTGTGAAGAAAAAAGATGGTGGTTTGCGGCCGTGCCTCGACTTTCGGGAACTGAACAAGATAACGGTTAGGAACTCTTACCCGCTTCCCCTCATCCCAGACTTATGTAATCAGTTAGCTGGGGCCCAATGGTTCTCCAAGTTAGATCTGCGGGGGGCCTACAATCTGATAAGGGTTCGGGAAGGGGACGAGTGGAAAACGGCATTCCTCACATCAGAAGGACTCTTTGAGAACCTGGTAATGCCATTTGGGTTAACTAATGCACCCGCTATTTTCCAAAATTTCATCAATGTTGTGTTTTCTGATCTGATAGGCCGTTTTGTTATTATTTATTTGGATCATATTTTGGTGTATTCCCCGGACAGTCAATCTCACTTGCAACATCTAAAGACAGTTCTCCAGAGACTCAGGGAGAACCAATTGTTCGCCAAATTGGAAAAATGTTCGTTTTTTGTACAGGAGCTGTCTTTTTTGGGGTTGATTGTGTCCTGTGAGGGGTTTCGTATGGATCCTAAGAAGGTGCTGGCGATCGCTGACTGGGTTCAGCCTCGAGATCTCAAGGGGCTCCAGCGCTTCTTAGGATTTGCAAACTATTATCGGAGATTCATTAAAGGTTTCTCACAAGTGGTGAAACCACTCACGGATCTTACCCAGAAGGGAGCTGATGTAAAAAATTGGTCTGTACTCGCTAAGGAATCCTTCTCAGCGATTAAGAAATGTTTTATGTCTGCCCCGGTGTTGGTGCAACCTGACCCGTCCAAACCATTCATTGTGGAGGTGGATGCTTCTGAAGTGGAGGTGGGGGCTGTGCTGTCCCAGGGTCCGGCCACCCTTACCAATCTCAAACCCTGTGCCTTCTTCTCCAAGAAGTTCTCTTCAGCTGAGAAAAACTATGATGTAGGCAATAGAGAACTTCTTGCGGTCAAGCTGGCGTTTGAGGAATGGAGGCACTTTTTGGAAGGGGCGGCTCACCCTATCACGGTTGTCACGGATCACAAAAATTTGGCATACCTTGAATCTGCTAAGAGGCTTACTCCTAGACAGGCCCATTGGTCACTTTTTTTTTCACGATTTCAGTTCTCAATTACTTTTCGACCGAGGTCCAAAAATGTTAAAGCGGATGCCCTGTCCAGAAGTTTTGATCCAGTGTCTCCCCCTGAGCCGCCGTCCTCCATTCTTCCCCCAGGGGTGGTAGTGGCGGGGGTCTCAACTGAGTTGGAACAAGAAATCCTAAGGGCTCAAGCCCTAGCTCTGGCAACCAGGCCAAGCGATAAACTGTTTGTTCCAGGTTCATTGCGGCCTAGACTACTGCAGGAGTTTCTTGATTCTAGGCTGAGTGCTCATCCAGGTATCACGGCCACTAGAGAGGCAGTAGCCAGGGGTTTTTGGTGGCCTTCATTAAGGTCCGATGTCAAGGAATTTGTTTCTGCTTGTGACATATGTGCCCGTTCCAAAAGCTCGCATAACCGACCGGCTGGGGAACTCATACCTTTACCGGTTCCTGATAGGCCATGGACTCATCTTTCCATGGATTTTATTACCGGCCTTCCACCTTCCAGGGGCAATACCGTGATCTGGGTGGTGGTGGATAGGTTTTCTAAACAGGCCCATTTCATTCCCTTGGCAGCATTACCTTCAGCAGAAACGTTGTCAAGATTGTTTGTGCAGCATGTGGTCCGATTGCATGGGGTACCCCTGAATGTTGTGTCTGACAGAGGTGTGCAGTTTGTGGCCAAATTTTTGAGGGCGTTCTGTATGAAATTGGGCATCTCACTCTCCTTCTCGTCGGCATATCACCCGGAGAGTAATGGTCAGACAGAACGCACCAATCAATCCCTGGAACAAATTCTCAGGTGTCTGACCTCCGCCAGACAGGAGGATTGGTGTGATGCGTTACCGTTGGCTGAATTCGCTTTTAACAACCGGGTGAGTCAGTCCACCAACATGTCCCCATTCCTGATTAACTATGGCTTTAATCCGCATTTTGGGGAGTTTTCTCGGGTGGATTCCGGTTGTCCAGGAGCAGAGGGGTCCGTTCAACGGTTAAAAAACCTCTGGGCTGAAGTCCGGCGTAATATCTCTCGAGCCCAGGGGAGATACAAATATTTTGCGGACAAAAAGAGAGCCTCGGGAGACATGTTTCAGGTGGGAGAGAAGGTTTGGCTCTCCACGCGTAACATCAACTTAAAGGTACCATCAGTTAAGTTGGGACCAAAGTTCATTGGTCCGTACGAGATTATGGAGATAGTTAAGCCTGTGGCATATAGGTTGCGTCTCCCCGCCTCCTTAAAAATATCTAATGTGTTCCATAAGTCTCTGTTGAAGCCAGCAGGATCTGTCAAAGAGAACTCTGAGACTGTTGTTCCTCCAGTGCTGGTGGAGGGTCAATTGGAGTATTAGGTCGGACATATTGTGGACTCTCGGCGGGTGCGCCGCTCTTTGCAGTACCTGGTCCACTGGAAGGGATATGGACCAGAAGAGCGCTCATGGGTCCCTGCTCGCTTGGTACATGCAGATCGCCTGGTTCAGGCGTTCCATGCCAAGTACCCGGGGAAGCCTGGGGGTCCAGAGGCCCCCCGTTGAGAGGGGGGTACTGTCATGATCCCAGTGCAGGTTTTTGAGCTGCACACTGGGGGTTACTGTCTGGAGCTCTGTGCAGGTTTTGACCTGCACACTTGGGGTTAATGATTGTGGCCTCTTTCTGGTTCTGGGAGAGCTTCATAAACCCCTGGGTAGCTTCAATCCCTGCCAGTTATACTTTTGCCTTTGGCCGAGTGTACTGACCCCCGTGTGCCTGTTTGTTGCTATAGCTTGTTTATATGGTTCTGACCCGATTCTGTTTCCCGTTGTGAGTTTGCCTGTTGATTTTGTACTGCGTTATTATCTGTGTATGACTCATTGCCTGTGACTTGACTACTCTCTGCTCGCCCCTCTTGTACCTTGCAACTATCTGTGTATGACTCATTGCCTGTGACCTGACTACTCTCTGCTCGCCCCTCTGGTACCTTGCAGCTATCTCTGTGTGTGACTCATTGGCTACGTCCTGACTATTCTCACTATCTATGCCCCTTGGTAACTTTGTCTCGCAGTTACTCTGCTAGGAATTGTCTTGCAGCTCCTAGCTCTGTGGAGTTTAGGCCACGCCTCTAGCAGTCACGTGCTTCAGGTCCTGCGGGTGTGAAGTACACATCTACTTGGTTGCTCCCCACTCCACAGGTAGCTTTGAGCACTGTTCGCTTTACTCAGGACACGCGCACTGGCTCAGTGAGCAAGTTCAGTGCGGTGTCTCTGACAGAAGGATTCCTTAGCGAGTACAGACCAATTTTTTACATCAGCTCCCTTCTGGGTAAGATCCGTGAGTGGTTTAACCACTTGTGAGAAACCTTTAATGAATCTCCGGTAATAGTTCGCAAATCCTAAGAAGCGCTGGAGCCCCTTGAGATCTCGAGGCTGAACCCAGTCAGCGATCACCAGCACCTTCTTAGGATCCATACGAAACCCCTCACAGGACACAATCAACCCCAAAAAAGACAGCTCCTGTACAAAAAATGAACATTTTTCCTATTTAGCGAACAATTGGTTCTCCCTGAGTCTCTGGATAACTGTCTTTAGATGTTGCAAGTGAGATTGACTGTCCGGGGAATACACCAAAATATGATCCAAATAAATAATAACAAAACGGCCTATCAGATCAGAAAACACAACATTGATGAAATTTTGGAAAATAGCGGGTGCATTAGTTAACCGAAATGGCATTACCAGGTTCTCAAAGAGTCCTTCTGATGTGAGGAATGCCGTTTTCCACTCGTCCCCTTCCCGAACCCTTATCAGATTGTAGGCCCCCCGCAGATCTAACTTGGAGAACCATTGGGCCCCAGCTAACTGGTTACATAAGTCTGGGATGAGGGGAAGCGGGTAAGAGTTCCTAACCGTTATCTTGTTCAGTTCCCGAAAGTCGAGGCACGGCCGCAAACCACCATCTTTTTTCTTCACAAAGAAGAACCCTGCTGCCACAGGTGACACAGAAGGCCTGATATGCCCTTTGCGGAGGCTCTCAGCTATGTACTCCTTCATGACTTGGCGCTCAGGCCCAGACAAATTGAACAATCGAGCCTTAGGTAACTTGGCTCCGGGTACTTAATCAATGGCACAATCATAGGGTCTATGTGGTGGCAGCGCCTCAGCCTCACTTTCGGAAAAAACATCTTCGAAATCCTTCAGGTACTCCGGAATACCTTCCAGATCGACAGACGACACAGACACGGATTTAACAGCGTTAACAAGATGTCCCCGGTTACCACATTTATTATTGCATCCCCATTGAGTGATTTCCCCTGTAACCCAATCAATGGTAGGATTATGGCGTTGAAGCCAAGGCATCCCCAGTACCAGTCCTGCAGGCAAGTTATCTAGCACCAGACAACTTAGTTTCTCCACATGAGTGGAACCCACTTTTAGAGAAAAAAGTTCAGACCTGCAACAGATACCGTCTTGGGTAAGAGGAGATGAGTCAATTGCCACAAGTTTAACAGGATCGTGAAGACACAGATTAGATATTAGAAAAAACTTTTTGACAGTTAGAGTGATCAATGAGTGGAAAAAGCTGCCACGAGAAGTGGTGAGTTCTCCTTCAATGGAAGTCTTCAAACAGAGGCTGGACAGACATCTGACTGAGATGATTTGGCAAATCCTGCTTTGAGCAGGGGGTTGGACCAGATGCCCCAGGAGGTCCCTTCCAACTCTACGATTCTATGATTCTAAGCCTGACTGTCCCTATCTTATTAAGAGTCATAACCTTGGTATCAGTCAGGTTCACAGCAGAACCGCAGTCAATAAAAGCAGTAGTCTGAACAGGACCATAACCAAGTTCCAGTTCCACCTGCAGCACCATTTTTGCACATGAGGAAAATTGTACCTGAAGGTCTGGGTAGCCTCCTCAACTACTACCCAGACCTAGTTGTTTCCCGCCATCTTGGAGGATGACGGACAGGAGGGGCAGTCCTTCTTCCAATGTCCAGATTTCCCACAATAGAAGCACAACTGCTTTTCACGGCGGTGTCTTCTTTCCTTTCCCTCACAGGTGACAGCGCTCATCTCCATAGCCATAGGAAGAGTCCGGGTCTCATCTCCACTGAAGAATAAGGGCGTTTCCCGTTGCATAATGCCTTTAGCCCGCAGCATGCGATCCATGCGAACCGCTTGGACCATGGCATCCTCCAGGGAGTCAGGCGGAGGATGAAGTGCCAAAGCATCCTTCAGACGTTCACACAGGCTACTGTGGAACAGCCCCCGAAGGGCGGCATCACTCCAGGAAATCTCCGCTGCCCAACGTCTGAATTCAGTACAGATCCATTCGGCCAAGTGCTCCCCCTGACAGACACTCATCACTTTGTCCTCAGCCAACCGCACTCTATCAGGCTCATCATAAATAAGCCCTAAGGCTTCAAAAAACGCATCCACAGACATTCTCTCAGAGGCAGAAGAGGAAAGCGAGAATCCCCAGGCTTGTGGGGAACCCCTAAGCAGGGACATCACCACCCCCACCCTCTGTTTCTCATCCCCAGAGGAGCGGGGTCTCAAAGAAAAAAAAATGCTTACAGCCCTCCTTAAATGCCCTGAAATCATCCTTGTTACCAGAAAATATATCTGGCAATTTAACCGGGGATTCAGGTGGGACTAAAATGACATCTCTATTCCCCACCTGCTGAAAGCCTGTGGAAAGTACCCCCTGAACTGAGTCCTCCACCCGCTGTTGGGACTGGGCCAGAGCTTGGTGTTCCAAACTAAGCTTCTGCAGTGACTGAGTCAAGCATTTCACCTGCTCAGATAAAGCACACATTGGGTCCAGGCTGCAGAAGTGAGGAGAGAAAAAAAAATTGTAGGCCAGTTATAATGTCAGGCACACCGCACTGAACTTGCTCACTGAGCCAGTGCGCGTGTCCTGAGTAAAGCGAAACAGTGCTCAAAGATACCTGTGGAGCGGGCAGCAACCGAGTACTTCGGAGCCGCAGGACCTGAAGCATGTGACTGCTAGAGGAGTGGCCTAAACTCCAGAGAGCTAGGAGCTGCAAGAGAACTCCTAGCAGAGTAACTGCGAGACAAAGTTACCAAGGGGCATAGACAGGGAGAATAGTCAGGACGTAGCCAATGAGTCACACACAGATATAGCTGCAAGGTACCAAAGGGGCGAGCAGAGAGTAGTCAGGTCATAGGCAATGAGTCATACACAGATAATAACGCAGTACAAAATCAACAGGCAAACTCACAACGGGGAACAGAGCCGGATCAGAACCATATAAACAAGCTATAGCAACAAACAGGCACACGGGGGTCAGCACACTAGGCCAAAGGCAAAAGTATAACTGGCAGGGATTGAAGCTTCCCAGGGGTTTAAGAAGCTCTCCCAGAACCAGAAAGAGGCCACAATCATTAACCCCAAGTGTGCAGGTCAAAACCTGCACAGAGCTCCAGACCAATGGCGGATCTTAATAGGGGCGGATGGGGCGGTCGCCCCGGGCCCAAGGTTTTTTGGGGGCCCAGGGGCAGGGGCGGGCTGGGCCGGGTGGCAGAGAGGCAAATGCCCCCCGGACCGCTCCCCCAGCACCTGTACAGGGCCGGCCGTGCCCTGTACTGTAACGCCGCCGGCAGCAGACAGCCACCCGCGTCACATTCTATGAGGGGCCGGGAGCTGTGCACGGCCGTCACCTTGACGGCTGCTCAGCTCCGGCTCCCTCCGGTTGTACTTCCGGGTCAGATGTCGGGCGTGCGCGATGACGTCATCGTGCACACGCCGACATGTCCCGGAGGATGCTGAAAGCAGAGGCGCTGCTGGGGAGCGAGCCGGCTGTGAGGTAAGTATGGGGAACTGTTTTTATTTTTTTTTATTTATAAAATGAATTAAATGGGGGAGGGGGTGAGTGGGGGCTGTACACAATGAAGGGGGGGTGACTGGGGCTGTACATGATGAAGGGGGGGTGACTGGGGCCTGTATATGATGAAGGGGGGGTGACTGGGGGCTGTAGACAATGAAGGGGGGTGACTGGGGCCTGTATATGATGAAGGGGGGTGACTAGGGCCTGTATATGATGAAGGGGGGTGACTGGGGCTGTACATGATGAAGGGGGGGTGACTGGGGCCTGTATATGATGAAGGGGGGGTGACTGGGGCTGTACATGATGAAGGGGGGGTGACTGGGGCCTGTATATGATGACGGGGGGTGACTGGGGGCTGTATATGATGAAGGGGGTGACTGGGGGCTGTATATGATGAAGGGGGGTGAGTGGGGTCTTCACATGATGAAGGGGGGTGAGTGGGGCTACACAGGATGAAGGGGGTGAGTCGGGGCTACACATGATGAAGGGGGTTGAGTGGGGCTAGACATGATGAAGGGGGTGAGTGGGGTTGTACAGGATGAAGGGGGTGAGTGGGGGCTTCACATGATGAAGGGGGTGAGTGGGGGCTTCACATGATGAAGGGGTGAGTGGGGCTGTACAGGATGAAGGGGGGTGACTGGGGTTGTACAGGATGAAGGGGGTGAGTGGGGGCTTCACAGGATGAAGGGGGGATGAGTGGGGGCTTCACATGATGAAGGGGGGTGAGTGGGGCTGCACATGATGAAGGGGGGGTGAGTGGGGCTGCATATGATGAAGGGGGGGTGAATGGGGCTGAACATGATGAAGTGGGGGATAAGTGGGGCTGCACATGATGAAGTGGGGGATAAGGGGGACTGCACATGATGAATTAAGGGGTAAGTGGGACTGCACATGATGAATTAAGGGGTAAGTGGGACTGCACATGATGAATTGAGGGTAAGGGGAACTGCACATGATGAATTAAGGGGTAAGTGGGACTGAACATGATGAATTGGGGGTAAGAGGGACTGCACATGATGAATTGGGGGTAAGGGGAACTGCACATGATGAATTAAGGGGTAAGTGGGACTGAACATGATGAATTGGGGGTAAGAGGGACTGCACATGATGAATTGGGGTAAGGGGACTGCACATGATGAAGTGGGGGTAAGGGGCACTACACATGAAGTGGAGGTAAGGGGGACTGCACATGATGAAGTGGGGGTAAAATTAACTGCACATGATGATGGGGGAGTGGGGCTGCACATGAAGTTGGGGGGGAAGGGGACTGCACATGATGAAATGGAAGGGGGATAAGGGGCTGCAAATGATGAAGCGGCACTGCAGATGAAGTGAGTGGGTGATAGGGGACTGCAATGGATGAAGGGGACTTCAAATTAAAGTGGGGACATTAAAGTGGATCCCCTATGGCCAGGATCACGTTGGGCGATTTTGTGCGTATTGGCCGTAGGCCTACAGCTTATGTGCAACGTCTTTTTAGGCCATGTCCACACGTGGTGGAATGGTGGCGGGTTTTCCGTATGGACCCGCAGCAAACCAAGTGCTGCGGTCCGTACGGCTGTCAATTCCCGCACGGGGACCGCAGCGCTCAGGTGGGAAGGGGGGTACAGGGGCCCAGGTTTTATGAACAGCCCCGGGCCCATAGTCCACTTAATCCGCCACTGCTCCAGACATTAACCCCCGGTGTGCAGCTCAAAAAACCTGCACTGGGATCATGACATGAAGTCTGCCCATGCGCCAAAGTCACTCATAGCCGGCCAGCTGGGGAATTGGCTCCATTGCCTAGTCCTGAAAGAAAAAACCTCAAACTATTATTGGATCAAATATTCTGAAAAAACCACGAGAGCAAAAAGAATTTGACCCTAAAAATTAACTTTTATTCCAATATTAAAAACCTGGATAGTACCAATATAGGGAGCAGGGTACATAATATTTTGAACATACAAATTGTGCAATATATCAGGGCACTACACTCGCCCTAATAGGCCCTAGTGCGTCCCTTCCTTGCCGCGGAGGTTGGCACCCTAATATATGCGATATGGCGCCCCCGCTCAACGTCGGTGACCCTAATAGCACCCTGTACAACCCTAGTCGACGAAGAGGATACACAAAAAAACACAAACACACACAAATCCCGAAAAAATGACCCCTAGTGGAGAGACCATGTACTGTCTCTAGGAGTACACCTAATCTTAACACAGAGTGGAGGGTATATATCCACCCTAATATCTCGTAGTAAAAAATGCTTATGGTTGCAGCTCAATTAGAACCTTATCTCGTAGGAAAAAATGCCAAATGCTGCATAGATGACAGACTGTAGCTTTCTAAAAAAGCGTTTACACATAGCAATAATGCATAGATTAAATCCAACAGGAGTTCATCAGGAAAACATATTTGCTGATCTAGCGTGTCCAAGGGACATAATAGTCCTCAAAAATCACAATAGACACAATAATCTCTTTCATAAACAAGTATGGCAAAAAGCACCATTAAATTCTTATCAGCCCCGGCTGGGCTCGTTATCATCTGATGGCTGATAAGTATTTTTTGATTTTTTTATGCTGACAGACTGATGGATGGCAATTTGTTTATTGGGTAATTGGGTCATCCCATGAATGAATTTAATGGTGCTTTTTGCCATACTTGTTTATGAAAGAGATTATTGTGTCTATTGTGATTTTTGAGGACTATTATGTCCCTTGGACACGCTAGATCAGCAAATATGTTTTCCTGATGAACTCCTGTTGGATTTAATCTATGCATTATTGCTATGTGTAAACGCTTTTTTAGAAAGCTACAGTCTGTCATCTATGCAGCATTTGGCATTTTTTCCTACGAGATAAGGTTCTAATTGAGCTGCAACCATAAGCATTTTTTACTACGAGATATTAGGGTGGATATATACCCTCCACTCTGTGTTAAGATTAGGTGTACTCCTAGAGACAGTACATGGTCTCTCCACTAGGGGTCATTTTTTCGGGATTTGTGTGTGTTTGTGTTTTTTTGTGTATCCTCTTCGTCGACTAGGGTTGTACAGGGTGCTATTAGGGTCACCGACGTTGAGCGGGGGCGCCATATCGCATATATTAGGGTGCCAACCTCCGCGGCAAGGAAGGGACGCACTAGGGCCTATTAGGGCGAGTGTAGTGCCCTGATATATTGCACAATTTGTATGTTCAAAATATTATGTACCCTGCTCCCTATATTGGTACTATCCAGGTTTTTAATATTGGAATAAAAGTTAATTTTTAGGGTCAAATTCTTTTTGCTCTCGTGGTTTTTTCTAGTCCTGAAAGACCATGGACTCAAGTGTCCATGGATTTCATTACAGATTTGTCTGATGGGAAAACTGCTATTTGGGTGGTAGTTGATTGATTCAGCAAACAAGCTCATTTTGTTTCTTTGTCAGGATTACTTAATGCAGAGACACTCTCCAGGTTGTGTATATCTCATATTGTAAGGCTACATGGGATCCCTCTGAACATTGTGTCTGATAGGGGAGTACAATTTGTCTCAAAATTTTGGAGAGCTTTTTGCAATAAACTAGGGATTGACTTGTCATTTTCATCTGCTTATCACCCTGAAACCAATGGTCAGACTGAAAGGACAAATCAATCTTTGTAACAAATTTTATATGTGCTTTGTAGCAGCGTGACAGGAAGACTGGTCTTCGTCTTTACCTCTAGCTGAGTTTGCTTTTAACAGTCGAGTTAATCATTCTACCGGAACCTCACCAATCTTCAGTAATTATGGTTTTCGTCCACATTTTGGTGAATTTTTTAGGATCAGTTCTGAATGCCCTGGGGAGGAGGTCACTGTACAGAGACTTGGGGATGTCTGGAGGTAGGTTCGGAAGAATATTGGGACTGCTCAGATTCGCCAAAAATGAAAGGCCGATAGAAGACATTCGGTGGACCCTGTTTTTAAGATTGGGGATAAGGTTTGGTTGTCGTCTAGGAACATTAAACTCAAAGTTCCGTCAGTGAAATTGGGTCCAAAGTTTATTGGTCCATATGAGATCCTAGAGGTGGTCAATCCTGTGGCATTTAGATTAAAGCTTCCTCCATCAATTTGCATCCCTATTGTATTCCATAAATCCCTATTAAAGGAGTATGTCCCTCCTGCATTGTCTCCTTCATCCCCGCCTCCTCCGCTTTCAGTAGACGTGGCCTGGAGTATGAGGTCCAGAGGGTTGTAGATTCTCAGAGTGTCCATAATTCCCTCCAGTACCTCATCCACTGGAGGGGATACGGACCAGAGGAGAGATACTGAGTCCCTGCTCGAGATGTGAAGGCCGATTGGTTAGTCAAGGCCTTCCATCTAAAATTTCCTAGGAAGCCTGGGGGTCCGGTGGCCCCCCTAGAAGAGGTGGTACTGTCACGGTTCAACTCCTCAGGGTGTCTGCAAAGCAGTTACTGACAGCTCGGCCGTCCAATCTGGTACAGGGACGAGCTGAAGCTGTCAGTACTTTGATGGACAGCATGGCCATCCAGTCTGGTACAGGGGCATGCTGAGCTGTCAGTGTGTTGATAAACAGCTCAACTAGCCAATCTGTGACTGGGAGATGTCGGCTGTCTCAGGTGTTCACTATCCCGGGTAATTGCAATGTCTACTTAACTGAGCAGCTTCTCCCAGACCACTGCCAGACGTACATTCATCTTGTGAGGTTTGTGCTCTTCTGTGCCTTGTGTTCTGTTTGATCTGATCTGTTGATCTGTTAGCTTGATCTGTTGCCTGACTTTGGACTTCCTTCTGACCATATGCCTGTTTAACCCCTTCAATTCTGATCCATTACCCTCCCGGTACTCTGACCTCGGAACGTCTTCTGACTACGCTTTTGTCTCTTCCTTCTGTTTATGACGTACCTTGGACTCCTTGACCACTCCGACTCATGGCTTGGCCATGAGAAGTGACCAGCATCACATTGCTATTCAATAGAACAATAGTATTGTTGGACATTAATAATGTTTTGTGATACTATTGGATGTTCTTTTTTTTTTTGCAGACTGATACTTTGCACATAAGGGTAGGTGGGCACAGGGGTGCAGATGTATCTTGCATCTAAAGATAGATTCTGTATTCACAGTAGATTGACTTATTTAGACCTGAACAGCACAATTCATGTAAATGCTAGAATAGCCTCAGTACAAGAAAATAAGTATCCCCGGGTGCACGAGCGTTTAAAGGCTGCCGCTGATGTGTTTTTCTTTTGTATCTCTGCCCTTTCCCAGTGCTGATCCCAGCAGTTATTCACAATATCTGGAATAGTGAGAATACCCTCAAGGTATAAGAAATCCCACCAGAGGATCGTAGCTGTTTTATGAGCTCTGAACACACAGAACTTGTGCAACTGCAGGATTTCCTTGCTTAGCTAACCATTGTGCTGTGGGGTGGAGACTGGGAAATTCCAGTAGTATATCTTTGTATTTCAGCTCAAGACATAAGAAGTTAGCACAGTTCATGATTTGATGATCAGTATACTTATACTTAATGGCGGAGCTGTCATTCGGGCTAAATACCTCTCTTTTTGAAGTTCCTCCTATAATTATGGAACATTTCTGTGAACTCATGGACTGCAGTGATGGAGATTTAGGATGGAAAGGGTTAGGTAAGTCTAAAATACTAAATAATTATCTGTCCGTCTCTTCTTCCTCATTCACGAGATTGTTAAATGTTATAAACAATGCCGTTATACCTGTTCTGCTGAGTAATTTTTTAAGAAAATATAGAAAAAAAAAATCTTCAATGCTTGTGTCGGACAAAGAGCAGGTGTGGTATTCAAGCTATGAACTTCACTAAGTGCGGCCTGGTTTTCAGTAGTGTGTGCTGCATTTCTTATTGTGTATATATGGCTGGAGAGATACAAAGTATTCCACACTAGTATTGTGATGAAATTGCAATTCTGAAATTCTATTCTGGGTTACAGCATTCATTCTACAGTAAAAATGACATTGCAGCATGATTCTACAGTAAAAATGACATTGCAGCATGATTCTACAGGTCACTACAATTACGTAGATACCAAATATGTATAGTTTCTTTTTTTATTTACGGTAAGTTGTGAAAGAAAATGCGGAACAGAAAAAAAATTGCTGCTACCATTTTCATTTTTTTAACTTTTTTTTTTAGCTGGGCGAGCGGATGTTTTTATTTCTATCATTTTGGGGTAGATATTACGTTGTGATTGCTCCTTATTGAATTTTTTTTTTTTTGGCGACCAAAAACCCCCCACAATTTGTGAGTTTCAATTTATTTTATCATTATGGCAATTACTGATTGGGTTAACTAATTTTATATCTTGATAGAGTGAACTTTTGTGGACACAGTGATATCAAATATGTTTATTTTTAATGGGGGGGGAGTGGAAGTGTCTCAAATTTACCGTATATAATTTCTAAATATTTTCTATATATCTAAAACCTTATTTTTGTAGTCTCCTTGAACCTGCAACCTTCTGATAGCTCATTCTATGTAGTATCTAGGAAGATCACAGTCTCCTGTGATCAATGGCCACAGGCTTATGTTCAAAGTAGTATCATAATGGCAGACATGAGGGTTTTCAGCAGACCGATAGCTGCATTAGCAAACCATTAAATCCTTGCAATTGCAGCACCAATGGGCATGTAGAATAGAATGCACCCTCCCTGGTTTGCACACATTAAATGCCACTGTTAGAAATTATTCTCCTATAGTATAAAATTTATTGTGCAGGTACACATATGAAGTGTCCCATATACAAGCATATACAGTACTGGCATGTAAAAGTTTGGGCACCCTTGGTTAAAATTACTGCTATTGTGATCAGTTAAACAAGTTGAAGATTAAATTATCTCTTAAAGGCCTAAAATTAAAAATGACACAATTTGTATTTCAGGCAAAAAAATTAAATTTTAAAAATTTCAAAAAAGAAAATGGGCTGATGCAAAAGCTTAGGCACCCTTGGAGATTTGTGTGCTCAGACAACTTTGCCCAAGGTTTCAGAACTTAATTAGCCTGTTAGGGTTATGGTTTGTTCATTATCATTAGGAAAAAAACAGCATCCTCTAACCTTGTGCCAAAAAAACAGCAGCCATGGGTTCTTCTAAGCAGCTGTCTAGCACTCTGAAAATGGGAGAAGGCTAAAAGAAGATAGCAAAGCATTTTCAAGTTGCCCTTTCCTCTGCTTGAAATGTAATTAAGAAATTACAGTTAACAAGAACAGTGGAGGTCAAGATAAGGTCTGCAAGACCAAGTAAAATTTATGTGAGAGCTGATTGTAGGATTACTACAGGGGCAAATCAGAGCCCACCCTTGATCGCAAAAGACATTCAGAAATATTTAACAGACTCTGGAGTTGTGGTACATTGTTCTACTGGTCAGAGACACCTGTACAAATATGACCTTCATGGAAGAGTCATCAGAAGAAAACCTCTCCTCCATCCTCACCATCAAATTCAGCATCAGAAATAAGCAAAAGAACATCTAAACAAACCTGATGCATTTTGGAAACAAGTCCTGTGGACCGCTGAGATTAAAATAGAACTCTTTGGCCACAATGATCAAAGGTATGTGTAGAGATACAGGGTTAATGGGTGCTCTCGTCAGCTAGTCCAGCTGTCTTTAGAAAGACTGCATGGACCAGGGCTCATTCCACTGAACAGCCAAAAAAGAAATTAGGACCTTAGTGAAAGATCCTAGTAGAATCAATACATTTAACTCTAATCAAAATAATAATGAAAGTAATAGAATAGCAAAAATTAGGCTTTTTTAGAAGAGTAATAATTTTTATTGCAGAAAATATTATAAAAATAGACAGGGTATTCTAAAGACAAATAGAGGTGTCAGCAAAAACGAATAGGTACTATATACGATGGAAAATATAGTACTTAAGAAACAAGCATTCCCCAGCAGAGCTGCATAAATAATAGACCGCTCAAATCTATACCGATTAATAGGTCAGCAGTCCCAAGAATCAGTAACTTTAAAGTGCATGTGCTATTCATCAGTGAAACAAAAATATAAAGTTAACGGTCTGCACATTACCTAAAGACATACTTGCCGTATGCAAAACTGCGTGAATAGTAAAACGGCTGGAGTCTATACAGATTAATAGGTCAGCAGTTTCAGAGCACAATGACTTTAAAGTACATGTACAATTAATGAGTATAACAAAAGTATGAAGTTAGCGATCTGCATATTACCTTGAGACATGATTGCCATATGCAGGGGTGTTGGGGAGACGCATAGGAAGCCCCGACGCATGTTTCACCGCACTCGGCTTCGTCTCAAGGCAATATGATATTTTTAAAAGTGGGTACTGCTATGTTATAACCATGAAGGGTGCCCAAACTTTTACATTGGCTCATCTTCCTTTTTGTAATTCTTAAAATGTAAAAGATGAAAATATATAGCCTAAAATACAAAGAAAATGTGTCATCTTTAACTTTGTCTTTTATAGATCATTTTATCTTCAACTTGCTTAACTGATCACAATAACAGTCATTTTGATCGGGGTGCCAAAACGTTTAAATGTTATTGTGCAGTATGCATTCACTATGCAACAGCACATGATTAAATAAACTAGGGGGATGGGTGGTCTAACAGAGAAGTGAGTAACTAGTTCGGGACCAACCATGTCTCTGGTGGATGATCAATAGTAAAATTCATGGATTCACTAATGCTGTTATATTGTATACAGTATGTACAGTATATTGGCCGTGGCCTACATGCACCTGCACATTAATTTAATATAGAAGTCCTGGCCTTATCCTATATTTTTCTATTTTTGTGCATTAAGGATTGTGACTACCCCCTTGGGCCATGCACTCTTACCCACCCATCTTCTTCAGACAGGTTTTAGCTAGGGCTAAACTGTATTCTATCTCTTCCCTGGTTCATTTCTGATCTGGTTAGGCACGTAGAGGTGAATCAATAGAATTAGGGTCCATCCATGAGATCACCTGGCTTATAAATTTTCTAATCAGAGAAGGTTAACTACCGTAATTTTCCTGTGTAGCTTAAGTGGAATTCATGTATTCATTAATTGCAGAGTGCTGTTGCATTGTGTTGCTATATTATTCATGAGACCGCTCCATTAATTTAAATTATATTGTAGATAATCCTTTAGTTAATGTTACGCATACATTTATCATTCCAGTGGTTTATTTCAATTGACAGAAATGTGATGGTAGATCATGTCTTGTCGTTTCACATACAGACTGCTAAGATTGCAACTATTTATGCTTATATTGTATTATTGGTATAGCCTGACTCTAATTTTACAATCATTCTTCTAGCTGAGCGCCTCTCTTCAGATTGGATGGACTTCCGTAAAATTGAGAAGTGTGCTGAACAAGGTAAAAGCAGAACGAAGGAACTGCTTTGGAGCTGGGCACACAAAAACAAGAGTGTTGGTGACTTATTGAAAGTTCTTCAGGAAATGGGACATCAGAGAGCAATTACTATATTCAACGGTATATAAACTTTAAGCATGGTATCTAGTTCTAAAATACTTAAAACATGTTAAAGGTGTAGTTTCATGTTGTTAAATAGCTTTATTTATCAGACAACATGAAAATAGGCAAGTTTGCACTTTACTTGCTTTTTCAACTGCTGTAATTTTCCTGAAAAGAGAACTTATACGTATCTTACATAGAGTACAGCTTGTTTCCGTGCAATTTGGCCACCAGAGCTTTGAGTGTGAGCAGTAATTACTTTTCAGGCAAGGAGCTAACTCCTAACATACCAGTCAGCTCTCTCCAGTCTATTGATTTCTATATAGCAGTTATCTACTCACCTCCTTCCCCCCTCCCTCTCAGTTTCTAACAGAGCTCTTATCAGTCCTGCACTCACAAATATAATGATCGCAGTGTAGACTCAGAACACTGACAGATGTTAATGTGTTTAAGCAGGATGGCGCTCCTAATCAAAACTGTCCTGCACTCAAGGAGCAGGACCTGCCCTCCCCCAAGCAACCAAAAAGTAAAGAGATTTAATAGTTCTGAGTTGTTCAAGAGACAACTTAAGAATACCACTTTAAAGTTAGTTTCACATATATGCGCAACCATGAACTGTGAATTTTGGACCAGCCGTGGATCTCCTGACTCAAACTCATCATCCTCATATATACATATGAGACTGATGAGTTTTAATCAGTAACTCGCAGCTGGTCCAATAATCACAATTCAAACTCAGACCATAAATATCGAATGTGTGAAAAAGTCCCAAGTTCTTTGTTTCACATCAGAGCATTCATTATGTAGACCAGGGGTGGGTAACCTTTTTAATACCAGGGGCCATTTGGATATTTAGACCATCACTTGGGGGTATGCAAAATTATCAGTTTGAAATTTATCCTGATATATTTAATCAAACATTTTATTAACTCACCCTTAATGTGATGCCTGGAACTGCTTCTGTTTGATGCGGCTGTGGTGTAAAATGCCACTCGAAAGAGATGCTGGGGGCATATACATCACAGAAGACGCTGGGGGCACATATCACATGAGACACTGGGGCACATACATCACAGTAGAAGCTGGAGCATATAAATCACAGGAGGGGCCGGGGCTGCCTCTACTGTTGTGGGTGGGACAAGAGCACAGAGCACGCTGACGCTGACTCTGTCCACAAAGTACGTCCTGAGGCAGGATGTAATTCCATGCATCACAATTATTCTCTACTAGATGGTGGCCCGATTCTAACGCATCGGGTATTCTAGAATATGTATGTAGTTCATTTATGAAGATTTAAGAATAATGCAATGAATACACAGGATTTTCCAGGTAAAATATATACATTATCATTAAATGTTATTGCTCATAGAACTTAATACAACTGCAGGAGACGACCCGCGGCGATCGTTGGGAGATCAGTGGCTAGCGTAGCAGATCTTCTGACGGTATGGGTGGCGTGCGTCGTTCGAATTCCGCGACAATTCGCGGCCGGACTGCGCCTTTCGCTGATTGGTCACCCCCGACCAATCAGCGACGCGGGATTTCCGTTACAGACAGACAGAATTAGCCGATTATATAGTAGATTGTTTTGTTTAGCGCTGTACATGTACTGTACATAAGTAAAAAAATGTCACCACTCCCTCCAGCAGAGCACCTGTGTGTTCATCATGTGACCTTTCTTTTTCACTCACTTACCGTATATAGCAACATTAATTCCACAACACTTTACAGATATTATTGGCATTGTCCCCATTGGGATTCACAATCTAAATTCTCTATCAGTATGTCTTTGGAGTGTGGGAGGAAAACGGAGAACTTGGAGGAAACCCACCCAAACACGGGGAGAACATACTAATTCCTTGCACGTCTTTCACATGTCTCAACTTGTCACATAATACATCAGGTGTTTGGGGGCCCACGTCTACTAAACTACCTCTGGCCACATGAGGATGACACTCTGGAAGCATGCAAAACTGTTTCCAAACTTTCATAGGGCTTCATGGAAACAGCACGGGTAGCTGTGATGTTTTCGAAACACCCATCCAATTAAATAGGAATTACAGAAACAGTCGGTGTTACCCTCTTGGCTGTCCCATCCTCTTTTGGCCAACGCAAAGAGATTGTTGTTCCAATTAGTAATACCCTTTAGAATACTTTATTTTAATAAAATACATGATGAAAACACAGCGGTTCATTAATGGAAAGAATGAGATATGAAAAAGCTCTGTCACTAGCTATAAAGGATCAAAGGTATGTATATATGTGATCATTTATAGGATTTCTTATCTCCACAGACTATCTACTTTCTGATATATCATTTGATTCAACCATCTGATGTTATTTTCTGACCAATCATTATACCAATTCGACAATAATATAATTAACTCATGATGGGAAACAATATTTTATGCCTTCATCTTTCCTTAGAGATAAATGCCGTTTCATGTGTGAGTGTTAAAGAGATTACAGAAGCAACTCATAACTTCCATAAGGATTTCATGATTGGAGAAGGTCAATTTTTTGACATTTTCAAGGCACAAATTAGGAAAGAATTATATGTTGTAAAGCGGCTTAAAGAGGTAAAATCCAACATTTATCAAGCTGAACTGTGTGGCCTGGAAACTAATTTTCAGCAGTGAACTATATAATATGCATGTATATGGCAGGGAAGTTTTCTGTGAGGCTTATCATGATGTTAGTTCTGTTGGTTTACAGCTGTGCTTAGATTATACTAAATATCCTTTAGGGTATGTGCACACGTTGCGGATTTTGCTGCGGATGCGCAGCGTTTTTGCACGCGCGGCATTGCATCAAATCCGCAGTGTAGTGCACAACCAATGCTAGTGAATGGTAAATTAAGATTCAATGTGCACATGCTGTGGAAAAATCCGTGTAGATTTGCAGAGGTTTTTTTTTTCCGCAGCATGTCAATTCTTTTTGCAAATTCGCAGCAGTTTCTTTCTCTCTCTCTCTCAAAGTTAACCTGAATCCAATCCGCACATCAAAAACGCATTTAAATCTGCATGAGAACCGCAAGCGTTTTTCCTGCGTTTTTTGCCAAGACATGCGAATTCTCTGCAGGCTAATCTGCAATGTGTGCACATACCCTTATAGTAAATAGTCACATTTTGTGTGTCCGCTAGGGGAGAGCAATACTGCAGCGTGTGTTCATTGATTAACTTACTCTGCACGTAGCTGGGGGTGAACTCTTATGCAATATTCGCATATTTTGTATTAGGTTTCTTTTAAATTGTTATACGGTTTTCTTCATAAAAAAAAATTAAGGTGTACCAAAAGCGCAATAAAAACACACGTTAAAAAAAAATGCAATAAAATAAAGCAGGTAACTAAATTTACACAATAGGTGCAGGAAATTACCAACATTAAAAACTCACCAAATACACCAAATACTCATTGAAGGAATATAGCCTTGAGGCTGTGTGCCCACGATGTGATTTTTAAGCGTTTTTGCAGCGATTTTCAGCGCGAAAACGCTGCGAAAACGTTTAAAAAACTCGTACAGAACGCACCCCATGCATTCCTATGGCATTCCGCACATGCTGTGCTAATGCTGTACTTTTTTCCGTGGCGGAATCGCATTGCGGAAAAAAACGCAGCATGCTCATTCTTTTTTGCGGAATTGGAAAGAATTGCCGCGATTCCGCACCCATAGGAATGCATAAGAACCGCTTACTTCCCGCATGTGGCTATGCCCACCATGCGGGAAGTTAAGCGTCTCATGTGCAGTTGGTACCCACGGTGTGGAGGAGAGGAGACTGTCCTCCAGGCCCTGGGTACCATACCCCTGTAAAAAAAAATAAAAAATAAAAAATCGGGGTATATTTACCTTCCGGCGTCACGCGCAGCCTTCCCGGGCCTCAGTGTTCCCAGTAATGCCTTGCGGCAAGGTCCTGTGATGACGTAGTCTCGCGTTACTCTAGCGGTCTCGTGAGATCGCTATAGCAACGCGAGACCAACGTCATCACAGGTCTCACAAGGCATTACTGGGAACGGGAGAATCGCTGAGACTGCGCGGGACGTCAGAAGATAAATATACCCCGATTTTTTGTTTTTTTTATCATTTTTAACATTCTTTCTTTTACGATTGTTGCCGCATAGGTGGCCTCAATAGTAAAAACCTGGTCACACTTGTCAAACACTATGTTTGACAAGTGTGACCAACCTGTCAATCACTTTCCAAGCGATGCTTCAAATCGCCTGGAAAGTGCTTGAATATCGCACACGAAAATCGCGGCAAAATCGCGAACATAATCGTGGTAAAATCGCGCGGAAAAAAAACGCACGATTTCTGGGAAGGAGTCTGGTTTTGAGTGTCCGGATTAAACCGCAACGTGGGCACATAGCCTTAAAGGGTTTTCCAGTGACAGCATGTTATCATCTATTCGCAAGATAGGTGATACCTCTCACCTTACTATATCACCATGTAGACAATACTGTAGTTTGATACCATCATAATAGCTGTAGTGAAGAATACATTGATTCACACTTTATAGTTTCATAATGTCATTAGCATTGTGGAGGTTGTTTATGGTGGCAGGATAGTAGTAGTTTTAGTTTTATGATCGATATGTTGAATGTAATGTATCACTTTGAGCAATGCATAGCCAAACATATAGAGTAACGAACAATGAACCCTTTTATTTTTCTTTTCTTTTTAATTACGCTTTAATTGTCCATAGGCCTCGCAAGGGAGTGAGGATCTGTGGGATTGAAGTCTGTACAAATAGCTCATTATGCAAGCTTGTTGTTTTACCATAATGAACATGTATACATTACATTGGTTATGTACCAAATATGTTTGTTTGTTTGTTGCTGTTTAATAAACGAATTAAAAAAAAGATAGGTGATAACTTGTTGATTGTTGAGGATACCACTGATCCCGACAATGGGACTCTGCAATGCTTCTTTAGACTGAAGCGGTGGTCACACATACACACCACTGTTCCATTTTTTGTCTATAGATATTACTCAAATTATCCTAGAATAGTGTTTGGCACTTCCATAGACAATGAGTGAACCGGTCCTGTGCTAGTGCAGCTATCATTCCATTCAACACTTCACTACAGAGCCCCCATTTTGGGATTGTGGGGGTTCGAGCAAACAGACCAGTTAGTCTTTTGGGGCAGGACGGGAGGAAGACACTGGGGACCTAGCTATGGGATACGTCATCCTAGTCGCATTGTCCATAGCTGTCTGTTGTGAGTTAATTTTCCCCTTCACCATTGAGGTCTGATGAACTCCCTCTTCTGGTGAAGGAAGGTAGTGAGGCTGATTACAAAGCACCTGAGCAGAATGATGATAACTGAGTGACTGGAATTGCTGACTGGATATAAGGCAGCCGACGCCCTTCTGCCTTGCGGGTGATTATTCTGAGGGATTCTTGGAGACCAGTCTGATTCCTGCTCCTCAAAAGCTAAGTTTTCTGCTCTACTTTTTGTATTTGTGCTTTGGTTTTGTTTTGCCTTGTTTTTCTGGATTTCTGCCTTTCCCTGCTGGGTGAGCTGAATTCCTTTTTGCTCTGTCTTCAGAAAATACCTGAGTACTGATATAGTCTTTTTGAAGCCTAGCGTCTTCAGGGCTTTTTTCCCTATCAGTCTGTTGGCTCTTGTTTTTGAGAGGGTTTTGGTGGATTGCAGACAGCAGCTTTTCTATTCTGTCCTATTTAGTTAGCTTGGGCCCCATCATTTGCTCAGCCTATCTTTCTATCTGTGTGAGTGTTTTTTCATCTTGCTTCACCGTCATTATATGTTGGGGGCTGCCTATTGCTTTGGGGTCTGCTCTGGGGCAGTTTAGATTTCCCTTTCTGTCTTTAGGCTATGTAGTTCTCTGGCTGTGATCGAGGGGTCTAGGGCACCGTAGGAACCCCCCACGGCTACTGCTAGTTGTTGTTGTTAGGTTCAGAGGTCTGCAATCCAATAGCTGCCAACTTCTCTGGTTTTCTGGACTTAGCTGGTATTTCTGTTTTTGCCTCCTACGGTGACTCATTCATAACAGCTGTCATTTCAAAGTATATTTTTTCTGAAATGCTGCTGCAGTAATGGAGCTGGTCTGATTCATGTATTGCTGACAAATCAGAATTTTTGATTTCTAGAATTGGTGGGCTGCAGCTTGAAATAGTGGCCTGGCTCATATTTCAGTTACTGGAAATTTTAGGCACAGCATTATTTTCATTGATATGTATGTAGTGAACCTACATTGTAGTGTCAGAAATCGTCTGTGTTCAGAATGTGAGGCCAGTGCTGGAAGAGCTTGGCCTTCATAGATTCAGGACTTGGTGGAGATCTAAGCTAATGGCTCAATGGATTTTATATTCTGACACTTATCTATACAGTAATACAGAACAAATCTTTGAGAGAGCCTCACCCTCTCAATAATGGTCTGTCAGTAGAATTATAATGCAATGTATCAGCACATAAGTAAAGTCGGACTTTGTCAAGAACAGCATGATTGTTCAATGACCAATCCTCAATCTCAATCCCAATATGATGGTACTTGTCGTATTAATAACTATGTCATATCTTTTATTTAAAAACATCTCAATTATGTTATTTATGTTCTGTTTTTGCAGAAGAATCAAAAAGTAGATCAGAAACCATTGGCCCATTTTATGACAAAATGGAAAAGTTTGCCTAGGTAAGTATTTTATAGCATAATCCTTAGTATAATTTTTTGTTTATTTTTTTTAATCCATGCTTGTCATTCCAATAAAACTGTATTAAGAAATTATTATTTATTAATTCCCCCAAATACTAAGTTGTGTTAAAAAAAAAACACCTTAAAGGGAACCTGTCATTTGAAAAATCGTTATTAACCTGCAGGTTAATCTTCAGTTTAATAACGTTCTGGAACCAAGTGGCAATCGCACTGAAAGCCCTACTACCCAGAGTTAAATTAACTTTATTCTTCCCGGCAGCCTCTGGTTTTCAGTCATAAAGGTGTGCTGTCACCGCTTAGTAGATAGTGAATATCGGCTGTAACCACACCCCCACACTGACTGACAGCTTGCTCTGTACTGCTACATTGCTGAGTTGGCTGTCAGTCAGTGCCTGGGGGTGGTTTTAGTCGCTTCTCACTATGCACTGAGCGGTGACTGAAGCCACACCTCTAGGACTGAAAGTCCAAGGCTGCCAGAAGGAATAAAGTTAATTTCCTGCCAGGCCTCCGGTGTGGTGGCTGCATGGCTTCAGAATAGTATTAACCTCTTGGATTAACTCCATATCTGTAGGTAATAGTGTTTATTCATGACAAGTCCTCTTTAACCCCTTTCCGACGCTGGGCATAATAGTATGCCCACGTCAGAATCCCTCCCTTTGTTGTGGGCTCCAGCACTGAATTTTGAACAGCTGACATGTGTCTCTAACAGCCGCAGGTGGAATTGCGATCCACCAGCGGCTGTTAACCCATTAAATGCCGCTGTCAATCTGACACCGGCATTTAACTCACGCTTTCTGGAAGCGTGCCAGAAACGCCGCCCATCGGTGACCCCGTCACGTGATCGCAGGTTACCGATGAGTTGACATGACAACCAGAGGTCTCCATCAGACCTCTATGGTTGTCATAGCCAGATTGCTATGAGCGCCGACTGGTGGTCTGCGCTCATAGCAAGTGAGCATTTCTGCTACATACAGGCGATCTGATCATCGCCTGTATGTATCAGAGCAGATCAAAGTACTGCAGCTACTAGTCTTTCATGGAGACTATTGAAGTATGCAAAAATTTTAAAAATGTTTTTAAAAATATTTAAAAAATAAAAAAGTTAAACTCACCGCCCTTTCGCCCCATTCAACATAAAACAATTAAAAATCAAATATAAATGGAGTAACGAGAAAAAAATTCAAAATGTCAGAATTCTGTTTTTTTTGGTCGCTGCTACATTGCAATAAAATGCAATAACGGGCGATGAAAAGATCGTATCTACACAAAAATGGTATCAATGAAAACATCAGCTTGGCACGCAAAAAATAAGCCCTCACCCAATCCAAAATCACGAAAAATGGAGACGCTTCTGATTTCGGAAAATGTCGCCAAAGTTTTTGTCATGATCCAGGATGGGGTTTGTCTTGGCCCGTCCTGGTCAGACAAGGGTTAATTGTTTCTGCCTCTCTCTGGCTGAGGGCGACTATTTAATGCTCACTTGACCTAGGTGCGGTATCAGTTATACTCCTGCCCTCGGCTGAGTTAGTTGACCTCGTGCGTACATGTGCCTTGTGCCTGATAACTTGTTGCTTGTTTGGTTTTGATCCGGTTCTGTCCCTGTTACGAGTTCTGCCTGTCCCTCTTGTACTGCGCTACCTCTCACCTCTCTGTGTATGACCCTCTGCCTGTGACCTGACTATTCTCTGCTCGTCCCTCTGGTACCGCACAGCCCTCTCCGTGTACGAACCCTCGCATGTCTGACCTGCGTTTTCCTCTCCTCTACAAGAGTTGCCCTGCAGTAGGTACATTACATCATCTGCAGCAGTAGGATGCTAAGCCCCGCCCCCTGCAGTCACATGATCGTAGGTCCTGGGACTCCTTACTATTTTCAGTGCCGCAGTTCCTGTCTGCTTGAGCAATCACTACAGTATTGGACCCCGCGCTCTCCCATAGTGTGGGTAAGTCACCCTGCTCGGCATGGCAGTTTGCCGATGCTGACAGGGTCCTGACTTTAGAGTCCTGACAGTTTTGAATTTTTTTCACCACTTAAGTGAAAAGAACCTAGACATGTTTGCTGTCTATGAACTCGTAATGACCTGGAGAATCATGACAGATCAGTTTTAGCATTTTGTGAACATGCTAAAAGAAAAAAAAACAACTGTGGAATTGCACTTTTTTTGCAATTTCACCGCACTTGGAATTTTTTACCCGGCTTCCAGTGCACGATATGTTAAAACCAATAGTATCATTTAAAAGTACAACTTGTCTCGCAAAAACAAACCCTCACATGGTCATTTTGACTGAAAAATTAAAAAAGTTATGGCTCTGGGAACAAGGGGAGCGAAAACGCAAAAGCAAAAAAACCTCCGGTCATGAAGGAGTTAAGCCTATGTTCACACTTCGCAATCTCATTGTGGTTGTTTTTTTTTTTGCTGCAAACAAGCACAGTATGGCATGTTTTTGCAGCCTAAATGCTTTCACAGAGAATAATATTATGACACATAATTTACATTTCTTTGTTATTCTGAAATCAAGTTTACCGTTAGATTAAATGCAAACTTTTTACAATTGATTTAACCCCCACCCCTCCAAAAAAATAGACAATTGCTAATTGAATCATTGTGGAGATAAGTATATTCTGTTTCATGTATTTCATGGTGAATACACACTTCTTGCTGGCTACAAGTATAATGAGGAGGGCTACTTAAAAGGCATAACCAATTTTACTTGCAGAATTATTCCATTGTGTGCTTCTCTCTACAAGTTTATTCTGCAATCCCAAACTTAGGTCGTCTACACTTGATACTTGATATAATAGAAAAATGCAAATTCAATTTGAGTACTTCATTTTTTTTTAACTCCATGCTTGAGCGTGAGAAAAAATGTTATTGACCAATCTTTAGCAGTCAGCCTGCCAAAACTCAAAGCCATTTATTTTGTTGAAAATTCAGGCCCTTGGCAACTGGGAGATCCAAGCCATATGTGTAGCTTAGTTGTAGAGAAGTTGAATGAGTGTTTTCAACTTTTACCCAGAGTAACATTTTTTAGGGCTTTTTTTGACAACTGAACATTGATCACATGTCAATTACATTAGCTATACCATAAACTTTGGATCAGCGAAACTGCAACAGCTGTATACTCCCACTGTTCCTAGAATTAAGTAGGTCCCCTATTAATCTCAAAGCAAAAAATATCCAATAAATGTCCTAAAAATAAATGATCTAGACAAAATGAATATAAAGCGATGCGTTCTGATGCAATGGTGTTACATGTTGCATACAAATTGATAGGCTCTGTCAACAAATGTTAATCAATGTTTTTTTATAAGTAACAGAAATAATTAATTCAGCCTCATTCAAAGAGAAATGGTGCCAAATTCACAACTGAGTTATAGAATCTTGATAGAACTTTTTACCTTCACTAGATCCAGTAACTAACTATTTAATCTTTTTTTAAAAAAAAGATCTTGCCTTCTGACATTAAAATATCCCAGTTTTAGCTGTACTAAATAATTGTTTTAATTAACAGTAAAAAAATTGATATGCAGATCTTTAATCATTAATTACCATTCATCCCCACATTGTTATAACTCCATAATTGCAAGTCATATCTAAACCTCAGTAAGGCTGGTTTCACATTTCCCTCTGGGAATTTATCTCCAGATGCAGTGATGATTTTGACTCCATTGGGTTTTCCAGAAACAAGCAACAGTGGATGATGCTAAGTGAAAATTGTAAATCTGCCATTGAAGTGCCCGTACATTGCAGTACCCAGTACGTTGTAGTGCCCAAAAAATTATGTCTAGCTCATGCTTCAGGAGACATGCACCTGTAAATTAAATGTGCTCTCATCGCTACAGAACTGCCAAACATGTAGACGTTATATGTGGTTAAGGCTGGTTTCACATTTGCGTTTTTTAGCGCTGGAAAAAAACGCATATGTGCGCATGCGTTTTTTCCCCTATATTTAACATGGGTGCGCATACCTGCGCGCTGGTAAGCGCAAGTATGCGATTTTCATGCGCTGCGTTTTTTTGGGGTGTGCGTTTGGATTTTCCAGACGCAGCATGTTGCATTTTTTGGCCCTGCAAAAAAGCGCATGCGCACATATGTGCACGTTTTGCGCTAAAAATGGCCATTATAGCCTATGGATGCGCATACATGCGCACTGGCATGCTCATGTATGCGTTTTTTTGCACATGCGTTTTTTTTTTAACCATGGAATTTAGGGGTTTGGGTTAGAGTTAGGGTTAGTTAAGGGGGTTTAGGGTTAGGGTTAGGGTCAGGGTCAGGGTTAGGGTTGGGGTTAGGGTCAGGGTTAGGGTTAAGTATGGTTTGGTTAAGGGTCAGGGTCAGGGTTAGGGTTGGGGTTAGGGTCAGGGTTAGGGTTAGGGTTAGTTAGGGTTTAGGGTTTGGGTTAGGGTTAAGTATGGTTTGGTTAAGGGTTAGGGTCAGGGTTAGGGTTAGGGTTAGGGTCAGGGTTAGGGTTAAGTATGGTTTGGTTAAGGGTTAGGGTCAGGGTTAGGGTTAGGGTTAGGGTCAGGGTTAGGGTTAGGGTTAGGGTCAGGGTTAGGGTTAGGGTTAGGGTCAGGGTTAGGGTTAGGGTTAGGGTCAGGGTTAGGGTTAGGGTTAGGGTTAGTTAGGGTTTAGGGTTTGGGTTAGGGTTAAGTATGGTTTGGTTAAGGGTTAGTGTCAGGGTTAGGGTTAGGGTTAGGGTTAGGGTTAGGGTTAAGTATGGTTTGGTTAAGGGTTAGGGTCAGGGTTAGGGTTAGGGTTAGGGTCAGGGTTAGGGTCAGGGTTAGGGTTAGGGTTAGGGTTAGTTAGGGTTTAGGGTTTGGGTTAGGGTTAAGTATGGTTTGGTTAAGGGTTAGGGTCAGGGTTAGGGTCAGGGTTAGGGTTAGGGTTAGTTAGGGTTTAGGGTTTGGGTTAGGGTTAAGTATGGTTTGGTTAAGGGTTAGGGTCAGGGTTAGGGTTAGGGTTAGGGTCAGGGTTAGGGTTAGTAAAGTCATGGTTTGGGTTAGTGTGAGGGGCCACCTAATGTTGGAAAAAACGCAAACGCGGTAAAAACGCACTAAAAACGCATACAAACGCATAAAAACGCTGCGTTTTTTTCATGCATGCTCATAAAAATGCTTGAAAAAAACGCAGCAGTTGTATGCTTTTTTATGCGTTTTTTCAATGCGTTTTTTTTGCGGGAAAAACGCGCTGCAAAAAAAAGCAAGTGTGAAACTAGCCTTATGCCATTAAAATGTTATTTTAATTAAGTTTTTTTTTTATTTAGATTACAACACGAGAATATTATAAAATTGATTGGATGTGTAACAATGGGAGGAATAACATGTTTGGTCTACCCAAATATGATCAATGGATCACTCTTTCGCAAACTACATCATGCTGTGAGTTATATCATTTTTTTATAGAGTAGTTCTAAAGTACAGGTTTCAATCAATATGAGAAAAACCATGGCAGAGAGAGGAATATGGCAGGTGTCTGAAACACTGTACCTATAAATGAGCCATGAAAAAAAGATATTGGTTCCCATTCATTAAGCTTCTGTCATGATGAATTGTGCTCATGTTGCCTCATGTGTCACCATGAGAAATGTAAGTCAGTCCTCGACTAAGAAATTCTGATGAACTTGAGAGGCTCGCCTAGTCATAACCCCTCTTGGCCAAAGTCTCCCCACTTTATAAAGCATGTGCCAAATACAATGATTGTAGTGTATAAACAGATATCTGAAAGATTGCGCCATTATAGAAAGTAGAAAAGTTGTCTTTTAGGACCATTATAACAGATAGGTTAGCACATCTGTTGATGTAAATGGATAATTCAGACCATTATTTTTTTTTTTTTTTTTAAGAAAATGACTCCTCCACTACCTTGGCATATACGATACAATATTCTGGTTGGTGTAGCAAATGCCATCTACTATCTTCATAAAATGAATCCTTGTCCAGTCATATGTGGGAGTATAACCAGGTAAGCCAAAATGATGATTTTATGAAATATCACATCCCTTTATCACATTCCATCACATCCATCTGCCTATGAACTCTTGAATGGGTTATCCACTACTAAGACAACCCTTTCTTGATCTAAATATTTAACCCCGATAGAATAAAAAAAGCTTATACTTACCTCCCATGCCGGAGCTGTTCCGGTGGTGTCTGCACTCATGGTCCCGGGATTCTTGTGCAGTTGTTGTGACACGTCAGTGCTGGCATCACTGTCTTTGCCTTTTGTCGAATTGAACATGAAAAGGAAGTCAGGGCTGCAGCTGATGCCTGATTTACTCTTCATGTTCAATTCGACAGAATCCAGGGACAGTGTCGCCAGCCTTGATTGGGTGCCGGCCCACGTGTCACAACAACCGGGAAGACTGCAATCATTATGTATTTTAACACACCTGCACATCATTACATAGATAATTAAGGAATTATGGAGTAAAACTTTTCATATAAAACCTTACTCCATACATAGAGGCATTATTTAGCACTAAATTACACAGATAGAGAGGAGAGGGCGTGCCGACACTGCGGGAATGGTGCCAAATCTGGAGGTGAGTATAAACTTTGTTATTTTATTGGAGCCAAGTGTAGAGCATAACAATGAGTTGTCCAAGTAGTGGACAACTTTAACTGATGCATACATGCGTACAACATATACAATACTGTATAAAAGTTTTTAGCAATTGTGGAAAAAATGCTGCAAAGTGATACTGCATTCAATAATAGAATTGTTAAAAATAAACCATTATCAGTTAACAAAATGCAAAGTGAATAAACCAAAGAGATAGCTATTTCAAATCAATAATTAGTGTGACCATCCTTTGTCTTCAAAACATCCAAGCATCCTTTCTTCTTGATACCTTGATGCACTTGTACACAGTTTTTGAAGGAACTCGGCAGGGATGTTCTTCCAAATATCTTAGAGAACTACACACAGATCTTATGTGGGTGAAGGCTGTGCACATCTTTCTCAATGTGATCCCAGACAAACGTGATGATGTTGAGATCTGGGCTATGTGAGGGCCATATTATCACTTCTAGGACTTCTTATCTTTTTTTATGCTAAAGATAGTTCTTAATGACATTTGCTTTATATTTGTTGTCGTTGTCCGGTTGCAGAATAAATTTGTAGAAAATCAGATGCTTCCCTGATAGTATTGCATTAGGCCGGTTTCACATTAGCGCATTTTCAGCGCGCGCACGGCCGGGGGTAGCTCCGCCCCCGAGCCGGCTCTCTGCCCGGCGTGCCCGCCCCTTCCTTGTAGCGCCGCCTCCTAGCGGACAGCGGCGCCTGCGATCGGCGCACCCTATCTTTAGCATAGGGTGCTCTGATCGTGCGCAGGCCGTGCGCTAGTTGCGCTTTGACCTGCGCTGCGCACTTTTGACGGTGCGCCGTGCGCGCCAAAATCAAACTTTTCGGATTTTGGCGCGCACGGCGCACCATCAAAAGTGCGCAGCGCAGGTCAAAGCGCAACTAGCGCACGGCCTGCGCACGATCGGCGCACCCTATGCTAAAGATAGGGTGCGCCGATCGCAGGCGCCGCTGTCCGCTAGGAGGCGGCGCTACAAGGAAGGGGCGGGCACGCCGGGCAGAGAGCCGGATCGGGGGCGGAGCTACCCCCGGCCGTGCGCGCGCTGAAAATGCGCTAATGTGAAACCGGCCTAACAGATAAGTATCTACCTATATTTCTAAGCATTGAGGACACCGAGAAATGACCAATACTGAGGAACGTAAACCCAGTTGGCTAAGGAAACTTAGTGCAGGAAATGAAAGCCACATCATGTGTCACGTAGTGGCTAGGAATGGTGGACGCCTATCTGATCCCTCATATTTGGGTGTGCCCTAGTCTACCCCTGTTCCCCAGATCACTCAGGAAGGTGGAGACACTATGCTCCTATCTTAAACCTTATCTGTTCCCTCCCCCACCCAGGGAGGTGTGTGGCTGAAGTGTATAGGATTACACTAGAAATTGGAGAAGAACGGCACTCCTTTTGGTGAAACACGTGCAGGCATAGGGTCCGAACCCTTAGGATGCAAAAAATATATAATGTGGTACTGTAAAAGCTGAATTTTTATTGAAATCAAGAAATAGTGTTTAAAAATCTATGACATTTCGGTCTAGTCAACATTCATCAGATATACACTATAAGCATATAATTTTATTAATGCATGGAATTTAGACCCCGGCTGTTTAAGTTTCAAATAGTAGCCCCTGTGCTTGTGAACCTAGGATATGACTGTAACAGAAGGCAGTTTGTTGCCAAAGGGCTGGAAAGTGGTACCATAATGAGTGTCTACAGGCAACAGTGAAGTATGGTAGAGGTTCCTTGCACGTTTGGGACTGCCTTTCAGCAAAGGGAGCAGGGAGTTTGATGAGGATTAAAGTCAGGTCAGGTGTCCTCAATGCTGAGAAATTAAAGCAGATACTTATCCATCATGCAATATCAGGGAACAGTCTAATTGGCTCCAAGCAGGGACGGGACTACCGCGGTCGCAGTGGTCGCAGCTGCGACTTGGCCCGGAGTCTTTATGTGCCTGATCGCAGAGCTGCAGCAGCTCATTATCTGTGCAGCTCCAGTCTTTGGCTGCCCCTGCCAGGCTGCAATTGGCTGCTCTGTGCGCACAGGACCTGTGATGAGGTCACAGGATGGGAGGAGTCAGGGGTCACATGGTCAGGAGTCTCCGTGTCTGCAGTTCTCTGCTGTGCTGGTCATCATGGTGCTGGTGAGGGTAAGTTTCTGTGTGGGGTCAGGAGGGGTTTACAGGGTGGATGTAGCAGAGCTGTGTGTGTACGAGGTGTACGGAGTGGAGCCGTGTGTGTACGAGGTGTACTGAGCGGAGCCGCTTGTGTACGAAGTGTGTACGAGGTGTACAGAGCGGAGTCGTGCGTGTACGAGGTGTACGGAGCGGAGCCACGCGTGTACAAGGTGTACGGAGTGGAGCCGCGCGTGTACAAGGTGTATGGAGCGGAGCCACGCGTGCACGAGGTGAGCCACACGTGCACGAGGTTTACGGGGTGGAGCCACGCGTGTACGAGGTGTACAGAGCGGAGTCACGTGTGTGCGAGGTGTGCGGAGCGGAGCCGCGCATATACGAGGTGTACGGAGCGGAGTCACGCGTGTGCGAGGTGAGCGGAGCCGTGTGCGTACTACGAAGTGTACGGAGTGGAGTCGTGTGCGTACGAAGTGTACGGAGCGGAGCCACGTGTGTACGACGTGTAAGGGGCAGAGCCGCGCGTGCACGAGGCGTAAGGGGTGGAGCCCGCGTGCATGAGGTGTAAGGGGCGGAGCCCGCGTGCACAAGGTGTATGGGGCGGAGCCGCGCGTGCACGAGGTGTAAGGGGTGTAGCCCACGTGCACGAGGTGTAAGGGTCGGAGCCGGCGTGCACAAGGTGTAGGGGGTGGAGCCGCACGTGCACGAGGTGTACGGGGCGGAGCCACGTGTGTGCGAGGTGGAGTTGCGTGTGTTATGATTGGGTCACTGAGGAGGAAAGCAAGACCAAGCTAAGCCACAGAAAACCAGAGAGGTTGGTAACTAAGCGGATTGCAGACCCCTGATCCTATCCACACAACTAGCAGTAGCCGTGGAGCGTACCTACGATGATTCTAGACGCCTCGACACAGCCAGAGAACTAAATAAGCAGAAAGCAAGAAAGGGGAAATCTAAAGTGCCCCAGAGCAGACCCCAAAGGAATAGATAGCCCCCAAGCATATACTGTCGGTGAGACAAGATGAAAACACAAACGCAGGTAGGAAAATAGGCTGAGCAAACGATGGGGCCCACACTAATTAGACAGGACAGGAAAGGAAAGACACTGTCTGCAATCACGCAAAAAACCCTGCAAAAAATGTCCAACACGTCTGATAGAAAAATACTGAAGTCACTCGACTTCGCCCACTATATCAGCACTCTGGCATATTCTGAAAGCAGAGCAAAAAGAGGCCAATCTAATAAGGGACAAAAACAAACTGGCACAAGCAGTAACATAAGGATGGAAATTCAGCACAGCCCCAGCTGGGGCTGGCTGACCACGCAAAACTGAATATACAAAACCAAATCAAATGTGAACAATAACAAAAGAACACTTGGCTTGAGCATGCAGGGACTGAGCTGGAAACTAAGACCTCAGGAGGCAGGAAAAAATCACCAGCAGTAATAGAGGGAGTCGGCTGTGTTAAATCCAGTCAAAAACTCCAGATGTCCAATCGTCCTCCTCATTATCAGGTGACAGGCATCTGTTAATTAGATCAGCTCCATTACCTCCTGTAACCACCAGAGGGAGCCCGGAAAGAGAACTCACGACCCCTCTGTCAATATAACCAGCTCCACTATCTTCACTAGTAACCAGAGGTAGGCCAGAAAGTGAATTCACAACACGCGTGTGTACGGAGCGGAGCCGCGCGTGCACGAGGTGTAAGGGGTGGAGCCGCGTGTGCACAAAGTGTAAGGGGCGGAGTCGCGTGTGTGCGAGGCGGAGTCGGGTGTGTACGAGGTGTACGGAGCGGAGTCACGCGTGTGCAAGGTGTGCGGAGCCGTGTGCGTATGAAGTGTATGGAGCGGAGTCGTGTGCGTACGAAGTGAAAGGAGCGGAGTCGCATGCGTACGAAGTTTACGGAGCGGAGCCGCGTGCATACGACGTGTATGGGGCGGAGCCGCACGTGTGTGAGGCGTACGGAGAGGAGCCGCGCGTGTGCGAGGTGAGCGGAGCCATGTGCATACGAGGTGTACGGAGAGAAGCCACGTGCGTACGAAGTGTACAGAGCGGAGCCACATGCCTACGATGTGGACGGATAAGAGCCGTGTGTGTACAGAGTGGAGCAGGTACGAGGTGTATGGAGCAGCTCGTGTGCGGAGCCACGCGTGTGCGAGGTGAGCGGAGCCGTGTACGTACGAGGTGTACAGAGAGAAGCCGCGTGCTTATGAAGTGTATGGAGCGGAGCCACATGCGTACGAAGTGTACGGAGCGGAGCCACGTGCATACGAAGTGTACGGAGCGGAGCCACATGCGTATGAGGTGGACGGAGAGGAGCCATGTGTGTACAGAGAGGAGCATGTACGAGGTGTATGGAGCCGCTCGTGTACGAGGTGTACGGAGCGGAGATGTGCGTGTATTTTGGCATTTGGCATAACTTTGTAGTTACGCCACTGGCTCCAAGCATGCATCCAATGTCAGCATAAAGAAGAACACAGAATCTTGGACGTGATAAAATGGCCCCACAAAGACATGATCTCAACATCGAGCCTGTGTGGGGTTACGTGAAGAGACAGAAGGATTTGCACAAGCCTTCATCTGCAGAACATTGGTGGTTAGTTCTCCAAGATGTTTGAAACAAATGCCATGCCTAGTGCCCTCAAACTGTGTGCAGGTGCATCTAGAAGAACTTTTTCTTTGAGGTTTTGAAGCTTAATGGTATCTTGTATGTTGAGGCTTTACATTAGTGTGGTCTCAAACATAACTAAAATGAACAGATTCTATATATCAGTTAATAGTTAATTTTTCCTGTTTTTCAGCAAAACTATATTGCTTGATAAGCAATTTCAACCAAAGCTCTCAGACTTTGCCATGGTCCATTTGAGATCTTACTTGATAAATCCGCTTTACACCATAAAGATGGATAATGCCACACTACAGTTCCTGGGATACTTGCCAGAGGAGTACATTAGGAGGGGAGAACTGTCATCGAAAACTGATGTGTACAGTTATGGAGTTGTGAGTGTGTAAAAAAACACCTTTCATTTAATGATAAACTTCATCACCAAGGTTTACTATACAAATCAAGTTACCGTATATAAAATATCACTCTGGCCTCAATTCATTAATGCATTTGCACCTTTTTTTACTAGCTTTTGGTGTGTTTTTTTTGTCTGTTTTTCTTATTTACACCTACTGTAATTCTACTTTTAATTTGCACTTTTTGTTTAGTTTAATTTATTTTTTTTCCTGTGTTTTTTCCTTTTAGTTCATTAATGTGGCCAGAGTTTAGGTTTTTCAGATGTTTACAGCTGATTCATCATTTGCAACTTTTAGAAAAGTCACAACATTTCTTGCAAGTGTACACTGAATTCCCTCAGATATGATTTGATGTATGCCAGTTATTTTGGTGAAATTTTTGAGAAACATTTAAGAACCTGTCAGGTTCCCTAAAATAAAGATTGTGTCATGAAAAAAAAATCCATTGCCAAAATATTTTTAAAAATACATGTAACACAAAAACTTGATTGAACCCTTCATGAACTTGCGATTTTCCGTTTCTGCGTTTTTGTTTTTTCCTTCCCTTCTTTCAAGAGCCGTAACTTTTTTTTATTTTTCCATACATATAGCCATATGAGGGCTTGATTTTAGCAGGACAAGTTGTACTTTTGAATGACACCATTGAACTTACATATAGATTAATGGAAAGCAGGACAAAATTCCAAGTGCAGTGAAATTGTAAAAAAAAAGTGCAATTACACAATTGTTTGTTTTTTTTATTTACCATGTTCACTACATGGTAGATCTGATCTGACAATACGATTCATCAGGGCAGTATGAGTACACAGATACTAAACATGTATATAAATTATTTCTTTCATTTGAGCAGTGAAAAAAAATCTAAAATTTGTAATAAAAAAAAATTACTTATGTTTCCACTTTCCAAGACCCATAGCGGTTTCATTTTTTGGGATCTGAGGCTGGTGAAGGCTTAATTTTTGTGACTTGAGCTAACATTTTTATTGATACCATTTTGGAGTAGATACAATATTTTGATTGCCTCTTATTGCATTTTACTGCAGTGTTGCGGCAGACAAAAAAAAATGTAATTCTTGTGTTTTGGTTGTTTTTCTCATTATGCCATTTACCGATCAGATTACTGTAATTTATTTTATATTTTCATAGATCAGATATTTCTTAAATGCAGTGATACCAAATAGGTGTATTTTTTACTGTTCTATTTTCAATGGGAGAAAAAGGGGAGGTAATTTGAACTTTTATGTTTTTTTTATATTTTTTATATATTTTTTAAAATTTTACACTTTTTACTGCCTTCAATAGCCTTATTGAAACAATGACTAAGTATGGAATGGACAAGGTAACTGTTAGGTGGATTCATAACTGGCATAGTGATCGGACCCAAAGAGTGGTCGTAAATGGCTGCACATCCAGTTAGAAGAATATATCAAGTGGGGTACCACAGGGCTCTGTCCTGGGACCTGTATTGTGCAACATATTTATCAATGATTTAGATGAAGGAATTGAGGGTAAACTGATTAAACTTGCTGATGACACAAAGTTAGGAGGGATAGCTAATAAGAGAGAGTGAGAGAGAGAGAGGATTCAAAAATATATAAATAAACTGGAGCAGTGGGCAGCAACTAACAGAATGGTTTTTAACAGGGAAAAATGCAAAGTACTATATCTGGGCAATAAAAATGAAAAAAGCATATACAGAATGGGAGGAATAGGGCTAAGCAACAGCACATGTGAAAAAGACTTGGGTATACTAATAGATCATAGACTGAACATGAGTTAACAGTGTGATGCATCAGCAAAAAAGGCAAATACAATTCTGGGATGTATTAACAGAAACATACAGTCTAGATCGTGAAGTCACTATCCCCTTCTAATCTTCTTTGGTCAGACCTCATCTGGAATACTGTGTCCAGTTTTGGGCACCACATTTTAAAAAATACATCAACAAACTGGAGCAAGTTCAGAGAAGAGCGACCAGAATGGTGATAGGTCTGCAAAGCATGTCCTATGAGGAACGGTTACAGGAATTGGGAGTGTTTAGCTTGCAGAAGAGAAGACTGAGAGGAGACTTAATAGCTGTCTACAAATATCTCAAGGGCTGTCATTTGCACAAGAAAAGACTATAAGCAATTGGATGAAACTGAATGGGAGGAGATACAGATTAGATATTAGAAAAACTTTTTGACAGTTAGGGTGATCAATGAGTGGAAGGGGCTGCCATGAAAGGTGGTGATTTTTCCTACAATTTAAGTCTTCAAATAGAGGCTGGACAGACAACTGTCTGGGATGATTTAGTGAATCCTGCTTTGAGCAGGGGGTTGGACCAGATGACCCATGAGGTCCCTTCCAACTATGATTCCCTTCCATCCTATGATTTTATGATACTAGTACGGCGGAGGTCGCTTCCCTCCCTTTGATGTGGGCTCCATGCAGAGAAACTTTTTTTTAGCTCATACCGATCCGGTGTGAGAAAAAAAAAATAAAAATCGTAGCATGCTGCAATTTTACTCTGTAATTAGAACTCCACCAAAAAATACAGGCCAATGTCAGACAGAAAGAGCCCTGTGTGTGCCGTAGTGGCTCTTTAAAACTTTTGAATAAAGTCCCCATGTATTGCGCGCGCTCTGTCTCACTTGCACTTGCCTACAAGGGCCGCTGTGGTGCGCACGGGCTGACAAGGGCTGCAGCACCGTGCAGGGCAAACTTGTCAATGCGTGCACATAGGGACTTTATTCAAAAGTTTTTAAGGGCTTGTGGCCCACTTTGCAGTTCAGAGCCACCAGCCCACCTAGCAGATTGCCAGTCCAGGCCTCATTATAAAGCACATTGATTAGGTGTAAGGTACAAGCTGAGAGTACTCAAGCCCAGTCCGTTAAACACAGTGCACTAAATTGTTTTGTAGTTATATTTAGTTTATTTTTTTTGTTTATTCTTTTTAATGGTTAAATCATTGAAATCGCGTGCACTTTGGCATATTTTATATAGATTTTTTAATTTTTGTTTATTAATGCCAGATTACACAAAAATATAAGATTTGGCGCTGTTTAGGATTTTAAACCCAACAAAAAGAGAATGCAGACAAACGTAAGAAAAATTGGCAGTACATTTGTAGACCTAAATTCAATAGGAAATTTGTATCATTTATTGTTTCTATAGTCCATAAATTCAATTACTCACAGAAAACTAATAACACAACCAGAAACTAGTTAAATATTTTCTTATGTTTTGTAACCATTGCACTAATTCAGCTGTACTTCCTTTTTTATGAAGCTAATAATGGAAGTCTTAAGTGGAAGGCAAGCTGTTCTTAATGGACCCAAAAGTACATATTTGGTGAGTTTTATTATATTACCTTTATTACCTTCTTCTTTCTTTTGTCATATGAAAACTGCACACAGGACCACCTAAGGTAAAAAAAAATGTGGAATTTTCAGTTCCTTTTCTTGATTTTTCTTTGAATCGTCTACTGTTACCATTGTAGATAATTTTCACTAGCACTGTACAATAAATTGTTTTGTCATGTACGTAATTGCCCACTGACCATTATCCAAAACTGTAATTGGCTTGCGTTTTATGTCTTATTTGGTTTATTTGGTAAAATTGCAATCAGCAGCAGAAATCCAGAGATCCCGATAATCCATAATACAACAAAAATAATCCCATGGTGCATGTCAGGCTTGTTTAGTAAGAACTGAAGATTTCTGAATAGGAATGGATGCAAACATGCTAATGTTTCTGCAGCTATTGCCTCATATCGTTTGGCCTATGGGAATAATGTTGGTTCCACAATGGGACCTGTATATCTTTGGTGAATTGTTTTACATTTTCTATGTTCTAAGCAAGCGACTATTTATCTATGTTTCTATTAATTTGTTTATTTACTCATAGTGTAATCTAAATTCTTTTATTTTCAATGTATAGAGAGATTTGTTTTGGAATGAAATGGATAAAAATGGCATTGAACCTCTTCTCCAGATCGTGGACATGAAAGCTAAGAACTGGCCAGTTGATGTTGCACACAAACTTCTAAACATATCTCTTAAAGCCACGTCACTGCGTGCCAAGCGAAGACCCACATTTGAAATGGTTTGGATTAATTTATTATATTTACCACCAAGGCTCATTAAAGGCTCAATAATGACCTTTTGGATTGTTACATCCAATTAATGTTCCAGTCCTTTTCCTTGATCCAAGAACTCAAGTCATTTTCCTCTCTAAAGAGGCTATTTGCATCTCTCTTACACCCCCCATCAGAGGTCTCTCACCCAGCCAAATAAGATCTCTTGCCTTGCAATGAGGAATGGAAAAATAACTAAAACACATGTCTGCAAATACCTCCAATAGGGGGCACTTTGTATCACTGTTACACACCCCTGTCAAAAGGCCTCTCACCCAGCCAAATCAGATCTCCTTCTGTGCACTGAGGAGGAGCAAAAACCCTGAAACCCATGTCTGCAAATGGATTGTCTGGTTTGGCTTTTCTTCTTATCCTAAATAATGTGGCAAGGCTAAAAAAAACAGTTGATATTGACTTTCGGGCTTTCTACATCAAATGGGTGGTACTAAAGTTCAAGTTGTCTTCATCTTTGAATAGACTATATGCATCACCTTTATACATCTGTGAGAGGCCTCTGTGTTAGAAGAAAACAGGAAGTGTTCTTCTTGTAAAAAAAAAAAAAAAAAAAGTCCATGCAGGTTTATTTACTCCATAAACCCAGTAGTAACAGCAAATGGTAAACGGCCTTCAGAGCAGGCAAAACAATACAAAATTGTCCTTACCGGGCTCTCTGCTTCCTCAGGCCTGTGGGCACACAGACTGGGCAATGTTCAGCACGCAGGCTAGGTCTGGAATCACACACACAGAAGGCCTTCTACCTCCCAAGACACAGACCATGTGCCAAACAGCCTCCATTATGTAGGCTGTAACCACACCCAGAGGTGAAGTATGTGGGTAGCCAGACCTGCCTGTTGTGAGCTCATTTTCGGGTTTGCCTCTGGCTTCTGGTGAGGGTTATGGAGCTGGCTGTGCTGACAGAGGAGTAGTGAGTTCTCTATCTGGACTCCCTCTGTTGGTGAAGGGAGGTAATAAAGCTGATCTAAATGGCAGAGACTGGCCACCTGAGGAAGAGGACTGTGATGGGATATCAGGAATTTCTGATTGGATTTAAGGCAGCCGACTCCCTAGTTTCTTGCTGGTGATTTCTCCTGACTGTGGCTTCTGGTTTCCAGTTTGGTTCCTGCCTTCTTAAAGCTAATTTTTCTCTGCTATTGTTCATATGAGTTTTTGTCTGGTTTACTTAGTTTTTGTGTTCAGCCAGCCCTGGCTGGGACTGGGCTGAATCCCCATTTTGTCTCTGATCAGTTGATCTCTTTTGCTCTGTCTTCAGAATATACCTGAGTGCTGATATAGGGAATTGAAGTCTAGCGACTTCAGGGCCATTTTCTATCAGACGTGTTGGACATTTTTTGGCAGGGTTTTTTGCATGATTGCAGACAGCAGCTTTTCTTTCCTGTCCTTTCTAGTTAGTGAGGGCCCCATCGTTTGCTCAGCCTATCTTTCTATCTGTGTTTGTGTTTTCATCTTGTTTCACCGACAATACATGTTGGGGGCTGTCTATTGCTTTGGGGTCTGCTCTGGGGCAGTTTAGATTTTCCCTTTCTTTCTTTAGGCATATTTAGTTCTCCGGCCGTGACGAGGCGTCTAGGACCACCGTAGGCACGCTTCACGGCTACTGCTAGTTGTGTGGATAGGATCAGGGGTCTGCAATCCGCTAGTTACCAACCTCTCCGGTTTTCTGGGCTTAGCTTGCTTTTTGTTTTTTCCTCCTCGGTGACTCATTCATAACACCTGCCTATCTCTCATAGCTACCCGCAACCCGGACCTAGGTGCACTAAACGACATCCTAGTGCTTACGTGCACTAAAGCAAAATACTCCGGGTTGCATCGCAGGGAGCAGCCATCTCTGTGACACATACCTCCCATTGACTACATGGCCATTAGCCTCCTTACACCAGCCAAATCAGATCTCGATATAGTTCTGTAGATGAGACAACCATTTTATTAAGTGTAAAAAATGTTATATAGCATTATATAACTTCAAAAATCTGTGGTGGAAAATTCGGGCTATAAATATGTTCAAATTAAATAATGTGGAAAATCAGGTAAATACAATATTATGTTCAATATGACACTTTGAAAATATCTTTCCCTCCACTTAGACTTACTGTAAATCTTTCCACAGATTCTGGAAATGAATAATAGCTGTACGACTACTGCCAAGTACACTGAAGATCATCCTAAGTCACTTATGTCTGTTCCACCGTGTCTTTGCCCACTGCCTTTGAGTAATGCCAATGTTCCCATTGAAAGTGATGAAAATGTGGACAGTTATCTCAGTGTACATGAAAGAAAACAAGACACCATAACTCCATGTGAATGCAGCCAGTCTGAAGTAACATATTTAGGAGGCTCCAGGAAATGTAAAAGTACAGAAAACGTTATTGCTACACCAGTAAAGAACAGAAATACATCAGAAAGTGATCAGAAGCTGCGGATGAGTGACCTATCTTATACAAGCAGGCCGGTGGAGTGTAGCTGCTCATCAGGACAAGAGGGCACATCATACTGTGACGAATGTCTGACAAATGGGTTTGGCAATGCAGAATAAATGATAAAAAATAAAGGTTAGTACTTTGTTCACCTCACATAAAATAGAAGATAAATGCTTGACTGCCATTAACTCTAGCACATTTATATGACAAATATAATGAGATCACAAAGGGATATCAATCTCACACCACTATCTGTCTTCTCTCCATGCTGTCCTTTAATGTCTTTCTATCATCTGCACATCATTAATGGCTTGTATGTAGTCAATTCATTAGCTTTTGTATTAGTTGAAATTAAAGGGTTTTTGCTACCCCAACTGAGAGCAGCATAATATAGAGACAGACACCCTGATTACAGAATGTATCAATTATGGGGCTGCTTGCTGAAGTTTTGATAAAATCACAGTTTTATCTGCTGCAGATCTACCAGTTCTCTGAATGTTGAGCTCTGTATAACCCCGCCCCCACACCACTGATTGGTATCTATCTGCCTGTGTACACAGAAAGCTGCCAATCAGTGGTGGTGAGGGCGAGGTTATAGAGCTAATGAATATGCGGAACTACCTGGAAGCAGGTTTACTAGTCCTCTAGTGATAATCTCCTGCTGATAATTTTATCAAAACTACACTAAGCAGCTCAGTAAGTGACACATTACTGGAATCAGAATCTCTGGCCCTACTATTTAGGCTGCTCTCAGATTAGGTGGCAAAAACCTGGTGACAGATAACCTACTGCTACAATAACACCAGACAAGCATACAATATCACTTCTGCTATCTCAGTGCATGGGACCTGGTGACAATAGGCAGGGCTGCCACTAGGAATTTCAGGGCCCAATACTGGCAAAATTTTTGTTGCCCCCTTGAGACTTCGCCCAGGCTGCAATTCAGCCCCGCCTCCACCCCTCGAACTGTCCACAGTCCCATTAGGAAAAATTCCATTTCTGCACCACGTCCTCACCAATCACACATTAACAGTTCCCAACACCAGATCACACATATAGCCAGCAACTTTTGTTTTGGCCAAAAGATTTTTTAATCCGCCACCACAAGGACTCTTGACTAAGCCCTACTCTACTCTAACCTATTAATAATTTGTTAAAATATCCCATACAATTTAGGCAGCACACCATAATGGAGTAAATTTATGTGCAGTTTAATTGTAACATTTCGGTCCTAAAGATGATGGACAATTGCAGGAAGGGCAATTAAACTGCACATACATTTACTCCATTATGGTGTGCTGCTTTCATTTTTTGAAGATATATCTGGAAGGTTTGGTATATACCTAGAAGGCTTTTGCACCCGATGACTGTTTTTTGTACTGCTTTTTTACTTTTGCTTTTTTTTCCAATACAGTTTAGGTATATTTTTATTTTCATTGTTTAAAATGACCAATAATACCACAATAATTCTACATACAAGGAATAAATACCGCCACACCATGACCAGATCACATATTACCACCACAGTGACCAAATAATACCACATACTAGGAATAAATAGCACCACACCATGACCAGACAACATATTACCACCACATAGTGACCTATAATACCACATACAGAGAACAAATACCGCCACTCCATGGCCTCTACCACATATTACCACCACATAGTGACCGAATACTACAATACTGATCATTAGCAAAAAAAACCATAATACTAATATCACCATAAGTGCCATTATATACAGGAGGTCTGTGCTTAGTATTCAGTGTCTGTGTATAGGTAATACAGTGATCAGTGACATTATACACAGGAGCTCTTTATATAGTGTCAGTGTACAGGTAATACAGTGGTCACTGGTGACATTGTACACAGGAGCTCTGTATATAGTGTCAGTGTAAAGGTAATACAATAATCACTGGTGACATTGTACACAAGAGCTCTGTACATGATCCTGCACCAGGTGTCTCCATTCTGCCCCATGATCCTGCACCATCTGTCCCTATCCTGCCCTATGACCCTACATCATGTGTCTCCATCCTGGCCCATGATCTTGCACCATGTGTTTCCATCCTGCCCCATGATGCTGCACCATGTGTTTCCATCCTGCTCCATCTATCTCCAACCTGTCCCATGTGTCTCCATACCTCCGTATCTGTATCCATACCTCCATATCTGTCTCCATCCTGCCAATGATCCTGCACCACGTGTCTGCATCCTGCTCCATCCTGCACCATCTGTCTTGATCCTGCACCATCTGTCTCCATCCTGCCTCATGATCCTGCACCATCTGTCTTCATCCTGCCCCATGTTTCCATCCTGCCCCATGATCCTGAACCATGTGTCTCCATTCTGCCCCATCTGTCTCCATCATTCTCCATGTTCCTGCCCCATCTGTCTCCATTGTGCCCCATCTGTCTCCATCCTGCCCCATCTGTCTCCATCCTGCCCCATGATCCTGAACCAGGTGTCTCCATCCTGCACCTTGTCACATGGTGCAGGATCATGAGGCAGGATGGAGACAAAAAGTCCATGTGTCTCCATCCTGCCGCACAAACATTTTGAGGCTTGCTGTTTTCAATTGAAAAAAAACAACACTTTCTCCTTAACTGGCCGTGGTCCAGCACCGACGTCCACCCCAGGCATTTCAAGCACGTACTCGCCGACGAATGACAATGATGTCATAAGCCGGGGACATGCGCGCTGAAGTCAGCTGCCAGCCTCCTATTAGCTGGTGGCTTTTAACTACTCGGACACTGTCCGTTCTTCGCCAGTCCTTACATTGGCTGCCCATTCATGATAGGATCCAATTCAAAGTTCTTGTTCTCACCCACAAAGCTCTCCATAGTGCAGCACTCTCCTACATCTCCTCCCTCTTTTCTGTCTATTGGCCTAACCGACCGCTGCGCTCTGCAAATGACTTTCGACTAACCTCTGCACTAATCCGTACCTCCCACTCCCGACTCCAAGACTTCTCCCGTGCTGCGCCAATCCTCTGGAATGCTCTACCCCAAGAAATTAGGACTATCCACAATTTGCATAGTTTCAGGCGCTCCCTCAAAACACATTTGTTTAGAGCGGCCTATCACGTTCACTAATGAAAGTTATTCTATGTGCAAGTGTGCATGTGTAGCCCATTCACTATCTCCATCCATCCCTCACTCCCTCAAGATGACTGGACCATCATAGTAAATACACCATTGTAAATACACACCTGTACTTTGTATCTCCCTCACCTCATTGTAGATTGTAAGCTCTCACGAGCAGGGTCGTCTTATTTTGCTTTAATTATTGTATTGTTAACGTTGTTACTTATGACTTGTGTTTTGAAACTGTTAAACTGTAAAGGGCTGCGGAATATGTTGGCGCTATATAAAGATTATTATTATTATTATTATTGCCATGCAGGCCCGCATGGCAATAGTTTAACTGAACCTGCGTCTCGGCCCTGACAATATGTATCTGTCCTGGATGTTTTTTTTTAAACTTAGAAGTTATGCTTTATCAGTTATTTAATATTTGTTGTATTTCAGCTAAGAATCAGGTCCTGAAAGCATGCAGGTGCATGAAAGGGTATACAGAAGATCTGCGTAGGAAAGCACTCATTATATGGTCACTGTTCTTTCAAAATCTAAGCATAAATCAACAGTAGACGCAAAGCTAAGATACTTTTTAACCCTTTATAAACCAGACAGTTTTTCCTCATCTTCTTCCAAGAGCCATAACTTTTTTTTTTTTTTTCAGTCAACTTAGCCACATGAGGGCTTGTTTTTTTGTGGGATGAGTTTCACTTTTGAATGACATCATTCACTTTACCATGTAATGTGCTGGAAAACAGAGAAATTACAAATGAGGTGAAATTGCAAAAAAAAACGCAGTTATGCATGTCTTTTCTAGATTTTGTTTTTATTGCGCTCATTGTGCAGTGTATACGACCTGGAAATATGATCAGCAATACCAAACTTGCATATTTTTTTTATATACATAAGTGGTGAAAAAAAAAAAAATTAGCTTGAGCCACCAGTTTCCATGACCAATCACGTTTTCATTTTGCAGTCAATGGAACTCTGGTGTTCTGGGTTTTTTTTTTCTGTTTACAGTTTTTATCAGGTTACATTTATTTATATTTTGGTAGACCAGACTTTTATACATGCAGCGATACCACTTTTTTTTTTAAGATCCTTATTTTAAATGGGGAAAAAGGGATTGGTTTGAATTTTTTTGTTTAAAACTTAGTTTTTTTTCATTTTCACTGTACTTTGTAGTTCCTTCAGAGAACTTGAACCTTGAACCTTTAAACGTCTGATAGTATTGCTATATGCAGAACAAATATCTGCTTTTCTCCAGTTATGAGCCACTTCACACCCTTACTTCTGAACACAGCCTCCACTCTGAGACGTTAGCGAACAACTCCTATACGCTATGTAAATGGGAGGAGGAATAAGGAGCAGAGTGAGAAACAAGCAGGGAGAGACACAGGAAAATTGTACTGCACTTAGTGAGTGATTTATCTTATCCCTGAGCTTGATTTATAGCTATAGCACACGGTATTGCTGCATAGTGTGTTCCATGTTGTTGCTGAAGAACTGTCAAACAGTGAAAAAAGCATGAACCCTTCTGCTTTTGTGTACTCGAAACATCATGACAGTTAGTTTGCACACACTAGCTCAGAAAGAACTAAAAATTAGAGAAAAAGCCAGCAAACGGGAAAAAAGCAGGAAAATTAGTGACCTATTCTTGGACACACATACATAGCAACTATGAATGAAAATGGCAGGTATGCTTACAGCTGTGGGACAGCATTCTTAGAAATTAAGCTGCTCAACAGGTCTTAGTTTTGACCCAATTGTCAAAAACTAGGAAAGATTGTGGTATGAGGTAGTTAGGAAAAATATATGACAATCCTAAACCTATTAAAGGGAACTCGTCAGTAGGATTGTGCTAAGTAACCTACAGACACTGTCAGGTCGGCGCCGTTATACTGATTAATATGATACCTGGTGGTGAAATCCGTCTTGTGGCTGTTGTCTAATCTTTATTTTCAGTTTTGAGTTAGTGATTTGCTTGTGCTTTGGGTCGGCCTGTAGGGGGGTCTTCATGTGGTGCTCTGCTTACATAATAATCTGCATGGCTTATGGCAAGTTGCTGATCCTTCACTGACCTGCCCCTATTTTACATACTGCATAGAATTATGGTTTGAAAACAAAAATCGATATTCATAACGCAAGTGGCAGAGCCTGTGCTGTAGCATGATAAGATGGATAATATGGCTGTTTTCATGTTATTTAGAAATACAGTTTTGTTGTAAAAAAATAAAATCTTAAACAACATGGCACCAGCAGCGCTTGCGTAGTAGCATCTATCGTGTTCCGATAGATACTGCTGCGCAAGCACTGCCTTTGGCACCATTTTGCTACAGAACATAAGATTAAGTTCCATCAAGATGGTGCTGGTGGTGCCTGCGCAGTAGCATCCATCATTCCAATAGAGGCTACTATGCAGGCGCCACCATATTGAGGGAGCCTATTTTTTTTTCTCTACCAAAATGGCGGCAGCTATGCAGTGTTCTGATAAATGCAACTACGCAAGCGCCGCCGGCGCCGTCTTGATAGGACCTAGTTTTTTTATGCTACTGCGCAGGAGTGGCCGCCGGCGCCATTTTGATTAAGATTTTTTTTTTTTTACAACAAAACTATACTTCTAAATAACATGGAAACATCCATTTTATCCACCTTATCATGCTACAGCGCAGGCACCACTGCCGACGCCTGTCTAATGAATATAATTTTTTTTCTTTTCAAACCATAATCCTATGCATTATGTAAAAGAGGGGGCAGGTCACCGAGAGATCAATGACCTGTCATAAGCCATCAGTATGAATACCTAATCAGAGTACCACATAAAGCCCTGCCCACAGCCTGTCCTGGAACACGAGAATGAAAATAAAGATTAAACAACAACCACAGGTATCATATTAATCAGCATAACGGCGCCAACCTGACACAGTCTGTAGTTTACTGTGCACAGTCCTGCTGACAGGTTCCATTTAAGTACAGGTAATGCATGTTTACAGTATTTAATATAATTATATCTTTTTAAGGTCTATGAGTTTGGGTTAGTGTATAAAATCTGTATCTAGCAAACCGTAACAAATAGGGCCTTCTGGAAGATGATGTTTTCACAAACATGTTGTATTTATATTCTAATATATTGATGTGTAACTTATTGTTTAATTTAAATTATTAAAATTTCCCTGTAAACTGGACAGTTTGGAATATTACAGCTAACACTAAAGTTTAAAGGATGCATCTAACTTCAAGGACTTATGTAAATTGCATTAAATAATTAACATAAATTCACAATTCTGCTTGGTTGTAATTTTATTATTATAAAAGTCAGAAATGCTGTTATAAGATTTCTGTGCCAGATTTCCTACATCAGATGCCAGAGTGGAAGTAACTAAAGCAGACACTGTGTAGACAGTAACCGTTTAAAGACATGGCAATTTTAAATTTTTGCACATTTCTTTTCTCCATCACCCTCTTTCAAGAGCTTCAGTATAAACAGATATAAACAGTCTACAAGTCCCTGTTAAAATGCCAGGTTTTTGTAATGTAAAGAATCATAGTAAGGGCAAATTGTTATGAATGAGTCACTGGAGGAGGAGAAAACAAAAATACAAGCTAAGTCCAGAAAACCAGAGAGGTTGGTAGCTATCGGATTGCAGACCCCTGATCCTATTCACCACAACTAACAGTAGCCGTGGGGGGTTCCTACGGTGCCCTAGACCCCTCGTCACAGCCGGAGAACTACATAAGCATAAAGAAGGAAAGGGGAAATCTAAACTGCCCCAGAGTAGACCCCAAAGCAATAAACAGCCCCCAACATGTATTGTCGGTGAAAAACAGATGAAAACACAAACACAGACAGAAAGACAGGCTGAGCAAATGATGGGGCCCAACTAACTAGATAGGACAGGACAGAAAAGATGCTGGCTGCAATCCGCAAAAAACCCTACAAAAATGTCCCAACTGTCTGATAGGAAAAAAAGGCCCTGAAGTCGCTAGACTTCAAAATCACTATATCAGCACTCAGGTATATTCTGAAAACAGAGCAAAGAGATCAACTGATCAGAGACAAAAATGGAATTCAGCCAGTTCCAACCAGGACTGGCTGAATACAAACACTAAGGAAACCAGACAAAATCTCATGGAATAATAGCAGGGCAAAAGTTAGCTTTTAGTAGACAGGAACTAAAACTGGATGCCAGAGCTCAGAGCAGAAAGGATCACCAGCAAACCCTGCAGGGCGTCGTCTGCCTTATATCCACTCAGAAATTCCAGATGTCCAATCACACTCCGCCTGTTCAGATAACAGGTTCTTCCCATCCCAATCAATTTCACTACCTCTCTTCACCAGCAGAGGGAGTTCATCAGACATCAAAGGTGAAGGGGAAAATGAACTCACAACAGTACCTCCCCCTTGAGGAGGGGTCACCGAACCCTCATCCACGCCACCAGAGCGATCAGGATGGGCCCGATGAAAAGCACGAACCAATCTTTCGGCATGAATATCGGATGCAGGGACCCAAGAATTATCCTCCTGGCCATAACCCTTCCATTTAACCAAATACTGGAGTCTCCGTCTAACCAGACGAGAATCCAGTATCTTCTCAACCTCATATTCCACATTACCTTCAACCAATATAGGGTCAGGAGGTGCCACCACAGGAACTACTGGCTCAACAAACCTCCTCAACAGAGACTTATGAAACACGTTATGGATCTTGAATGTAACAGGAAGAGCCAATCGAAAAGAGACCGGATTAAGAATCTCCAAAATCTTGTAAGGTCCAATAAATCTAGGTTTAAACTTTGGAGAAGCCACCTTCATAGAGATATTCTTTGATGACAACCAAACCATATCACCCACCTTAAACCGGGGACCAATGGTCATATGCCGGTTGGAAAACCGCTGGGCCTTTTCCTGGGAGAGAGACAACTTATCCACCACTTGGTCCCAGATCTGGTGCATTCTCTCCACCACAGTGTCAACACCTGGGCAGGCAGAAGACTCCACCTGCCCTGAAGAGAATCGAGGATGCAACCCAAAGTTACAAAAAAAAGGTGACATCAAAGTGGCAGAACTAGCTCTATTATTTAAAGCAAATTCGGCCAAGGGCAAAAATGAAACCCAATCATCCTGATCAGCAGAAATAAAACATCTCAAATACGACTCCAAAGTCTGGTTTGTTCTCTCCGTCTGCCCATTGGTCTGAGGGTGAAACGCAGAGGAGAAGGACAACTGAATTCCCAGCTTGGAACAGAAAGTCCTCCAAAATCTAGAAACAAACTGAACTCCTCTGTCAGATACAATGTTCTCAGGAATCCCATGCAAGCGAACCACCTGTTGCAAAAACAAGGGCACCAACTCTGAGGAAGATGGCAACTTAGGGAGTGGTACAAGATGGACCATCTTAGAGAATCTATCACAAATCACCCAAATAACAGTCATTCTCTGAGAGACAGGCATATCAGAGATAAAATCTATTGAAATATGGGTCCATGGCCTCCTGGGCACCGGCAAAGGCATCAACAACCCACTAGAGCGAGAACAAGGTTTAGACCGGGAGCAAGTCCCACAGGACTGCACAAAATTCCTGACATCACAAGACAAGGCGGGCCACCAAAAAGACCGACTCACCAAATCTCTAGTACCAAAAATACCTGGATGACCAGCCAATGCAGAGCAATGAACCTCAGACATCACTCTCTTCCTCCACTGGTCAGGAACATACAATTTTCCAATGGGACAACGCTCAGGTTTGTCCTCCTGAAACTCTTCCAGAGCACGTCTCAAATCGGGCGAGATGGCAGAAAGAACTACCCCCTCACCTAAGATGGTAGCAGGCTTGGTCACAATAGGAGAATCAGCAAAGAAACTCCTAGAGAGGGCGTTTGCCTTGACATTCTTAGTGCCCGGAAGAAAAGAGACCACAAAATCAAAACGTGTGAAAAACAAGGCTCACCTAGCCTGTCTAGGATTCAAGCGTTTGGCCGACTCCAGGTAAATCAAATTCTTGTGGTCAGTAAGGACCACGACTTGATGTTTAGCTCCCTCCAACCAATGTCTCCACTCCTCAAATGCCCATTTCATGGCTAACAGTTCCCGATTCCCCACATCATAGTTACGTTCGGATGGGGAGAACTTTCGGGAAAAGAAAGCACAGGGATTCATTTTAGATGTTACAGGATCTTTTTGGGACAAAACAGCTCCTGCACCAATCTCAGAAGCGTCCACCTCTACCTGAAACGGGAGTGAGACATCAGGTTGCCGCAAAACCGGGGCAGAAGTGAACCTTCGCTTCAGCTCCTGAAAGGAAGAAACAGCCTCTGGAGACCAATTCAGCACATCAGCACCCTTCTAAGTCAAATCAGTCAATGGTTTGGCAATACCAGAAAAATTAGCTATAAATTTCCAATAAAAATTAGCAAAACCCAAAAACTTCTGGAGGGCCTTCAAAGAAGTGTGCTGAACCCAATCATAAATGGCCTGTACCTTGGCCGGGTCCATTTCAATAGTTGACGGAGACAAAATAAATCCCAAAAATGAAATCCTCTGTACACCAAAAAGGCATTTCGATACCTTGACATACAGGGAATTCTCCCTCAAAATCCGGAACACAGTCCGAACATGTTCCACATGAGAGTCCCAATCCTTAGAAAAGATCAAAATATCATCCAGATAGATGATCAAAAATGTATCCACAAAATCTCGGAAAACATAATTCATGAAGCACTGGAAGACAGAAGGGGCATTAGTGAGCCCAAAAGGCATCACCAGGTACTCAAAATGTCCCTCCGGAGTATTAAATGCCGTCTTCCATTCATCCCCCTGCTTAATGCGAATAAGATTATACGCCCCCCTGAGGTCAAGCTTGGTAAACCAGCAAGCACCTTTAACTCTGGAGAATAGATCAGAAATCAGGGGTAACGGATACTGATATTTAACAGAAATTTTGTTGAGGGAACGATAGTCAATACAAGGCCTTAATGAACCATCTTCCTTGGCCACAAAAAAAACCCCAGCACCTAAGGGTGAAGAGGATGGTCTAATATGACCCTTCTCCAACGACTCCTTAATATAGGATCGCATAGCCTCGTGCTCGGGTACAGATAAATTGAAAAGTCGACCCTTGGGAAATTTACACCCAGGGCTCAGCTCAATTGCACAGTCATAACTCCTATGAGGAGGCAAAGACGCAGGCTCATTCTCACTAAATACATCATAAAAATCAGCCAAATAGTCAGGAACATCATGCGACTGGGGAGAGGTAGAGAAAACAGGAGCGTCACTAAGGGCACAACGACAACCCCAACTCACCACAGACACAGATTTGCAATCCAAAACTGGATTATGGATTTGCAACCAGGGAAACCCCAGAACGATGGTATCATGCAAATTATGCAACACCAAAAATCTGCAATTTTCTTGATGGTCTAGGGCGACCCGCATTACCACCTGGGTCCAAAACTGAGGTTTATTCTTCGCCAAAGGAGTAGCATCAATACCCCTCAAAGGGATAGGCGTCTGCAGAGGTGTCATAGGAAACCCACAACGTTTAGCAAAATCCAAGTCCATCAGGTTCAGAGCTGCTCCCGAATCCACAAAAGCCTTAGCGGAAAATGTGGACAGGGAGCAGATCAGAGTAATTGCCAGAAGAAACTTAGGTTGAACACCACCCACAGCAAATGTGTGTGCAAAATGTTTCTCTCGTTTAGGGCAGACAGAAATCATATGAGAGGCATCTCCACAGAAAAAACACAGCTTATTACGCCTTCTGAACTCCAGACGTTGCGCCCTAGACAAAACTCTATCACATTGCATAGGTTCAGACATTTGTTCAACAGGTGGCAACACCTCTCGTACAGTTTTTCGTTCACGCCAACGCCGATCAACCTGAATGGCTAATGACATAGAATCGCAAAGACCAGAGGGAACAGGAAATCCCACCATAGTATCTTTTACGGTTTCTGACAAACCCTTCCGAAAGAGAGCTGCCAAGGCACCATCATTCCAGGTAGTAAGGACCGCCCACTTTCGGAATTTTTGACAGTACAACTCTGCAGAATCCTGACCCTGGCTCAATGCCAACAGGGCCTTTTCAGCCTGATCAATAGCATTAGGTTCATCATACAACAACCCCAAGGCCTGAAAAAATGCATTCACATCAGTCAGAATAGGATCATCAGGTTTCAAAGAAAACGCCCAATCCTGGGGATCGCCGCACAGCAAAGAGATTACAATTTTAACCTGCTCCGCGAAGCTCCCCGATGAGTTAGGATTCAAGGCAAAAAATAATTTACAATTATTCTTAAAATTCAGAAATTTAGACCGATCCCCAAAAAACACATCAGGAGTAGGGATCTTTGGTTCAGCAGCATGTGAATGAGCAAGGTAGGCGGAAATTCCATGCACTTCAGCAGTAAGCTGCTCCACACGATCAGACAATTGCTCAATCTCCATTGAGAAAAAATTCCTCCTACGGCCTCAGAGAAATAGAGGAAAAAATATACACAAAAAAAAAATTCTGACACTTTTTTTTTTTTTACAATTCTTTCCTGCTATTGAGTACCCTAGAATCTGCGGTATGGCTGGGGATTCTGTTATGAATGAGTCACCGGAGGAGGAGAAAACAAAAATACAAGCTAAGTCCAGAAAACCGGAGAGGTTGGTAGCTATCGGATTGCAGACCCCTGATCCTATTCACCACAACTAACAGTAGCCGTGGGGGGTTCCTATGGTGCCCTAGACCCCTCATCACAGCCGGAGAACTACATAAGCCTAAAGAAGGAAAGGGGAAATCTAAACTGCCCCAGAGCAGACCCCAAAGCAATAGACAGTCCCCAACATGTATTGTCGGTGAAAAACAGATGAAAACACAAACACAGACAGAAAGACAGGCTGAGCAAACGATGGGGCCCAACTAACTAGATAGGACAGGACAGAAAAGATGCTGGCTGCAATCCGCAAAAAACCCTACAAAAATGTCCCAACCGTCTGATAGGAAAAAAGGCCCTGAAGTCGCTAGACTTCAAAATCACTATATCAGCACTCAGGTATATTCTGAAAACAGAGCAAAGAGATCAACTGATCAGAGACAAAAATGGAATTCAGCCAGTCCCAACCAGGACTGGCTGAATACAAACACTAAGGAAACCAGACAAAATCTCATGGAATAATAGCAGGGCAAAACTTAGCTTTTAGTAGACAGGAACTAAAACTGGATGCCAGAGCTCAGAGCAGAAAGGATCACCAGCAAACCCTGCAGGGCGTCGGCTGCCTTATATCCACTCAGAAGCTCCAGATGTCCAATCACACTCCGCCTGTTCAGATAACAGGTTCTTCCCATCCTAATCAATTTCACTACCTCTCTTCACCAGCAGAGGGAGTTCATCAGACATCAAAGGTGAAGGGGAAAATGAACTCACAACAGCACATACTCGTAAGAAATACGGACGAGTGCAATCTGTTAAAAAAAACGGGTTGCACTCGGACCAATGTTATTCAATGGGTGACATCTCATCTGCGATTTTTTTTTTTTTTCTCAGCCGAAATCGGACTGAGAAAAAAAATCGCAGCATGCTGCGCTTTACAGTGTATCTCGGACGAGACTCGCCAATGCAAGTCAATGGGTGCAAGAAAAAAAAAAATCGCACAGCACTCGCATGATGGAAGTGCTGTCCGATTGTTACGCACCAGTGTCCTTTGAAAAGCTGGCAATTCATGTCCGGCTACTGTAAAATCACACTGATAGCTCACAAAACAATAGATATATACACATAGAATACATATGTCAGTGACAAATACAATTGATATAGTGTTGGTGCAAAATTATGGGCATGTATTTAATTAATAAATGATTATTGCAAGGAGAAAAATGGCGTGGGGTCCCCCTATAATTTATTGCCAGCAACACTATACTAATTGCATTTGTCACTGACGTGTATGTGTATGTATATATATATATATATATATATATATATATATGTAATTTAAATATATTATATGTATATATTATATAATATGGATTAATATTGCACAGAAAGATAAATATAAGAAAAGCTAGTAATTCATTTGTCAGCTTCTGTAAAATGAAAGCAGGAGCCGACAGTATAGAAGACATGGTTTACATACAGTAAACCATTGGTGAACAGTTAGATTTATATATGTCAGTGACTAATAGTTAGTATTATATGTGTGTAAAATTTTGGAGCTGTATGTATTTAATAAAAGAATGTATTCATGGGAAAAACTGGCATGGGCTCCCACGCAATTTTCTGCGCCAGAGAGGGAAAGCCAATAACAGAGGGCAGATATTAATAGCCTAGGAAGGGACCATGGTTATTGCCCCCCCCCCTTCCCTGGCTAAAAACATCTACCACAGCCACCTCAGAAAAGGCGCATCTGTGAGAAGCGCCTATTCCGGCACTTAGCCTCTCTCTTCCTATTGCCCTGTAGTGGTGGCATATGGGGTAATAAGGGGTTAATGACACCTTTGTATTGTAAGGTGACATTAAGCCTGGCTTAGTAATGGAGAGGTGTCAATAAGACTCCTATCCATTACTAATTCTGAATTTTGTAAAGGGATAAACACACACACAAGCAGAATAAAGTTTTTTAATGAAATAAAAGACCATACAGTTTTGCAATCTTTATTCTTCTGCTAATCCAAATGAAGCCCACGTTCTTCTGTAAAAAAAAATGTAAAAAACCCCAACAATATACCATACCGGTCCAGTGGACAGGGAGAGGATAGCAGAAACAAAACCTCGGACTGGATCATGACAGTACCCCCCTCTCAATGGGGGGGGCACCAGACCCCCAGGTTTCCCTTGATAATGAGCGTGAAAGGCCCAGACCAACCGTTCCGCATGGACCGAACGCGCCGGCACCCACGACCGGTCCTCAGGACCGTAACCCTTCCAATGGACCAGATATTGGAGTGAGCTACGGACCATGTGAAATTCCACAATCCGTTCTACCTTATACTCATTCTGGCCATCAACCGAGATAGGTGACGGAGGAGATGGAGACTCCCCAGAGGAGGACCCCAACGTCTTCAAAAGAGCTTTATGGAACAGGTTGGGAAGCCATAGAGATGGGGGAAGGCACAAATGGAAGGCCACAGGATTGACTGCCTCCGCAATCTGATAAGGGCCCATGAACATGGGCCCCAACTTCGCAGAAGGAACCTTAAGCTTAATATTCCTGGTAGGCAACTATACCTTATCCCCCACCCGGAATATCGGCCCCACAGATCATCTCTTGTCAGCAAATAATTTATACCTTCACTTAGCCTCCCCAATATTCCTCGGAACCTCCTGCCACATCTCCCCCAAAAGTTGAACAGCCAGATCAGCCCCAGGACATCCTGAATCCACTGGCGTAGCAACTGTTTGTGGCGCCCGGGGCGGTCGAAAAATTTGCTGCCCCTTTGGTCATAGATAATCCGGAAGCATCCGAAGAGCCCATGTATGGTCCATGGCGCACACAGACAGCACACTGCCTGATTATATGCCTGTCTGAACAAGCCCTTACTGTGTGAGCAAAAAAAAAAATGGTGGTCAAGACTGATTGTGATCTAGATACATCACCAGTAAGTTTATGCACCCCAACATTTCAAACACACAGACTCCCCCCTCTCTACCTTCATGTGTGCTGAAGCATTATTACAGTCACTGACTGACAATGGCTCCATGTAACACCAGATGTACACATGTGTAGCTTAACATAGGGGCAGGCACTGGTGACAGGCAGGAAAATGGGGGAGCAGGCACTGGTGACAGGCAGGCAAATGGGGGAGCAGGCACTGGTGACAGGCAGGATGAAAAGTAGAAGGACGAGCAGCAAAATAAGCAGGATTATCAGATGGACAGCAGCAGGACAGGCAGGCAGAAAAGGCTCAGACACCAGTGAAATGTAGAAAAGCAGGTAGCAGAATTTAAAAAAACAACCAGGTACAAGTAACAGGCAGACAGACACCAGTGACAGACAAACAGGCAGATATGTTGTGCACTGACATTGTAAAAGTAGAAATAACAGAACAAAGATAAGCAAGTGAACAGCAGAGTGACAGGCAGTCAGAACAAGCAGGCAGGAGGATAGACAGGGTAGGCACTGGTAATTGGTTGGAAGAAATGTAGTAGGGCCAGCAGCAGAATCAGGATAAACAGGTGCACAGCAGGATGACAGATAGACAGGACAGGTAACAGCTACAGTGAAAAGTAGAGAAGCAGGTAGCAGAAAAAAATTCAGCAGGTTGACAGAAGAGTGACAGGCAGATAAGGCAGAATAAGCATTTGGATAGCGGGGTGACATGCAGATAGGCAAGACAAGGAGGACAGGAAGGGAGGGAGAGAAGCGGCAGACAGGTATAACAACCATGAATCCAGGCAGGGTGACAGCACTATGACAGCCAGGGGCAGGGTGAAAATGCTATGACAGGTAGGGTGACAGTGCGGTGCAGGCAGGGTGACAGCCAGGATGACAGGCAGGGGTAGAGTGACAGTGCAGTGACAGCCAGGGCAGGGTGACAGCGCTGTGACAGGCAGGGTGACAGACAGGGGCAGGGTGACGGCGCTGTGACAGGCAGGGTGACAGACAGGGGCAGGGTGACAATGCTATGACAGGCAGGGTGACAGTGCGGTGCAGGCAGCGTGACAGCTTGGTGACAGTGCTGTGACAGGCAGGGTGACAGCGCTGTGACAGGCAGGGTGACAGCGCTGTGACAGGCAGGGTGACAGCGCTGTGACAGGCAGGGTGACAGGTAGGGGCAGGGTGACAGCGCAGTGACAGGTAGGGGCAGGGTGACAGGCAGGGGCAGGCAGGGTGACAGCAGTGTGACAGGCAGGGGAAGGGTGACAGCCAGGGGCAGGGTGACAGCACTGTGACAGGCAGGGGCAGGGTAACAGCGTTGTGATGGGCAGGGTGACAGGTAGGGGCAGGGTGACAGCACAGTGACGGGCAGGGTGACAAGTAGGGGCAGGGTGACTGCACTGTGACAGGCAGGGTGACAGCAGTGTGACAGGTAGGGGCAGGGTGACAGCACTGTGACAGGCAGGGTGACAGCTCCCTCCCCTCCTCCTGCAATCAACAAGTCGACAGCGCAGTGACACAGTGCCAGACAATAACAAGTTTGTGCCCCACCTCCCATCCCTCCTCCATCACCTGTAGCAGCACGGAGTGCATGGCTGCCATTACTTTAGCAGGGTATGAGGGGCCACACTGCCATCCCTGGGGACGTGGCTGCCACTGCCTTTGGTGCTCTGCAGCTGCTTTGGGCACTAGGGCAGTTGTGCTGCAGCTGAGGGTAATCCAGCTCCCACTTCCTCCATGATCTGCACAGAGCCAGGCAGGGGTTAGCCCGGGACAGCTGGTCAAACCCAGAGAAACGGATGAAGAAGGCAGCAGCAGCCTCCCCAGACACACGGCCAATAAATACAGGCTGGCAGCTCCAGGCGCTCGGCAATCGATTACAGGACAGTGCACTTGATCCGCTGCTCTGAATGTCTCCAGTGATCTCAGCAGCCAGGGGTGGATCCAGCATGGCACCCCGTGACCCACCTGCCCTCGCCGCCAAAATCTGCTGCTGCACTGTGCCTCTGCGCTTCTCCCACAGAGGAGAGGAATTGCTGCTGCTGCCGCGCCGCCCCCACACATGTGCCGCCTGGGGCGGACTGCCCCCCCCCCGCCCCCCCGCTACGCCACTGCCTGAATCCAACCGGGAAAATTCCCCAAAATGAGGGTGAAACCCGTAATTACAGAAGAAAGGGGAGGTGCCCGTAGACTGATTAATGCAATTATTAAAAGCCAATTCAGCAACAGGCAAAGAGGAACACCAATTGTCCTGTCGAGCTGTGGTCAGACATTGCAAAATTTGTTCCAAGGACTGATTGGTCCTCTCTGTCTGACCATTAGTCTCAGGATGATATGCTGAAGAAAAGGTCAAACAGATACCCAACCTCTTACAAAAAGCCCTCCAAAACTTGGATACAAATTGCACTCCCCTGTTCGAAACCACACTCACAGGCACACCATGCAGTCGAACCACATGTTCAACAATTTAGCTAACGTCTCAGCATTAGGCAGACCTGTCAAAGATACAAAATGTACCTGCTTACTAAATCTGTCCACCACCACCCAAATGACCATTTTACCACTAGAAGGAGGAAAATCGTTGATAAAAGCCATGGACAGGTGAGTCCATGGTTTATCCCTAATTGGCAATGGCACCAATTCCCCGGCTGGCTGGTTATGGGAGCTCTTGGCACAAGCACATACATCACAGAACGACACAAATTTAACCACATCCGAGGCCAACGAGGACCACCAAAACAACTTAGAGAGAAAATTGCAAATCTGCTATTGTAGTGCCCAGTACGTTGTAGTGCTCAGTATTTTATGCCCAGGTCGTGCTTCTGGAGACATGCATATGCACAAATTAGACAATCTCTCATCACTACAGAAATGCCAAATATGTGGAATGTGGACTCTAAGGCTATGTGCCCACGTAGCGTTATTCAAGCGTTTTTTTCCTGAGCAGAAACGCATGCCCTTGCCAGGGAAAACGCATGCGCTTTTTGACACGCGTTTTTGATGCGATTGTCAAGCGTTTTGACATGCATTTTCCTATGCGTTTTTGCAATTACAGTGTATGTATGCGGAATCGCATGCGATTCCGCACAATTAATGAACCTGCTGCATTTTTTTCCGCTAAGCGTTTCCGCAGCGGAAAAAAACGCACCATTAGCACAACATGTGCGTTTTCCATTCTATTACATTAGATGCTTTTCTTAAGCGTTTCCGCAGCAGAAACACTTGTCTAACAGCGCTGTGGAAACGCTTAAAAAACGCAACGTGGGCACACAGCCTAAATGTGGTTTAGTCACACTGTGGGACTCAGAAGGGAGGGGGCATTTGGATTTTGAAGCTCAAATTCGCTGGATTTCTTTTGGGGGGGTGAAGATCCTAGGCGCTTTTCCAGAGCCTTTGTACTATCAGTAATGTGGAAACCCCCTATATTTCCATTAACAGATGACGGACCTGGTTGGGGACTTGCTTTTTTATGTGGATTGAGTTGAAGATTTTATTGGGAACATTTTACATAAAATTTATTACATTTATCCTGTGCTCTATGCTTAACACATAAGTAAGATTACAATGATACTACATTTTGTATCATTTTGCTATGTTTTGGCACTTTAACATAAAAACTAATTCATAGAAAAAAAAAATTTTGCTTTATTCTGAGAGCTACAACTTTTTTATTTTCCCATTGATGGAGCTGTATGGCAGCTTGCATTTTTTTCTGGGACTTTTATTTTATTTGTACTTTCTTGTTTTTTTATCATAAAAATATTTATTAATAGGTTATATACTGTGCGTGTATACTGTGTGTATATATATATATATATATATATATATATATATGGTTTTTTAAATACATTTTTACATTTTTTCTTTACTTTTTTTACTTAAGCTGCTTTTACACTTACTGTGTTTTTGCGGGTTGATTTTGCGGCCCCAATAGATTTCTATGGGATCGCAACATCGGCCCACAAAAATTTCACGGTGCGCCGTGTGCGGTACGGCCGTGAGGGCCGTATTTGCGGCCGTGATTAAAGATCAAGCTTGCTCAATCTTTTATATGGCATACAGACATGGCCCCCATTGTAATTCAATGGGGCCGAAAGAACAAACGGAAGTTTGTTTTTGCGACGCACCGTGACATCCAGTTTTGTGTAACAGCATTTTGTTTTTCCAATACTATTTCAATAGTATTGGAAAATTAAAAAACGACGATCCACAAGCTTTTTTGCGGCCCGCAAAACAGCGGTAATTGTAAAAGCAGCGTTAGTCCCACTTTAGTACTTTCACTTTTGGCTGTATGATCTGTTATAAAACATAGCAATGCAGGAGCATAGCCATGCATAATAATTCTCAGTGGTGCATTGACACAGGCTTGTTATATCATGCACTGTGCATGATCCAGCAAGCTTGCTAGCCCTGGTGACTCGGATGTCATCATGACGATGTGGAGTCGCCACGGTTATAATCTGCCCCTCACAATAATGTCACGGGGGCACCCTTCCTTCTATATGCTGCAATCCATATCGTGAGAGCGAGGGGTCAGCTGTGATGTACACTGAACACCCGACGGTGATCAAGTGCACACAGCTCCTGTGCACGCAAAATCTCCATGACGTACTCATACGTCTAAGGTCAGGAAGTCCTTCCCAACCTAGACGTATGGATATGTGTAAGGTCATGAAGGAGACCCGCATCTGCATCAACTTCAAGATTTTTGTGTGAGGTAAGTAAATGAGAACATTTTAGTTAGGACAAGGTGATACAGAGTAGCGACATTTTTAAATTGTTCATTACGCAATCACCTGGGATACACAATAAGTGTAAATACTGTCTACAGAGTGTTGTGGCATTCTTATAACTTCATGTGGTGCAGAGGTCTGGTTCACTTATAGATTAAAAGAAGGGATAATCCATTGCATAAAGCTCACAACCAACCTCAGGTGGCTGGATTCCATCTGTATCACAGGTCTATGTCATTTATAGATCTGTGTTACAAAGTCCTGTAATACTGGATCATTTCTAAGTCCAGGGTTTCACAATCACCTATGCTGCTCACTTCCACACAGCAGGAAGTCAATCACAGAAGTCACGTCATGGAATCGAAGACTTTTTTCTTTTATTTCATATAATTACAATCTTTCCCAAAGACAATGAAACATTTGCTTGCACAACAATTTATTTGTACTTTCCACGTATGTACTGTATGATTTTTAAGTTGCTTTATAGCAAGTACTATCTTTTTCAATTCACAGAAATTTACATTCTTTATACTTAAAGGGAGCCTGTGACCTCCAAATACTCTATTTACGGGCAGATATAATCCGCAGTCAAGTATCTTTTAAATCAGGTCTGGCTGGCTTACTTGGAACGTGGCTAGAAGGAAAACATTAAGTTATATTCTCCCTTTAGCCACTCACTTTCAATCATCAGGACAGTGTTGGGGGCTGTTACAGTCTCCACTCATTACACAGCGAGCGAGCATAAATCACTGACTGACAGCCTGCTCCGCACACAGAGGCTGCACACACATGCTGCAGAGCGGGCTGCCAGTCAATGTGCCAGGGAGTGATTACAATGTGATCATATACAGTGGGAAAAAAAGTATTTAGTCAGTCAGCAATAGTGCAAGTTCCACCACTTAAAAAGATGAGAGGCGTCTGTAATTTACATCATAGGTAGACCTCAACTATGGGAGACAAACTGAGAAAAAAAAATCCAGAAAATCACATGGTCTGTTTTTTTTTTCATTTTATTTGCATATTATGGTGGAAAATAAGTATTTGGTCAGAAACAAAATTTCATCTCAATACTTTGTGATATATCCTTTGTTGGCAATGACAGAGATCAAACGTTTTCTGTAAGTCTTCACAAGGTTGCCACACACTGTTGTTGGTATGTTGGCCCATTCCTCCATGCAGATCTCCTCTAGAGCAGTGATGTTTTTGGCTTTTCGCTTGGCAACACGGACTTTCAACTCCCTCCTAAGGTTTTCTATAGGGTTGAGATCTGGAGACTGGCTAGGCCACTCCAGGACCTTGAAATGCTTCTTACGAAGCCACTCCTTCGTTGCCCTGGCGGTGTGCTTTGGATCATTGTCATGTTGAAAGACCCAGCCACGTTTCATCTTCAATGCCCTTGCTGATGGAAGGAGGTTTGCACTCAAAATCTCACGATACATGGCCCCATTCATTCTTTCATGTACCCGGATCAGTCGTCCTGGCCCCTTTGCAGAGAAACAGCCCCAAAGCATGATGTTTCCACCACCATGCTTTACAGTAGGTATGGTGTTTGATGGATGCAACTCAGTATTCTTTTTCCTCCAAACACGACAAGTTGTGTTTCTACCAAACAGTTCCAGTTTGGTTTCATCAGACCATAGGACATTCTCCCAAAACTCCTCTGGATCATCCAAATGCTCTCTAGCAAACTTCAGACGGGCCCGGACATGTACAGGCTTAAGCAGTGGGACACGTCTGGCACTGCAGGATCTGAGTCCATGGTGGCGTAGTGTGTTACTTATGGTAGGCCTTGTTACATTGGTTCCAGCTCTCTGCAGTTCATTCACTAGGTCCCCCCGCGTGGCTCTGGGATTTTTGCTCACCGTTCTTGTGATCATTCTGACCCCACGGGGTGGGATTTTGCGTGGAGCACCAGATCAAGGGAGATTATCAGTGGTCTTGTATGTCTTCCATTTTCTAATTATTGCTCCCACAGTTGATTTCTTCACTCCAAGCTGGTTGGCTATTGCAGATTCAGTCTTCCCAGCCTGGTGCAGGGCTACAATTTTGTTTCTGGTGTCCTTTGACAGCTCTTTGGTCTTCACCATAGTGGAGTTTGGAGTCAGACTGTTTGAGGGTGTGCACAGGTGTCTTTTTATACTGATAACAAGTTTAAACAGGTGCCATTACTACAGGTAATGAGTGGAGGAAAGAGGAGACTCTTAAAGAAGAAGTTACAGGTCTGTGAGAGCCAGAAATCTTGATTGCTTGTTTCTGACCAAATACTTATTTTCCACCATAATATGCAAATAAAATGAAAAAAAAACAGACAATGTGATTTTCTGGATTTTTTTTTTCTCAGTTTGTCTCCCATAGTTGAGGTCTACCTATGATGTAAATTACAGACGCCTCTCATCTTTTTAAGTGGTGGAACTTGCACTATTGCTGACTGACTAAATACTTTTTTTCCCCACTGTAAATCATGGCACCACACAGCAAAAGTCTTAATTGTGCCCCATTTCCCCCCTAAAAAAATAAAAAATATTGTGAGTGTAGGCGGAGTCATGGCACATAGGCATAGTTACAGAAGGACATCCCTACCAACTGCATGTGGATCGAGGCTGCTCCCAACAGGTGTGATCTAGTGATATCACTGTGCCTGCTGCGCTGACACTCAGACGCATGTTCCCTGTTTCACCATTGTATTCAATAATATCTGAAACCTGAGGATACAAATACTGTTGAAATTGTGATGCCAAGTGGGTGGGGTGGGGGTGCACCATGCCCCCCCACTCATAGGCTTCATAGTGGCCATATTAGCAATATGCCTCTGCACTTACTGTGTTGTGAGTGGGAACTATTAAAGCTCCCTGTGCCACACTGGAAACCATTATCTCTCTGTAGCTCTGCCTCCAGTAGGTCTGTCAGACATGAATTAGTCACTATTTTTCTGCAAACTACCTCTATATCTGCAAGTAAACAGCATTTGTGGGGGTGGCAGGTTCCCTTTAATGTCAGCACAACCGAATTCTTCTATCAGTGCTGTGTACAGAAGATCAGTGTATATCGGATCTTTCCCTTAACCCATTCTACCAAGCCATGTAAAAAATGCAATCAGAGGAGTAGGTATGGGAGGTAGTTATAAATAGGATATGATAAATAGAGATGATCTTGGGAAAACCAGAACACTATATAAGACTTTTGCCACGCTGAACACATGATTACTTGTCCTGTCATGTTCACAAATTACGAAGGTGACTATGTCTATGTGCTGATCTGTGTGCTCATTTGCAAAGTTTTATGTGCTATTATAATTTCAGTCTGGAAAATGAGCGAGACTTAGCCCAAGATCACACGACTGTATTTTCAGTCTTAGTGCTGTCCGTGAAAAAAATGGACATCACACAGACAGAACTATTCATGGGGACTGTTCACATGAGCGTTTTTTTTCATGGACCGAATCTGGTTGTGAAAGAAAAATCTGCAGCATGAATCAGTTTCTTGCATGTTGCATTTCGGCGCGCACGGCGCGCCTTCAAAAGTGCGCAGCGCACGGCAAAATCCTGCTAGCACACGTCCAGCGCACGATCTGCGCACCCTATGCTAAAGATAGGGTACGCAGATCGCAAGCGCCCATGTGCGCTAGTAGGCGGCGATGACCGGATGGGGTGGGCAGGGAGCCGGGAGGGGGCGGGGCTTAGCGGCTGCCGTGCGCAGGCCGTCGCTGCGCTATAAAGCGCAAATGTGAAACTAGCCTTACCTCCACATATGGGGTATCAGCGTATTCAGGAGAAATTGTACAACAAATTTTGTGGTTCATTTTCTCTTTTTGCACAACAAATTTTGTGGTTCATTTTCTCTTTTTACACTTGTGAAAATAAAAAAAATGGTTCTGAAGTAAAATGTTTGTACAAAAAAAGTTAAATGTTAATTTTTTCCTTCCACATTGCTTCAGTTCCTATGAAGCACGTAAAGGGTTAATAAACTTCTTGAATGTGATTTTGAACACTTTGAGGGGTGTAGTTTTTAGAATGGTGTCACTTTTGGGTATTTTCTGTCATATTGACCCCTCAAAGTGACTTCAAATGTGATGTGGTCCCTAAAAAAATGGTTTTGTAAATTTTATTATAAAAATGAGAAATTGCTGGTCAACTTTTAACCCTTATAACTGCCTAACAAAAAAAATTATTTCCAAAATTGTGCTGATGTAAAGTAGGCATGTGTGAAATGTTATTTATTAACTATTTTGTGTGACAAAGCTCTCTGATTTAAGGGCATAAAAATTAAATTTTGAAATTTTCTAAATTTTAAAAATTTTCCCATATTTACGTTTTTTTCCGTAAATAAACGCAAGTCATATCGAAGAAATTTTACCACTGGTGGCCCAGACAAATTTGTATGGCCAGGAATTTTTTCTGCAAAACCGCCCTTCATCATTTTTGGCCTGGACACCTATAGACACAGTAGAAATTATGACCTTTTGGGGCATTGTCCTTTACATGGGGTTAGTGAAAAAGCCAGAACTTCAGCAATATTGAGTGTTGATGTTTTATACAACACTCCACTGTTCCGCATGGCTATCACCATTAACGATTTGAGGCAATCAAAAAATGTTTGCATTACAGTGATAATACACAATGTCCTTTGCAAGATTACTCCAACTTTCACCGACTTTTCAAAGTTTGCCCTGTCATTGAGTACTTCACCAACAAGTATGCTGAGGTGTATGTTCCCCTAAGGGACGTCTGCGTTTATGAATCTCTAATATATTTTAAGGGGAGGCTCAAATTCCGGCAATACATACCCAGCAAGAAGGCCAGGTAAGGAATTAAGCTCTACAAACTGTGTGAGAGTACCTCAGGGTAGAGTTTATGAAAGGAAGTTCAGCCAAATTGAACTCCCTGAAAGTCCTCCCTGTCCTTGGAGTGAGAAAATTGTGTGGGATTTGGGGCACCCACTGCTGAACCAAGGTTATGAACTTTATGTAGATAGCTTTTATAACAGCATCCCCCTCTTGAAGTCTCTCTCTATGCGAGCTCCCACTGCATGCGATACTGTACACAAAATTCAGAGATGCCTCCCTAAGACGCTAATTGGGCAGCTCTTCAAAAAGGCTGAAAGCAGAGCCTAATGTAGCGACAACATGCTAATAATCAAGTGCATGGAAAAGAGGGATGTCCTTTTCTTGACCACAGTACATGGTGTTGACAACACCACCACTGCTGTATGAGGTACCTCTACACAGGTCAACAAACCAGACTGTGTACTGGGGTACAACAAGAACGTGGGGGGAGTTGATCTTTCTGATCAAATCCTCCAGCCATAGAGTGCCATGAGTAAAGCCAAGGTGTGGTATAAGAAGATGGCCGTGCACATCGTACAGATATCAATGTACAAGGCTTTCATACTATAACGATATGCAGGCCAGACTGGTACAATCCTTCAGTTCCAGGAGGTAATAATCAAGGCCCTAATCTTTGGAAACAGGAAGGAGCAAGTGCCAGTACTTCCGGAAGTGAAGGTGCTCATATCATACCAGGCCAACATTTTCCCAGTGAGGTCCTTCACACCACAAAAAAAAGGACACCACTTATCAATGCGACACCTGCCCAGATAAACCCGGTACGTGTATAAAAGAATGCTCCAAACTGTACCACACTTCCATGAACTACTAAATTAATTCCTGACGTACACTACACAACTCACATATGCCAACCTGATGCACTGTACACAGCTCACGTATGCCTACATGATGTACATTACAAAACTTACGTATGCCAATCTGATGCACTCTACACTACTTATGTATGCCAATCTAATGTACTTTATGCAACTCACGTATTTTCACCTGATAGACCACTCACATATGCCACTACAATATAGAATTCCAGGAAACACTGGATCAATTCCAATATAGGGTCACTTGTTGGGGTTTCCATTGTTTAGGCATATCAGTGGCTCTCTAAATATAACATGACACCCGCAGACCATTCCATCAAAGTCTGCATTCCAAAACATAACTCCTTTCCTTCCGAGCCCTGCAATGCAACCAAACAGTAGATTTCCTCTACATATATGGGATATCGGCGTACTCAGGAGAAATTGCACAACAATTTTGGGAGTCCAATTTCTCCTGTTACCCTTGCTAAAATAAAAAAAAATTGGGCTAAAAGAACATTTTTGTGGAAAAAATGTGATTTTATATTTTCACGTATGTAATAAATTTCTGTGGGAATTTAGGAGTTTAAGGTGCTCAGCTCACATTTAGTTAAGTTCCTTGAGGGGTCTAGTTTCCAAAATGGGGTCCATTGTGGGGGATTCTACTGTTTAGGCACATCAGGGGCTCTCCAAATGCGACATGGCATCCGATCTCAATTCCATACAATTTTGCATTCAAAAACTCAAAGGGTGCTCCTTCCTTCTGAGCCCTGCACCCAAACAGTAGATTTCCCCCACATATGGGGTATCAGCGTACTCAGGAGACATTGTACAACAACTTTTGGGGTCCATTTTCTCCTGTTACCTTTGTTAAAATAAAAAATGTTGGGCCAAAATAACATTTTTGAAGAAAAAAAATGTGCTTTTTTATGTTCATGGCTCAATGTTATACATTTCTGTGAAGCATCTGGGGGTTCAAGGTGTTCACCATACATCTAGATAAGTTTTGTGAGGGGTCTAATTTCCAAAATGGGGTTACTTGTGGGGGATTTCACTGTTTAGGGACATCACAGGCTCTCCAAACGCGACATTTTGTGTTGAAAACGTCAAACGGTGCTCATTCCCTTTCAAGCTCTGCCGTGCACCCAAACAGTAGATTTCCCCCACATATTGGATATCGGTGCACTCAGGAGAAATTGCACAACAATTTCTGGGGTCCATTTTCTCCAGTTACATTTCAGAAAATAAAAACTTTGGGGTTCAAAAAAAATTTTGAGGACATTTTTTTTTATTTTCGGCTTAACGTTATAAATTTCTGTGAAGCACCTGGGAGTTCAAGGTGTTTACCGCACATCTAGATAAGCCGGATTACTTACCGGTAATACTCTTTTAATGAGTCCACGACAGCACCCACAAGAGAGAGGGATCTGCCCATAGGAATAGGAAACCTACAGAGAGATAAAAAGGACGGTCCCTCTCTCACCCTCAGTTGTGTTTCAGAGTACGAGAGGAACCTCTAGGTATTAGTCCAAATATTTATTCACAGTTTCTTTATATATCATTTACTATGTACAAGATCCGTGATACATGTGTCTAAGGGAGGGTAGTGAGTGGGTGCTGTCGTGGACTCAGTAAAAGAGCATTACTTGTAAGTAATCCAGCTTTTTACCCTTCGCCACGACAGCACCCACATGAGAGATTTGCAGAAAACCGTCACTTGGGTGGGGTCACCATGTTAAGGACGGCTCTACCAAAAGCCAAGTCAGGTGAAGAAGACAGATCAAGTCTATAATGATTGCAGAAGGTCGAAGGTGTCGACCACGTTGCGGCCTTACATATAAGGTCGATAGGGATGTCTGTTTTCTCCACCCAGGATGATGTCATAGCCCGAGCAGAATGCGCCTTCACTCCTTCTGGAGGACTCTCGCCTTTTGTCGAGTAGGCCAAACAAATGGCATCTCTGATCCATTGGGACAAGGTTGCCTTTGTGACCCCGTGACCCTTTCTGTGACCCTGAAAGGAGACAAACAGAGCCCTACTCTGCCTCCAGGACCGGGTTCTCTCTATGTAACTCAAGACTGCCCTCCTCACATCTAATGTGTGAAACCTCTCTTCCTCTGGACCTGATGGATTGTCATAAAAGGAAGGGAGGAAAATCTCTTGCGATCTATGATAAGTAGATGCCACTTTAGGGAGATATGATGGATCTGGCTTGAGTATTATCCTGTCCTGGAATATTAATAGGAAGGGAGGGTCTACAGAAAGAGCCTGGATATCACTAACCCTTCTGGAAGATGTAAAGGCCACTAATAGAACTACTTTATACGAGATGTTCTTGTCATGGTTTGCTCAGCTTGTGGGATTAGGTAGTTCAGAGGTTAATATGACGGCCTCACTCTGGGATTCTGGGAGGCTTCGTATAGTCTCATTATGGGGTCATTCCTTGTCGCTTATACTTTGACCCTTGGCCGAGTGTGTGTGACTCTGGTATGTCTGTGCTACTTTATGCTTGTTTGGTTTTGATCTGGTTCTGTCCCTGTTACGAGTTCTCCCTGTCCCTCTTGTACTGCGCTGCTATCTCCGTGTATGACTCATTGCCTACGTTCTGACTATTCTCTGATCGCCACTCTTGTACTGTGCCGCCCTCTCCTTGTATGACCCCCGTTTGTCTGACCTGAGTTCCCCTCTCCTCTACTCCAGGATCCCTGTAGTAGCATCCTGCTCTCATCTCCAGCAGCAGGACGCTAAGCCCCACCCCCTGTGGTCACATGATCGTAGGTCCTTGTGCTTCCTACTACCTTCAGCGTCACAGGGTCCGTCTGCCTGAGCTTTCACTATGGCATCTGACCCGGGGCCCTCCCGCAGTGCGGGTGAGTGCACATTTTTTCTAGGTTGGGGAAGTTGTGTGTATTTTCTGAGCAAATTAGCAGCATGGATCCACTGCAGGCTTTGGCCGATCAGGTCAAGCATCTAACCCAAATGTTCCAAAAGCTCAATGTGGAAGAGCGCACGATGGCCCATACCCAACAGCAGTTGGTGGACACCGTGTAGGGGGCCATTGCAGCAGGGTCTCCTAGTTCTGGGAGTAGGGATGTATCTGTGGCATCCCCTGAATCTCCGGTCAAATTGCCTAACTCCTTTTCAGGGAATAAAAAGGAGTTTAGGTCCTTCAGGGTGGGATGTAAGCTTTTTTTTCTTTAAGGCCCTGTTCCTCTGGGGATGAGTTCCAGAGGGTTGGGGTCGTTTTTTCTCTACTACGGGGTGCCCCCCAAGCTTGGGCTTTCTCTCTGTCTCCCACGGCCCCTGAGAGAATGACAGTTGATGCCTTCTTTGAGGCCCTGGGCCGCATATATGATGAGCCTGACAGAGTATGTATGACTGAAGAAATGGTCATGAGTGTGCGTCAGGGTAAACGCTCAGCTGAGTGGTTTTGTGCGGAGTTCCAAGGCTGAGCAGTGGAGGTCTCATGGGAGGATGCCGCCCTTCAGGGCTCATTCCGCAGAGGCCTGTCCGAACGCCTCCAAGATGCTCTGGCCCTCCATCCACCACCTGACACCTTGGAGGATGCCATTACTCAGACCATGTGTATGGACCGGAGGCTGTGGGCTAGGGGTGTCATGCAGTCCGAGACATCCCTATTCTCCGGCAGCAAAGAGACCAGTGTCGCTCCTGAACCCATGGAGATTGACGCCACTTCGGTCAAGGAGAAGGAGAGGAAACGCAGCCGGGAGAAGCAGCTCTGTTTTTATTGCGGAGAGTGTGATCATTGGAAAAAGGATTGTCCCTTGTGCCCATCGTTCTCCAAAGCGACGGGAAACGACTAGGTCTGGGTAGTGGTCGAGTAGGCTGTCCAGACCTTCTGGTACTTTCTTCCTCATGTTCTAAAGTTTTGCTAAGGGTTGAAATGTTGGTAGACAATATCCGTTTTTTTTCTACAGCACTGGTGGACAATGGTTCATCACTCAACCTGGTCAGCTCTGATGTCGTTTCCCAACACCAGATAGGGACAGTCAGGCTTCCTACACCACTTAAAGTCGTGGCTATCGACTCATCTCTTCTTACCCAAACTGGGATCATTTCTGTTTCTGAAAAGTTTACGTTGAAAATTGGTTCTTCTCACGCGGAAGAAATTGAATGTTTTGTCATGGACAAATTGCCTGCAGGGCTGGTGCTGGGCATGCCGTGGCTTCGGTGCCATAACCCAGTGATTGACTGGGAATCTGGGGAGATTGTTAAGTGGGGGTCCAAGTGTGCTGGCTGTTACCATAAATTAATTTGTTGTGTGAAAATCACAAAACCTGTCTCTGTGTCTTCTACTAGTCTGGAGGGTATTCCAGAGTACCTGAGAGACTTTGAGGACGTGTTTTCTGAGCGCCAGGCAGAGGTGTTACCCCCTTATAGGCCATTTGATTGTTGCATCGATCTGATTCCTGGGGCCAAATTGCCCAAAGCTCGACTGTTCAATCTGTCAGGCCCCAAGCGCCTAGCTAGGAAACAGTACATTTCTGAAAGTCTCCGTAAGGGGCACATAAGACCCTCAGTTTCCCCGGTAGCAGTTTCTTTGTTAAGAAAAAAGATGGTGGCCTACTTCCCTGCCTCGACTTTCAAGAACTAAATAATATTACTGTCAGGAACACATATACCCTACCGTTGATTCCTGATCTCTGTAACCAGCTCTCCGGCTCCAAATGGTTTTCTAAACTGGATTTGAGAGGGGCTTACAACTTAATAAGAATACGAGAAGGGGATGAGTGGAAAACTGCTTTCCTTACATCTGAGGGGTTGTTTGAGAATCTAGTAATGCCGTTTGGACTCACCAACACACCAGCAGTGTTTCAAAATTTAATCAATGTGGTATTTTCGGATCTCATCGGCCGTTTTGTAGTGGTATACCTAGATGATATCCTGATATATTCTGTTGACAGAGTTCCCATTTGTTGCATGTTAAAACAGTGCTTCAGAGGCTCAGAGAAAACCAATTGTTCGGCAAACTCGAGAAATGTTCATTTTTTGTTCAGGAACTGTCATTTCCAGGTCTGATAATTTCACCTCAGGGGTTTCGCTTGGATCCCAAGAAGGTGCAAGCTATTGTGGAGTGGGTCCAGCCCCGGGACCTTAGGGGACTCCAGCTCTTCTTGGGATTCGCAAATTATTATTGCAAGTTTATTAAAGGTTTTTCTCAGGTAACTAAGCCTCTCACGGACCTCACTTGTTAGGGAGCAGATGTCAGAAACTGGTCCTAGTCAGCTAAACAGTCCTTTCTGGCACTAAAAAAATGTTTCTCATCTGCTCCTATCCTGGTCCAACCGGATCCTTCCAAACCATTCGTGGGCACCCCATCATATTTCAACAGATTTTATGAGGTTATCAATGCTGTCAAGAGGGAAGCAGGTTCGGCCTTCGTCCTCTGATGAATCTGATGATGATGAATCAGAGGTTCCTGAAGATCGGATTAAGCCCTCTTCTGACCCTGAGCTAGAGACTGGAGAAGGGGCCCTACTCCCCTGCTTCTTTGAAACAGTGGTCCCCAGAGCCTGAATCTCCTGTCTGATCATGGATCTGACCTGTTATGAATGGGTCACCGAGGAGGAAAAAAAACAAGCTAAGTCTCAGAAAACCAGAGAAGTTGGTAACTATGCAGATTGCAGATCCCTGATCTTAACCACACAACTAGCAGCAGTCGTGGAGCGTTCCTACGATGGTCCTAGACACCTTGTCACAACCGGAGAGCTACATAAGCCTAAAGCAGGAAAAGAGGAAAACTAACTGCCCCAGAGCAGACCCCAAAGGAAAGACAGCCCCCCACATGTATTGACGGTGAAACAAGATGAAAATACAAACAAAGGCAGGAAAATAGGCTGAGCAAACGATGGGGCTCGACTAACTATAAAGGACAGGAAAGGAAAGATACTGTCTGCAATCTGCCAAAAAAACCTACCAAAATAATGTCCAACACTTCTTATAGCGAAATTAACCCTGAAGTCACTAGACTTCTCCCACTATATCAGCACTCTGAAATATTCTGAGACAGAGCAAAAAGAGGCCAATCTAATAAGGGACAAAAAAGGCAGATTGGCAAATACAGATAAATAGGAGTGGAAATTCAGCATAGCCCCAGCAGGGGCAGGCTGATGACACAAGAAACTGAATTGACCAACAAGCGCAAGTGGGAACATTAGCAAAAAACAAACTTAACTTGAGAAGACTGGAAGAGAGCTGAAGTCCAAGACCTGAGAGGCAGACTGAATCACCAGGATAGGGCATCGGCTGTCTTATATCCAGTCTGATACTCCAGAGATCCAATCGTAATCCTCCTCATCAGGTGGCAGATTACTACCATTTAAACCAACCTCACTACCTCCTGTCACCACCAGAGGGAGAACGGAAGGAGAACTCTCAACTGGTGGAGCATAAAATGAGTTCATAACACTGACCTCTGTGGCCACCACTGCTGCCTCTTCTTGTAAGGCCTGACCTATGCACCCTGGGCATAGTCTGTTATGGTATGAGTCGGGAAGGGGTTGTGTACATAGGGCACATTCCTTGTGTTTTGATTTTTGAGTTTTCTTAGCCTATAAAGGAGAGATACAGAGAAGGAGAGAAGGAGGGAATCAGCTTAATAGGTAGAGTCTTATTTACACTCACCCAGTGAAGCTGCACGGTACCGGTTCTGGAGGCGGAGGCGGAGGCGTCTTATGGGCTCTGGGTAGTTCCACTTCTCTACCCCTCTGCCCTGTGCCTGTGGAAGCTTCCTCTCTGGAGCGTCCACTTCTCTTAGTGCTGCCACTCCTGGTGCTGCTGCTGCGGCTGCTTTTCCCACTCCTAGCGCTGCCACTTTTGGTAGCGCTGGTTTGTTCCACTGCCGGTGGGTGCACCTCATGCGCCGGGGAAGACATCTTGAGAACGCTGGCTGTTTTCCGCTGGCTTTTTTTAAATGTGGCGCCGCCATACCGCCTTCCCGGGACTCCCCCGGAAGTGCTCCAACCACTTCTGGGTCACACACGCCGGGTCTCCGCTCCTGCGCGGCCGCGTGGCGCTGAGAATCATGGCGCTGCCACTGACTCTGCGGTGATTCATCCTGTCGGAGCCCCCGGACGCGTCCTCAGGAGTCCGGGCCCCGTAACTCGCCCGGAACCTCCCAGTTCCATGGTCAGACGAGGGGGGAGGCTGCCTGCAGTGGCTCCCCACCGCTGCTTCTTATGCTGCAGCCCCTGCTGTTCCCTCAGAAGCCACACAGGCGGGTGCACTGGCTCAGGGTTCCTCTTCTGCAGGTATTCCAGGGATTCCTCATAGGAACAGTAAACCAACTGAGGGGGACCGCCCTTTTTATCTCTCTGTAGGTTTCCTGTTCCTATGGGCGGATCCCTCATGTGGGTGCTGTCATGGCGAAGGGTAAAAAGTTCCTTTAGGGGTCTTCCTTCCACATTGCTTGAGTTCCTGCGAAGCACCTGAAGGCTTAATAAACTTCTTGAATGTGGTTTTGAGCACATCGAGGCGTGCAGTTTTTAGAATGGTGTCACTTTTGGGTATTTTCTGTCATATAGGTCCCTCGAAGTCACTTCAAATGTGATGTAGTCCCTAAAAAATAGTTTTGCAATTTTTTTTTTAAAAATGAGAAATCACTGGTCAACTTTTAACCCTTCTAACTACCTAACAAAAAAATGATTAAAAAATTGTGCTGATGTAAAATAGACATGTGGGAATTGTTATTTATTAACTAATTTGTGTGATATAACTCTCTCTCTGGTTTAAGGGCATAAAAATTAAAAGTTAAAAACTTGCAAAATTTTCTAAATTTTTCACAAATAAACACAAGTCAAATTTTAGCACTTCATGAAGTACAATATGACACGAAAAAAGTCTCTCAGGCTCAGTGGAATCTGTTAATTTGTTCCAGAGTTATTACCTCATAATGTGACAATGGTCAGAATTGCAAAATGTGGACTGGTCATGAAGGTGAAAACAGGCTTGGGGGGAGGTTAAGGGGTTAAAGTGGAATTTTCACTGGATTTTTTTTATTTCAACAAAATACCTCTTTCAGTTGTCACTGCTTCACTGATTTTGGAACAGGTTTTCTTTGTCTTCTTTGCCCCTCCGTTCCAAAGTTATGCTGAAAATGTTCCCATCAACCAACTGGCATATGCCACAGAACTAGAACTTCTCTGTGGGTGAAGTCATATTTTAACCCCTTCACTACCAAGGGAGGTTTGCACGTTAACTCCCAGGCCAATTTTTACAATTCTGACCACTGTCCTTTTATGAGGCCATAACTCTGGAACGCTTCCATGGATCCTGGTGATTCTGACAGTGTTTTCTCGTGACATATTGTACTTCATGTTAGTGGTAAAATTTCATTCATATAACTTGCGTTAATTTGTGAAAAAAATGGAAATTTGGCGAAAATTTTGAAAATTTTGCAATTTTCCACCTTTGAATTTTTATGCCCTTAAATCACAGAGATATGGCACACAAAAAACTTAATAACTAACATTTCCCACATATTTACTTTACATCAGCACAATTTTGGAACCAAAATTTTTTTTTATTAGGAAGTTATAAGGGTTAAAAGTTGACCAGCGATTTCTCATTTTTGCAACACCATTTTATTCTTACGGACCACATCACATTTGAAGCCACTTTGAGGGGTCTATATGATAGAAAATACCCAAAAGAGACACCATTCTAAAAACTGCACCCCTCAAGGTGCTCAAAACCACATTCAAGGAGTTTATTAACCCTTCAAGTGCGTCACAGGAATTTTTTGAATATTTAAAAAAAAATGAACATTTAACTTTTTTCCAGAAAAAAAATACTTCAGGTTCAATTTTTTTTTATTATACCAAGGGTAACAGGAGAAATTGGACTGCAACAATTATTGTGCAATTTGTCCTGAGTACGCTGATACCTGATATTTGGGGGGGAACCACTGCTTCGGCGCATGGCAGAGCTCAGAAGGGAAGGAGCGCCGTTTGACTTTTACAATGCAAAATTGGCTGGAATTCAGATCGGACGCCATGTCACGTTTGGAGAGCCCCTGATGTACCTAAACAGTGGAAACTCCCCACAAGTGACCCCATTTTGGAAACTAGACCCCCCAAGGAACTTATCTAGATATGTGGTGAGAACTTTGAACCCACAAGGGCTTCACAGAAGTTTATAACGTACAGCGGTACAATTAAAAAATCATATTTTTTCCACAAAATGATCTTTTCACCCCCAATTTTTATTTTCCCAAGGGTAACAGGACCCTAAAGGTTATTGTGCAATTTGTCCTGAGTACGCTGATACCCCATATGTGGGGGTAGACCACTATTTGGGCGCATGGCAGAGCTCGGAAGGGAAGCAGCGCCATTTGACGATTTTGGCTGGAATTGAGATCGGACACCATGTCGCGTTTGGAAAGCCCCTGATGTACCAAAACAGTGGAATCCCCCCACAAATGACACCATTTTGGAAACTAGACCCCCCAAGGAACTTATCTAGATGTGTAGTGAGCACTTTGAACCCCCAAGGGCTTCACAGAAGTTTATAACGCCCAGGCGTGAAAATAAAAAAATCATTTTTTTTCCCACAAAAATGATGTTTTTGCCCCCAATTTTTTATTTTCCTAAGGGCAACAGGAGAAATTGGACCCCAAAAGTTGTTTTGCAAATTGTCCTGAGTAGGCTGATACCCCATATGTGGGGGGGTAAAACACTGTTTGGGCGCATGGCAGAGCTTGGAAGGGAAGGACCACCATTTGACTTTTTCAATGCAGAATTGGCTGGAATTGAGATCAGATGCCATGTTGCACTTGGAGAGCACCTGATGTGCGCAAATAGTGGAAACCCCCAATTCTAACTCCAACCCTAACCCCAACACACCCCTAACCCTAACCCTATTCCTAACCCTAACCCTAGCCCTAGCCCTAACCCTAACCCTAATGGGAAAATGGAAATAAATACATTTTTTTAATTTTATTATTTTTCCCTAACTAAGGGGGTGATAATGGGGGGTTTGATTTACTATTTATGGCGGTATTTATATTTGGCAGCTGTCACACGCTAAAAGACGCTTTTTATTGTAAAAATAGTTTTTGCATCACCACATATTGAGAGCTATAATTTGTCCATATTTTGACCCACCGAGTCATGTGAGGTCTTATTTTTTGCGGAACGAGTTGACGTTTTTATTGGTATCATTTTCGGGCACGTGACACTTTTTGATCGCTTTTTATTTTGTTTTTTGGGACGCAGAATTTACAAAAACCAGCGTTTCATGAATTTCTTTTGGGTGGTGCGTTTACGCCGTTCCGCGTGCGCTAAAATTGATAAAGCGGTTTTCTTCTTCGGGTCAGTACGGTTACAGCTATACCCCATTTATGTCTTTTTTAATGTTTTGGCGCTTTTATGCATTGAAAACAATTTTATATAAAAAATAATTATTTTTGCATCGCTTTATTCTGTGAGCTATAACTTTTTTATTTTTTCGCTGATGATGCTGTGTCGTGGCTCATTTTTTGTGGGACAAGATGACGTTTTCAGCGGTACCATGGTTATGTATATGCGTCTTTTTGATCGCGCGTTATTGCACTTTTTGTTCGGCGGTATGATAATAAATCATTATTTTTTGCTTCGTTTTTTATTTTTATTTTTTAAGGGGTTCGCTTAAGGGGTTAACTAATGGGACAGTTTTATAGGGCAGGTCGTTACAGACGCGGCGATACCAAATATGTGTACTTTTATTGTTTTTTTTTTTATTTCCAAAAAATGAATTTATTGGGGAATATTTTTTTTTTCTTGAATTTATTTAGCGATTTTTTAAAATTATTTTTACAATTTTTTTTTTTTTTACTTTATTACAATGTCCCAGAGGGGACATAACTGTCCTTTGACAGATCGCTGATCTGTCACATCACAGATCGCTGTGACAGATCAGCGATCTGTCACAGGCAGTGTGCAGGTTTCCTCCTTGCCTGCGCTTTGCAGGCACTGAGGAAGCCAGCTTCCTGCAGGCCCCCAGAGGTCCCCGCTGCCATATTGGATCCGGGGACCTGCAGGAAAGGAGACCCCCGCAGCAGCGCTGCACATTGCGCTGCTGTGGGGGGCTCAGGGAAGCACGGAGGGAGCCCCCTCCCTGCCGATGCTTCCCTTTAACCCCCGGTACACCGCGATCGTGTTTGATCGCGGTGTACAAGGGGTTAACATGTCGGGGGCGGTCCGTGACTGCCCCTGACACATTGTGCCGGGTGTCAGCTATGATAATTAGCTGACACCCGGCCGCGATAAGTGGCGCTCACCACGTGGGCGCCGCTTATCGCTATGACGTAATATTCCGTCCATGGTAATTAGGGCCCAGGGCACATGGACGGAATATTACGTCCAATGAAGGAAAGGGGTTAATTGGCCATAGCTAGGGGAGAAAAAGAAAATCCTCACGGAGAATACCTGTTTTAGACGCCCAGTTGCTTCAAAGGAAAAATTACATCTTTATTGACAAAGTGTGTAACTTTGGAATGTAGTTGTATAGAAGAAAAAAGAAAAACTGTTCCAGAATCAGTGGTAGGTATAATATTTAGTAATACTTAAAATTATGGTGTTATATTTTTAGAAATAATTACTTAAAAAATAGACAACCACTTTAAATATATACAGTATTATGATAAAAAATAAAATTGTTTAATATGTTATACACCTTTTTTCAGTCCCTTTACTAATAAGTATATACATCATAACACAAATAAGCACAAAAAACCCCCCACAGAACTAATGACACACAATGACACCTATTAATGCGATTTACAGATGACATGGGCATGGGTAAATCACCACAAGAGGGAGCTTTGAGTCTGTAAGAGTGATAGCAGCATCAGATACTTATAAATTAGCTATTCAGTTTCATGTTCAATATTCCATTAATTGAATGTTATTTGAAGCCCAGCCAATAGACTTGTCTATAGAGGAAGATTGATAAAATGGCAAAAATTCCTATGCTCACTTAACCAGAAATGTAAGAAGAATTGTAAAGCAAAGTATCCATTCTCTTTCTAAAAAAAAAAAAATATTCTATGTGGTTTCAACTTTTTCTTAAATGGGCTATAAACTACAAAGATATAGATGACCTTTCCTTAGCATAGGTTATTAAAATCCAATCTGTGGGGGTCTGAAAACTGGCAACCCCCATAAATCAGTTATTGCAAATGCAGTGGGCCATATGAAAAAATGGGAAGTGGGGCCAGCACTTCTCAGGGCTATTTTCGATAGCGTATAGTAAAAGACGTATAGATATATGGCACTCGAAATGTTGGTGCTGGAGTAAGGGATCCACTCTGTATCGATAGTTTTATAAAGTACTTTGCAATCAAAATTGAAAAGAATATATTTTTTATTTGTGATGCAATCCCCAAACAATGTAAAATTTGTCCCTAAAGAATGGGCCTTTTTCAAACTCTATGTGACATAAAAAAAAAAAAAAAGTGTCGAGTCATATATAATCATCTATTGATAAGGAGTGAGATACTATCCTATATGTACAAGGAAAGGTAAAAAAGAAAAAATAGAAATAAATACTATATTCATCTAGTAGCCATAGCAATCTGTCACTATGGAGTATCTGTCCATATCAAAAACACCATTTTTGTCACATAATAACCGTTTATAATTTTTTTCCAACTATAATCTGATCAATTTTATGTATGTATATAAATGTATGCCTGTCACAGAGTTACTAGAATATGTGACCCAAAATTAGATAAAAGGCAAAAAAAAATTTTGATACTAAAGATACAGTATTTATCAAATAAGTAGTGAGAGTCACCTTCAGTGATTGATATAGTACCAAGCATGAAAATAGGAAATTAAAAAGGGAAAAAAAGAAAGAGAAAAAAGGCAAATATAAACAATAAAGGAGAACCATTGATATGTGGAAATTATTAATCTGCATAGCAGGGTCCAATGATGTTTGTCATCTTCAGTGAAAAAATTGGAAATATAGCCCAAACGCACTATGAATTAAATGCATATACACAAATTAAGCTTAGCGGATTACAGAGAATGTAATGACCTCTGTGCAAAAGCAGGGCTATGAAAGGTAGAAATTGCGTGGTGCTATGGACTACATGACCCACGTTCTGCCTGGTTATTTATGTCTCTCAAAGACCAGGACTAATATCGGCGTGTGATATCAGTAGCACCGCCCACTTCATTGTGTCGCTTAGTGACGTAGATGGTACCGCCTACTATGGCGCATACCTTGAACACATTAAAACAACACATGAAACTAGATGAATTATAATGAGGCAACCGAATGTATATTTTCATTGATATGATCTCCTGGGACTACACGCCCTGTATTTATGTGACGAAGGGAAATCCCCCACTCTGACACGGGGTATGGTGCGACTGCGACATGCAATGATGCGGGAACTTTTCTGCTATTCACAGTCACTAGAGCAAAATTCGGGAAACATAGACTACATCAGAGCTTCATGGGAACATTTTTACAAATAAATCTGTGAATCTCTTGTATTTATTTCTGTCTTTTTATTTTTTTTTTCCAGGTTTCCATTTCTGGACTACATCAGGTTTGGTTGATTACTGCGGACCTGCATTTGATTTTTTAAAATTTTTTTTTGTTCAATCAATTGGTGATCAAGGGAATGTGTGGTAGTCTTTGTTCAAATAAAGTTTTCATTTCTGTGTTTGCTTTTACTTTTTATTACCACGTTAGTAATAGGGGTGTCTGATAGACATCTCTCCATTATTAACCCCAGGGATTGATCGCAGCTGTGATTTTTTGACAAATCACAGCTGTCATTAACCTCAACTACCAATACCCCAATTGCCACTGCTCCAAGGCAATCGGGAAAAGCCGGGCAAAGCGCCAAAATTGGTGTATTTAATGTGATGTGCCAATTTTTGGGTGGCTGCGGGCTGGTATTTTTAGGCTGGGAAAGGTCTAATCGCCAGAGACCTTCCCAGCCTGATAATGTCAGCCCACTGCTTTACCTTGGCTGGTTATTAAAAATAGGGGGACCCTCCCATGTAATTTTTTAAACTTATTTATTTATTAGGTTAACACCTGCACAGTAAACTACACACACAAGGCACTAATTTTATATCTCAGAGATACCTATCTAGCTATCTATCTATCCCACATCTATCTAGCCCATATCTATCAATCTATTTCTTTGCACTTTTAATAACAAAGCGAGACAGAAACACATAAGTTAAAAATGCATAAAAACACATGAGGCAAAAATGAAAGTGAACTGAGGTGCGGGATTCATACAGAAATTCAAGTACATGAATGTCTGAACAAACACTGATCATGGGAAAGTACCCTCTCTCACACTCACAAAGCTCTTCACAGTTCTGCGCCACCTGCTATGTTTAGCCTTGCTTTCCACTCCAGCCTGACTTGCACGTGATGAGTCTTAGACTCTGACTAGACTGTATGACAGTCCTTTCTACTCTCATTGTAACTCGAAAAACATTTTCTATAAAACTGCTCTTACCCCTCCTAACTGGTAAGCTAATCCCAATATTAACTATCCAGTGTCCTATGCACTGTGCTGCAAACTGTATCCCTATCTGCTGTATTGTTCCCCTAGTGGACAGACCTCCCACATTCCTAGGGACGGCCATACAGGCGAAGCCTGTAGGAGAATCGAAGCACAACAAAGGCAAAAGGTATAAAACACAACATACTTTTACCACATAAACTAATAACATATCACAACACATTTAGTAAAACACAATTAATTATTGACTCTGCGTCTTCTTCAGTCCACCACCTCCTTAACCAGTTCTCTGGAATGCACTACCAAGGACAATTTGATTAATTCCCAGTATCCACAGCTTTAAGTGTGCCCTAAAAAACACATTTCTTTAGAAGTCACCTCAGTATTCCATTTTTTCCCTTCTTAATTTTTTCTCAGACTCTAGTCCTTTGCATCATCAGTTTACACTTAATAGCCCTCTGTGTCTCTACTTGTACAGATAATGGCTGGTGACCAGTTCATGCAGCATTATGTGAATACCCTATTAATTTTATTGATGGCTGGACCGTACAATACAAACACTTTCTATCATTTACCTTTCATGTCTCCCCTATATGCCAATAGATTAGAAGCTTGCAAGCAGGCCCTCAGTCCTCTTGGTATCTGTTGGATTATGTGTTAGTCTGTAATGTCTGTACATGACAATACTAATATTTAAAAAGCACACAAAAATATTCATTTTGGCTAGAACCATATTGCCATCAGACTCTCCATCAGTATAAGAAAAAGTAAAGGGAGTGGGTTACTCCAATAATGGTATCTACAAATGAATACCAAGGTATTCACTAAACCACTCACACATAATAAAATATAAAATACATTTTATTGACCATAATTTTTTTAGATATACTACACAAACATGGGGTTCAAAGAGGGAGGATCAAGGATGATGGTAGATCCAATTAAAAGGGTCAGTATTCACAATTATAACATATTAAAGATGGCTGTCATTCATATAAACAGTTTGGTATTAATACAAGTAAGGAAAAGCAAGACCATACTTTGAATATTCAAGTGTCACTGCTTACCCATAATGTGATATGTGGACCACCATGACCACTCCGGCGTGTGCTTCGCACAGGTGCTTTCTCAAGGTGATTTTGCACGGACCACTGGGTCCACAAAAACTTACAGACATGTGAAAACCCCATAGGCTATATTACAGGTACAAGTGCAATCCATGAAAAACATGGATAGTATTCATACTTAAAAAATTGACGTGTAAATAAGCCCTTATTTTGTGCAGAAATGCTGCAGATCTGCAATATCAAAAGTGCAACCAATACTCATCATTGAAACTTAGCATTGCAGGCTAAATGTTTTGTTTGCCAAAATGTGGTCATTTCAGGGAGCTTTCCACTATACTGATACCTTAGAGTGTCTGCAATTGTAATATGGTACCTGCAAATTCCAAAAATACTTGGGCCCCAAAAGCCAAACGATGCTCTGTCCTTTCTGAGCCCTGCCATGTACTCAAACAGTAGTGTGTAAAATGTACAAGCGAGGTAGTCATGGGCAAGATTCAGTCCCCACTTGCTTTGGCATCCTACAGACATCTTGTGCCCCAGTCCCGGTGTGCTGCTATGTGTGAGGGACATTACACTTACTTTGGGGCTGCAGGACTCTTCTTCTTCTAAGTCCAGGCATTTCTCTTCTGGAACCAGGGCAGCAATTAATCCAGGAGACATGAGGTTCATAAAAACAAACAATCAAATGTGTACTTGGTGAATATCAGTATGTACAGTATTTACAGGCAGATTTAGAAAATAAGGCTTAACCGGTTGTCCTCTTTCCCACAGGTACCGGATAACACTTCAGCCCTGGCTATCTGTATAGGTGGCATGTCCCTTTCACTGGTTTTCCTAAGCCTATGGAGTCTTCTTCAGCTCTAGCAGTATATCGGGATTGTAAAACCATCCACCCCATGTAGTTTGAGTGCATCTTTACGTGTAGTTTCACGAGCTGAGTGTGCCCCAGGTCCCCGACGTCCATCTAGAGGTTGCCCCAGGCCATTAGACGGAACCACACGGAAGGATATTTTTAGCAATCCAATGCACCGAGTAGTAGACTAACACAGTCCCTAGCAGCCCCAGGCCTGCTACTTTACTCACAGTTGTCCACACACTGACTGGCCCTGTCACTTCCCGAACCTGCTGCTAACTCTCAGTTCCTCCTCCCAAACTGGGTCGGCCACTACAATTAACCCTGTATTTGCTAACAGCAGCCCCAGTGGGTATCATACCTTTATCACATACATGAACATCAAATGTATTTAAATCTTTAGTGTCAGGGAGCAATTCATCAGCTCTCACCACTGTGACAAGTGCACAATTGTATATGAGGATGTTTAAGTAATAAATTAAAGGATAATTTTTTCTTATTAGCTGTTGTAAAAATTGCAATTTTCAGCCAACTCTACTTAGTGTGTTAAAAGTAATTTTTAATTTTCACAGCCCACTGGCATAAACGTTTGTGCAACACCAGTGGGATAAAAATGTTCTGGAAACCCCTGGATACATTTTTAGAGGGGATTAAGTCCTAAAATGGGGTCGCTTCTGGAGAGTTTCCACTAGACTGATATATTGTATTGCCACAATTTTTTTAAATGGTGCCTGAAATTTTTTTATTAAGGATTCATTCACACGTCAGTTTTCCACATACGAGTGCTATTGTTTTTTTTCACGGTTCACACTCATAGCTATGACAGTCTATGGGGCTGTTCACGTGTCAGATTTTTCCTCTGTGTGACGGATCGCACAGGGGAGGGGGTGTGTCGACTTCACTCACCTCTGGAGAGGGGAGAGAAGGACCCAGCAGGGATCGGCTCTCTGGCTCTACCACTTGCCCCAGGTCATTCAGGAAACTGCACAGAGGGCAAATATTGGCAGGTGAGGTTTCCCTTAAAGGTATGAGTTATTTAGGAGCTCCCAGTGAGGGGGGATATATATCACCAGTCCAGGCTGGGGATACATATGTAAACCTCCCGGCTGTCACTGTCAGAGTTCCTCACTAATACAGTACGGTATGCTGCCACCAGTTCCTTGGTCGATATACAAGCCCGTCCGACAACAGGCTTTTATCGGGTCAGAAACCAACACTGGGGAAGAGTATAATAACCAACTGAGTGTGCGGACTTGGGGATTTGTGTATTGAGATAAAAGAGCAGCCCAAGATTAATTTTATATTTAATCGCCGAAAGGCGCACTAGAAATATACAGGTATATATTTACAAGAATAGATATACAAGTATACAGTCAAGAGTGTAGTACAAGGGTATGTTAAAGATAGGTTGCAATTACAGTGATATGTAGCATGTGACCAAAGGGAGGGTGATGGATCACAGGTCCAAATCTTTGCTACGTGATTCCCTGGCTGCATCCGATGCATCCGATAACGAGCCTCCTGCCAGTAGAAAAACTGAGTCCAAAATGAGGAGCTGCCTATTATCCCCTAGGCTGCTCCCTCCCACACACTGCGCCCACCCCTGGGCTGGGCTGCCTCCCTCCTCCCATATCTGTATGATTTTCTAGGCAGAACCGTGGATCGCCTATAACTTTTCGCCCGAAGGTCCAAATAAAACGGCAGCAGCGCCACTGGATTCTGCTGGATTTTATCTGTGCAGGGAGACCAAATATGGCTACTTTATTTAATTCCTAGTAGCTATGTTTTATAACTTCAAAAAACAAGGTTCTGGAGGTAGCTGCATGGTATAGGCGTTGGGGGAAAGGAATGCTGATTCCAATTATGTGCTCGGCTAGGCTCAAAGATATTGCATTCTGTTATTATAGGTAATTTTCCAGATTCAATATCTCAGAGCCTTGCTAGGATCTGTGATGCCATGAAGATACATGTGGCTTCAGTCAGACAAAGGAATCCAGTTTGGCTGGTCTTGCGCATGAATTAACACCCCTGTGATAATTGCTGGGGGCACAGGGTCTAGGCCTTTTTGTACCCCCTTGAGAGAGCTTCAAAGGACTTCTTACTAGAGTTATTAATGAAAAACATTGGTCCTGGGGAATCCCAAGGGTGGGGACTGAGTTTGGGAGCAAGTATTTTGGGCCACAGTATATGATAGAGAATTCCATCAGATAGGTAAATGATATCACGTAGATATCATTTTCCCATATCTCAAACTCTGGCTGAATTGTCTGCGCAAAATCACGGAAACATGTCAAATATTGATCAGGTGATTAGATCAAAATCAACAAAAACAGTTCTATGGGTCTGTGAAAAAAAAAAAAAAAAAAAATCGGGAAGCACTCCGATGCCATCAGTATGCTGTCCATTTTTCACTAACAGATAGAAAGTGGAGAAACTTTTTTCGTCATCAGTGAAAAAAAAACTGATGAAACTGACCAAAACAATGAAAATTTTATGACAATCTGATGAAAATCTGATGATACTGATAAAAATCACTGATGAAACTCAGTCCATTTTTCTCAGAACTGAAAAAACTGAAGTTTTAATGAACTTCAAAATCGACAAGATGCTCCTTAATTTCAAAGGCCTTTCATTAATACAGCAAATGAGAGCCATATGTGGCATATTTCTAAAAACTTTAGAAACAGTAATAAATAATATGTTGCATCTCCCTGGTTTGGATTGCTGTGCTATAAGAAAAAAAAGATTAAAACTAATATCTGCAAAAAAAAGAAATGTTTACATGTAACGTTCCCATTGCTTAAGTTCCTGTGAAACACAAATTTTTCCTTTTGGTAGATTTTTTATTTTTTAATAAACTCAATGTATCACATAAAAACAATCTCAGAATCACCTTTACCCTTGCCTGACATCGGCTGTACATGGTACAAGTCAGGAATGGGTGTATGAAGCTCACTCAGAGGCTGAGTCTGTCCAATAAATGGCAGATAATAGCTGACACACAGTAAAGGCCCCGTCACACTAAGCGATCTCGGTAGCGAGATCGCTGCTGAGTCACAACTTTTGTGACGTAACAGCGATCTCACCAGCGAGATCGCTGTGTGTGACAGTGATCAGCGAGCGGCCCCCCTGCCGGTATCGCTGATCGCTGGAAGAAACCTCTGGACATTTCTTTGGTCACTGGTCTCCCGCTGGCCAGCACGCATCGCTGTGTGTGACAGGCGGGAGACCAGCGATCAGGTGTAAAAAATAGTAAAAAAAATAAAAAATATAGTTATTCTCACCTTCCGACGTCCCGTTCAGCCATCCTGCCTCTCTCCACGCTCCGGTCCCAGTGATCCTTTGCACGAATGACCGCGAGACTTTGTTATCCCGCGAGACTGTGACATCTTGCGGTCATTCGTGCAAAGGATCACTGGGACTGGAGCGTGGAGAGAGGCAGGATGGCTGAACAGGACGTCGGAAGGTGAGAATAACAATATTTTTTATTTTGATTCTGTTTTTTACAGGGATGGCCAGCGATGCCGGGCGCTCGGCATCGCTGTGCTGATCGCTGGTGAAGCTGTCTGTGTGACAGCTCACCAGCGATCACATAGCGACTTACTAGCGATCCTGACACCTTGATATCGGTGTCGGGATCGCTGCTAAGTCGCTTAGTGTGACGGGGCCTTAAGGATCTGCCTGCAACAGTAGGTTGGGCTGTTTTCATCCTGCAAAAGCTCCACTCCAGCTGTCTTTTTATTATAGTACTGGAGTGGTGAAGGTCCTTGAACTTCTCTAATACTTACCCACCGCTGTCTTCTCTTTCTGTCTATCTATCCAGTGTATGCTGGAGTGAGCCGGAGGTCACTTTTCAATGCAAGTCTATGGGAGCCTCTCCTATGACTAAAGGCGCAGTCAACGCGCCTGAAACGCATCAGGTGTTTGTTCACAGTTTTTAACAATGGCTAACATGCCTTAAATAAAGTTTTTTGATATTTTAACCAGGTTAAAGTGCCGTCTTCAATCCCTTTTTCGTTGTTGTTGTTGTTGCTGTGCTTTCCAGCGGGATTGGCACCCACCTGTGTACTCTGGATTAGACTCAACCTCATTTGGCTGGATCTTTTTGTCACGTTTGCAGCTCCCACACCTCTCTCCTGCACCCTATGGGAGCCTCGCTCTGGCACTCATAGACTTACATTGAGAGCTTGTGACTGATACTTTTGACTTCCAGCAGTAATTGCAGTCACAAGATGATGTTGTGGGACCAATAAAAGATGAAGACGATGACAGGTAAGCATGAGAACAGGGACAGGGATCTTAGATTTGTAGCACCACTCCAGTGTTGAATGCCCCCCCACTGGAGTGGTGCTTTAAATTGCCACTGGCAATCTCTAATAGCAGCATTTACAGCATGCGGCCTCAGGGTGCATCTTTCTGTGCTTCCATTGGCCACCCACAATGTGATGATGGGGCATCAATGTGTTTCTGTAGCAGCTGGTTGTCAGCTGAAGACCCCCATGCCTGCCATCATGGTGCTCTGCTGAAACCCAGCTTCAAAGGGGACCATGACTAGATGTGAAGATTGAGCATGGAGAGGTGAGTTTGTCAGGGTAGATTTTCTAAAAACATTGGTTGATAAATGACCATTGGATGAGGCTACATTGTTTAAGTCAAGGCACTCAACATTTCTTCCATATTTATAGGTAAGTTTAAGGTTGTAATCATTCTTGTTCAGTATTTCCATCATAGATTATAATTTATCAACTGATCCTTTCCAAATAAACCAAATGTCGTCTATGTATTGTGTTCAATTTCGGATTTTCTCAGACGCATGTATAAAATCTATTTGGAATATTTCTGTTTTCCATGCCACTAAAAAGAGATTTGCGTAAGATGGAGCACAAGATGACCCCATTGCAGTCCTTTGTAACTGTAAGATTATTTTTTTATTAAATGGAAATACTGCATTTTTTGGATTATAAGATGCACTTTTTCTCCAAAAATTTTTTGGGGAAAATGGGGGTGCGTCTTATAATGTGGATATACCATACCGGCCACAGTGGAGCAGGGTCCCAGGGTCGCTGTTGGAGGAGGCAAGAGTGGTGCGTTGCTGCTGGCCGCAGGCTGGGATGAGGGGGTGTTTTGCTATGGGTGAAAATGGCTGCGGTGCTCTGTGGTGCAGGGGGACTCCGCCGCCATTTTGTTAAAGCCCGGAACCCCCTGCATATCCATTACTGTGATGCGTTGGCCTCCGGGAAAATGGCCACCAGGGGCGGCGCATGCTCGGATTGAGATCTCGGCAACGAGATCTCAATCCGAGCATGCGCCGCTCCTGGAGGCCATTTTCCCGGAGCCCCCTGCACATCCGTTACTGTGATGTGGTGGCCTCCGGGAAAATGGTCGCTGGGGCGGCGCATGCTCAGATTGAGAACTCAGCAACGAGATCTCGGGAGGTGAGATCTCAATATGAGCATGCGTCGCCCCCGGCGGCCATTTTCCTGGAGGCCACCGCATTGCAGTAATGGATGTGTGGGGGGCTCCGGGCTTTCACAAAATGCCGGCGGAGCGCCCCACGCAAGAGAACCGCAGCCATTTTCACCCACAGTGGAACATGTGAGGAACTGAAATACTTTCCCTGCACAGATGACTAGTTACCTCAATTTATGTTGTATTAACATGCAATGACCTTATCTGGTGGGGGAATTTGTGCCTTTCTTTCTCTCGGCAGGGGGGCCACTTGGGTTCACACCACTCCAGACTGGCCGGAGACTTCACTGGCTGTGAATTCAATGTACATTGGTGAAGGGGGTTGGAATGTTGGATTTGGTTAGGGGGTTGGGAGTAGAGTTGAGAGACTTGATGGGGAGGGCAGTTGTGTCTGGGGATCTGAAGTGAAAGGAGCTGAGTTAAGGCTGCTCCTGGAACCCATGATTGGACTATCGAACTTGGAGCTAAGTTTTCTCGGGCTTTGGTCGTGAGATCTATATTCCCCTAGGAATTATCCCATGGACTATTTTTACTGATTTGTTGCTGATCCCGTGGACTGGGGGCATTACATTGGGGTCATCTACCTGGACTTACTGAAATACTTGTATGGATACAAATAAAACTTGTTGCATCGTTAACCTGCCTAGGTGATTACTAACACCCACAACTCTAGATCTTCACAAGTGGTGGCAGCGGTGGGATCACCGATCTCTGAACAGCGTAACAGAGAAAGTTACTGATGGTGACTTGGCAGAAGAGATGGCAGACTCCATCTACAAGAGACTCAAGTAGGAGCAGCTGAGAGCCCTGTGCTCTGGGAGAGAGCTGGAGTGGTCGATGGCGGACAACCGGATGGCCCTAATACAACGCTTGGACGAGTGGGATCGAGAACACCCACAGGAGGAGATTAGTCCAGATGTAGAAGAGGACAGCCCAGTGGACGGACAACAGCCGCGGGCAATCATTCCAATGGCAGAGGATCGATTGACCGAGTTGGGGCGGGTGCTCGCTGCGCTAGGAGAGCGGGCCACAGAAAGAGAACGGGCGGCTGTGATAAGCAAATATCTGGGTGTCCATGTAGCCGTAACCCCACCACCCTCTGCGCAAATGACAGTGGATAACGGGAGAGAGGGACCCGAATCTTTGAGGTACCGGGACATACCACAGTTTAATGAAGACACTACGGGTATTGATGACCATCTTCGATTATTTGAGAACCTCTGCCTGCTTCATGAGGTGTCCATTGAGGACTGGTCGAGATTTTTGAGTGTTGGCCTGACCGGAAAAGCCAGAGAAGCTTTTAATAACTTGTCTTCTGGGGATCAGAGGTGTTACGCTACCATTCGCAGCGCATTACTGGAGAGGTATGCCGTCACACCTGAAACCTACCGGAGGAAGTTTCGGGAGACTGAAAAACCCAATGCACATACGCACCGGGAGTTTGCCAACACATTACGTACAGCATGTGCTCGGTGGATCGAAGGACTGGGAGCTCGGGAAGCTGAACATGTCTTGGATATATTCATGCGGGAGCAATTTATGTCCAAGCTCCCACGTGACCTAAAGGAATGGGTGGCGGATAGAAAACCACGGAGTCTGGAGGAGGCTGCAAGATTGGCTGATGATTGGTCTGCCAATCGTCCAGGGCGGTGTGGGAGAACAGCTCCGGCAAGTCAGGAACAGGGGCTTCCCGAGAGGCCAGCGAGACCCATGGTCCAGCGAGAGGAGGAACTGCGAGGATTTCGTACTCTACAAAGAGGGGGAGGTCTCCAAAAACCCCAAGTACGGCCAGCATCAGGGCGAGGGGGATTAAGCTGCCATAGCTGTGGACGCATGGGACACTTTGCCAGGGAATGCCGGGCCCATTCGGGTCCACGTCATCCGCAATTCCAACCTGTGAACAGTGTACTGCAATGGGGCTGGAATGCTGGGGGCGAGAAAAGAGGAAGAGGTCCCCCAAAACCCCAAGTACGGCCCACATCAGGGCGAGGTGGATTAAGCTGCCATAACTGCGGACGCAGGGGACACTTCGCCAGGGAATGCCGGGCACATTCGAGTCCACGTAGCTGGAGGAGAATCTCTGAACATTCGGACAGCCCGATTACATTTAGACTGGGGACACAGCAAGGAAATGGTGGATATGGGGGTAGTGCGACACCTAACTGTGGATGTGTTGCTGGGCAACAACTTAGGAGCAGGGTTGGTGTGCCACTGGACCAGTGTCGCAGCCCGAAGCCAAGGACTCATTCCCGCTGCATCAGAAGACCTCGACATGCCAAATAACCTCCCCCCAGTGTGGGAAAGACCATGGCAATGCTGATGGACTATTGAGACAGACTGAGGAAGCCACGAACTCTGGTAATTGTCGTCAGAAGAAGGATAGTCAATTTAATGAATTGGAGCCAAATACTTGCCATGCTGGAAAAGTGGGGGAGGAATGTGAGGAACTGAAATACTTTCCCAGCACAGATGACTAGTTACCTCAATTTATGTTGTATTAACATGCAATGACCTTATCTGGTGGGGGAATTTGTGCCTTTCTTTCTCTCGGCAGGGGGGCCACTTGGGTTCACATCACTCCAGACTGGCCGGAGACTTCACTGGCTGTGAATTCAATGTACATTGGTGAAGGGGGTTGGAATGTTGGATTTGGTTAGGGGGTTGGGAGTAGAATTGAGAGACTTGATGGGGAGGGCAGTTGTGTCTGGGGATCTGAAGTGAAAGGAGCAGAGTTAAGGCCACTCCTGGAACCCATGACTGGACTATCGAACTTGGAACTAAGTTTTCTCGGGCTTTGGTCGTGAGATCTATATTCCCCTAGGAATTATCCCATGGACTATTTTTACTGATTTGTTGCTGATCCCGTGGACTGGGGGCATTACATTGGGGTCATCTACCTGGACTTACTGAAATACTTGTATGGATACAAATAAAACTCGTTGCATCGTTAACCTGCCTAGGTGATTACTAACACCCACAACTCTAGATCTTCACAGAACACATCCAAACATCCTCTCATCACCTGCAGCAACGCGCCACTCTTGCCTCCTCCAGCAGCAACCCCGGGACCCAGCTTCAGCGCAGCCACCACCCCTGGTAAGCAATAAGACACATGGATTATAAGATGCACCACGATTTTATTAAAAAAAAATTCCCTATTTTTCTCCTCAAAATTTGGGGTGCGTCTTATAATCCGGTGTGTCTTATAATCCGCAAAACACGGTACATTAAGTGTCAGAATAATTTCTAACATGAGCAAACAAATGCCTGAATCTTTGAAAATTATTTAATTATCCTTTATAAAAAATATTAGATTCTAGTCACTGAAAAAATCTAAAGGATCTACACCATAACAATAAGTGTTTATCAACAACCTATTACCTGCTTCAATCCTTTGACCACATCTTATATAGATTTACATACCTGTATATACTCGAGCATAAGCCGAGTTTTTTTTTGTCCTGAAAATGCCCCTACCCTCGGCTTATACTCGAGTGAGGTGTCTAGAACATGGAGGGGGAGGTGCAGCGGTGGAGCAGCGAGTCACAGAGGCAGGAGCCAGTTGCTGCAACCAACTCAGGTGCCCGCTGCTAAAGAGAAATGAATATTCACTGCACTGGCAATGAATATTAATTTCTCTGTAATAGCGCGCACAGTGTCAGCCGCAGCAGCCGACTCCTGCAGCTGCTGGGTTGTCATGTGTCCCCGCTACTTAAGAGAGGTGAATACTCATTTCTCTAAAGTAGTGGCACACATGACTGCCCGGCGGCTGACACTGTGCGCGTTACTTAATACTCACTGCCCTCCACGCATATAATTCCGGCGTCGGGAGCGGTGAGTATTCTGGCAGCTGTGCTCTGTTTGTGAGCAGCGCATGATGTACCTGCCATGCGCTGCTTACAAGCATAAATCAGCTGCTGGCACCGGAACAAGACGCTGCGAGGGAGCGCAGGAAGGTAAGTGTAATGGTTCAATTTTTTATGTTTTTTTGATAGGGTTTGAGCCATGCATACAAGGATAGGGATGGAGTCATGCTTTCAAGCATAGGGATGGAGCCATGCATACAAAGATAGGGATGGAGCCATGTATACAAGGATAGGGAAGGGGCCATGCATACAAGGATGGGGATGGGGCCATGCATGCAAGGATATGGGTCGAGCCATGCATACAAGGATAGGGATGGGACCATGCATACAAGGATGGGGATAGGACCATGCATACAAGGATAGGGATGGGACCATGCATACAATGATAGGGATGGGGCCATGCATACAAGGATATGGATGGGGCCAATCAAACCAGGATAGGGATGAGGCCCAATCATACCAGGATAGGGATGAGGAGTCTTGCATACCAGGATCATGATGAGGAGCCTTGCATATAAGGATAGGGATGAGAAGCCATGCATACGATAGGGATGAGGAGCCTTGCATACAATGATACGGATGAGGAGCCATGCATACAAGGATAGGGATGAGGAGCTGTGCATACCAGGATGGGGATGAGGGAACAATGCATGCCAGGCTTATACTCGAGTCAATAAGGTTTCCCAGGTTTTTTTAGGTAAAATTAGGTGCCTCAGCTTATAATCGGGTTGGCTTATACTCAAGTATATACGGTATATCTATACCAAAAAATATAGAGATTGGTGTCCCTCATGTGTTAGCACCTTGGCTGTGTAATTTTACTTCTTTGTACTGGGTAATTTGGTTAGTCTATGGATATACTGTAATTAATTTGAAGTGTAGACCCCGGAAGGGAGTATTTACAGCTCCATCAACCGAAAAATTGAAACGTTATGGTTCTCGAAAAATGGTGACAAGTCAAAAATGTTGTTTTTACATATTTTTTTACAACATGTTTACATATTGTTTTAAAAGATGTTTTTCACCACTAAAACAAAATAAAAAATAAAAATGGACAAATTTGGTATCTCATAATCCTACTGACTTTGAAAATAATGATGCCAGGTCATTTGTACTACACAATGAATGCTGTAACAACAAAACTCTGAAAAACAATGAAGAAATTGCCATTTTTTTTACAGATTTCACCGCACTTGGATTTTTTTTTCGCATTTTTTAGTACATTACATGGTAAAATCAATGGCGTCATTCAAAAGTACAACTTGTCCCGCATATCTATGTGGATATAAATATAAAAAAGTTATGGCTCTTGGAAGAAAGAACAAGAGGAGGGGGACGAGAATGCAAAAACATCAGAGTTCACCGGAGTTCATCAGCTGATCAGCTCCGGTGATCTCCCTTATGGTACCACTGCTGTGTGAGAAAGTTCTCACGCAGCGGTAGGGCTGTGAGAGCACCGGAGCTGATCCGGTGGAACTCTCTCACGGCAGTTCAGTGATACACTGACAGGAGCGTCATCCACCCCGCAGTGTATCGCTGGCGGCCGGTTAGAGCAGTCACATCTCCTGATGTGATTGTTCTACAAGTGAGATCGCCGTGGGACATTCGGGATTACGTTAACTACAGCGAACAGGTGAATATATGGTGGTTTATTATTTTTGACTTTTTTTCTAGGAGACATGGGCATCAGGCGTTAAGGTGATTATATGTTGTTTTTTTATTTTACATTTTTTTGAAGAGACGAGAGCGGGAATTTTCTGTTAGGTGAGTATATTTTTTTTAATTTGAATACTAGCTGAAGAGCCCAGCGTTGCCCGGGCATAGTACCTAACTGTGGGTCCCACTGTCTTCCTTAACATCCCCGCTCTCCACCTGCCGTCCCGTTCTATCCCTCCGCAGCCGCGCTCTACATCCCTGTCCCGGTGTCCCTCCACAGCCCGGTCTCTTCGTTCACAGCCCTGCTCTCCCGCTCTCTCCCTCCACAGCCCCGTTCTCTTCCTTCACAGCCCTGCTCTCTTCCTTCACAGCCCTGCTCTCCCGCTCTCCCCGTCCACAGCCCCGTTCTCTTCCTTCACAGCCCTGCTCTCCCGCTCTCCCCGTCCACAGCCCCGTTCTCTTCCTTCACAGCCCTGCTCTCCCCATCCACAGCCCCGTTCTCTTCCTTCACAGCCCTGCTCTCCCCGTCCACAGCCCCGTTCTCTTCCTTCACAGCCCTGCTCTCCCGCTCTCCCCGTCCACTGCCCCGTTCTCTTCCTTCACAGCCCTGCTCTCCCGCTCTCTCTCTCTACAGCCCCGCTGTCTTCCTTCCTCCACAGCCCCGCTCTCCATGCACCACACGTGGTGACGCTGGGACCAGGAGAGAGGTGCGCAGATTGTTCGTTCGACCGGAGTGGGAGGAGCTGGGCGGAGTGGGCAGACCTAGAGCGGAGCTGCACATGTGATTGGGTGGCCTGCTTGGGCGTGGCCTAGCACGGGCGGTCGGAGTGGGCAGAGCTTGCCTGAGTGGGCAGAGCTAGAGCGGAGCTGCAGCGCGTGTGATTGGGCGGCCTGCGGGGGGCAGGGCCTAGCGCTTTTGTAGCCCGCAGTAGAAGCCGGGGACTAAATTTTGTCCGGGAAGCTGCAGGGGAGAGGGGGGATAGTGAAGTTGGCGACGGGGAGCGCCGACTGAGCCAGGACAGGGCTGGGAGGGTGCCGGCACTATTCGGCCGCTGTCCTGAAGACTGTCTTCCTCACAGCCCCGCTCTCCATGCACTGTCCTGCTGTATCCGTCCTCAGCCCTGCTCTCCAACCGCGTCCCACTCTGCTGCTTCGTGATTGGTTGGTGTCCCACTCTGCTGCTTCGTGGTTGGTTGGTGATACACACACACACATTCAGATTTATATATAGAGATGTACGTAATTATTTCACGTTTTTTCTTTTTTTTAAGTGTGAGCACAGGCGCCGGCTGATGAGATTACGTCTCCCATCAGCGGCTCCTGCCATCACTGTTATCAGTGACAGCAGACATATCCTGATGGCAGGAGTAGTCTCATGAGCCCACACCTGCTGACCTGTGGTAAGCGTTTTACCGTGGGTCACAGTCACAGCTGCGGGGTCACACTGACATCTGACAGCATGATCCCACAGTGCTCTGACCAAAGGTCTTACCAGCGGTAGCGTTACCACCAATATGAACCATTGTGCTGGTGTTTCCCAAGTTGTCACACATGACAGAGTGAGAAACACCATAAGAAACCCATAAAAATGCAAACAAAAACTCAGCAAGTCCGCAAACATTTTTATACCTGTGTTTTTGCTGCATATTTCACTGACTTAACTGAAGTCAGTGTGTGGAAAACACTGCAGAAACGCACAAAGAATTGACATGCTGCTAAAAAAAAATGCACTGCAAATACTCTAAGTAAATTTACTGATCATGTGCACAGCACTTTAGGATTGCCAATGAATTAGCTTGCATAAGGATTCCATAGCGTTTTAGACCTTTTCCCGCGTGGAAAAAAACGACGCGAAAATGCATAAAAAATGCACTATGTGCACATAGCCTTATGGGTGAAAAACAAAATAGTATGATACATGTTACATACTATTAGCCTCAATGCACACAAAACAAATGTTTGTCTAAATACAGCTATAAAAAAATGCTTTGGACTCATAGTTATGAGCCTGCCATATACATGAGGGGCAAGCTCCCCCTGCCCCTATGTGCAGTGACTAACACAATGCTAGGCATGTCTACATGACAACTATCAACCAGCGCTGAAAGTGACAAAGGGAGTACTCCCTTCTTGAACACACCAGACAGGCATAACTATGCAGTTGCACCCAGAGGCATGAGTATGGGGTCTTTTGTCTCATATGAGAAGACCAATATTATTAAAGAACCTGTGATCAGTTGGGTAATTAGAGTCCTTCGGGCCGGATACAAAATTTGAACATTGGCCCTCATGAGCATGTTGGTCAGATGTCCGAGTCCCTGTAGTTCTAGATTCACTCAAGACATACAGTATTTGGTTATCCCCCACCCTCCCTATTAAAAAAAAGACTACATATAAAATGTTTATATACTACTTCTAAATAGTAGTTATAAGTAATATCACATACAAGGGACAAATACCCCCAGACCATGACCAGACCACATATTGCCACCATAGTGACTGAACAATACCACGTACAAAAGATAAACAATGCCGAGGAAGAACATTCAACGGAAAATGGTCTCTTTTCTTCCTGAAGCCCCGTCACGGTAGCACTCTCTGAGACCGTGGTCGTTATGTCCCTCCTGTTGTAGATTTTGTGGTGGGGCCCCCAAGCTTCAAGTTGTGCCATTGAAATCAGACTCATAACCACTACCGTATTATGCTGTATCTATTTATTGCTGCCATTATCCTGAGAAGATACGTTTTTTCTGTGCAATTCTGGCTAAAAATGGATGTATCTTTACTATGCTTCATTTAAAGGGAACCTGACAGCTGATAAATGCTGCCTGTGAATATTGCAACATGTCTCAGACCATGGCTGTATGATTCCAGCAGGGTATGTTTGAAATGCGGTGGCTAAAACATACTTTAAAAGCTAACAGTTATTGAGTTGTGTTGGAGTCTAGTTCAACAGGTACAGTTGTGGCCAAAAGTATTGACACCCCTGCAATTCTGTCAGATAATACTCAGTTTCTTCCTGAAAATGATTGCAAACACAAATTCTTTGGTATTATTATCTTCATTTAATTTGTCTTAAATGAAAAAACACAAAAGAGAATGAAGCAAAAAGCAAAACATTGATCATTTCACACAAAACTCCAAAAACGGGCCAGACAAAAGTATTGGCACCCTCAGCCTTATACTTGGTTGCACAACCTTTAGCCAAAATAACTGCGACCATCCGCTTCCGGTAACCATCAATGAGTTTCTTACAATGCTCTGCTGGAATTTTAGACCATTCTTCTTTGGCAAACTGCTCCAGGTCCCTGATATTTGAAGGGTTCTCCAAACTGCCATTTTTAGATCTCTCCACAGGTGTTCTATGGGATTCAGGTCTGGACTCATTGCTGGCCACCTTAGAAGTCTCCAGTGCTTTCTCTCAAACCATTTTCTAGTGCTTTTTGAAGTGTGTTTTGGGTCATTGTCCTGCTGGAAGACCCATGACCTCTGAGGGAGACCCAGCTTTCTCACACTGGGCCCTACATTATGCTGCAAAATTTGTTGGTAGTCTTCAGACTTCATAATGCCATGCACACGGTCAAGCAGTCCAGTGCCAGAGGCAGCAAAGCAACCCCAAAACATCAGGGAACCTCCTCCATATTTGACTGTAGGGACCGTGTTCTTTTCTTTGAATGCCTCTTTTTTTCTCCTGTAAACTCTATGTTGATGCCTTTGCCCAAAAAGCTCTACTTTTGTCTCATCTGACCAGAGAACATTCTTCCAAAACGTTTTAGGCTTTTTCAGGTACGTTTTGGCAAACTCCAGCCTGGCTTTTTTATGTCTCGGGGTAAAAAGTGGGGTCTTCCTGGGTCTCCTACCATACAGTCTCTTTTCATTCAGACGCTGATGGATAGTACGGGTTGACACTGTTGTACCCTCGGATTGCAGGGCAGCTTGAACTTGTTTGGATGTTAGTCGAGGTGCTTTATCCAACATCCGCACAATCTTGCGCCGAAATCTCTTGTCAACTTTTCTTTTCCGTCCACATCTAGGGAGATTAGCCACAGTGCCATGGGCTTTAAACTTCTTGATGACACTGCTCTCAGTAGCCAAAGGAACATTCAGGTCTTTGGAGATGGACTTGTAGCCTTGAGATTGCTCATGCTTCCTCACAATTTGGTTTCTCAAGTCCTCAGACAGTTATTTGGTCTTCTTTCTTTTCTCCATGCTCAATGTGGTACACACAAGGACACAGGACAGAGGTTGAGTCAACTTTAATCCATGTCAACTGGCTGAAAGTGTGATTTAGTTATTGCCAACACCTGTTAGGTGCCACAGGTAAGTTACAGGTGCTGTTAATTACACAAATTAGAGAAGCATCACATGATTTTTCAAACATTGCCAATACTTTTGTCCACCCTCGTTTTTATGTTTGGTGTGGAATTATATCGAATTTGGCTTTAGGACAATTATTTTTGTTTTTTCATTTAAGACAAATTAACTGAAGATAATAGTACGAAAGAATTTGTGTTTGCAATCATTTTCAGGAAGAAACTGAGTATTAACTGACAGAATTGCAGGGTTGTCAATACTTTTGGCCACAACTGTAAGCCCCCGGAAGCTTCTCCTTGCCCGCTGCCATGGCTCGATAGGTGCCTACACATGCGTTTATAGGGAGAGACCTGTCAATTCAGGGAAGTGGGCAAGGATAAAGCCGCCGGGGACCACCTTTCCGACTAGTCTCTAGCGCAATTTAATCCCTGGCGGCTTTTAAAATATGTTTTTCTCTGAAATGCCGCAGTGTTTAAGTGTCAAATATAACTGGCTGTAGTCATATAGCTAATGTCTGATACGTGCTGCTAGTGGATTAGGCAGCATGTATCAGCTGTAATCAACAAAAACCCAATAAATAGTACTGTAGGAAAAAACTCAAAAAGTCTCAATTAATGCACGACACCAAACTAGTATAAATTGCCAATAATTACAAAATTTTATTAAATACAATAGCATGACATGACAAGAAAATTCACAGATAAAACAGGGATACTGCAATCCTAAAGAGGAGTCATATTGCACATTTGCCCAAAGCTGGCATTAACAAATGCATAATATTGCAAAGGCCTTCATGCCTACAAAAAATGCCAAACTCACATGTCCATGGTAACACCCATATGAATTGCTTTCATATCAACTGAGTAAACATACTTAAATTATTCATTATGGACAAGGGCATAACCCAATATATGAAAATACTATATGAGCAAGCTATACCATCTAGCTCTAAATGAGCGTCTCAAAAAGGTGCACTAACAAATTTAGACAATGGAAAATTTTCCAATCGGACACATACATAGAGGGAGTGTGTAGCGCTGGCGTCCCCGACACCCCAACGCGCGTTTCGCTTCTTCGTCAGGAGACGTGTCTAAAGGCGGGGTAACTCGCCATTATATATGATGAATGGCCAATCATAATGAACAGAGGGCACACATCATTAAACTATTCCATGGCGCGCTCTAACTACGTCATGCCACTTCCTGTCTTTTCGGCGCATGTGCCGCTTACGTCACACTCCTGAAGAGGAAGACCTTGGGCTCACGGCAGTGGAGTAGAAGTCGCGATGCGTCACCATGGTGACCGCACACGCGCACTCCTCTCCTAATGGCTGCTTGCACGAAGGTCGGAGCTGATAAAGCCAGACATGCGCACTCGGCATAAGTGGAACAAACTGGACCGGTAACGTAATGAAATTAGCTGAGGACTTTTCACTAATCATGAAACATATTCAATTAAATGTTATATAGTAATTATTCATATCTCAATAATAAATACATTTGTGCATATTAAACTCAATGTGGAAAGTATATATATATCAATAATAAATATAAATGTGAGATACCCTGATCATATAACCTCTCAATAATGAGTACAAATGTGTGGTGCCCTAATCATAAATTAATATATGACAGTATATGAATAGTGACATCAATCACATAAACATAACCGATATGACCACATATACAACAAATAATGTGCAAAAACACACAATGTGCATACACAAATATAACATAATACAAAATACTGGACATGTGCTAGAAATATCCATATATAATTTTGTGTATAATATATATACCAAGTGCATACCAAATAATGTGAAAAAATAAAAAAATAAATAAAAAACATGAAAAACATACATAATTACTCAAAAATCATGTATATAACATATTAATAATAATTCTTATATGTTTCTTGACATTTTAGGAAAACCAGATCCATATTGAGTTTCCTTCTTATAGATGGTACTTCAGTGATGACAAAACGATCCAGAAATACATCTGAGATACCGTCCAAAAACTATTAAACCTAAACTGTGAACAAAATTCATGTTAATACAATGTAATTATGAAAATAAAAACCCACCCTCAGAGAAAAAACCCTAAAAAAATTAAAATAATATAATTTTATAAAAATGAACTAAACCCGAAACTTTCATTTAACCCAAAGGGGGTAATAGTATGTAACCTGTAAATCCACCTACTTTCTACCTGAGATAGTCTTTTGAACAAATCACCCCCCTAGGACCGAGAGACACCTGATCAATAGCTCGAACAACCAGCTTACTTGAGTCAGACTTATGATGATCCTTGAAATGCTTCGCAAGAGTTTTCAATGGATCCATGGGATCAGAGTTCTTTGCCTTTTCAATATCGCGCACGTGTTCTCGTACATGAATTTTCAGTCCCCGAGTAGTCATTCCTACATAAATCAGTCCACAAGGACACTGAGCATGATAGATGACTCCTGTGGATGAACAGGTAAGATGATGTAGAATTTTAAAGGTCCGTGATCCATTAAAATTAGAGAATTCTTTGCATTTAACCAAATTCATGCAGGCTTTGCAAAGCCCACATGGAAAGAAGCCTTTAATAGACTGGCCAATCAAATTAGTTTTAGAATTATCATAATGGCTTCTCACAAGTACATCTCGCAGATTTTTTGATCTTTTTGCAGTAACCAAAGGAGTTGGCGAAATGAAACTTTTTATAATGGGATCCATTTTTAACACATCCCAATGTTTTTTAAAAATCCCCTTAAGGGCCTCCCACTGGTTGTTAAAAGGGGTAATCAATCTTACCGGTGGGTTAACATCTTTATTCTTATTAGAGGGTTTATATAGGAGTTCATTCCTAGAAATTCCACATGCTCTATGGTAACCCCGCCGAATGGCCCTGTGACTGTATCCTCATTCACGGAACCTAGAATACAGATCTCTAGCCTGATAATCAAAAGTCTCCCTAGTTGAACAAATTCTTTTGATTCTAAGATGTTGACCGATTGGGATACTGCTGATGGTCGACCGCGGGTGTGCAGAGTCCGCATGCAAAAGAGCATTGGTGGACGTGGGTTTGCGGTACACATCCGTAAGTAGATGGCCATCATTCATAAATTTAATGTCCACATCCAAAAAGTTAACTCTACGACCAAAGGTATAGGTTAACCTGATATTTAAATAATTTTGAATAAGTTCAGACATCAAAGTATCCAGCTGTTCCACTGAGCCTTCCCAGATGAACCAGATGTCGTCGATGTAATGAATCCATTTGTGGATTTTATCCATCTGGCCCACCGGGTTGCTCTGAAAAAGTTCACGCTCCCACGCCCCAAGGAGCAAGTTGGCATACGAGGGGGCACAACAAGCCCCCATGGCTGTTCCTTGGAGCTGGAGAAAGACCTGATTATTAAAGGTGAAACAGTTGTGCCTCAGTACAAACTCAAGAAGGAATTATAATCTCAATCAGAGGCTTTTCAAGACTACTGGAATGTAGATACCAAGACACTGCACAAAGTCCATCCTCATGACGTATGGAGGTATATAGACTCTCCACGTCTGCTGTCACCATCAGCATATCATCTTGCAATTCCAATCCATCAAAATGACCCAGAGCAGCTGTTGTATCTTTAATGAAGGAGGGTAAAGTGGAAACGAGTGGTTTTAAATAGTGGTCAATGAATTGACATACTATCTCACATAACCCTCCATTTCTGGAAACTATGGGTCTTCCAGGCGGATCAATGGGATTTTTATGCAATTTTGGAATCAAATAAAACGTCGGAAGACGCGGCTTAATTCCAACAATGGTGTCTTTCATCTTTTTAGAGATTATATTTCTATCAAAAGCCTCAATAATGATTTTATTAAGTTTCTCCTGAAAGGACATCAATGGATTATTTGTCAGTTTTTTATAACAGTTTTTGTCCTACAATAACTTCATTGCCTGCTTATCATAAAGTGTATTTGGCCAAATGACCAAATTCCCACCTTTGTCAGCAGGCTTAAACGTAACATCTGACCAAGATTTCAATTCATTAATGGCCATCTCAATAGACTGTCTACTTTTATTTTTAAAGGGAGTACCTCTTAGATTTTCAATGTCTGTAGAGACCAATTTAACAAAGATATCAACTGCCGGACAAATATTAAGACTAGGGAATTTTTTGGATTTATTAAAAAGATAATTAGGGAAACCACTAACCTCAGAGACACTGTTTTCATCCGCCAAGGATTCCAATATCGCAAGGGCTTCCCTCTCTTCCCTAGTGTCAAATCCCATATCTGTGTTAGATTTTTCATAAAATCGTTTCAATATAAGCTTTCTGGCAAACAAGTGCACATCCTTTATTACTGTGAATGTATCTAAAGGGGAACCAGGAGAGAAAGTTAAACCCTTTTCAAGTAAATTGATCTGAATATCTGAAAGGTTATGTTCAGACAGGTTTACTACCTTAGGGTGATCACTGCGTCTGTAACTATCATGTTTAGCTTTATAATCTCGATACATCCTTTTACCTCCAAATCTTGTTCTAACACTTGAATAACCTCCAGATTCAGATTCAGAATTAGAAGATACACTGCTTGCATGTGAAGATAATGACACATTGGAAGTACTCCTATTCAATGATTTCTCTGCTTTGCGTGTTTTAAACTGCCAACGGTACACTTTTTTTGTTTCATAGTCGCAAATATCTCTTTGATATTTCTTTGTTTTGACCCCTTCACCCCCAAGGGTGGTTTGCACGTTCATGACCGGGCCAATTTTTACAATTCTGACCACTGTACCTTTATGAGGTCATAACTCTGGAACGCTTCCATGGATCCCGGTGATTCTGACATTGTTTTCTCGTGACATATTGTACTTCATGTTAGTGGTAAAATTTAATTCAAATAACTTGCGTTTATTTGTGAAAAAAATGGAAATTTGGCAAAAATTTTGAAAATTTCGCAATTTTCCAACTTTGAATTTTTATGCCCTTAAATCACAAAGATACGGCACACAAAAAACTTGATAACTAACATTTCCCACATGTTTACTTTACATCAGCACAATTTTGGAACCAAAATTTTTTTTTTGTTAGGAAGTTATTAGGGTTAAAAGTTGACCAGCGATTTCTCATTTTTACAACACCATTTTATTTTTAGGACCACATCACATTTGAAGCCACTTTGAGGGGTCTATATGATAGAAAATACCCAAAAGTGACACCATTCTAAAAACTGCACCCCTTAAGGTGCTCAAAACCACATTCAAGAAGTTTATTAACCCATTAGGTGCGTCACAGGAATTTTTTTGAATATTTAAAAAGAAATGAACATCTAACTTTTTTTCACAAAAAAAATACTTCAGGTTCAATTTTTTTTATTTTACCAAGGGTAACAGGAGAAATTGGACTGCAAAAGTTACTGTGCAATTTGTCCTGAGTACGCTGATACCTGATTTGTGGGGGGGAACGACTGTTTCGGCGCATGGCAGAGCTCAGAATGGAAGGAGCGCCGTTTGACTTTTTCAATGCAAAATTGGCTGGAATTCAGATCGGACACCATGTCACGTTTGGAGAGTCCCTGATGTACCTAAACAGTGGAAACCCCCTACAAGTGACCCCATTTTGGAAACTAGACCCCCCAAGGAACTTATCTAGATATGTGGTGAGAACTTTGAACCCACAAGGGCTTTACAGAAGTTTATAACGAACAGCGGTACAATTAAAAAATCATATTTTTTCCACAAAAATGATCTTTTCACCCCAATTTTTATTTTCCCAAGGGTAACAGGACCCTAAAAGTTATTGTGCAATTTGTCCTGAGTATGCTGATACCCCACATGTGGGGTAAACCACTATTTGGGCGCATGGCAGAGCTCGGAAGGGAAGCAGCGCCATTTGACGTTTTTGGCTGGAATTGAGATCGGACACCATGTCGCGATTGGAAAACCCCTGATGTACCTAAACAGTGGAAACCCCCCCACAAATGACACCATTTTGTAAACTAGACCCCCCAAGGAACTTATCTAGATGTGTGGTGAGCACTTTGAACCCCCCCAGTGCTTCACAGAAGTTTATAACGCCCGGGCGTGAAAATAAAAAATTCGCATTTTTTCCACAAACATGATCTTTTAGTCACCATTTTTTTTATTTTCCCAAGGGTAACAGGAGAAATTGGACCCCAAAAGTTGTTGTCCAATTTGTCCTGAGTATGCTGATACCCCATATGTGGGAGAAAACTACTGTATGGGCACACATCGGGGCTCGGAAGGGAAGTAGTGACGTTTTGGAATGCAGACATTCATGGAATGGTCTGCGGGTGTCATGTTGCCTTTGGAGAGCCCCTAATGTACCTAAACAGTGGAAACCCCCCACAAATGACCCCATTTTGAAAACTAGACCCCCTAAGGAACTTATCTAGATGTGAGGTGAGCACTTTGAACCCCCAAGGGCTTCACAGAAGTTTATAATGCCAGGGCATGAAAATAAAAAAATCGTATTTTTTCCACAAACATGATCAATTAGTCCCCAATTTTTTTATTTTCCCAAGGGTAACAGGAGAAATTGAACCCCAAAAGTTGTTGTCCAATTTGTCCTGAGTACGCTGACACCCCATATGTGGGATAAAACTACTGTATGGACACACGTCAGGGATCGGAAGGGAAGTAGTGACATTTTGGAATGCAGACATTCATGGAATGGTCTGCGGGTGTCATGTTGCCTTTGGAGAGCCCCTAATGTACCTAAACAGTGGAAACCCCCCACAAATGACCCCATTTTGAAAACTAGACCCCCTAAGGAACTTATCTAGATGTGAGGTGAGCACTTTGAACCCCAAAGGGCTTCACAGAAGTTTATAATGCCAGGGCATGAAAATAAAAAAATCGTATTTTTTCCACAAACATGATCAATTAGTCCCAAATTTTTTTATTTTCCCAAGGGTAACAGGAGAAATTGAACCCCAAAAGTTGTTGTCCAATTTGTCCTGAGTACGCTGACACCCCATATGTGGGAGAAAACTACTGTATGGACACACGTCAGGGCTCGGAAGGGAAGTAGTGACGTTTTGGAATGCAGACTTTGATGGAATGGTCTGCGGGTGTCATGTTGCCTTTGGAGAGCCCCTAATGTACCTAAACAGTGGAAACACCCACAAATGACCCCATTTTGGAAACGAGATCCCCTAAGGAACTTATCTAGATGTGTGGTGAGCACTTTGAACCCCCAAGGGCTTCACAGAAGTTTATAATGCCCGGGCATGAAAATAAAAAAATCGTATTTTTTCCACAAACATGATCAATTAGTCCCCAATTTTTTCATTTTCCCAAGGGTAACAGGAGAAATTGGACCCCAAAAGTTGTTGTCCAATTTGTCATGAGTACGCTGACACCCCATATGTGGGAGAAAACTACTGTATGGACACACGTCGGGGCTCGGAAGGGAAGCAGTGACGTTTTGGAATGCAGACTTTGATGGAATGGTCTGCGGGTGTCATGTGCATTTGGAGAGCCCCTGATGTACCTAAACTATTGAAACTCCCCACCAAAACAGTGGAATCCCCCACAAGTGACCCCATTTTGGACACTAGACCCCCCCACGGAACTTATCTAGATGTGTGGTGAGCACTTTGAACCCCCAAGTGCTTCACAGAAGTTTATAACGCTCGGACGTGAAAATAAAAAAATCATTTTTTTCCACAAAAATGATATTTTTGCCCCCAATTTTTTATTTTCCTAAGGGTAACAGGAGAAATTGGACCCCAAAAATTGTTTTGCAATTTATCCTGAGTAGGCTGATACCCTACATGTGGGGGTAAAACACTGTTTGGGCGCATGGCAGAGCTTGGAAGGGAAGGAGCACATATGACTTTTTCAACTCAGAATTGGCTGGAATTGAGATCAGACGCAATGTTGCATTTGGAGAGCCCCTGATGTGCCCAAGCAGTGGAAACCCCCAATTCTAACTCCAACCCGAACCCCAATACACCCCTAACCCTAATCTCAGCCCTAACCCTAACCCTAGCCCTAACCCAAGCCCTAACCCAAGCCCTAACCCAAGCCCTAACCCTAGCCCTAACGGAAAAATGGAAATAAATACTTTTTTTTATTTTATTATTTTTCCCTAACTAAGGGGGTGATAACGTAGGTTTTGATTTACTATTTATGGCGGTTTTTATGTTTGGCAGCTGTCGCAGCTAAAAGACGCTTTTTATTGTAAAAATAGTTTTTGCATCACCACATATTGAGAGCTATAATTTTTCCGTATTTTAACCCACCGAGTCATGTGAGGTCTTATTTTTTGCGGGACGAGTTGACGTTTTTATCGGTACCATTTTCGGGCACGTGACATTTTTTGATCGCTTTTTATTCCGATTTTTGGGAAGCAGAATGAACAAAAACCAGCGTTTCATGAATTTCTTTTGGGGGAGTGCGTTTACACCGTTCCGCTGTGGTAAAATTGATAAAGCGGTTTTATTCTTCGGGTCAGTACGGTTACAGCGATACCTCATTTAGGTCGTTTTTTTATGATTTGTCGGTTTTATGCAATGAAAACTATTTTATATAAAAAATAATTATTTTTGCATCGCTTTATTCTGCGAGCTATAACTTTTTTATTTTTTCGCTGATGATGCTGTGTGGCAGCTCGTTTTTTGCGGGACAAGATGACGCTTTCAGCGGTACCATGGATATTTATATGCGTCTTTTTGATCGCGCGTTATTACACTTTTTGTTTGGCGGTATGATAATAAATCATTATTTTTTACTTCGTTTTTTATTTTTATTTTTTAAGGGGTTCGCTAAAGGGGTTAACTAATGGGAGTTTTATAGGGCGGGTCGTTACAGACGCGGCGATACATAATATGTGTACTTTTATTGTTTTTTTTTTATTTTTATTTTCAAAAAATGAATTTATTGGGAAAATTTTTTTTTTTTTTTTTTTACTAATTTATTTGGCGATTTTTTTTAAATTATCTTTACACTTTTTATTTTTTTTTTTACTTTATTACATAGTCCCAGGTGGGACATCACTGTCCTGTGACAGATCACTGTGACAGATCAGCAATCTGTCACAGGCATTGAAGAAGACTTCCTCTTGCCTGCGCTTTGCAGGCACTGAGTAAGCCAGCTTCCTGCAGGCCCCCGAAGGCCCCCGTCGCCATCTTGGATTCGGGGGCCTGGAGGAAAGGAGCCCCCCGCAGCAGCGCTGCACATTGCGCTGCCGTGGGGGGCTCAGGGAAGCACGGAGGGAGCCCCCTCCCTGCCGATGCTTCCCTTTAACGATGCAAGGGGTTAACGTGTCGGGGGCGGTCCGTGACCGCCCCTGACACATTGTGCCGGGTGTCAGCTGTGATAATCAGCTGACACCCGGCCGCGATCAGCGGTGCTCACCACGTGGGCGCCGCTGATCGCTGAGACATACTATCCCATCCATGGGCATAGGGGCCCAGGTCCCATGGACGGGATAGTACGTCGGGTGGCAGGAAGGGGTTAATGGTACTAATATCGTGTTCCCATTTACTCAAATCATGCTCTCAAGGTCCTTGTAGAAAGAATTCAGCTCTTCTGTTTGAAATTTCTGACTCAGCGAGTTCTGTGAATTTTCAATCTGCAAATCAGTCTCAGCCAATAATTTAATATTCTTTTCATTAATGATTTGCATAAAAGACAAAGAACAACTAGTTGCACATTCTTCCCATTTTTTGAGAAGCAATTCATCATCCAGTTCGAACGACAGATATAATTGAACTCGTAGGCCTCTTGGAATGATTTTTAATTTTAAATAATTATCAAGAGAAATCTTAGTCCACTATAATCTGGTCTTTTTATGAACTAAATTTCTATGGTTCCGGGTCAATTCCTTAAAATCAGACTGGGTATCTTTAAAATTGGATGCAGCTCCCTGAACAAAAATATTTGAAGCTTTTTGAAGCCAGGTCAATTCCCTAGCTTTCAGGTCCATCGTGACCACAATTAGGGTATAGTATGTTAAAAAACAGAAGTAACAGTAGTAATCAACAAAAAAACAATAAATAGTACTGTAGGCAAAAACTCAAAAAGTCTCAATTAATGCACGACACCAAACTAGTATAAATTGCCAATAATTGCAAAATGTTATTAAATACAATACCATGACATGACAAGAAAATTCACAGATAAAACAGGGATACTGCAATCCTAAAGAGGAGCCATATTGCACATTTGCCCAAAGCTGGCATTAACAAATGCATAATATTGCAAAGGCCTTCATGCCTGCAAAAAATGCCAAACTCACATGTCCATGGTAACACCCATATGAATTGCTTTCATATCAACTGAGTAAACATACTAAAATTATTCCTTATGGACAAGGGCATAACCCAATATATGAAAATACTCTATGAGCAAGCAATACCATCTAGCTCTAAATGAGCGTCTCAAAAAGGTGCACTAAGAAATTTAGACAATGGAAAATTTCCCAATCGGACACTTACCTAGAGGGAGTGTGTAGCGCTGGCGTCCCCGTTGCCCCAACATGCGTTTCGCTTCTTCGTCAGGAGGCGTGTCTAAAGGCGGGGTAACTCGCCATTATATATGATGAACGGCCAATCATAATGCACAGAGGGCGCACATCATTAAACTATTCCATGGCGCGCTCTAACTACATCATGCCACTTCCTGTCTTTTCGGCGCATGTGCCGCTTACGTCACACTCCAGAAGAGGAAGACCTCGGGCTCACGGCGGTGGAGTAGAAGTCGCAATGCGTCACCATGGTGACCGCACACGCGCACTCCTCTCCTAATGGCCGCTTGCACGAAGGTCGGATCTGATAAAGCCAGACATGCGCACTCGGCATAAGTGGAACAAACTGGACCTGTCACGTAATATAATTAGCTGAGGACTTTTCACTAATCATGAAACATATTCAATTAAATGTTATATAGTAATTATTCATATCTCAATAATAAATACATTTGTGCATATTAAACTCAATGTGGAAAGTATATATATCAATAATAAATATAAATATGAGATACCCTGATCATATAACCTCTCAATAATGAGTACAAATGTGTGGTGTCCTAATCATAAATTAATATATGACAGTATATGAATAGTGACATCAATCACATAAACATAACCCCCCTCTCGGTCCTAGGGGGGGTGATTTGTTCAAAAGACCATCTCAGGTAGAAAGTAGGTGGATTTACAGGTTGCATACTATTACCCCCTTTGGGTTAAATGAAAGTTTCGGGTTCAGTTCATTTTTATAAAATTATATTATTTTAATTTTTTTAGGGTTTTTTCTCTGAGGGTGGGTTTTTTTATTTTCATAATTACATTGTATTAACATGAATTTTGTTCACAGTTTAGGTTTAATAGTTTTTGGACGGTATCTCAGATGTATTTCTGGATCGTTTTGTCATCATTGAAGTACCATCTATAAGAAGGAAACTCAATATGGATCTGGTTTTCCTAAAATGTCAAGAAACATATAAGAATTATTATTAATATGTTATATACATGATTTTTGAGTAATTATGTATGTTTTTTATTTATTTTTTTATTTTTACACATTATTTGGTATGCACTTGGTATATATATTATACACAAAATTATATATGGATATTTCTAGCACATGTCCAGTATTTTGTATTATGTTATATTTGTGTATGCACATTGTGTGTTTTTGCACATAATTTGTTGTATATGTGGTCATATCGGTTATGTTTATGTGATTGATGTCACTATTCATATACTGTCATATATTAATTTATGATTAGGGCACCACACATTTGTACTCATTATTGAGAGGTTATATGATCAGGGTATGCCAATATGTGACATGGCTATTTCCATTAAATCTATGATAAGTTATGCCACTTTATTGTCATAACTTACTCCAGAAATGTATTCAAATCCCTGACTGGAAATATACTCTAGCCCCCAAACTGGAGAACATTTTCTGGTGTTCAAGCAGTCCAGGTAACAGATATTCATAATTCACTAAGCGGAGTGTGTCATCTTGTGACACCGGCGGCTATGCCCGCCGATGCCCCTTCTGCAGCAGCGCGCACCGCAGAGTTTCCTTACCTGCGCGCTCCCGTCCGGGCGCGCGCCCGTCGTCCACTCGCCCTCACGGCGGCTCCTGGCCCCCGCCCCCTGTCTCGCGCACGCCTCCTCCCACTCTCTCTCTCCAGCGGTGGGCGGCGCTGAGGGGCTGGACTGGGGGACGCACTTCCGGGGGTTGGTGTATTTCAGGCGTCCTCGCTGTTAGGAGGACGCCTGATGATTGTGTAGTTTTCTGCACCCTCTGGCCTCTACAGTTCTCCTGTAGCTTTACTTTTCTCTGCCTTATACTCCCTGCCGTCCTCAGCCTCGTTCCCCTCTTCCTCCCCAGTCTGCCCAGGCGCTGCTTCCTTTCCATCCCCGGTGCTCGTCCTCTGTCTCCAGTTCGCCCTGGTTCTTCCTCTTGCCATTTCCCGTATTGTGTCTTTCCCCGTGCTACCTGTCCCTGCTCGTATCTCGGTCCGCTGCCTCCTCAGCCCTTTTGTCCGTGGAGCCGTCCCTCTTGGTTCCGGCTGTCGCGCCTCCGTCCTCTGTGGTCCTGCCCCAAACGATCCCTGTATAGGGGTCGGTCTTCACCTGGCGTGCTCGGCCCAGGGGCTCCGGATCCGCGATCCAGAGGGTCCACTCTCTGACGTAGTTTCTCCTCAGCGTTACAGTATCATCAGGCCATGGACCCCGCTGGTGCCGCGGCTGCCACTCAAAAGGAACTGCTTTTCCTAAGAGAGAATCAGACCCGTATCATGTCATTCATGAAGTCCATGGACACCCGGCTCTCCGCCCTGCAAACCGCTGACCCAGCGCATGCACCTCTCTTAGTCAGTCTCCAGCAGGAGCTCGCACAGCAGCGCGATGCGCAATCTCACATTTTGGGGTATATGGCGTCCGTGGATGATCGGCTGCTTTCTTTGCAGTCCTCTGCGGCCGCTTCTACCCAAGCCCGGGACGCTGTCTCTTTCCCTCCTCCCCATCTTGGTAAGCCGCCTAGGTACTGTGGGGACCCAAAATTGTGTAGGGGATTTTTAAACCAGTGCAGATTGCACTTTGATCTTCTACCCCAACAATACCCCACGGACCGTGCTAAGGTGGCCTTTATAATCTCCCATCTAGAGGGGGAGGCGTTGGCTTGGGTGAATCCGTTGTGGGAGAGGGATGACCCGGTGGTGACTAACATCCAGAGTTTTTTGGAAACATTCCGTAAGGTTTTTGATGAACCCGGACGCCTTGCTTCCTCTACAGAGGCCCTTTTTAACCTCTGCCAGGGGTCCCTTACGGTAGGGCAATACGCCATCCGTTTCCGGACCTTGTCCTCGGAGCTGGGGTGGAATAACGAAGCCCTGGTTGGTGCCTTTTGGAGAGGCCTTTCTAGTAAAATCAAAGACGAGTTGGCCGGGCGTGACCTTCCTACCACCCTGGAAGATCTCATCTCCCTGGCTACTCGTATTGACCTGCGTTTTCAGGAACGCGCTAGAGAGTCAGCCAGGGAGAAGAGGCCCTTTAGATTATACCAAGCTCCCATTCCGCGCACCGTTGCTCTCCCTAGTAACACTGCCCCCGAGCCTATGCAGGTGGATCGCATCAAGCTGTCCGAACAACGGCGTAAGGAGAGGATGACTAAGGGACTCTGTCTATATTGTGGAGGGGCCAATCACTTCGTACGCACTTGTCCTGAGAGACCGGCCAACGCATCCGCCTAGGCCAGGTAGGAGAGGGCCCCCTAGGTGATCAGACCCCCTCTCTCCCACTTACTCTTTCAGCTCTGCTTATTACAGGTCGGGGGCGTGGCTCTGTGGAGGCGTATGTGGACTCGGGCGCAGCAGGCAACTTCATCCGCCAGGAGGAGGTTGACAAACTCCAGATTCCCGTGGTCGTCTTAAGTAACCCACGAGCAATCACCTCCGTCGATGGCAAACCTCTTCCTGGGCTCATCACCACGGTTACCACTGAAGTAAAACTACAAATTGGCGCACTTCATTCTGAGAAGATTGCCTTTTATGTCCTGCCTCAATTATCCCACGCCATTCTCTTGGGACTACCTTGGCTTAGGCGGCATGAGCCAGTTGTCGACTGGCGCTCCGGAGAGATCCTGCGCTGGGGGCACACCTGCCATGCAAGCTGTTTACGTACCCTGGTTCGTTCCCATTCTCAGCTTAGGCCAACGGACCTCCCCGGCCTTCCTGTTCCATACCACGCCTACGCTGATGTTTTCTGCAAGAAGGAGGCGGACTCCCTGCCCCCGCACCGGTCCTATGACTGCCCCATCGACCTGATTCCTGGAGCAGTTCCTCCCAGAGGTAGAACATACCCTCTTTCTCCTGCCGAGACCTCTGCCATGACGGAATATATCCATGAAAATCTGTACAAGGGGTTTATCCGGAAGTCCTCCTCTCCTGCGGGCGCGGGTTTCTTCTTCGTCCGGAAGAAAGACGGATCACTGCGGCCTTGCATTGATTACCGGGGTCTAAACAATATCACCGTTAAAAATCGTTACCCCCTTCCGTTGATTCCGGAGCTCTTTGACCGGCTGAGAGGAGCCCGGATCTTCACGAAGTTAGATCTGCGGGGAGCCTACAATTTGGTCCGGATCCGTGCTGGGGATGAGTGGAAAACAGCCTTCAATACCCGTGACGGGCATTATGAATACCTAGTCATGCCATTCGGCCTTTGCAATGCCCCCGCTGTGTTTCAAGAATTTATCAACGAGGTATTCCGGGATCTACTCTATTCCTGTGTGGTCATCTATCTGGACGACATTCTCGTTCGATCTGTCCTCCCATCGCAAAAGCGTACGCTGGGTCTTGCACCGCCTTCGAGAGAACCAACTCTACGCCAAGATTGAGAAATGCCTTTTTGAGCAGTCATCACTGCCCTTCTTGGGATATGTCGTCACCGATTCCGGTCTAAAGATGGATCCCGAAAAACTCAGTGCGGTACTCAAGTGGCCCCGTCCAGTGGGGATTAAGGCCATCCAGCGGTTTCTTGGGTTCGCAAATTATTACCGTCAGTTTGTGCCTCATTTTTCCACGGTTACCAAACCCATCACGGTCTTGACCCGTAAGGGAACGAAGCCCAACAGCTGGTCCCCTGAAGCTGAAAACGCTTTCCAAGCTCTGAAACGTTCTTTTGCGTCAGCACCCATTTTGCATCGGCCTGTGACCAGCAGGCCCTTCGTCCTGGAAGTGGATGCCTCCTCCACTGGAGCGGGGGCGGTCCTGTCCCAGCAGGCTTCATCCGGACGGCTGGTTCCTTGCGGCTTCTTTTCTAAAGTCTTTTCACCTGCGGAGTGCAACTACTCCATTGGAGACCGAGAATTACTGGCCATTAAGATGGCCTTGGCTGAATGGCGGTATTTACTTGAGGGGGCTGTACATCCCTTTACCATCCTCACGGACCACAAGAACCTGGCTTACCTGCAGTCTGCCCAGAGACTCAATGCCCGGCAAGCCAGGTGGGCCCTGTATTTCTCCCGCTTTGACTTCCAACTTCACTTTCGACCTGGTAATAGGAACATCAAGGCCGATGCCCTTTCCAGGTCGTTACAGTCATCGGAGAGGGATGAAGTCCCATCCTATATTATCGAGCCTACTAAGATGATCACCGTGGCCCCTGTGAATTTTGCTATTCCTCCGCCCGGTAAGACTTTCGTCCCTCAAAGCAGACGTACAGAGGTGTTGGGCTGGGGGCATTCCTCCAAAATTGCTGGACACGTTGGGACTAAAAAGACTCTCTTGCTGCTGTCCCGGTATTACTGGTGGCCCACGCTTCGCCAGGATGTGATGGACTATGTTGCCTCGTGCACAATCTGTGCCCAGAACATGGTGGCTAGGACTTTGCCCGCCGGTCTTCTTCACCCATTGCCAGTTCCTGAGGTCCCCTGGCAGCAGATCGCCATGGATTTTGTGACTGATTTACCCCGCTCAGCCGGATGTACCACCATCTAAGTCGTGGCAGATCGTTTTTCCAAAATGGCCCACTTCATTCCCTTACCGGGACTACCGTCCGCCCCGAAGTTGGCCGAGATCTTCATCCACCAGGTCTTCAGGCTGCATGGTCTTCCTCAGCGGATTCTGTCGGATCGGGCGGTCCAGTTCACCTCCCGCTTCTGGAGGGCTCTCTGCCGGCTTATGGGTACATCTCTCGACTTCTCCTCCGCATACCATCCTCAGACCAACGGGCAAGTGGAGCGAATTAATCAGGTGTTAACCACCTTCCTACGTCACTTCGCCAACGCCCATCAGGACAATTGGGTCGCGCTCTTACCTTGGGCTGAATTCTCGCACAATAATCATCCCAGTGAATCTACCACCAAGTCACCTTTTTTTGTGGTAACCGGTCAAAACCCAGGTATTCCGTTGCCTTTCTCCACGTCTACAGGAGTACCCGCAGCCGATTCTCTTGCTAAAGAATTCTCGCAGATTTGGAGAGAGACCAGGGACGCGCTCGAGGGTGCCAACAACCAAATCAAGAAACATGCAGACAAAAGACGGAAGGACGTGCCTCCGTACCATCCAGGTGACAAAGTCTGGCTTTCAACTCGACATATCCGTCTGAGAGTTCCCTCTTATAAGCTGAGTCCTCGGTACATTGGGCCATTTGAAGTGATTGGACGTATTAATGAAGTGGCTTACAAACTGAGGTTGCCTGCTTCGCTCCGGGTTCCCAACGCTTTCCATGTCTCGCTCTTGAAACCCGTAGTCCTGAATCGGTTCCAACCAGTTTCCATCGTCCCTCCTTCACCTGTTATCTCGGACAACGTCTTCGAGGTCAAGGACATCTTGGCTATGAAAAGAGTCCGGGGTAAGACCCTTTTTCTTATCGATTGGGTGGGTTTTGGTCCCGAGGAGAGGTCCTGGGAGCCTCGGGAAAATATCAACGCTCCCCGGATTCTGAAAAAGTTTTTGGCCAATCTCAGTAAGGGAGGACGTAAGGAGAGGGGTACTGTGACACCGGCGGCTATGCCCGCCGATGCCCCTTCTGCAGCAGCGCGCACCGCAGCGTTTCCTTACCTGCGCGCTCCCGTCCGGGCGCGTGCCCGTCGTCCACTCGCCCTCACGGCGGCTCCTGGCCCCCGCCCCCTGTCTCGCGTACGCCTCCTCCCGCTCTCTCTCTCCAGCTGTGGGCGGCGCTGAGGGGCTGGACTGGGGGACGCACTTCCGGGGGTTGGTGTATTTCAGGCGTCCTCGCTGTTAGGAGGACGCCTGATGATTGTGTAGTTTTCTGCACCCTCTGGCCTCTACAGTTCTCCTGTAGCTTTACTTTTCTCTGCCTTTTACTCCCTGCCGTCCTCAGCCTCGTTCCCCTCTTCCTCCCCAGTCTGCCCAGGCGCTGCTTCCTTTCCATCCCCGGTGCTCGTCCTCTGTCTCCAGTTCGCCCTGGTTCTTCCTCTTGCCATTTCCCGTATTGTGTCTTTCCCCGTGCTACCTGTCCCTGCTCGTATCTCGGTCCGCTGCCTCCTCAGCCCTTTTGTCCGTGGAGCCGTCCCTCTTGGTTCCGGCTGTCGCGCCTCCGTCCTCTGTGGTCCTGCCCCAAACGATCCCTGTATAGGGGTCGGTCTTCACCTGGCGTGCTCGGCCCAGGGGCTCCGGATCCGCGATCCAGAGGGTCCACTCTCTGACGTAGTTTCTCCTCAGCGTTACACATCTGATGTATTAGGTGCAATTTACGCCATCAAGTCCATTCATTAAGGCTGGTGTGCATAAGCAAACCGGAGCATGACGTCACAGCTTGTCTAGTTAATGAGGTGGATGTCGCAGATCGGATGTACCTGGTGTGTACGCTTATTAATTAATCAAGAGTTTCTGACTCTCCTGTTTATCGGACTTGATGAACTGGGGTCCAAGGTTTTGTGAAGCTTTATGTATTTGAGAAGAATTTGGAGACTTTCCTATCAGTTTTTGTTCCAAAAACTCCTAAAAATAACCTCTGCGTGCACATACAATTTTAATATCTTCGGGATTGTTTAATGCTCCCCTCAGCAGTCGTATCTGCGATCACCTGTTTCCAGTATCAGCTTTACTAGAAAATTCATGGTGTGATATATGCACTCAAGGCAAGGATATATGCTGGCTCTGTACTTCATGGCTCTACATATTCCATAAATTTTAAGTATCTGCTTGCAAAAAAGTGTGCATGAAATCCATTTTGTGGCATCGGTTGGGACTAGATATTAAAACTAATCATATAAAAGTTTAGCTGAATTCCGTTAACAGTTCCCTTTTAAATTGCTACAGCTGTTTTCTCAGTTTTATAGCCCAATATTCTGCTTCACCTGTGGATCGGATACATCGCAATCTACGCAATACAAGCACACCAATGGTTAAGACATGGTGCACAGGGAGCAGTAGAGGAATTAAAGGGGTTTTCCATGATTCCTTTTTAATTTCTGTAGGTTTGGGGAAGTTAAAATAACAAAAATTACTCTACTCACACATTGCTGCCCCAGTGATGCCTTTGTTGATAGCTTCTGCCATGACTGCTACATCCAATCACTGGGCTCAGCTGTCATGTCCATCTAGATTGGCTTCAGGAAAAAGTCTGATCTTATCAGATAAGATTCACATTGGTGGACACCATCGAGATTAGTAAAGTAACTGGCTTAGCGATCGGACCCAAACAGTGGTCGTAAATGGCTGCACATCCAGTTGGAAGAATGTCTCAAGTGGGGTACCACAGGGCTCTGTCCTGGGCCCTGTATTGTTCAACATCTTTATCAACGATTTAGATGAAGGAATTGAGGGTAAACTGATTAAATTTGCTGATGACACAAAGCTAGGAGGGATAGCTAATACTAGAGACGAGAGAGAGAGGAATCAAAAATATATAAATAAACTGGAGCAGTGGGCAGCAACTAACAGAATGGTTTTTAACAGGGAAAAATGCAAAGTACTACATCTGGGCAATAAAAATGAAAAAAGCCTATACAGAATGGGAGGAATAGGGCTAAGCAACAGCACATGTGAAAAAGACTTGGGTATACTAATAGATCACAGACTAAATATGAGTCAACAGTGTGATGCAGCAGCAAAAAAGGCAAATGCAATTCTAGGATGTATTAACAGAAGCATACAGTCTAGATCACGTGAAGTCATTATTTCCCTCTACTCCTCTTTGGTCAGACCTCATCTGGAATATTGTGTCCAGTTTTGGGCACCACATTTTAAAAAAGACATCAACAAACTGGAGCAAGTTCAGAAAAGAGCAACCAGAATGGTGACCGGTCTGCAAACACTGTCTTATGAGGAAAGGTTGCAGGATTTGGGAATGTTTAGTTTGCAAAAGAGAAGATTGAGAGGAGACTTAATAGCTGTCTACAAATATCTAAAGGGCTGTTGTCACATTGTAGAAGGATCAACTTTATTCTCATTTGCACAAGGAAAGACTAGAAGCAATGGGATGAAACTGAATGGGAGGAGACAGATTAGATATTAGAAAAAACTTTTTGACAGTTATAGTTATCAATGAGTGGAACAAGCTGCCACGAGAAGTGGTGAGTTCTCCTTCAATGGAAGTCTTCAAACAGAGGCTGGACAGACATCTGACTGGGATGATTTAGCGAATCCTGCTTTGAGCAGGGGGTTGGACCAGATGGCCCAGGAGGTCCCTTCCAACTCTACGATTCTATGATTCTATGTAACCAAGGGAAGGAATGTGAAAGTTAACTTTTATTAGTGCTATGTAATAGTTATTATTCTAATGACATATTAAAAATATAACAATACATCTAATATAGGGCAGAGTCAGACGGCCGTATTTCTTGTGCGAGAATCGCATCGTAAACCTCGTACTGGCTGTCGGCTCTCCTGACCTGAGCTTGACAGCTGCATAGTAATCCATCACGCTGTCTTGCCCAGGTCAGGAGAGGTGCCGGTCCAGTCCGTGCAGTGTGATGCAATTCTCACACGAGTTATATGGCTGTCTGACTCTGCCCTTGGATGTGTATTGGACCACACTGCATGAATTGTTATGTTATAGGCACCAACGTGATCCACCAAGTCCCGATTGGATATTGGACTCAGAGATTAATTAAATTTAAATGAGATGGAGTCCCAACCATTGTCCCCAAAATTAAAGGTTGGATTCCAATCTTATTATTAGGCACTTGTTCATCATTAAATAGAAAGAGGTGTTGCTTGCACCATTTGTTGACTGCACTATCACACTAATGCGTGTATGGATCCCTATATTGGTAACAAATAAATATATGATCAATGGCTCATGTATTCAAAATTTAAACAAAGGGCTTATAATGGAAGATACTCCTATGGTATATTAGAAAACCTGCAGCTATTGACAATGTATCCTCACTTGTGAGGTGTACAGTGAATTAAACACCCTGGTGGTGTATAAGAATTAATAAATCCTCACTGGGAGATTATTATAATTAAAAGACACCCTAATGTTGTATAACAATTCAATAGTTCTCACTGTGGGATAATGTGGAGAAGAATAGACACTCTTATGGTGTATTGGAGGATTCTACAATATAGGTCAGTGTGTTTTCCACAAGCATAGGGTAACTTCCACTAATTAGGTTAACACTAGTGACAGGGATCATAGTTAGAAATCCCTTGTCAGTTTGCTGGATATTGGATCTGCAGGATGGAATAAATTACAATCATAGGTTGTTGGTATCAACCACTAAGAACTAGCAGGCAGTGCAGAGTACATTTGCAGTGTGTGATTCAATGTAGTTTGGAACTGCTGATCATGAGGTCAGAGATTTTGACAGCAGGGCTGGTGATCCAAGACTCTACTCGTTCACTATGGGGATCGTCGACACCTGAGATCCGTCGCTGTAGAGTTGTGTGCGGCTTGGAACAGGAGCGGCTGGGTTAAGGGCACATGCTGCTCAATTACACATGCGGTCAGAGGGAGAGACAGCGTGCTCATCGATCAAGCATACGGTCTCCCTCCGGACTAGAATCACAGCCTGCGTCTAATACAGCTGGAGACCGTGAAGGGATCGGGACAGATTAGTTAGTGTGGGTAAATGGCAGCGTGCCAGTGCTACTCTGAGACCATATTCATATCAGAACTATGTACCTGACGCGCGTTTCCCTGGGGAAACTGGCTTTCTCTAAGCCAGATCCAATAATATCTGCCTGCTAGCGCTTAGGCCCATTTTTTGTTTTTCAAAAAGTCCCAGATACCCCCTTTAGGACACATTCAGTATTTGGTCAGTATTTCACCTCAGTATATGTAAGCAAAATCCAGGAGTGGAACTATCAGAGAAAAAGTATAATAGAAACACGTCACCACTTCTATATTTATCACCCACTCCTGGTTTTGGCTTACAGATACTAATGTAAAATACTGAACATGGCCTCAAGACTAGGATAAAAATGTTGCTGCAAGTGCTTCTTTAAAAACAATCATACTTATTTGTATCCCTTTATCTATAATCTGGTCTGTTTAGTTTCCATTAGGGTGTTTGCCAAATGCTGGAAATCAAACAGCCCCATTATAGTTTAGTCACATTAGTTTCTATGACCGTCATTGGGTCTCACATATAAAATAAAGGACATCAGCGATGAATATCGATATTTATCCCTTGTATTGTATTAATGATCCACAAACAATGAATGATTCCATATTTAACTTTGAAAACGCACTCTCTTTTGAGCCTCACCCCTAAAGTACATCACTTTTTTTTACTTTTGCAGGTATTTTTGGTCAAAAAGGTGGGGGATACTTAGGGGTCATTTTACCTTAGCCTCTGACTCCTTTACTTGGGTGCTGAGGGTTCATTGGGGTTTAGAGTGGGGGGGTCGTCAGCTTCATTTGCCTAGGGCACCAAAATACCTTGTTCTGGCCCTGGGGTTGCTTATGGGGGGATTATGCTGTTCTGACACCTGAGGGGCTCTTCCAGTGGGTCATGGCACCCAGAAATCATAACTGTAAAATATGCACTATGATATGGCGTTCCTTCCCTTCTGAGTTTTGCTCTGTGCCTGAGAAGTATTTCCCGATTACATGTAGGGTATTCATGCGCTCAGGACAAATTGAACATCAAACTGAGAGCTTTATTTTTTCCTAATAGCCAATATAAAAATGTAAAATTTGTGGCTAAAACATCATTTTAGTGGTAAAAATGTAATTATTCTTTCTTCAGCTCCCAATGGTATAAAATCCTACACGTGTTGTCAATATGCTCATTGCACCCCTAGATGAATTAATTGGGGGTGGTGTTTGCAAGGAGGTCACTTATAGGGGTTCCTGCTGTTCTGGCACCTCTGGGTCTCTGCCAATGTGACATGGCACCCTCAAACCATTCCAGCAAAATCTGAACTCCAATATGGCACTTCTTCCCTTCTGAGATTTGCAATGTGCCTCAAAAGTAGCTTTCAACCACATATGGGGTATTGGTGTACTCAGGAGAAATTTCACAACACATTTTGGGGTTAGTTTAATCCAGCTATCCTTGTGATATTGAAAAAACGTGAGCTTCAAACAACATTTTTGTGGGAAAAATATATATTTTTCCATTTGCACAGTTCAACGTTGTAAAATTCTGTGAAGTGCCTGTGGGATCAAGGTGCTCACCACACACATAGACAGGGCTGACGTTAGGGGCAGGTAGCCCAGCGCCGACTCCCCCCCACGTCTGCCGATACAGTTCAATGCAATGATGGAGGAGAGAGCGTCAGCTGACTCTGACACTGTGCGGGTGCGTGATGACTTTATCGCGCACTCACTGCATGCCAGGCAGAGAAGCCACTGAGACAGGAGCCAGCTGATAGCGGCGCGGGCACGAAAGGGAGTACTGGACTGTGGGGCCATTCTCGGGGGGGGGGGGGGTTTGTGGGCTACGCTATATACTATGTGGCTGTGTTATGTTCTATGTGCGCTGTGCTATATACTATGCGGGCTGTGCTATATACTATGCGGGCTGTCTTATATACTATATGTGGGCTGTGCTATATACTATGCAGGGTAAGCTATATACTATGCAGGCTGTGCTATATACTATGCGGGCTTGTGTTATATACTATGCGGGCTGTGTTATATCCTATGCGGGCTGTGCTGTATACTATGCGCGCTGTGTTATATGCTATATGTGGACTGTGCTATATACTATGCGGGCTGAGTTATGTACTATGTGACTGTGTTATATCCTATGTGGGCTGTGTTATATACTATGTGGCTGTGCTATATACTATGTGGGCTGTGTTATATACTATGCGGGCTGTGTTATGTTCTATGTGCGCTGTGCTATATACTATGCGGGCTGTGCTATATACTATGTGGGCTGTCTTATATACTATATGTGGACTGTGCTATATACTATGCTATGCAGGCTGTGCTATATACTATGCGTGCTTGTGTTATATACTATGTGGGCTGTGTTATATCCTATGCGGGCTGTGCTGTATACTATGCGAGCTGTGTTATATGCTATATGTGGACTGTGCTATATACTATGCGGGCTGAGTTATGTACTATGTGACTGTGTTATATCCTATGTGGGCTGTGTTATATACTACATGGACTGTGCTATATACTATGTGGGCTGTGTTATATACTATTGGGGGTATATTATATTCTATGGGGGAGGCTGTGTTATATACTATGGGGGGTATATGATATTTTATGGGGGAGGCTGTGTTATATACTATGGAGTGTATATTATATTCTATGGGGGATGCTGTTTTATATACTATGTGGCTGTGTTATATACTATGGGGGGCTACAATATATTCTATGGGGGGCTACATTATATTCTATGGGGAGGTGGGCTGTATTGTAGTCTATGGGGGGCTGTATAACATTTTATGACGGAGGATTGCAATCATACTCTTCGATGGGGCTGCACTATATTCTATGGGGAGGTGGGCTGTATTATATTCTATTTGGGGCTACATTATATTGTATGGGGGGCTGTATTACATTTATTATGTTCTACGAGGGGTGACTGCATCATACTCTATGAGGGGGCTACATTATACTATATGAGAGGGGCTGCATTATATTCTATGGGGGGATTACATTATACTCTGTGGGGTGGTTGCATTATACTATATGTGGGCTGCATTATACTGTATCGAGGACTTTGGGGAATACATTATACTATATGAAGAACTATGGGGTGCATTATACTATGGGAAGTGAATTGTACTACATGGATGACTACGGTGGTGCATTATACTATATGGAGCACTATGAGGAGTGTATTATACTATGTGGAGGACTGAGAAGTGTATTTTAAAATATGGAGGACTATATTATACTGCTAGCTGAAGAGCCCGGCGCTGCCCGGGCATAGTAACTAACTGTGGTTAGTTATAGCAAATTATAATTATCCTCCATCCCATAGTTCCGTGCCCATATACCCATCATACATATCCACGATCCCATAGGCCCGTGCCCATATACCCATCATACATATCCTCCATCCCATAGTCGAGTGCCCATATTTACCCATCACACATCCTCCATCCCATAGTCCCATGCCCATATACCCATCACACATCCTCCATCCCAGAGTCCCATGCCCATATACCCATCATACATATTCGCCATCCCATAGTCCAGTGCCCATACTATATGGAGGACTGAGGAGCATATTTTAATATATGGAGGACTATGGGGCACATTATATTACATGGAGGACTATGGGAAGTGTATAATACTATATGGAGGACTATGGGGAGTGTATTATACTATACGGAGGACTATGGGGCACATTATATAATATGGAGGACTATGGAGTGTGCATTTTACAATATGGATTACTGTGGTGCACATTATAATATATGGAGGACTATGGGGTGTATTATACTAAACAGGCAAAATGCTGCATACTCATTGAGTGATTGGATTGTTTATGCCGGAACAAAAATCATTGTTCTCAGCAGCACATCGCCGGTGTAAATTGTAGATATGATGCTGATAACATGATACTGTATGGAGACATAGTGATCTAATAGTGATTGTTCTGTCCCCATCATTCTTTCTCAGATGGTGGAAAGAAGCCAGGAAACAAGTGTTGAATGATTTCAATATTGTCGATCACGCTTGTTTAGCGGCATGAACTCAGCGCATGTAACTACAACCATAATGCTTCTGTGTGATGTGCAATATGTCAGCATTTGGGGCCCCATTTTAAACTTTGCCTAGGGCCCCACTTTACCTAAAACTGGCCCTGAATGTAGATAAAATCATTGAGGGCTATAGTTTCTAAAATGGGGTCACTTATGGGGGGTTTCCACTGTTTAGGCACCTCCGGGGCTCTTCAAACATGACATGGCGTCTGCTCTTGATTCCAGCCATTATTGCGCTCAAAAAGTCAAATGGTGCTTCTTCCCTTCCAAGCTCGGCCATGTGACCAAACAGTAGTTTTCCCCCACATACGGGATATCGGCGTACTAGAAGAAATTGCACATCATATTTTGGATTCCATTTTCTCTATGGTAACCCTTGTGAAAATAAAAAAATGGGTCTAGAGTAACATTTTTGTGAAGAAAAGTAAAATGTTAATAAAGTTAATAAGCTTCTTGAATGTGGTTTTGAGCACCTTGAGGGGTGCAGTTTTTAGAATGGTGTCACTTTTGGGTATTTTCTGTCATATGGGACCCAAAATCAATTCCCTAAAAAATTGGTTTTGTAAATTTTGTTGGAAAAATGAGATAACTCTGGTCCACTCAACCCTTCTAACTTCCTAACAAAAAAAAGGTTTAAAAAATTGTGCTGATGTAAAGTAGTTATGTGGGAAATGTTACTTATTAACTATTTTGTGTGACATAACTCTCTGGTTTATGGGCATAAAAATTAAAAGTTTGAAAATTGGGAACATTTTCGCCAAATTTCTGTTTTTTTGAAAAAAAAAAGCGCAAGTCATACCAAACAAATTTTACCAGTATCATTTAGTACAATATGTCACAAGAAAACATTCTCAGAATCAGTGGGATCTGTTGAAGTTATTACCTCATAAAGTGACAGTGGTCAGAATTGTACAGTGCGGCCTGGTCATGAAGGTGCAAACAGGCTTGGGGGTGAAGGGGTTAATAGCTGAAAAGAAAAAAACATTTATGTTAAAAAAAAAAAGCCGTTCAATCAAAATATAAATTAAATGCACTTGTCTGGTAAAAGTTATAGAGAGAAAAAAACCCAAAATGCTAGAACTGATAAGAAACGAACGAAACATCGTGTCAACCCCAAAATGTCACTAATAAAATCGTCTCACCCCATAAAAAACAAGGCCTCACACAGCGCAACTGACAGAAAAGTGAAACGTCATGGGGTCTTGTGGTGACACAAGCCATTTATTTTTTACACATTTCCATTTTTTTGTCACTTAATTAAAAAAAAAAAAAACGTTACAAGATTGGGCTCGCTGGATTTGTATTCTTGTATCTCGTAAGACTTTGGGGCCATTTTTACCGTGCAATGGATGTGGTAAATACAAAACCTCAAAAACAAATCATTGGTCACGGTATTCCGCCGTTTCACCGCACGTGGAATTTTATTCATGTTTTCCATGTACATTACGTCTATGGGGACAGAAAAATAAGTCATGGCTCCTGGAATCAGGAGAGGGAGAACCGAGAGTCCAAAAGCAGAGAAGCTCCTGACAGGTAAGGGGTTAAAAATAGTTTTTTCTGATTTGAGTAATAGCAAGAACAAGGCGCTACAGCCAAGGGGTCCTGTCTATTATACACTGGGCTTGTTAGCCGCACAATTTCTATTTCGCTGTTCCTAGAATTGAGACCGAACTGCAAAACGCAAGTGTGAACAGTGCCAAGTGTGCGGCTGCGTGACACAGTAGACAGGCTGGAGACATGCGCAGTAGCATTTAGGTAATGTGTCGCTGCTGATCTGTACCACGCACAAAAAAAAGACCAACCAACAAAATGTCCGCCGCCACTGCTCCGGCGACCGCTGTTGCCGCAACAAGCTCTACGCGCGGCTCAGCAGTTTCGATACGTCACTTCCGGTGTGGAGGGCGGCTATTTGGAACGACAGATAGTGGTAGAATGTCTTTCAGTCGTGGATGGAGGGAGAAGCGCGGGGGCTGCATAGAGCTCAGGGGTCGCCTGTTGCCAGTGAAGGATGAAGAACCGGACGCGAGGGACAATGGCGGGGAAAGTGAGGGGCCGGACTCGGAACCGGAGTTCTTGGACGCAGATGAAATAGAAGAAGGAGCCAAACAACTGAAGTCCTGGAGGGTGCCGAGCAGCAGAGGTAATGTCACGTGAGGGACCGTCACTGTAACTTCCTGCTCTGCCTCTGGGGGGCGTCTGTGTTATTCTCCCTGGTCAGGTTCTATCCCACCTGCAGTGCTCATTAATGGGCATCCCCAATCCTGGCCCCATCCTGATATACATATATCCCCCATCCTGGCATATGGCCCCCGTTGTGCCTGTTCTTTAGTTTATAGAAAAAAATAAACCAGTATACTCATCAGGGTCGAACATAGAAGTAATCGGACCCCATAGCCGAAATATAATACACAGTACATATAGTATAATGCACACTTAATAGAACTCCATGTATAATGCACGGCCCATGGTCATACATGCAGTGGTATAAGGCGCAGCCCGTGGCCATACATGCAGTAGTATAATGCACGGCCCGTGGCCATACATGCAGTAGTATAATGCACGGCCCATGGCCACACATGCAGTAGTATAATGCACGGCCCATGGCCACACATGCAGTAGTATAATGCACGGCCCATGGCCACACATGCAGTAGTATAATGCACGGCCCGTGGCCATACATGCAGTAGTATAATGCACGGCCCGTGGCCATACATGCAGTAGTATAATGCACGGCCCGTGGCCATACATGCAGTAGTATAATGCACGGCCCCATGGCCACACATGCAGTAGTATAATGCACGGCCCCATGGCCACACATGCAGTAGTATAATGCACGGCCCCATGGCCACACATGCAGTAGTATAATGCACGGCCCGTGGCCACACATGCAGTAGTATAATGCACGGCCCGTGGCCACACATGCGGTAGTATAATGCACGGCCCGTGGCCATACATGCGGTAGTATAATGCACGGCCCGTGGCCATACATGCGGTAGTATAATGCACGGCCCGTGGCCACACATGCGGTAGTATAATGCACGGCCCGTGGCCACACATGCGGTGGTATAATGCACGGCCCATGGCCATACATGCGGTGGTATAATGCACGGCCCCATGGCCATACATGCGGTGGTATAATGCACGGCCCCATGGCCATACATGCAGTGGTATAATGCACGGCCCCATGGCCATACATGCAGTGGTATAATGCACGGCCCATGGCCATACATGCAGTGGTATATAATGTGCAGCCCTTGTTCACACATGCAGTGGTATATAATGTGCAGCCCTTGTTCACACATGCAGTGGTATATAATGTGCGGCCCTTGTTCACACATGCAGTGGTATATAAGGCGCGGCCCATGGTCACACATGCAGTGGTATAATGTGCGGCCCATGGTCATACATGCAGTAATATGGCTTCGGACACCATGCACTCACTGATTAAAAAAAGAAAAAAAAAATACTACATTCACCTTCCCTCCGAACCTCAAGTTGGCAGCTGACCTCATCATGCAGGCGATGGGATCGCATGAAGTCACTGCCTTGTGACCCTGGTTACGTGCACATTGACTTCATCTGCTGGCCTCAGATTGTCCTTCAGTGTATATTGTGGGGTACCCACCTGATGGGTCTGTGCACTGCAATACACTTTGCCTGAATGTACGTCTTAAGACGCACATCCTGCTGATGTATTCGCTGGCGTCGGCAGGCCCCCGATCCGCCTTGCTCGGTCACTGCTGTGACTGTGGTCATTACATTATGTCACGCGATCCCTGTGGTCAGTCAGCGCTGGCTTCCCTTTCCTCTCCTATGGTTGTAATTGACATCCGGAAGAAGTGAGAACTGCAGCTGTTCTCTCGCTTCCTCAGGATGTCTTGATTTGTCCAAAGGTGCAGAGAGTGAAGCCAATGCTGATTAGCCGCAGGGATCACGTGGCATAATGTCACACAGTCCCTGGGAATTCCAGTGCTGACACTGCTGGAACAGCACAGGAACTGAGTATGTGTTTTTTTAATAATACTATCTATGTTAAAGGGGTTGTCCTGTCTAAAAGGAAAAGTCTGCAGTCATTCTCAGTAACTCCTAGTGAATGTATGTGATGCACCCTCTGTCACGATTCCCTTGTATTCTAAGGTAACACCTGCCTTGTGGATAGGTGATAACTTAATGTAACCGGAATACTGTGAGCAGTAGCAGAAAGCGACTTAACACTGGGTAGTACACTTGTGTATTTAAGGGATGGTCCACTTCCTGGACAACTCCTTTTTAAATTGGGTAGATAACCCCTTAAAAAGTAAAATGTGTGTGTGTGTGTGTGTGTATATATATATATATACACACACACACACACTTGTGCTATTCTAGCGATTCTATATTGGCGCCTGGTCCCCAGGAGTTCGTGTGACATTGTGTCACGGGAGCCCTGCATCCAATCAATGGCTGTTAATAGGATACTGCACACTCACTTCTTCAGTCTGTCTGAGGTTTGTCCAAAGGAAGTGAGAGTGCAGTAGCGGCCACTGATTGGCTGCAGGGCTCATGTACCATAACAATGACACATGAACCCAAGGAGGCATGAGGATGACACCGCTGGTACGAAATTGGATCAGATACATTCATGCACCTGAATCAGATTGCCTTGAATTGTTTCATTTCCTGGTAGCAGAATGGAATGTGCTTTACAAGACACCTGGGGCATATGATCTTTCCGCTGAAGAAGGCTGCCGCCTCTTTAAGATTTGTAAAGATTATTTGTGTAAGATGGCAGATGCAGAGTGAAGCCTGGTGTATCCCACAACAGTTTGTTATAAATATACAATATGTCACGAATCCTGAAGTAGACCCACTGGTTCGCGGTGCCGACCGACCCCGAGTGAGCTGGCCAGGTGAAACCGACCCCTGTACAAGGACCGTTAGAAGCAGGCCCGAGGGGTGGGCATACCGCAATAGCTAGTGCCAGAGGGATGGCTCGAAGGAAATGGTAGAACTCACCAGGACAGGACAGGGCAGCGCGTCCACTGAGAGGCATGGAATCCAGGACAAGGCAGAGTTCACACAGAGGATACGGCATCCAGAAAGGGACAGAGTTCCGCTCAGCACGTTACTCGATGTGGCTCTTCCTTTAAAAGAGAACCGCAAGCATCACAAAGAGAGTGAGCACATGACCTTACACAAGCCTTTATACCTTTGGTTGGTCACACCCTATTCCGCCCTGGGGATGGTCCTTATCCCCCTCCGGGGTGTGTGTGTAGCTAAATCTCCCAAAACCTATGAAATATCATAACTTCCCAACAGAAGGTCATAGGATGGCGGTTCTGGCGTCATCTGATCCGGACAGGCCCTGTAACGCTTGGAGACCAAACACTGCTTTGCTTCCTGGCTTCTACTAGCCGTTTGGCATATCTCTCCACCTTGGGGTGCTAGAAGGGATCAAAACCCTGGAATGCATTTGTCCTGTTCCAGAGATCTTGAAAATGTAACTGGTGCGTGGCTAGGATGAACAATAGCTCCATAAACTCCTTAAATCACCTTATGAAATCTTATCTGACTGCAGGAAGTTTGAATGAAGTGGTCAAAGCATGGGCTTCACAGGTGTTCATCCTGTCTGAGCCTGGATACTAGCTGGTGCAGCTGGACCACCTGATGAGCCAGGTGTCCTATTATAATCCTCCTTCAGCATTTGCAACTGTAAGCTGCCATTAAATCCCCCACCCCATATTCTTCACAACTGGATACCCACAATGATATATAAACCTAAATCCTATTTATAATAGTCTCCAATAGCAATGCTTTTTAGAGCACCGGGAGGCTTGTAGTTAAGTTAACTTTGTAGGTAAGTCTGTCTGTACTTGAGAAAGGAGCCCGATTTATATTCCATTGCAAATCTAGTAATTTGCGTTCTTGTAAATTACGAGACATTACTAGACATTACTGTTGGATGTCCTGTTATCATTTTGAGTAGTGAAAACACTATTTTAATTCGCCTATCCGAATTCTTGCACGTTTGTTACGTGTGGCAACTCAAAGCAGAGGATAAGGATGCTGGCACCATCATTTATGTACACCACAATGTAGAGTTGTGCCTGTCTACTGCACAGCTTTCAAAGGTAAGCCTTTTATCCCTACATGTTTCTAATTTGTCCAGGTACTGATTTACTAACCCTACGAGTTCCTTCTTTTGTTTTTGCTTTCTTCTACTGCCTTCACTCAGAAACTTGTCCTAGAATGTTAACATGAGAAGTGCTTGTGAGCATTTGGATTTGAAGGCTCTGTCCCTTTTCTTCTTGTGTAGGATAAAGTGTCTCCTGTGGATATTGTGAGATACCAGTGGTGCAAAGGTTAGACTAGGTTCAGATTGCGTTATGCAGCCCGTTCAACGCATAGCGTTGATGGGCTGCGTTAACGGTATAGCATAACGCGATCGCGCACAGATGATTCATCAGCGCTAGCGGTCACGGAGCCTCAGACGCTGCAGCCCGCGTCCGAGGCTCGGTCACTGAATGACGGCACATCGCAAACGCGTGCCGCTTTACGGCATGCGTCATGATGCGCCACATAATAGGGGTCAATGGCAGTGTTAACTGACTGCGTTACACCGCGTTATACCGCGGTGTAACGCAGTCCGTCTAACGGACTGCTTAATGCAATGTGACCCTGGCCTTAGAAGAGCCCTCTCACACTGCCGTCCACCCTTGTCTGTCTGATCTAATACTGGAGATACAAGTGGTGCTGAGTAGAGATGAGGGAATTTGTTCAGATTTTGTCCCCGAGTCTGACGTTGACATATTCGAGCTATAGTCAAACAATATTCGTGCCAAATGTATGTCTTATGATCGGTTCTGAACATATTCGGTATTTTCTACTCCCGTTGACTCTAATGACGTTCAGCTGTGTTCGTCGAAAATTGCAAAAACAATATTCTATTCCAATCGTATTCGGAACCAAAGTCGAACAAATTCGCTCATGTCTATCTGACCTAATTCTGGAGATACCAGTAGTGCTGAGGTTAGTAGAACCTTCTCTTACTACTGTCTACTATGTCCATCTAATCTAATACTGGAGATACCAGTGGTGCTGAGGTTAGAAGAACCTTCTCACACTGTGTTCTGTCCACCCTGTCTATTTGATCTAACACCTGGAGATACCATTGGTGCTAAGGTAATAGGCTGCTTACAAACTCTGTCCACCTTGTCTGTTTAATCTGGAGACACTGGAGATAATGAGTGCTGAGGTAAGAACAAGCTTCTCACACTGCTATCCACTACTGTTAATCACTACTGGTTTCCTTCACAGTAAATCTCCCGTTTAAGAAGGACCAACGAGTTCTCAGCAGAGTTTGTCAGGTGAGGAAGGGGCTGTTTCATTATGCTTTCATCTTTATTGACTAACCAAACAATGGAGCATTATCCGGCATATGAATCATAGTTTTCTTAAAAGATGTAGACTCTTTCCTGTACCACTGCTTGAAGAAAGTGTCTACTAAAATCTGGCAGTAGGTTTGGAAGTTAATTTTGTATCCATCTTCATCCTGAAAAAGTCCTTTTCGCTCCTCTTTATTAATCCCAGCCCATAGCAGTGTCCCACCTACAACTTGCTGGCGTCAGAGTTAAGTGGAGGTATTTGCCCATTACTGATCCAACCATGAGCCCATCCATCTGATCTGTCAAAAGTCACTCTCATATTATCAGTTCATAAAACCTATGAAAAATCTGTTTTCAGATATCTATTGGCCCAGTCTTGACGTTTCCCCTTCTTTGTCTTGTTCAGTGGTGGTCCGCTTTCACCTCCCATACCTCGGCCACGTCTATGTGCACTGAATACATTGTACTTCTGGGCACTCCAGGGAGGTTCCAGTTCTGAAGTATGGCAGTTTTGGAGGATAACTGCTTCCTGAGCATTTCATGTTCGATTCTTCTCAAATCTCTGGAGTTTTATTGGCCAATTTTGCCTGAGGAAAATGAGCTGCCCAATGCAAGTGTATACAGCTTGGAGTTGGAAAATCTGCATAAAAAGAATGATGTGGTCAAAATACCCACTTGCCTTATAGTTGTGCACACAGTGTGCCTACACCATGTGCTGTCATTCTATCTCTGGGTCACTGGCGCAGAGACCCTACTGCACATGCTCACAGCACTTATACTATTACCATTGTAGGACAGATTTCTGTGTACCAAGATTGCAGCCATTTAAATACTGGATTAATTACCTCCCTAGGCATAGAAGTCTGATTTGCTCATTAAAGGTACTTCGGAATGTAGTGATGTTTTCTTTCTCTATATTTTTTCCCAGAGAATCTCTTTAAGCAGAGAAGGAAACTTTTATTTCTTCCTGTGCATTGATGTCATGTATGAGATAAATGCCACGTTTCATCGGTGGACTCACTATGCATTCATTTTTTTGTTTTATTGCAGTAAAAATTCAAACTGCAGACTCCCATGAGTACGTAGTGAATGGATGTTTTCCACTGGATGATCCATGGTGGACTGTCAGTGTAAAAGTGACACCGCATCAGTTTCAGAGCTATGCCAAAGAACCACCATCATATGAACTGGATGAAGATGGCCTTGGAGAGCAATCCATTCTTTCATTGTTTCTTAACAAATGTGGGGTATCCGATGACCATCGAAAGCATTTTATGGACTGGCTATCAAATTACCCTCCTGTTTCCTTTAGCACATGGAAAGAGAAGGCAAATAACTTTGGCACAGCGAATATCCCAAATATCCTGAAACAGATTGAAAACTCCGGTGTGTGTTTTATGATTTTATCTGGGTGTAGTGTAACTGATTTATTACCAGCTTATGCTGCCTAGAGGGGTGATTTCATTTTTTCTTTCGCACAACTCCCAAGCCTCTTGGCTTCCTGCATGCCAGTGGGAAGAAGGGGCAGAGCGCCCCTGATGATTGACAGTTCAGACCTCCAGCTCGGTAGACCCACACTCTGCGCTCTGTTATTCTGCAGGAAGATGAATCGGAGGGAAACTGGACCTGGCCAACTTCAGAGCAGTGTTTGCAAGGTTTAAAGCAAAAAACATTCAAGTACTGCACTCTTTGCCTAGAAGACCTGCCACAGAGGTGGTGGCTAGAGAGTCGTAAACTATAGAATGAAAAATCCCTCCATTCTAATTATTAATAAGATGTAAATTGCAAAGTTGCTTATTTTTAAAAGGACTTTGCAGTTTATCCCGTTTTAAAGGCAGCACTCCAATTATAATTTCACCCCAATAGTAGTTTTACTAAAGTCTGTTTCCTGCCTGTAGCAAAATTCTTACCATCCATAGTCTTCAACTCTTTCCAGTCATGCTCCGGTCCTGCTCTACCATCTTGTGACCTCAGCTATCTGCTGACCAGAAATCGGAGGTAATGGTCTCGAGCGCTTAGTGTAAATCTAAATACCTTGTTCTAGATCTCAAAGACTTACATTGAAAAGTGGCTTCCGGATCACATAGCAAACACCAAAGCGATTAGCCGTAGAGGACCAAAGTAGCGCCGTGAACAGCAGAAGACTATGACCTGCAAGTATTTTAATGCAGGCAGGGAGCATATATCAATGATGCCACTTCAGGGGTGAAATTAAGAAACAAAAAAACAAACAATCACCGGATTGTTGCTTTAAGAAGATGAGGCAACCCCTTTAAAAATAAACAAAATCCCTAAAATACCAAGTGTGACTGCTGTTAACCTAAAACTGAGCAAGTCCAGGACTCCAAGGTCTTTATAAAACACTTGGTTTATCTCCTTGGGTCTGGTCCAGTGCTCCTTCGTTGGCCTCTGTAATTAGAGAGCAGTACAGGACGGTACATGCAGCACGAATGTTGATATGTCATTGAATAGAAATGAACAATTAACAAACTCTCCTTCTATGCAGAGTCTGGAGCAATGGCATTTCTGGCATTAGAAATTCCTCTGGTGATGAAATATTTACCAAAACTTTTACCTTCCAAAATAAGAAGCTTGCTCACGTTGGATGTTAGTGATCAGGAATCTTCACATGACACCTTGTATGCCATTGAATATATGTTGGCTGTCGATCCTTGGAAACTTGGGTTTGGTTTGGTAAGTGCACTTGTTTCTTGGTTTTTGACATTCTTTCACGGAGTGTTATTTGAACATGTTCCTGCTATGTGCTAGTGAAACAGCCAATGCGATTAGCCATAGTCAGTGAATGAAAACCTACACAATACAATAGCAATGCTGCCCGTGTTGTTAATGCGCTCAATGATTTTGGGCAATCTACTCAATTCTCATCTCTGCAGGTAACGTAAAGCTGACCAACAATGGCTGCTGCCTCCAGCTGAAATAAATCCTATTTCAAAATGTTATAACTGCACCTTATGTTTAGCCGTCATTATATCTGCTTTGTTTAAAATGTATGTATGTGACCTTAATGGTGCGTTTACAATAACCGATTTGCTGATTGGTAAGTGTTTACAGATCGGCAGTCGTTATGTTTAGACCTGTCCTGTTTACACAGGATGATGCGCTCCCGAAAATGATATTTTATGCATCCTTTGGGTATATTCACATTTCAGTAATTTTGTTGTAGAAAGTTTTGTGATGTAAAATCAGTTCCATAAATCCAAGTAGCGCTGTATTAGTGCAGGCACCTGGGTTTCTGCGTTATACAAAGTAATAAGGCTTCGGTTGACATTTTTCCCTGCCACTCCCTCTAAATTGAGTGTTATTGAAATTAAAGGGGTCTGACTGCTGGGACCTCCAGTGGTTCCAAGAACAGAGCTCTGCAGAGCCATCTCTGTGTAACCCATTGTCGAGCATGGACTGTTGGAAATAGTTGAGCACATCACTCCGGCAGTCCCATAGGAAAGGAATAGAGCAGTAGTGTGCATGCTTGACCGCCGTTCCTGGGATCGGTGAAGATCCCAACAAAACGAACCTCCGATGGATCAGCAAACGATCATCTATCATGAACATACAGTGGGTACGGAAAGTATTCAGACCCCTTTAAATTTTTCATTCTTTGTTTCATTGCAACCATTTGGTAAATTCAAAAAAGTTTTTATTTCTTCTCATTAATGTACACTCTGCACCCCATTTTGATTGAAAAAACAGAAATGTAGAAAATAGTATTCAGACCCTTTGCTCAGACACTCATATTTAAGTCACATGATGTCCATTTCCTTGTGATCCTCCTTGAGATGATTCTACTCCTTCATTGGAGTCCATCTGTGTTTAACTAAACTGATAGGACTTGATTTGTAAAGGCACACACCTGTCTATATAAGACCTCACAGTGCATGTCACACCAATGAGAATCAAAAGGTCAAAGGAACTGTCCAAGGAGCTCAGAGACAGAATTGTGGTGAGGCACAGATCTGGCCAAGGTTACAAAAGAATTTCTGCAGTACTCAAGGTTCCTAAGAGCACAGTGGCCTCCATAATCCTTAAATGGAAAAAGTTTGGGACCACCAGAAGTCTTTCTAGACATGGCCATCCAGCCAAACTGAGCAATAATCTTGGTGAGAGAGGTAAAGAAGAACCCCAAGATCTCTGACTGAGCTCCACAGATGCAGTAGAGAGATGAGGAAAAGGCTCCACAAAGTCAACTATCACTGCAGCCCTCCACAAGTCAGGCCTTTATCGCAGAGTGGTCCGATGGAAACCTCTCCTCAATGCAAGACATATGAAAGCCCGCAAAGAGTTGGCTAAAAAACACATGACGGACTCTCAGTCTGAGAAATAAGATTCTCTGGTCTGAAGAGATGGTGTCATACTCTCACTAAATGAACAGGATTCAATAGCTTAGCAAGCAGCTAAACCGCTATACGGGGTCCAATAAGGGAGACTGTAGTTGAATCTGTGTTTGATTGAACGTAGGTATATAGATGAGGTGAAACTATAAACAGAAATACATGGAGACAATCAGTGCCGGGTACATAGAAAATACATATACACATAACGTACATGACTGCACTAATAGCTGAACAAGGGAACTATCTAAGCTGGCCGATATGGGAGATAATGATATATAAAGGGAGCGTGTCACTTACCAGCGATGCTAACACTGGGGGAAGGATGGATGAGGTGTTTCCAGTATGGAAGCAGATTGCAAATGGAGGACTGGACAGGGAAATGGGGCTGGACTAGACCATAATCCCTTGCAAATTTACCCATGATACAGTGGGAGTTGGAGGGAAAATGAAATGAAAGCAGGAAGAGACATAACACTGCAGTTATTATTTTTGGCCACTAGATGGAGCTGGAAACAATGCACATCAAACTGTATGGCAACCTGAGAATTATCTCTGAATTTATGCTATAAAAATAAACATTTAAGAGTCATTATTTATGTCGGAAATCCTTATCCTCCGAAGATAACAATAGGACCAGCTCAGTCACTGGTCTGGAGAATGTCTTAGGTCCATCTCCTTTGGCCATCCTGAGTTCGACTTTGCGGACATGGCCATCTTTACTCTGGAACGTAGCAGTAACTAGTCCAAGTGGCCACTGGTTCCGATGGGCTTGGCAGTATTTAACAAGGACGAGGTCACCAATCTGAAGATTAGGCCTGGTAGATTGCCACTTCATCCGTGGCTGCAGGGTAGACAAGCGTTGTTTGCGCCGCCTGTCCCAGAATGCATTGGCAAGACTTTGTACCTGCCTCCTTTGGCGCTTGTAGAGGTCTTTAGTGTCGAATCCTTCTGGAGGGGGCACTGGATAGTCCTGTTTCCTGGGTTAGGAGAGTAGCTGGAGTCTTTGTATGGAGTGTAGACACCTGAGGGCGGATTTCAGCACCTGAGTCCTCTCTCCCACGTTCAAAGGTGTCTGGACAACGTTCCTCAGTGTACAATAGTTCTGGTCCTGAGAGCCATGTTGTGCCCTCTAGTCGACTTGCGTCAACTGCTCTAGTTGCATGATCTGCAGGGTTTTGGTTCGTGGAGATGTAATGCCACTGTTTTGGATGGTGGATGTATCCCAGGACTACTTTGCTGTCTGAGTAGAACTTGGCTTGTGTCAAGTCGATATCCATCTCGGATGTGATGAACTCTGCTAACTCGACGGCTAAGACTGCAGCACAAAGTTCTAACCTTGGTATGGTGTGCTCTGGTTGTAAAGCAAGTTTGTCTTTCCCCACGACGAATCCAATGTGGCTTTGACATTTGGAGTCCACAGTTTTGAGATAATCAACAGCAGCAATTGCTTTGACAGAAGCATCTACAAATACATACAGTCTTTGGCTCTGTATCTCTGTAGACGGCACAGGGGTGTATGGCCTTGGCACATTTAGGTTGGAAAGAGCTGCTAAAGAGTTTTTCCATGCTTCCCACTGGGTTCTCTTATCAGGTGGCAGAGGTGCATCCCAGTCAGAAGACTCCTTGGTTAAGTCTCTTAGTATGGCTTTGCCTTGTATAGTAACAGGAGCTGCAAAACCTAAGGGATCGTACAGGCTGTTGATGGTAGACAGGACACCTCTGCGTGTGCAAGGCTTTTCTTCCTGGCTGACCTGAAAGATAAGTGTCTGACTGTAGATTCCAGAGAAGCCCAAGGCTGCGTTGCATTGGTGTGGGGTCTGACCCCAGGTCCAGGTCTCTGACACTGTTACACAACTCTTGTGAAGGGAATGCTTTCATGAGTTCTTGGCTGTTTGAGGCTATTTTGTGAAGCCTGAGGTTAGAGCAAGCAAGCATCTCCTGAGCTCTCCTGAGAAGACTGATGGCAGTCTCATTTGAAGGCATGGCTTTCAGACAGTCATCAACATAAGTCTTTCTCTATGAATTGTCTGACATCTGACCCGTATTCTGTTTCTCCTTCTAGAGCTGACCTTTTGAGTCCATAGATGGCGACTGCAGGAGAAGGGCTATTGCCAAAGATGTGCACTCTCATGCGGTACTCTGTGACTTCTTTAGTAGGATCATTGTCTCTGTACCAGAAGAATCTTACGAAGTTCCTGTCTCTCTTTCACAAGGAAACAATGGAACATTTGCTGGATGACAGCGATGAAGGCAATGGAATCCTTACGGAAGCGCATAAGTACTCCCAGTAGTTTGTTATTGAGATCTGGTCCTGTCAGTAGAACATCATTCAGGGAGACATCATCAAACGTAGCACTGGAGTCGAACATCACTCTAATCTGGCCCGGTTTCTTAGGGTGGTATACTCCAAACATGGGTAGGAACCAGCATTCTTCAGAGTCTTTGAGAGTGGGAGCTAGTTCTGCATGGCAATTCTCAAATATCTTTGACATGAAGGAGAAGTGATCTCTCATCTCTGGCTTCCTTTGCAGGTTTTGTTTGAGAGAGGAGAAACGTTTGCCTGATCTCTGTTGTTTGGTAGATGTGGTCTGTGGGTTCTGAAGGGAAGAGGTGCGACCCAGCTGTTGGTCTCCTCTTTTACGAGCCCTTTGTTCATTACCTCTAAGAACAGCTTATCCTCTACCGACATTGCTACTTGGTTGTCTTGCTTAGTTCTCTGGAAGACTGATCCTCATAGCTTCCTGACATCATACTGCTGTCATGAGTAAAGTCTATTAAAGGATTGGATAGTTGGATGCTGTGTGGTAGTTCCTTAATATGGAATTCGTTTTGGCAAGGTTGAAACAGAGATGGGCGTCCTTTCTCCAGTGTATTTGTTAGCATACTTGTCACAGAAGATGGGGTGTTGAGTTCATTTTTCGGTCCACCAGTTGTGAGTTCTCCTTCCAGGCTCCCTCTGAAGGTAGTGAGGCTGATTTAATCAGTAGAAATTTGCCACCTGATGAGGATGACAATTGGACCTCAGGAATCTCAGACTGGATTTAAGACGACCGACGCCCTAGTCTGGTGCTGGTGATTCCTTCTGGCTTGTCAGGTCTTGGTTTTCAGCTCTGTTCCAGTCATCTAAAGCTAAGTTTTTCTGCTAATGTTCACACTTGATTTTGTTGGTCTATTCAGTTTTTTGTGTGGTCAGCCAGCCCCGGCTGGGGCTGCGCTAAATTTCCACTCTTATTTATCTGTATTTGCCAATTTGCTTTTTGTCCCTTATTAGATTGGCCTCTTTTTGCTCTGTCTCAGACTATTTCAGAGTGCTGATATAGTGGGAGAAGTCTAGTGACTTCAGGGTTAATTTTGCCATCTGAAGTGTTGGACTTTATTTTTGTAGGGTTTTTTGCAGATTGCAGACAGTGTCTTTCCTTTCCTATCCTTTCTAGTTAGTTTGGGCCCCATCGTTTGCTCAGCCTATTTTCCTGCCTGTGTTGTGCTTTCATCTTGTTTCACCGTCAATACATGTGTGGGGGCTGTCTTTCCTTTGGGGTCTGCTCTGGGGCAGTTAGTTTTCCCCTTTTCTTGCTTCAGGTTTATTTAGTCCTCGGCTGTGACGAAGCGTCTAGGACCATCGTAGGTACGCTCAACGGCTGCTGCTAGTTTTGTGGTTAGGATCAGGGTTCTGCAATCTGCATAGTTACCAACCTCTCTGGTTTTCTGTGACTTAGCTTGTTTTGTTTTTTTTCTCCTCGGTGACCCATTCATAACAATGGGGCGTGCATGTGTCCCAAGCATAAGTTTCCTATTATAACCCATCCTAGGTCTAGATTTTGGGCATAGGGAGCATTGTTGAGTCCATTGATATGACTTCTCACTTTATGAACCTGCAGGATATCTCTTCCCAATAGCAGTATTATCTGTGCCTGAGGGTCGAGTTCCGGTATGAGGTGTGCTATGCGTTTTAAGTGAGCATGATGGATTGCCACATCTGGTGTAGGGATTTCAGATCTATTGTCTGGGCTCTGGTTACACTCTGATTGTAGGTAGTGACAGGCAGAATTTTCCGTCTAGGGACTCAATTTGGTAGTCAGTAGCTTCCCTGCCCGCTGTTGTCACAGTACCTGCACATGTCTTTAATGAGTAAGGAGTGTTTGGTCCTTTAATGTTGAATAGGTCAAAGAATGTTGATCTAGCCAGGGATTGATTACTTTGATCATCCAAGATAGCATGCAGTCTCACAGCTTCGTCTCTATGGCCCTTTGGGTACACTCTGACGAGGCATATCTTTGAACAAGATCTACTGTCTATTGTCCCTTTTACAGACTTCAGTACATTGTGAAGTGATCTCTGGCGTAGCTGCATCAGTGCTCTTTTCCTCCCCGCCATGCTCACTGTCAGCTGGTGTGTTTTGTGCACTCCATGGAGCTGGGCCAGGGTGTAGTGCAGTGTTATGATCCGTGGTGCCACATTCTGTGCATTTTACACTGACCTTACAATCCTTGGCGAGATGGGTGGTGAATTAGCAGCACTTGGAGCAGATACCTTTCTCTTTCAGGAAGCTTCTGCGATCTGGCATAGATTTTCCTCTGAAGGCTGTGCATTTCAGGAGAGGATGAGGCTTCTGATGGAAGCGTGCACTGCTTGTCAGGTTCTCGTACCTTTGTCTCTGAGAGCAGCCAGCAGACCTGTAATTGGAACTTGGAGAAGAAACATTAGTCTTGTGCACTGCCACAGATGTTCTGCGTGGGTTTGCAGCTGGTGATGTTGCGGCATATGACGTTGTAAAGTCAAAGCTGGGATCATTTCTGATTGCCGCTTGTTGGTGTATAAAGTCTACAAAAACGGAGAAGGGAGGGAATGAAACACTGTGTTTGTATTTGTACGTGGAGCCACGTGTGAGCCACCTCTCCTGTAGATTATAGGGCGACTTTTGGACTATAGGGTTAACACCTTTTGGCTGTGTCGAGGTATGCAAGTCCCAGGAGGTCTCCTTCACATTTGGCAACTAGGACCTCTTGTAGCAGGTCTCCTAGCTCTCTAAGTTTTGGGAGACCTTTGTTAGATATTTTAGGAAAATCATCGATTCTTTTGAACAAGGCTCTCTCTATTACCTCTGCAGAGCCGTAACACTCATCTAGCCTCTTCCAGATCTCTTTAAGGCCTATAAGACAGGGCTGTGGAGTCGGTAAGCCAAACCTGCGACTCCGACTCCTCAATTTCCCTTACACCGACTCCAACTCCGACTCCACGACTCCGACTCCCACACATATTGCTTATGTTTAAGTGAAAAATGTATTGTAGTACAATGTGAACCTCAGACATTTAATCATTTTTATGATCCAATAATCAAGATATTTAGATAGAACAGAATATATATTGGTGTACTACCCGGTTTTCATTCTTTTTGGTACAGATACGATATGGATAGACAGATATGGATAAATGGATAGAGCAGATTTCTAATCTGCTTTTGCTATTGAAAACATTATCTATGAGCTCAAAAACCTTTCAGGTGATGCAGTTTTTTAAAAAGATGATCAGCTTTTGCAGCTGAAAAACGTATCCTCAAAAAACACAGGAAAAACGCTGTGTGTGAATGTAGCCTTAGATCAGGAATATAACAGCCATTTATAGGACATTTCATAACTTTCCCAAACTCCTATGAAAAAATATTCAGCACATCCTGCATTGAATTACTGTACCCAATTTATTATATATTTTAGGAGTCGGAGTCGGTCCATTTTATACCGACTCCAACTCCGACTCCGACTCCACCAAAATGAGCACCGACTCCGACTCCGACTCCACAGCCCTGCTATAAGAGGGTGGTGTATGTTAATGTCTCTGATCCTTACTGCGTGTTTGACTGACTCTTCTCCCAGGTATTTGACTAAGAGGTCTATCTATTCCCTGTTTTTTAGCCCCAAGTCTCTGGTAACATTTTGGAAGGATGCTTTCCAAGCTCTGTAACCTTCAGCGTGGTCCGTGAATTTCATGAGTCCCTTGGCAACTAGATCACCTCGTGTGAAGATCCTAGCAAGTTCTGATGTGAACCGGTTGTCAGCAGAGTATAATGGTGATGGGTCACCCTGATGGTGATGTGAGGTGCGATCATACCTGTTAGTATCCTCAGGGTGGCGCCAGCCGGTATCGTATTGCTTCGGTCTGACATGCAAGGTGATTCACGTTGGTTACCTGGTGAGGGGCAAGGAAGACAGGAGAGTTGCTTTGCTTTATGTTTTCCTGGAGCTGAGCCTCATGATGACTCTCACTTGTTCCACAGGATGTGTCGTGATCTTGGTTATAGTTTGGATCAGGAAGTTCATTAACATATTGAGATGTGCGTTGTGGTGAATCTTGCAGTGGCAACTTCAGACTTGACGTACTGCTGCGACTATGCAGCTCAGGGTTGTGTGCGGCTTCCAGTGCTTCCGCCTCGGCCAATGCTGCAGCAGCCTCTCTTTTTACTGCTAGGCTCTCTAAGGTGGCTTCCACACGTGTCTTCTCTAACTGCGTCTTTCTCTCTTGCTCAACTCTTTCTAAGCGTGACTTTCTCTCGATCTTCTAAGCGTGCTTTCTCTAATTTAAGTTCCATCTCTTCTGCAACAAAGCTTGCTCGCATTTTGGCGGTTTCACCGTTTGCGCAGGCAATGGCGACCGCGCTGCTAATAGATACAGTCTTTGAGGAGACGGATGTAGCAGATTTTGTCCTGTGTGATTTGTGGGACATGGTGTCTTAGACAGATGCTTGGCTGAGCAGAAATTGCTGTAGCTGTGTTGGTCTCTTTGTAGCCGGTGACTTGAATCTCACTAGATGGATCTCTGCAGCATCACTAGTTTCTGCAAGCTGGATGAAGGGGTGTCTTTTCCCTGGATTGCACTGGCTGGATAGCGCTGTGTAACTGGCCTCTGCAGAATGGAAGATTCTTTTCTCTATTTCCCACTAGCTGGAGAGCCGGTGTTTTACTAGGGTCCTGTAAGATGGAAAGCTCCTCTCTGTATTCCCACTAGCTGGAAAGCCGCTGTTTCACTGTCATGCTCTCACTAAATGAACGGGATTCAAATAGCTTAGCAAGCAGCTAAACCGCTATATAAGGGTCCAATAAGGGAGACTGTAGTTGAATCTGTGTTTTATTGAACGTAGGTATATAGATGAGGTGAAACTATAAACAGAAATACATAGAGACAATCAGTGCCGGGTACATAGAAAATACATAAACACATAACGTACATGACTGCACTAATAGCTGAACAAGGGAACTATCTAAGCTGGCCAATATGGGAGATAATGATATATAAAGGGAGCGTGTCACTTACCAACGATGCTAACACTGGGGGAAAGATGGATGAGGTGTTTCCAGTATGCAAGCAGATTGAAAATGGAGGACTGGACAGGGAAATGGGGCTGGATTAGACCATAATCCCTTGCAAATTTACCCATGATACAGTGGGAGTTGGAGGGAAAATGAAACGAAAGCAGGAAGAGAATAACACTGCAGTTATTATTTTTGGCCACTAGCTGGAGCTGGAAAAAATGCACATCAAACTGTATGGCAAACTGAGCATTATCACTGAATTTATGCTATAAAAATAAACACTTGAGCCATTATTTATGTCGGAGACAGAACAGACAGAGAGAGAACTTTTTGGTGATAATTCTAAGCGGTATGTGTGGAGAAAACCAGGCACTGCTTATCACCTGCCCAATACAATCCCAACAGTGAAACATGGTGGTGGCAGCATCATGCTATGGGGGTTTTTCAGCTGCAGGGACAGGACGACTGGTTGCAATTGAAGGAAACATGAATGCGGCCAAGTAAAGAGAACCTGGATGAAAACCTCTTCCAGAGTGCTCTGGACCTCAGACTTGGATCTGCAAAGAAGAATGGCAGAGGATCCCCAAATCCAGTTGTGAAAAACTTGTTGCATCATTCCTAAGAAGACTCATGGCTGTACTAGCTCAAAAGGGTGCTTCTACTCAATAGTGAGCAAAGGGTCTGAATACTTATGACCATGTGATATTTCAGTTTTTCTTTTTTAATAAATTGGCAAAAATTTCTACATTTCTTTTTTTCTGTCAAGACGGGGTGCAGAGTGTACATTAATAAGAAAAAAATGAACTTTTGTTTTAATTTACCAAATGGCTGCAATGAAACAGTGAAAAATTTGAAGGAGTCTAAATACTTTCCGTACTCACTGTAGATAATTCATGCTTTTTTGATGCTGCATATTTTCTGCACAAATTAGTTCAATTAGGTCACTTGTGTTTTTTCATTGAGTTTTTCATACGCATTTTTTATCATGCATTTTTTTTTTTTTTTTTTTCCTGCTTTTTTTTTTCCGGCTGCGGTTTTTCCCTTTTTTTGTATGTCCTGTATTAAATAAAGCTGCTTTGTTTTGGAAACTTGCCGTTACTTTACTTTGGTAAAACTTTATTGATAGATTACATCGGTTGTATAGCGTTTCCGCTGCAGAAATGCGATGGGACACATTTGAGTTTTCCTCATCTTATTCAGGTCTATGGGGAAAATTTTTGCAAATAAAATGCGTTTTTACCACAAGAGTAATTGACATGTTGCAGATTTGAAAATCGCACTCCCGGTCACTTTTTGCAAAAATGTGATGACTTTCTTTTCAGCACGCTGAGCTTTCATTTTTATTGATAACATTTTAGTGTGCATGTGATGTTGTTGTTGTGTTTTTATTTTTTTTTCTTTTCTGGGGAGTGATGTGTCAAAAAAGTAGTGACCCTTGAATTTTAACGCTTTGTTTTTTTGGTTGTTTAATGTATGCTAATAATTCTATAGTTTGATAGATCACAATTTACAGATGAGGTCACACCAAATACGTTGTTTTCCCCCATTATTTTTTAATTTTTATTTTTTTTTTAAAACGACATGTCACCAGGTCTGAAGTGGCTTGTTTTTGCTTTTATTTTATTCTCTCTGGTGGACTCCATATTACATTTCTTTATTTTTTTTTTTTAACTGTCATACAGCTTCAGATATAAGGGCCTTTTCATTTAGTACTAATTTGTGCAGTTTTTATAAAAGAGGCATGGTTTATAGGGTAATAATGCAGAGCAGCCTAAAGACCCTACCTCAGTCAGAGAATCTCGTGATCAATGCCCCTTTGGTTAAGACGATAACAATTGGCACTAAATAGACCCAAATCTTTAAGACTGAGCTTCTTAGGAGGACCAACAATGGCAGTTACAGGGTCCGCTAACATAGAAAAATTCAGGACAAACATATAATAGGAAAATAGCCTCACCAAAACCTCACACAAATAGGGCTTGCATAGAACGCCAGTCACACAGATAAGTGTTATGCAAAGTTTCTGGATAACAACCTATTGATCACGCCCATAGTATTAGCAGGCGGACTGTCCAGCACTATATATATGCACCACACAGTGACAGACACCCCAGTACACCAAGCCAACATAATGAGGCCTAGCTGCATCCTACAAAAAAATGATAAAGTGCAATAAAAGATAAAAAAAAAAAAAATAAAACAATGCATTTAATACATTAAATGAGGTATTGGTCGCAACCCAACGTCAAGGGTCCTCATGCTTGCGAGTCTTAAAACTAGTTTCAAAAACAGAAAAATTTCAGAAAAACACACCATAGGAGAATAGCCTCACCAAGCCCTATTTGTGTACATTTTTGTTACTAGGCAGCCAACCCCTTCATAATTTGCCAGGTGAGTGGGTGGCTGTTTTTATCAGTAGCTTGCACCTGTGCTGACCCTTCCTTTATCAGCAGGGGCCTTCTGCATCCTGCTAGTGTATTTGTCATTTGACAAGGTTTTGGTGAGGCTATTTTCCTATGGTATGTACAGTCACATGGTCCTTCATCAGGGCTACCACTTCAACCTGTTGGTTCCCTGTGATTGCGTTGTAGGGGACGATCGGAGCCGGTGTGCAGTGATGTAATTGAAATGCCGCTGTCAACAAGCTGTTGCTACTGCTGTCAAGATGCTGGCTATATAGTTGACATTTGCTTGATATGGTTCGGGCTCCGTAAAAAAAATTTCTTATCGTAGTAAAAGGGTTAAAATGTGGTTATTGAAATTGATGGATGTGTGGATACAGCTCTCTCATCTCCACTTCATCCCTTTTAAGGAGGTTACCCCATGATAATAAATCATGCACGGAAATCCAAAAACTGCCATTCTCCAGCTTTTCACCCTTTTAGCCTCTTTAGTCGCTTCTCTGCAGCTTTGGTCTCTTCACTTTTTGTGGGTGGACAACAGCATTTTTCACTTGACTAGGAAGCCTTCTTCCTCTCCCCTCTCCTCATGGTCCACAGGTGGACCAAGATTTTAGGCACAGGAGAAACTGCATTGGACTATACCGCAGAGAAAAATGTAATGTATATATAAAACTATTGACAGTTATAAATTTATGTATATTGCAAATGTGCTTCACTTGACGTTCTCCTGAATAAATTTAGGACAAGCATATGAGGCACAGTTGGCAAAAATAGAGGCATTGAATGTATTGGTTTTATTTTTTTTCTTTTGGCAATAAAAAAAATGTTTTTCATTTTGACAGATAATCTATCGAGAGTTGCACATTTGTGGCTGTGAGGCGACATGGGAAAGTTTTCGCCAGTGTGAAGATCTTCTGGAAACTATCCCAGCCCTGCAGACCAATGCATTACTTATCTATAGAGAAGTGAAGAAGAAATGCATGGAGCTAGGTGATACATATGTGGACCTCTCTGAGCTTACTAATGCAGTCACTAAGTCTCAGGACATGTCAGTAGAAGCTGCATGGGAAGCTCTAGAATTCCTAAAGGAGTATGAGATTGTGGTGATTGAACAGAAAAAGGTTTTTCTGTATAGCTTGTACTGCTATGAAGTAAACATCGCAGAATATATCCAGAAGATAGTGCAGAGAAAGACTTGGAATATAGACATTAATGAAAATGATATATTTGGAGATGATCAGTCCTCAAATGAGATGCAAGAAGAGCCCAATAACAAGAGTTCTTCACAATGTCCGACTGCTGCACTTGGCTGTGTCATAGGTGACGGATCTGATGAGGGCATCGAACTATTGCAGCCGCCTGAATGTTCTTCAGAGCCAAAATGTCCAAAGTTACTGGATGCTGACCAAAAGAAGGCAGGGAAAATGATTTTGGCAAACCCAGTGACCGTTATAAGTGGGAAAGGTGGGTGTGGGAAAACCACAGTGGTAAGTCTAGTGTTCAAATCCATGATGCAGAAGGAGAGTGATGAAGTTGAACAGGCCTGTAAAGCCCTTGAAGAAGATATCGATGCTTCACAAGAATGGTTTTGTGACACCATGGCCTCCAGCACCAAACATAACGACTCTATACGTGTTTTACTTACTGCACCCACGGGAAAAGCTGCTTCTTTACTAAAGAAAAAAACTGGCCTTCCAGCTGCCACCTTGCATCAGGTACACGGTGTATTGTCAACATTTGTTCTTTTTGTTTCCTCGTGTATGTAGAAAAGCAAATTTTATAGAAAATTGTACAACTTTTCATTTATACAATGTTTTATATTTTTTTTTTACATAAGTGTAAAACATCAATATATATGTAGCCACAAAGCAATGTGCTGAATGACCCCTGGTACATGGACACTCTTCTAAGTGTCTTTGGCTGATGGGTTGTCACTTCACCCCTTCCTGTAAAACAAAGCAAATGTACATCATTAGCAGTAGGTAATTCTTGCACAATGTAAAATATATTTTCTTCTTTTACATTTTAAACATTACAAAAGGGAAAATGGGCCAATGCAACCGTTTGGGCACTCTTGCAGATTTGTGTGCTCAGATAACTTTGATTAGCCTGTTAGGGTTATAGCTTGTTCACTGTCATCACTAGGAAAGGCTAGATGATGCAAATTTCCTAGCTTTATCCCAGCCTACTCTAACCTTGTGCCAAAAAAAGCAGCCATGGGCTTTTCTAAACAGCTGCCTAGCACTCTGAAAATGGTGAAGGCCCACAAAGTAGGCGGCTATAAGAAGATGCTAAACAGCAATAGCACAAAAAGAGGACTTGAAAATCCTCCAAAAATACAACAAAAAAGGCAGAGATACTTACCTGCCAAGGCCTCCAAACAAATGCACCATCAGGATGCAGTGGACCCATATAGTTAAGATGGCGGCAACACAGGTGCAAGAATGCAGATGAGACAGCCGCTCACGTCCTACCAATCCATGGAGGGGGCGGCTGCTTAGTATATAAATGCACAATGAAGACTTTTATGTGGCGCTGTTCAAAATATGGCAATGCACAGCATCCAGGTTAACAGCCTATTAGTTACGCCCTTCTATTAGATCAGGCGAGCTGCCCAGCGCTATCAAGATGCATCCCAAGTGAACAGACACCACAGTTTACAAGACCAAATGGGCCCATTTTTGGCTATAAGAAGATGGCAAAGTGTTTTCAAGTTGCCCTTTTCTCAGTTCGAGATCTAGTTAAGAAATGGAAGTTAACAGGAAAAGTGGAGGTCAAGATAAGGTCTGAAAGACTAATCAAAACATCTGTGAGAGCTGCATGTAGGATTGCTAGAGATAAATCTGACCCCCCCCCCCCCCCCTCCGCTTGACTGCAAAAGACCTACAGAAAGATTTAGGAGACTCTGGACTTATCATTCTACTGTTCATAGAAACCTGCACAATTATGGCCTTTATGGAAGAGTCATCAGAAGAAAACCTCTCCTGCGTCCTCACCATACTATTCAGAGTCAGACGTATGCAAAACATCTAAACTAGCCTGATGCATTTTGGAAAAAAATCCTGTGGACTGATGAGGTTCAAATAGATTTGGCCACAATGATCAAAGGTATGTGTGCAGAAAGTGCACAAAATTTCAGGAAAAGAATATCTTGCCAACCATTATGCATGGGGTGGATCAATCATGCTTTGGGGTTGTGTTTCAATCAATGACACTGGTAACATTTCATGGGTAGAGGGAAAAAATGGATTCAATGAAATTTCAACAAATTCTTCATGCAAACATAACACCATCTGTAAAAAAGCTGAATTTGAAAAGAGGATGGCTTCTACAGATGGATAATGATCCTAAACGCATGTCAAAATCCACAACAGGCCACCTCAGAAGGCACAAGCTGAAGGTTTTACAATGGCCCTAACAGTCCCCTGATCATTGAAAATCTGTGGCTAGACCTCAAAATAGCAGTGCATGCAAGACGACCCAGGAATCTCACAGAACTGGAAGAATTTTCCAAGGAAGAATGGATGAAAATCCCTAAAACAAGAATTGAAAAACACTTGACTGTCTTCAAAAAGCTTTTACAAGCTGTGATACTTTCAAAAGGGGGTGGTACTAGGTGCTAACCATGTAGTGTGCCCAAACTTTAGCATTGGCCGATTTTTGTCGTCTTTAAAATTATAAAATGTAAAAGATGAAAATGAATAAAATATATAATTACTGGTAAAATAACAAATGAAGACCACACTCCTTTTTGGAAAAATAAGAATAGTGGTTTATTAGCCCATGGGGGATTCAGCAATTGTCCAATGTTGAGCACATGCATGCCTAAAATAACAGAATATGTGAATCCCCCTTTTCTTGTAAATGCGCAAGGAACCTAAAAGATTAATTTGTGCAGACATTGGATCCTCTAGGGTTAGTAAACAATTATTACTAACATGAGTCAAGAGGATGGGGTGTTATCAGTGTTTAACTGTCTTAATTGTGCCAATATATTACCGACTGGTAAAGTCTGCATCCTCAAGGCCCCGTTACACATAATGATGTCCCAGTGATCCCACCAACGATCCGACATGGATGGGATCGCTGGGACATCGTTATGCTAATCGCTGGTGAGCTGTCACATAGACAGCCCCTCCAGCGATCAGGACCAGCGAGCAAACTGGTATCTAAGGTAAACAGCGGGTTTCTAAGAGCCGCACGGCTCTCGGATACCCGCTGTTTACCCTGGAAACCACCGTGCACGCTGGTATCTAAGGTAAACAGCGGGTTTCTAAGAGCCGCGCGCGCGATGCGTGCTGGCCAGCGGGAGACCAACGATCAAAAAATGGCCCAGGACGATCCTGCATGATCAGCGATACCCGGGGGGGGGGGGGGGGGGGCGGTCACTGATGTGTGTCACGCACAGCGATGTCGCTGGCGAGATCGCTGATGCGTCACAAAATCAGCGATCTCGCTAGCGATCTCTCTGTGTGTGACGGGGCCATCAGACTATCGAAAACTTTACAAATCAATACCGAACATATGACTCGTAGTTTGTTATATATTTGTTGCAGTGCCCTTGTAATTTATGGCATGTAGGAGAGATTACTTGGGATCTGAAAACAAGGTTGAATAGCCAGAGATATACCATTTGAGAGAAAAAAAATGGACTTGCTAGTTTCCAAACATTTTTCTGAACGTAGTCATAATGAAAAACAATCTAAAAAAATTTTTTTAGAATCCTAGATCACGTGCCACCTCAGTAAAGGGGGTAATCTTGTGAAGCCATTAAAAATGTTTGGCTGTTAAATATGATTTGTCTTTGGCCTTACACTTTGATACTCTTCTGTTATGATATAGTGTTGTTAGGGTTTTTATCCTTGGTTACTAATTCTTCTTTTTCTCCAGATTTTGGAAATATGAATTCTATTTGTGGCATGTCTCATCCCAATGTCATTGCTAAAAAATTTTAATGAAGCAAATTTACATGCATGTCACCTTTCTCTGTTTTCGGAAATACCTTTTGTTGTGTTTCTATAACTGGCGCAAAAACTAAAAAAAATTCTTTATATTATTGGCCTAGGCGAAAAGTTCTTGGACGCATATGGGCTCTATTTCTGGTAGGGATTTGGGTTGAGGATTGTGTCCCTGATAGGTCACAGCCCCAGTCCCAGCAAATGGGTGGCGTTTCCTAGTCTATTTTTTTGGATGTGCTCATTTTATTGTCCTATATGAACTGTTTATAGTTTGCCAATAAATTAACCCTTATTCGAAATATCACTCTCAGTGGCTGTTTTGCATGTGGCAGCATCTTATTTCATGGAGTATTGTGATGTCTGTTTCCATCTGATGATGTAATTCACACAAGCCCAGTAAGTGATGCATGAAATATTGGCTTCTCAAACATGGCATCTTCATTTTTTTATATTGAGGACTGGTCTAGGCCTGGAAGGCATGGCACCTGACAATCACATACTGCTTGCTAGTGCTGCTTTTCAGTTTTTCTTTATATATAGGGTATATATTTTTTTTGCCTTAAATACAAAGGAAATGTGTCATCTTTAACTTTAGCCCTTTTATAAATCATTTAATCTTCAACTTGCTTAACTGTTTACAATAACAGTGATTTTGACCAGGGGTGCAACTCTCCATTTCTGAGAAACAGCCTGCTTTTTTTCCCCTTCTTTTAAATCTAGTTGTCACGATCCATTTTTGGATCTGTGGCAGATCTGGATTGTCACATTAAAACTTTTTTCCTTTCAGGCCATCAGGGTTTAATGTCAGTTTTTGCCCCCGCTGGTGTAATTACATTGTTGCTGAGTTTGCTGATGCAGGTGGTGACCACTCCCACCTTCCTTCAAATGGTCACGTGATGCATCAGCTGACCGTCGGTGTTAGAGTTCATTCTGCAGCGACCAAGCTGAGAGAAGGAGCTTGCTGTGAGCAGTTGTTCGTCAGCTGAGTCCGGTGTATCTGTTTCATTCCTGCTGTGCAGTGCTTTGCAGCAGAGAGCTAATTGTTGTTTTCCTTTACTTTGTCCGTCATACCTTCCCTTTGTGTTGCCTCAGTGCATCGGTGGGACCAGAGTCCGCACTTTCCAATTCCCTACTTAGGGATAGGTGCATGGCAAGCGAGGGCTTAGGTATCCTGCTCGGCGATAGGTTGAAAAAAACCTGTATAGGGACGTTGGTAAGATCAGGGCACTTCTTCAGGTGTGTGCAGGAGATGTCCTTCTTCCCCATTCCCTATCGCAGCGCCCACCATTGTAATTGAGTCCTCGGTGTTCCCTTGTTTGATGAGCTGTTGGTGACCGACCCACTGTTGGGTCGTTTCATACCGGGTCAGTCACCTTTTGTGACACTAGTTTTGTTACCAAGGGGGTATGATTTTCAAATCTTCTGTTAGATTCTATAGCTTTACATGCAAAAGGGAAGACTGGGCCTTATCTCAGACGTGGAGAGAAATTGGAACAGAAAACAATGCCAGATACAAGGAAACAGCAGCATTTACACCAGGTAAAAAATTTATGGGCGTTCTTATAGACCTAATTAAAAACTCCACATGAGAATACCTGTTTAAGTAATTATACTGCTTTAGGCTACTTTCACACATCAGTTTTTCGCTGTCAGGCGCGATCCGGCGTCGCACCGGATCCGTCAAATGTTATGTAAAACCGGATGTGACGGATTCGGTTTTCTGCCGGATCCGTCTTGCGCATCCGACCAAAAACCGGATCCGTCTCATCCGTTTTTTCTATCCGTATTTCGACGGATCCGGTTTTTTAAACGCCCCTTGGGGGCTTCCAAACGTGATTGGCTACTGAAAACCTATATATACAGTGTTCCTACAGCCCATCTTTGGCAGGTTGTAGAGAAGAGCAAGTGACTGGCGAAGATGGATGTTGTGATAGGAAACATTTTGAAGAATTTGGTGGATTTTGCAGTGGAGGCGAATAGTTTGAGGGTGATTGTTCTGGAGAAGGAGAGAGCGAGACAGCAGCGCATCATGCATCAGCGACGTCGACGCCGTTTGTGGATCCACCCCATCACAGCCAAGAGAATGACGCGTGGGGTGTATTCTATACTCTGCGTGGACCTTAGACGAAACCCGGAGAAATTTTTCGCAAATGTTTGGATGAAAATGGAGAATTTTGATTACTTGGTGGAGCGCATTGCAGACCTCATAAGATCGGACACCTATTGCCGCTTCTCCATTTCACCGACAGAGCGTCTGTTGGTGACTCTAAGGTAAGCCACATTTATTGGATGTGCTCACTTCAGAGCACACTTTCACTGGAATGTTGTTGGTGGTAGTTTGTATTTCCAAGTGTTATAGCTGAGTTTTGGTATGTAATGCTGTGATTTTGAACTAATTTGTTTTTTCCTCTTCGCCACGACAGCACCCACTGAGAGAGGGGATCCGCCCCAGGAACAGGAAACCTACAGAGAGATAAATGGGGCGGTCCCCCTCGCTCCCTCAGTTTGGTTTCCTGTTCCTAGGAAGGAACCCGCAGAAGAGGATACCTGGTCTGGTAGCCGCCTGCCTGCATAATATGAGCAGCAGGGGCCCCAGGTCCGGAGGCAGCGTCGGGCGGAGAGGTGTATTCCCCCCCCCCAGAGCTGGCGTAATGCAGGTGAGGCTGGAGGCGAATGTGGTGCCAAAGCTCACTGGGGTGATGGCTATACCCCCCCTCCCCCCCCCGGGGTTGGACGCATTACGAACGCCATCGGGCGTACTGAGGCCGGCGCCCATCCCCCCCCCCCCCCCCGAGTGACAGAAGGGCTTATGCGGCGTGTGCTGAGCGGCGCTGCTGGAGTCATACCTGGACAGGAGAGGACTCCGTGCGTGGAGAGGGGGCGCAGACGCGCGATGCGCCGGCCGCATCACTATTTGCGGTGACCCAGCGCAGGAGAGGCAACCCGGAAGTGGAGGAGGACTTCCGGGTTCAGGCTGAAGGCAGAGACCGCGGGACAACGCCCGCGCATGCGCAGTAGGGGCTGAAAAAAAAAAAAAAAAAAGGGGGAGCAGCTATAGCAAAGGCTTTAAAAGGAAGCCTCAGACACAGCGCCAGTGCGCAGTCATGTCGTCCTTAGATGACTCAGCTTCGCTCCCATTAGGTCAGCCAGTGGTATCCCCACTTGGTAGTCGACAGAGCAGTGCTACGAGAAGATCCAATAGCACCAGAAGAAGTGGCAGCTCTAGGAAGGATTCCATTGGACCTTCCAGGCAAGATGAGCCGTTAGAGAAGAAACGTAAGGAAAAGAAGTCGTCCCATGCCTCGCCTCAGCCTGGGTCCCGGACACCGCAGCCGGTAGTTGCTGACGAAATTCACGGGTGAGTGTTTTTTGGTCAGGTTAGAGAATTGATGGCCTTCTCTTTCTGGTCCATACCCCTTTTAGGCTAAAAGAACAGAGAAGGCGAAACATAGAGAGTGTGCCTTATGTTCGCAGCCCCTCCCGGATGGCCACCCAAAGAGATCATGCCAATCATGCGTTGAGGAGGCCTTGCAGGAGGAATCCTCACGAAAGAAGGAGGATATCCTGGCAATGATAAGAGAGGAACTACGGGCCTTAGGTGGTTCCAGTAGTCTAGGGGGTCACTCCTCCATGAGAGAAATATGTTCACCTAAAGGAGGAGTCTCGCTGGCGTCCAGGTCACCGTCAGATACCGGAGAACTAGATTCCGATAAGTCCCAGGAATACCTTTCCTCAGAGGACGAGGATCAGACGTGTTTCCCCACGGACAGTGTCAGTAATCTTGTAAAGTCTGTCCGAAATACCATGGGGTTGCCGGAGAGTAAGGACCCCAAGACCCCTCAGGACATTATGTTTGCGGGTATTTCTCGTAGAAAGATCCGAGCATTCCCAGTGGTCTCAGCTGTAAAAGACCTAGTTAAGAGGGAATGGGAGAAACAAGGTCAAAGGACCTTCCTCCCCTTAACGTCAAAGCGTAAGTATCCCTTTGACGATGAGGAGTTAACGGCCTGGTCGAGAGCCCCCAAGGTGGATGCGGCAGTGGCCTCTACCTCCCGTAGATCCTCCTTGCCGGTGGAGGATTCGGGAACTTTGGCTGATTCTTCGGATCGTAAGACCGATACATTCCTCAAAAGATCTTGGGAAGCTTGTACGGCAGCCTTTAAGCCCGCAATAGCAGCCACATGTACGGCAAGATCTATGTTGGTGTGGCTGAACGACTTGGAGGACAATATTAAAAATGGAGTAGCTAGGAGTAGGCTTCTTTCCTCTATGCCCCTCATTAAAGGAGCAGCGGCTTTCCTCTCCGACTCCTCCGCGGATTCTCTCCGGTTGTCGGCTAGAGCGGCAGGACTGACCAATGCTGGCAGGCGGGCCTTATGGTTGAAGGGGTGGAAAGGAGACACACAAACAAAAACTAGATTGTGTGCTATACCCTGCCAGGGTAAGTACCTGTTTGGTACAGAACTGGATGAAATTTTGACAAAAGCGGGGGAGAGGAAAAAGGGGTTCCCTAACCCGTATGTTCCGTTCAACAGGAGGGCCTACAGGAAGCCGCCGTTCGGTAAAAAGAAAGACTTTAGACCCCAGGACCGCTGGGGAAATAAGGACCCCAAGCAAAGAGGCAACCTATTCGGGAAACGTCCCTTCAGAGGAGACAGATCCCGATAAAACCGTTATACCGGTAGGTGGCAGGCTATTAAGATTCAGCCGCCAATGGATGAAGGTGACATCAAACCCGTGGGCCCTAAGTATTGTATCATCAGGCCTAAAATTAGAATTCGTTCGGTATCCACCGAACTCCTTCTTATTGACTTCTATGAAGTCCCGATCTCAGCAGGAAGCACTGGAGATGGAGATTGCGGTACTGCTATCTAAACAGGTTCTAGTGGAGGTCCCAGACGACGAAACAGGGATGGGCTTTTATTCTCCTCTATTCTTAGTCCCAAAACCAGATGGCTCTTACAGGACTATAATAAATTTAAAGAAACTTAATACCTTCCTAAGACTGAGGTCGTTTAAAATGGAGTCGATTAAGTCTGCAATAAAGCTCTTGTTTCCCAGGTGTTATATGGCGGTCTTGGACCTAAAGGACGCCTACTACCATCTCCCCATATATCGAGGGCACCAAAGGTTCCTGCGGGTAGCAGTCTGGTTCAGAGGTCGGATTCAGCATTTCCAGTTTGCGGCAATGCCATTCGGGCTATCCATGGCTCCTCGGGTATTTACCAAATTAATGCTGGAAGTAATGTCATATGTAAGGCTGAATGACACCCTAGTTGTCCCTTACTTAGACGACCTACTCATAGTGGGGAATTCTGTTTCTCAGTGTGAAGCAAGAATAGCTAGGATTATTTCATCCCTACAAACACTGGGTTGGCTAATTAACTGGGAGAAATCCAGACTAGAGCCAGTGACCTGTCAAAGGTTTTTGGGCCTGCAAGTAGACTCCGTAACTGAGGAGTGCTTTCTGCCAAACGCCAAAGTAATGGCCATAATTGACAAAGTACAGAATGCTACAGGAAGACCCGTGATATCATTGAGACAGGGCATGTCCTTGCTGGGGTCACTAATATCATGCATTCCAGCGGTGCAATGGGCTCAGTTCCACTCTAGAGAACTACAGTGGGCTATTCTGCAGGAGATAGATAGACTGCAGGGGCGGCTGGAACGGTAGATATCCCTATCGCCCGAGGTGGTTGAATCCCTAAAATGGTGGTTAATTCCTTCCAAGCTATCGAAGGGAGTACAGTGGTGGGTGACTCCCTCCAAGATACTCACCACAGATGCCAGTCCCTTAGGTTGGGGAGCCCACCTAGAGGAGCACATGGTACAAGGCTGGTGGCGGGAGAATGAAATAGAGGCCTCCTCTAATGTAAAGGAGCTAACAGCGATTTTTTTTTATGCGATATCTCGCTTCCTCCCGCAGTTAAGAGGCGCCCACGTAAGGATCCAGACAGACAATACCACCGCAGTGGCCTATATAAACCGGCAAGGAGGCACGCGGTCAATGCCGCTGATGTCTATCGCGGGAAAGATTCTGGAGATGGCCGAGGTCCATCTTCTCTCCTTGTCAGCGCTCCATATAAGAGGAGTGGACAACTCCCGAGCAGACTATCTCCGTCGCCAGGCCCTATACCAGGGAGAGTGGGTCCTCAGCAGAGACGTGTTCGAAATGATAGCGTCAGAATGGGGCAGACCGGAGATAGACCTATTCGCAACCAGAGCCAACAGGCGTGTAAAAAGGTTTGCTTCTCTCTACAGGTCGGACAACCCAGATATTCTAGATGCCCTCCAAACACCCTGGGCATTCCAACTAGCCTATGCCTTTCCTCCGATGGTACTACTACCAACAGTAGTCAGGAAAATAAGACAGGAGAGGGCGAGGGTCATCTTGATAGCCCCGTTTTGGCCAAAAAGACCGTGGTTTTCATGGCTGAGAGCCATGTCAATAACCGACCCGTGGATCCTGCCGCTGCACCAGGACCTTCTCTCGCAGGGACCCTGCTACCATCCACAGGCCAAAGCCCTGCACCTAGCGGCCTGGAATTTGAAAGGGAGCTACTGAGGCAGAAGGGTTTCTCAAAGAACCTAATTAATACCCTGCTACAAAGCAGGAAGGAGTCCACGACAAAAATATATGCTAAGGTGTGGAGGAAGTTCCTGGCTTTTCACCCAACAAAACTAGCTGGTGAAGTACCCATTACGGCCATTCTAGAGTTTCTACAAAGAGGCCGAGAACTTAGACTCTCAGTAAGCACTCTTAAGGTCCACGTGTCAGCCCTAGGAGCCCTGTTTAACTATAACGTGGCAGCAAATAGATGGGTGACTCGGTTTATCTCGGCCTGTCAACGAGCAGAACCGGTGCATGTGCCTCGACTTCCAGCGTGGAACCTTACTTTAGTTTTGGATGCCTTCACTCAGGCACCATTCGAGCCCATAAGCTCAGCATCAGTAAAGTGCCTCTCATTGAAAACGGCTATACTGGTGGCCTTAGTATCAGCCAGGAGAGTGAGTGATCTTCATGCTCTGTCAGTAGACCCACCGTTCCTGTTAACAACACGAGACAGTCTCATTTTAAAGACGGACCCGTCCTACCTGCCCAAACGGGCAACTAAATTTCATAGGTCTCAAGAGATATGCCTACCTTCATTCTATGAGAACCCGTCAACACAGGACGAGGAGAAATATCACACCTTAGATGTGAAAAGAGCCGTGCTAGCCTACCTTGATAGGACCAGTCCCTGGAGGCAGAGTAGGTCTCTTTTTGTCTCATTCCAGGGCAGCAGGAAGGGGTCTGCAGTTACATCAGGCACGATATCCAGATGGATTAGAGATGCGATCACAATGGCGTATCTGACAAAAGGAGAAGACCCTCCACTGGGGATTAAGGCGCACTCTACTAGAGCCATATCATCCTCCTGGGCCGAGAGGGCGAACGTCCCAATTGATCAAATATGTAAGGCTGCAACCTGGTCTTCTCCATCTACCTTTTATAGTCACTATAGACTAGATTTGTCCTCTACCGAGGATCTAACTTTTGTTAGTCCTTAACACGGTGTGCCCGCCCAAGTGATTATCTCTGAAAATCTCTCAGTGGGTGCTGTCGTGGCGAAGAGGAAAAACCGGATTACTTACCGGTAATACTCTTTTGTAGAGTCCACGACAGCACCCGCTCACTTCCCTCCCGTAAGAATTTTTTCACACATGGGTCTCCTTGGTGGTGGAGATTATGATTTAAGCTAGATATGTGATTAAACTTAGTAAGCTTAAAACTGCATAGGGGTAAGATAAATGAATCGCCCAAGCAAAATGACTAAAACATGTATGGCGGTTCCTCCGTTGTTCTCGGTAATACAAACTGAGGGAGCGAGGGGGACCGCCCCATTTATCTCTCTGTAGGTTTCCTGTTCCTGGGGCGGATCCCCTCTCTCAGTGGGTGCTGTCGTGGACTCTACAAAAGAGTATTACCGGTAAGTAATCCGGTTTTTTTAATTCCCCCCAGATTCCTTGCAACTGGAGAATCCCTTTCGTCACTCCATTTCCAGTACAGACTTGGGATTTCCACCATATCTGGAATAGTGAAGTACACATGCCGTGCACTGTGGCACTCTTTAGTTGATGAGTTTGTAGAGCCCACAACAGAGAGGTGGATTGAAATTGCTGACAAGTTTCTACAGATATGTCAGTTTCCGAACTGCTTGGGCGCTGTGGACGGGAAACATATCCGCATTGTAAAGCCAGCCGGATCGGGATCTGAATATTTCAATTACAAGAAATATTTTTCCATTGTCCTCATGGCCATCGCTGACACGGAATACAAATTTATTGCTGTCGATATTGGGGCCTATGGCCGCTCCAATGACTCTGAAGTTTTCAAACTGTCTGCCATGGGGCGTAGACTGTATGGAAACACCTTCCAGTTCCCACCCCCTAGACCGCTGCCTCAAACATCTGGCCCACCTATGCCTTTTGTATGTGTAGGGGATGAAGCCTTCCAGCTGTCAGAACACATTTTGAAACCGTACTCTAGCAGAGGATTGGCAACAACAAAACACATTTTTAATTACCGCCTCACAAGAGCAAGAAGAATGGTGGAGTGTGCTTTTGGTATTCTGACAGCCAAATGGCGTGTCCTAGTGACTGCGATCAACCTCAAGAATGAAACTGTGGACGAGGTGATCAAAGCTTGCGTGGTCCTACACAATTTTGTTATCTGCATGGAACCCATTTCCATTGAGGACCACTCTGAAGAAACCACCTTGCAAGATTACCATAACATTACCAATAGAAGTTCTGTGACGGTTTCATGAATGAGGGACAATTTTGCCCAATACTTTGTCACCTCAAGGAAGACTAGACTGGCAGGATGACCGAGTTTGATAAATTTCTGCCCTTAACCAAAGTCATGTCCCTTCTGTACCAACAGTATACCTTTGCCAACCAAAGTTGTCTATCTTGTTGTGGTTTATGAATTTTTTTTTACCTTTTGGCCACAGTTGTGCCTTGGTTGTGTTTTAGCCAAAGTATTTCACCTTTTAACAAAAGTTGTGTACATTGTTAGGTAATCCCCAACAAGATACACAACTTTGGCTAAAAGGTGAAATACTTTGCCGAAAACACAACCAGGGACACAACTGTGGCCAAAAGGTAAAATTTATTTACCTTTTACCCAAAGTTCTGTACCTTGTTTAGTATACCCAATTTTTTACCTATTCTATACCCAGTATTTTACCTTTGGTTTAAACATATTTAGCCGCAGAAATAAATGACAGACAGCAATTGTAATCCAACAATTTAACTTTTATTGAACCATTTTTTTTTTTTTAATAAAATGTTTGTCAATTTCAATAGAAAATTTTTTAATAAAGCTTTAAACCTGAAAACGTGTATTTTTATTGTCGACACACAATCATAAATTAGTGTAGTGTGGGGTGGAAATACTGCTGGAGGGGCTGCGGGACACTTCGACATTGGGAGTGTGGAGAGAGGACTGGGATGGTGGTGGGGAAGGAACAGTTAGAGGTGAAGGGGTGGAAAAAGAAATAGAATGGGTGGACATGTGGGAGGCAGAGCAGGTAGTGTGTGGTGGAGTGGAGGGTTGAGCAGGGACCGGAGTAGCAGATGATGTGGTTGAGAAGTGGTACGGGGCAGGTTGCTGGTACTGGGGATGTTGCTGGTACTGGGGAGGTTGCTGGTATTGAATAGGAGGGGGAGGAGGGACAGTGGCTGGAGGGGGTGCAGGTGGAGGAACTACTGGGGTGGGAGGAGGAGGTTGGGAGGTAACCTGCAGTAGAGCAGCGTGGCACGAATGCAATACATGCATCTGCTGGCTAGGAGATAGCGTTTCCATGCGCTCCACTACAGACCTGAAAAACGTGTGGTTTGGCGAACTTCTTGCTTCTGAATGCATGGTTTGCAGAAGTGTCTTCAACTCCAGAATGGCGGAGTTGATCTGCTGAATGCCTGTGGCAATGTGCTCTGACAAGATTTTAAGACAGTTCTGGAAAGATGCATTCAGATGTAAGAACTCGGGCGCATAGGTCTTTTCCTGACCCCTCTGCCACCCAGTACCCGCAGGTGTACTAGAGGTGGCAGCGGCAGAAGGGTGGGGTAAAGGGAAAGCAATCTCCTCACCAGCGGATTCATGTAATGTCGGCGGCCACGATGCTCCAGCGCTGGTGGATGGGAGAGATGGATCGAATGTGAGGGAAGGCTGGGAAGGTGCAGATGGGCCGGGGTGGTCGAAGTGTTCCTCTGTGCCGGTCTCCTCAGGGATCGCCCCACAAGGGTCCAACCGTGCAGGCTCCCGAGTGCTGGTCACCGTGCTGTGGAATAAAGAGAAAAAAATGCAATTAATATAGTTCTATAAAAAAAAAATAGACATGTAAACATTTTTTTTTTTTTTTTACATGGGATGTGTAATATTTACCTTCTGGTGACCATTGTTGCCCGGAGGAATGACAGGGCTCGTGTGTACTTGTACTTGCGCCTGCGTCCTCCAGATCCACTCGGGGCCCGCATCTTTGTTGAATTCCTTCTTGAAACGATCCCTCACAGACCACCACCGCTTCACAATTCTCTCCCCTGAAACGAGAAAGCACAAAGTGGTTAGTATACAACATCAGTGTTTCCCAAACTCCACTCCTCATGCCCCCCACGGGTCATGTTTTCAGGATTTCCATAGTGTTGCTCAAAAGGAAATCCTGAAAACATGACCCATGGGGACCACGAGGACTGGAGTTTGGGAAACACTTCTTTACATCCAGCAACTGGAACTGTATATACTTACGCTCTTGAATCTGGGCCCGAGCATCGAGGTCCTCCCAGCGGTCCACAAGGAGCGAACAGATTTCCTCCCAGAGCCGACGGCTCACAATAAGATCGGCATGGCGGCGGTCCCCCATATTCCACAGCGGCTCCCTTTCTCTGACCAGGTTGATGAGGAGGTCCACGTCAATCCCCCCCTCCTCATCACCAGGCGCACGCTGTGAAGTCTGTTAAAGAAAAAGATAAAAAAACATTAGCCTCCACACTACAAAGAAATGTAAAAAAAAAAAAAAATACACGATGGTGACCGCCGCGTCGCTCACGCCGACGACCCTAGGAGGCACTGCGAGGACCTCTTGGCCGAGCACCAGATTCGAAAGACTAGAAAAAAAAAAATGTGCTTGGATGTAGGCATATGTGGTGTTTGCTGTGTGATGTCTGCACTAAATTGTTTTCTATGTGTTGTGTGTAGTGTGATGTTGTGTTTCTGCGATTGATGCAGGAAACTTACCAATTGCGAGCCCACTCCAGGTATCTGTCCACCCCTTCCTTCTTCTTCTGGGAGATCCTCTTCGGCTTGTGATTCCTGTTTTGAAATAAAAGCCAATGAATAGACATATATTCCAGAGATGATGGATTGTGGAAATAAAAAATTACCGTTAAACGCTGACGATGCGAGGGAGGGCTCCCAGAAGAAGAAGATGTGGTGTCCTGCTGCCGGCCAGACTCCATTCCTGTTGCTGCTGCTGGTGCTGCTGCTTCTATAGGGTGGCTTCTGCTGGGGAATAAAGAGAAACAAAGGGCCAATGAATATTCCATGGCCCTGGCTGAAAGACAAAAAATTGGTTAAATTTTTGAGGAATGGGGGATGTGATAATTACCGTCTGTTGTCTGCTGGTGGACTCTCCTCTGCCTGTTTAGCAAGGTCCCTTGACTCCATTTGGGTTGGTGCTGGTGGTGCGGTACTCTCCTGCTTTCTCCTTCGGCTGGCTCCTCTCTTGGCTGGCATATTGGCTGTGGCTGAGGGTCCCACTGTCATGGTTTATATATGTTTGCTGTGGGCAGGGCTAATGAGCATGCTCAGACCAAAAAAAACGGATCCAGCTACCAGATCCGGCTTTGGCCGGATCCGGCGCATTGTGGCGCTCATAGACTTTCATTGTGCTTTTTCGCCGGAGACAAAAACGTTACAGTTGCCATTTTTTTTCCAGACGCCGGATTGAGACACATTGCCGAATCCAGTCAAAGCCAGACGAACCGCATGGCCATCCGGCGCGAATACAAGTCAGTGGGGGGAAAAACCGGATCCGGCATTGCATTTCGCTGGATCCAGTTTTACTAAAAATAGCTGGAACTCGCCTGACGGCTAAAAACGGATGTGTGAAAGAGGCCTAAGTTAGTCAGACAGCATGAAAATAGCGATTTTGCAATTGAATTTTTTTTTAATCTGTCATTTTCCTTCAATGACAGATTTTATCTTTAATAGCGTACAGCTTGTTTCCATGTAGCTCAGCAACTAGTGCCTGCCCAGACATTGGCCAAGTTATAGTCCAAGACAGGAGTTAACTCCTGACATATTAGTCAGCTCTCTCCAGCCCATTGATTTGTGTACAACAATTAGCTGCTCACCTCCCTCCCCCGTCCCTCTCATTTCCTGACAAGCTGCTATTATAAATCTTGCAAAATTGCCGGCATCCTTTGCTTTCTGAGCAATTCTCCTAATCGGGCCTTTCGCTGTACAGAACAGTGTCCTTGTTCAAATACCATTATCTCTGTGTGGCTATAGTTAGAGTGTATAGTCCGAAACATACCAGTGATGGCTGAATGTGTTATGGTAGAACTTGTGCTTAGCCTTAGCTAACACTACAACTCTGCTACTAACCAGAACTGTCACTCAAGGAGGAGTGCTCGCAGCAGTGCCAGAAGTAGGAAGTAAGGAAGCTATAGAGACACTGCAGATCTCTGAGCTGCTCAAGAAAGAATTTAATACTCATTGCAATTTTATGCATTATGCCTCTATAACAAGTAATTTTAAATGTGTTGTCTCAATATAAAAAGTCAACACCCATTCACAGAATAGAGTCCCACCAATATGACCATTGCTTCTTTCAGATGGGGCACTTCGCCGCTTGGCTAAGTCTTAAAGGGTTTAATGTGAAAAAATCATTCATGGTTGGTGTGGTGATTTTCTTGTAAAACCAATTTTGGATTATCGATGACGCATGAACAGTACTGAATCACATATAAAAGTGCTTGGTTTTGCATGGTAAAGAAATTCTGCATTTTGTGTCTCCCAATGTCTAATGCTGTCCTGTATACCAAACTTCAGATAACTGAGTACAGTGTATTTGACCCTTAAATGGTAAAAAATGTTTTAATATTTTTCTTATTTTCAGGTGACGTGCAGCTATTCTGCCTGGAAAAGGCTAGGTAATGAGCAAACAGAATGGAAATTTTCCCACGTGGAGGCCTTAGTGGTGGATGAAGCCAGTTTGGTGTCTGTCCGTATCTTCAGCGCTGTGCTGAAGCTGTTGTATGATCATGGAAGGCTGGCCAAACTTGTAATCCTGGGTGCGTTTCCATGTTCTTCTAATCAATTATCTTAGCCTCAATTACAGGACATCCACCAGAAGATGGATCCATGTAGTGCCTTTTTTTTATATATATACAGTGTGTCTCTGAAGTCATGGTGCACTTTTGACCAGTCACAGGAAAGCAAGAAAAGACAACAGAAATGTGAAATCTGCACCAAATAAAAGGAAAACCATCCCAGTTTCTGTAGGATGATATGGCAGCATGTGCACAGGCACAGATAATGACGTAACACCGAAAACGGAGAATCACAGACGTTATTCACTCTGTTACACCAGACGTCCTTACCCGTGTGTGGCAAGAACTTCACTATCGTTTGGATGTGTGTAGGGCAACAAATGGAGCCACATCGAACTGCACTGAATAGGTATGAAACTGGGAGAGTTTTTCTCTTATTTAGAGCAGATTTCACATTTCTAGAAACTTTTGTTGCTTTCCAGTGACTGGTCTTAGAAGTGCACCATGACTTTACGGACACACTGTACACTCTGGATTTATACATGGGTACCTGTTTTATGATGTATTGAGCAAGTAACTGTATGGAAAATGTGATGTCTTGTTTATTCCAGGTGATGTCCGCCAGCTGTCAAGTATAGAGCCAGGAAATATGCTGGCAGATGTGTTTGCTGATCTGAGTAGATTGAATTGGGCAATTGAGCTGAAAACCAATCACCGGGCAGAGTCTCAGCTCATTGTAGACAATGCGACAAGGTACGTGGTATAGGAATGATGTACAGACCATGCTATAGTTTATTTGGTTGTAATGCGTTTTTTCCAAAGCGTCTTAATTTCTGTCTTTTAAGAATCTCTCATCAATGCTGTGTCGAGTTTGATGCATTTGTACATATTGATGGACACTCCAGCTCTAAAATGCCCAGCGAGGAGAATAAATTCATTCTGGTTTCCCTGGCGGATGATGTTGGTAAGATTTACTTCTATGAAGCTTGATGCACACAGTCAATACTTCCAGTAGTCTAACCTATAAAGATAATGCCGGGGTATTTCTCCCCTCTGAGTTTACTCTTCTAGTATTTAAACAGAATAGTATAGTAATGATTTGTGGCCTGTGAGCGTCTCAAGCCAAGCTGCCCCAACTTTGCCTGGCGACCTCTCACTTCTCCTGTCCTCCACTGTATATGTACTGCCAGAGTCGGAATGATTTCTGCAGAGCGCCATGCTGGCAATTTTACGCAGTAGACACCTGTTGATAAATGCTGCCATTGAAGCTAGTTCTGATTGCAGCAGAAGGGGTTATCCACTGCTTTGCCAACCACTTACCATTTCTCATGTTTGTACCTGTTTAAAATAACGTCTATACTCCCCTTTGGTACCGGCGCCATTCCAGTGGTGTCGGGATCTTGCGTCCCCAGAACTCACGTGAGGTTGTGTCATTTAAGCCCTGCACCAACATCGGGGGTTGAGTAGCAGTTTTTATTTTAAAGGGGCCAGACATGAGTAATGAGAAGAGGTTGTCCGAATAGTGGACAACCACTTTAAATGCCATGGTGAAAAGAAACCTTGGCATCTAATTGGGCATATAGTGAAATGGGGGTGTCCTCTGTCACCCTCATTAGGACCTGGCATCACAATCAATTTTTATTATTCATTCTATTCTGTGTATGCCACTGGACCGGTGTATTTGTATTTTGGAAGTCCATTCACAGATTAAAGCTACAGGTCTGTATTTAAGTAAAATGAGCTATGAAACAATGAAGCAAACCAAATTTGATTATGAGTCTGCTATATTCATGAGAGAAGGGCTTACCAGTTTTTCCAATTAAACAGAAAAACTTTTTAATTTTTTTTTTTTTTTTTTTTTTAAATACTTGATTCTTTAACAAAAAAAAAAGAAACCTGGCATTTTTTCAGGGTATGAGACTAGCTTTAGTCAAGAGGGTGATGCCTATGATTAAAGCATGTGCCTTTGTGTTCTGCGCCTGAGCGGTCTCCAAAACATGTTCTTAACTAATTAGTTTCTTAATTCTCTTCTGCAGATTTGAGCACTGCCATATCAACATTGCTGAAGCGTGGACCAGGTTTACAGGATGATAAACATTCACAATTTATTACATTTAGGAGGTAACAAGATTTCATGTGTGGTTTCTATATATTGTGTGCCTAATATACATGCTAAAGAGGGAAAGGCCTTCTGCTGTTTGTTACAAACTTCTCAAACATCTGGAAAAGGTGACCTGTTGGATTGAGAATTGGTGACTGATGGAGCACAATGAACACACTGTCACAAATGCCTGTACAATTGATATTTTGCTGCAGAAATTGAGATTCAGCTGAGAATCACATTTCTTTCATAGTCTTACTTTGTCCAGCTTTAAAAAGACTGACCACGGTCACGTCTTTTATCTGCTAGGGGTTGATGGCAATTCAGTCTCCTTCTGTTACCCACCCGAACGTTATAAAATAGTTAATTATGTCCCCAAATCCCTCAAAGGAAATGGCTCATGTAACAGGCAAGGCATCCTGTATTGTGCCAATAATGTGCCATCTGCATTCTAATGAATGGAACAACGCCCTGTTTGGACATACTCTTGTGCTTTGAGTCAATGCCACCCAATTAGTTGACATATTTGCTTTAACGAAAGATGTAGATGTTCATCTAATAATGTGGTCACTGATAGTAGTATTAATATTATGAAGACTGATAGACTTGTAACAAACCCTCAGCTGTGAGATGTAAAACAAGATTTTTTTTCCAATCTCTGACAGCAACTGAATTGATAAAATGTAAATAGACATCCTGATTATTGGACATTTGTTTTTTATTTCACAGTGTCCATTTGATACAAATGCCAAATGTGCATATTAAAATGTTTTTGTCCATCACTTGTTTTCTTTAAAACCTTCATGGAGTTTTCCAAGATTGAGATAATGTCATTCCTGATATAGTTCAAACTGTAGCCTATCCTAATCCTGTATCAGGATGGGCTGCAGATTGAAAACATACTGCTCTTGAAATCTGTGTTTCAGCTGACGAGCTGTATCACACATACTTATGTTGGCTGGGAGCAGGGTTGTGATATGTGAAGAAATGTATCTACTCCTGGCTGAGCACAGTGAGATGATTTCAAGCCTCAGCCTCAATTTTTATTTACCAGTAGGGTGCAGTCAGTTTCTGTATACTGCTGTAAAGCTGTCAGACTGACAGAGGAGCAGTATGAATCTGGAGATCTCCTCACCGAGCACAATTTGCGTTTAGACATACCATATATACTCGAGTACAAGCCGACCCAAGTATAAACCGAGGCCCCCTAGTTTTGCCACAAAAAAATGGGAAAACTTAATGACTCGAGTATAAGCCTAGGGTGGAAAATGCAGCAGCTACTGGTAAATTTCAAAAATAAAATTAGATACCATAAAGTTCATGATGGGCCCAATAAGATGCTCCATACATAATGCTTCCTAAAGTTCATGATGGGCCCATATAATGTTAATAAAATTCATGATGAGCCCATATAATGTTAATAAAGTTCATGATGGGCCCCATAAGATGCTCCATACAAAAATATGCCCCTTATAAGGAGGAACAAAGGTTAATGATGGCCCATAAGATGCTCCATAGAATAGTATGTCCCATATAATGCTGCATAAAAGGTTAATGATGGCCCCATAAGTTGTTCATATATAATGCTGCTGCAATTAAAAAAAAAAAAAAATCACATACTCTCCTCTCGTCGCTGTGGGCCAGGTGCCACTGTCTAGAGCAGGCGGGGACACCGGCGCGCTATCGGGGTCAGGTGACTGTGTCACCGCTGGCTTAGGCCCCCGGCACTTGCGATATTCACCTATCCGCGTTCCACCGCCGCACGCCGCTGTCTTCCGGCTCTCTGCAGTGACTGTTCAGGCAAGAGGGCACACACTAACCAAGTCATCGCGCCCTCTTAACTGAACGTCACAGTCAGAGGACCCGGAAGACAGCGGCGTGTGGCGGTGGAACGGGGACAGGTGAATAAAGCAAGTGCTGGGGGCCTGAGCCAGCGGCGACACAGGCACCTGACCCCCTATAGTGCGCACTTGCTGGCCCTCTCAGCAGCCACCGGGACACAGGCTGCAAGGGAGCACGCAGAAGATCTGGAGACACCAGGGACCTCCACCCTGCATCAGTAAAAAGTAAGTGGGAACCGTGACTCGTGTATAAGCCAAGGGGGAGTCTTTTTCAGCCCAAAAAAGGGGCTGAAGAACTCAGCTTATACACAAGTATATATGGTATGTCTTCACATGTCACAGCTCTGCTGAGGTACAGTCATGGCCGATGGTATTGGCACCCTTGAAATTGTTACAGAAAATGAAGTATTTCTCCCAGAAAATTATTGCAATTGCACATGTTTTGTTATACACATTTATTTCCTTTTTGTATATTGGAACAAAAACACCTAAGAATATTGGAAGAAGACACATACACTATATTAACCCATTCACGATTTGGATTTTCCGATTTGCGTCTTCATTTTTTGCTTCTTTTTCCCAGAGCCATAACTTTTTTTGTTCTATTTTTCCATCAGTATGGCCATGTGAGGGCTTGTTTTTTGTGGGATGAGTTGTACTTTTAAACGACACCATTGATTTTACCACCGTACATACTCGTGTTTAAGCCAACCCGTGTATAAGCCGACCCCCTTAATTTTGCCACAAAAAACTGGGAAAACTTATTGACTCGCGTATAAGCCTAGGGTGGAAAATGCAGCAGCTACTGGTAAATTTAAAAAATAAAAATAGATACCAATAAAAGTAAAATTAATTGAGACATCAGTAGGTTAAATGTCTTTTGAATATCCATATTGAACCAGGAGCCCCATATAATGCTCCTTACAATTCATGATGGGCCCCATAAGATGTTCCATAGATTATGCCCCATATGCTGCCCCATAAAATGTTCCATAGAATAGGCTTCATAGATTATGCCCTATATGCTGCCCCATAAGATGCTCCATAGAATATGCCCCCATATGCTGCCCCTATAAGATGCTCCATTGAATATGCCCCTATATGCTGCCCCATAAGATGCTCCATTGAAAATGCCTCCATATGCTGCCCCCATATATTGCTGCTGCCGCTACACAGGTATAAAAAAAAAAAAAAAAAAAAAAGACATACTCACCTCTTGTCCCTGGGGGCCAGGTGCCGGTGTGCTATGGGGGACAGGTGTCGCCACTGGCTCAGGACCCAGCACCTGAGATATTCACCTGTCCCGGTTCCACGCTGCTCACCGCTGTCTGTCCGCCAGGTCCCTCTGTCTGTGACTGTTCAGGCAGAGGGCGCGCACTGACTACGTCATCGCGCCCTCTGCTACCTGATTGTCACTGCAAAGACCACGCCAGGAGGGGTCAGTATGATCTGACACCCCCTCTCCCCCTCCCCCACCTACCCCCTGGCTATATGACTCACGTATAAGCCGAGAGGTGTGGGGGGGGACTTTCAGCCCCAAAAAATGGGCAGAAAATCTCGGCTTATACGCGAGTATATACAGTACAGACCAAAAGTTTGGACACACCTTCTCATTCAAAGAGTTTTCTGTATTTTCATGACTATGAAAATTGTAGATTCACTCTGAAGGCATCAAAACTATGAATTAACACATGTGGAATTATATAATTAACAAAAAAGTGTGAAACAACTGAAACTATCTCTTATATTCTAGGTTCTTCAAAGTAGCCACCTTTTGCTATGATTACTGCTTTGCACAATCTTGGCATTCTCTTAATGAGCTTCAAGAGGTAGTCACCGGAAATGGTTTTCACTTCACAGGTGTGCCCTGTCAGGTTTAATAAGTGGGATTTCTTGCCTTATAAATGGGGTTGGGACCATCAGTTGTGTTGTGCAGAAGTCTGGTGGATACACAGCTGATAGTCCTACTGAATAGACTGTTAGCTGCTTTTTTCTTGCCATAATACAAATTCTAATTAAAGAAAAACAAGTGGCCATCATTACTTTAAGAAATGAAGGTCAATCAGTCCGAAAAATTGGGAAAACTTTGAAAGTGTCCCCAAGTGCAGTGGCAAAAACCATCAAGCGCTGCAAAGAAACTGGCTCACATGAGAACCGGCCCAAGAAAGGAAGACCAAGAGTCACCTCTGCTGCGGAGGATAAGTTCATCCAAGTCACCAGCCTCAGAAATCACAGGTTAACAGCAGCTCATATTAGAGACCAGGTCAATGCCACACAGAGTTCTAGCAGCAGACACATCTCTACAACAACTGTTGAGAGGAGACTTTGTGTAGCAGGCCTTCATGGCCTTTATTCTCATTTGCACAAGGAAAGACTAGAAGCAATGGGATGAAACTGAATGGGAGGAGACACAGATTAGATATTAGAAAAAACTTTTTGACAGAGTGATCAATGAGTGGAACAGGCTGCCACGAGAAGTGGTGAGTTCTCCTTCAATGGAAGTCTTCAAACAGAGGCTGGACAGACATCTGACTGGGATGATTTAGCGAATCCTGCTTTGAGCAGGGGGTTGGACCAGATGGCCCAGGAGGTCCCTTCCAACTCTACAATTCTATGATTCTATGGTAAAATAGCTGCTAGGAAACCACTGCTAAGGACAGGCAACAAGCTGAAGAGACTTGTTTGGGCTAAAGAACACAAAGAATGGACATTAGACCAGTTGAAATCCGTGCTTTGGTCTGATAAGTCCAAATTTGAGATCTTTGGTTCCAATGACCGTGTCTTTGTGCGACGCAGAAAAGGTGAACGGATGGACTCTACATACCTGGTTGCCACCGGGAAGCATGGAGTAGGAGGTGTGATGGTGTGGGGGTGCTTTGCTGGTGACACTGTTGGGGATTTATTCAAAATTGAAGGCATACTGAACCAGCATGGCTACCACAGCATCTTGCAGTGGTATGCTATTCCATCCAGTTTGCGTTTAGTTGGACCATCATTAATTTTTCAACAGGACAATGACCCCCAAAACACCTCCAGGCTGTGTAAGGGCTATTTGATCAAGGAGAGTGATGGGGTGCTATGCCAGATGACCTGGCCTCCACAGTCACCAGACCTGAACCCAATCAAGATGGTTTGGAGTGAGCTGGACCGCAGAGTGAAGGCAAAAGGGCCAACAAGTGCTAAGTATCTCTGGGAACTCCTTCAAGACTGGTGGAAGACCATTTCCGGTGACTACCTCTTGAAGCTCATCAAGAGAATGCCAAGAGTGTGCAAAGCAGTAATCAAAGCAAAAGGTGGCTACTTTGAAGAACCTAGAATATAAGACATATTTTCAGTTGTTTCACACATTTTTATTATATAATTCCACATGTGTTAATTCATAGTTTTGATGCCTTCAGAGTGAATCTACAATTTTCATAGTCATGAAGATAAAGAGAACTCTTTGAATGAGAAGGTGTGTCCAAAATTTTGGTCTGTACAGTATTTAGTCTAGTCTATGGGAAAACGTGAAAAAATTCCAAGTGCGGTGAAATTGCAAAAAAAATGCAATTCCTTAATGTGTGTTTTTTTTTTTGTTTTGTTTTTTTTACCATGTTCACTAAATGCTAAAACTGACCGGCCATTGTGATTCTCCAGGTCATTCCGAGTTTGTGGATATCAAACTTGTATAGGCTCTTTTTATGTTAGTGGTGAAAAAAATTGCTAAGTTTTCTTTAAGCAAAAGGGCGCAATTTTCCGAGACCCGTAGAGATTGATAGCGGCATTTAACATGTTAACACCCATGGGTGGATCTCGATTCCACATGCAGATGTTAGTTGATTTGATCAGCTATGTGCCCCTGTCATGTGCCTGAAAAGATGCAGGCTCAACGCCAGAGCCCACATCCGAAAAGGAGGTGACCTATGACTTGCCTAAACGTCATAGGTCGTAAAGGGGTTAATAGAATATGCAGCTATTTGCCACAGGGCTGTGGAGTCGGTAAGCCACAGTTGCGACTCCGACTCCTGGATTTTATCAGGCTCCGACTCCGACTCCTTCATAAATGGCCAATTCATAACAACAAATTTACTGTTGTAAAATATTAAACATCGTGCTTATTCAGTTTCTCACCATCATATAAGTAATCAGACCACTTAGAGCAAAAACTACATTTATTAGAATACAATTAGAATATAGCAAATAACTTTTATAAACTTTTCTAAACTGTAAGTAAATATGCAATAAACACTTTTATGCAGTTAATAAGAAGAAATCTATAAATTTGTCCTCAGAAAAAGTATTGCCTCTGTCAGATCCTCCTTCATGGATGCCCTCAAATCTGATCTAATTATTTTGAGAGCAGAGAACAACCTCTCTACACTAACTTGTGTTGGTGGCAAAGCAGTAACCACTCGGGCAACATCTCTGACAATGTCAGGATACAGAGGAATCGCTTGTTGCACTGTTATTTTTGATGAACGGTCAAATTTCTCAATTTCTTTTAGTGCACATGAAAAATTCTGCTGAAATGTACTGGCTGTGTTCCTTGATGGGGATGACCCTTCTTCTATGCGGGAACACTTTGCACGGTCCTTGTGATCCAAATATTTTTCGAAATTAAATTCTTCATCAGTTGATGATGAGGGTGAAGATGTGGCAGGACGACCAAATTCTTCTTGTTCCTCCTGACTGTTCTGCAACCCTTTCATCCTTACTGCTATTTCAAACAGAGCTTCTTTTCCTTTACTTAGCTTTTGATCATCTAGAAGAATCCGATGCATTGGGTCTACATAAACAGCTGCCAAAAGAATGTTATTTTGTAATAGTAGCTCCTCTCTCCGTTTCATTGATGTAGCAATGCCACTTGCAATTAACCCTCCTCTTTGGGACAGGCGAAACATCAGGTTCTTCCACTTCTTTAAGAAAATACCTGGAGTTAAGTCCTCTGCTTGTAATTTTTTAGTCACTGTAAATGGGTGCTCTAGCAATTTTTCCAGCTCAGTCACCTGATTCCACTGACTTTCATTTAGCGTCAGTTGAGGGTTAGCCATGTCTACAAGAAAGGTTTTCAGTTCAACCAAGCGCTGAATCATTAATTAAGTACTGCCCCATCGTGTGGCTTGATCAATAATTGCCCCTTTTCCAGCACGTCTCTTCAAAATTGAGTCAACTTTAGGGGTTCTGGCAACAGTAGCCAATTTTCTCACCTTGCCAATCAGTGCAGCAGCATGTCCTTCTTGCAGACTGTCTCTTATAGCCAGCTGTAGCATATGCACAACACAGCACATGTGATGAATGAAAGAACATATTGACACAGTTTCAACAAGATCATCTAAACTATCATGTTGCTGTTCATCTGAAGCAACTTCAGTTTGCTCTTCAGTTACAATACTGTGTTCCTCTATTTCAAACATTTCTGTGTCTGTGGACCCAGAATGTTCTTCTAGCTGCTGGTCACCATCATTACTCTCATTCATTAGCTTAATAGTACTTATCATATTTGAAGCATTGTCAGTTACGACAGAACTTGCTCTTTTTTAAGTTCATAGTCTTGCAGAACCTTTTCCACCAAGACCTGGAGAAACTCACTGGTGTTATGAGCTTTGGTGTCTTTTACTGCCAATGTCTTGGTAACTATTTCATTTTTGTCACAAAATCGAACAAATCGGACATTGATGGCAAAATAGTTCACTCTGTGACGTGTGCAGGCATCCATTTTAAGAAACAGAAAGCGTCCCTTGAGAGTTTTTTTAAGTTCTTCCTTTTGTTTAAAAGCTTCTTCGATTACTAATTTTCTAATACTCTCTCTCTCCAGAGAAACACCAAGCTTGCGGGCCATTTCCCCATTCAGACACATAAAAGCTGGTCGTGAAAATAATGAAATAGGCACACTATCCTTTACAACAAGCTCTATGATCTGTTTTTTAAATGTATCTACTGTCATTGTCACAGTAACTTTGTCACTGACAAAATATCTTGCAACTGATGGCTGCAAAGTTCTCTGCTCCTTTGTTTGGCTTGAAGATTTGGGCACTGGTTCATTGGTTTGGATGCAGTCTTTCTCATCCACTGCTTTCAGTACTTCTGGATGAAAGCACTGTAAATGTCTCTTTAGATTAGAAGCTCTGGTAGGAGCATTTTTATCTTTGCCTGAATATGCACTCATCTTGGCTTCACAGCATTTGTTTTCGTCTGGATAATTTGTCATACACTGACAGACATAATGTTTTCTATCTTGAGTGATGGTGAAATGTTCAAATACAGCTGATTTAATGTGATGCTTCTTTGACATTCTCAGGTTTTTAATTCTGCATTCACAATCCAAATGACAATTGTTTTTCCTAAAAACAGTTGTACAAAATTATTGCCAGGTCGTACAACTGATATAGTGGTCAGTAATACTGTTATTATTCCTCATGTACTCACAGTTAACTGATGCAAAGTTTGTTGAAAGGATAATACTTCTTACAGTCTTCCTCTTCTGAGTAGCAGGCAGCTGTGAGATGCTTGGAAGACGCACACCTAGTATGATCTAGTCTAGAGGAGGAGCTTTACTACTAAGAATTTGCAACACATTTTCACTTTCAGTTTCATACATTGTAAGTAGGGGGGTTGGGGCAGCATGAGGTTAACCAAGTATAAGATTAGATAAGGGCAGTGGAGAACAGTGACACACAAGAAGTAAGAAATGTCTCTATCTCCAGCAGAACTGCTTATCACTGTTGTTCATAGTTTGATAGAACATATATATTTGAGTAACATTTATAAAATTCATATGAAAGTTCAATTATGAAATATTAATACATTTTTTTTTTAAAGCTGGAGTCGGTACATTTCTACCGACTCCGACTCCAACCAAAACTAACTCCGACTCCAACTCCACAGCCCTGATTTGCCACACTCCAAAAAACCCTCATTGGCATACAAAAAAAGGCATTCATTAGTTCAATGGGCCAGTTAGTCATGATTCTAGCGATGCATCACTTTCTGGGCTGCTTTCTTTAATTTGAATAAAGTCCCTGTTTTATCTGCTGCAAATTTACCAGTTCTTTGAATTCTGAGCTCTATATAACCCTGTCCACAACACTGGCAGTTTTCTGTGTACACTGTGCATAGGCAGAAAGCTGCCAATAAATCCGTGGGAAGCAATTTTTCATGAACATTATCTCATTTCACAATCCTACAAAGCCAGAGCTTCGTCTTCCATGAACAAGGTGGATGTTTTGTTCAGCAGCCCACCTAAGAATATTGGAAGAACAAACAGATGCTCTATTAACGACTTTTGGATTTTCCGTTTTTTTTGTTTTCAGCTCTCCTTTTTCCCCAGAGCCATAACTTTTTTTTTTTAAAATTTTTCCGTGGTGAGGCCGGGGTTATACAGAGCTCGTGAAATTGGAGGTCAGTATGGTTGCAGTTTTACTGGTCCTTTATTGATCTCCTGCTGCTAAAACAGTGATTTTATCAAAATTAGACCAAGCAGCCCAGCAAGTGACACATCACTGGAATCCGGGTCTATGTCTCTACATTATCCTGCTCTGACTGTGTGACAAAAACCTGATGACAGATTTCCATTAAGGCTTTCAAGTAAGCAAGAGGTGGCACAACAAAGTTTTAAAGGGAATCTGTCATGCGTTTTTTGCTACTCCCATCTGAGAGCAGTATGAGATGTAGGGGCACAGACCCTGATTCCAACGATGTATCATATCGCTGCAGTTATGATAAACTCACTGTATTATCTGCTGCAGATCTAGTGGTTCTCTGAATGCTAAGGTCTGTTTAACCAGTCCAAACCACTAATTGACAACTTTCTGTGGTACACTGTGGATTAGGTGGCAAAAAACTGGTCCCCTTTAATATGTATAGCTGGTATTTGTATCTAGTTGATACTGTGAAGTAAAAGAGAACTTAATAATAAAAAAGACATACAGATTTTATGATTTTTATTATTATTATTTATGGGTTGTATCTGTAGTGCATATACAAGATATATACGTGAGGAGTGTAATGGTCACAAAACCAATATAGCACTGGCTATGGTAATAATACACAGTATATGGCATTTTCATTCCTTCAAATTGATTTCACATCACTAAAAAAATAATCTTTGGCTCTCTATATAAATGAAGCTGCAAGCGCTCCAAGGTAGGGCCAACTCCTGGCGAGTGTATCCATCCTCTGCTTTTATTTAATGACTTGGTGCCACCGCATGTGAGTGATTGATAACACTGATGTACTTGAAATAAACAGTTATCAAGAATGTAGAACACGTCACTCAAGCCAATGAGGGGTTGCACTTGCAAGGAATAATACATGGGATTGCTACATTTGCTGGACTGTGCCTGACCATAGTGAATTTGCAGACAAATTTGCATTAAGCTTTATCCCGTTAACAATCAGCGCCATGCATTTACGCAGCTTGTCAACAGAGGATGAATGGAAAGGCCTGAGGAGCAGAGCCCACCACATTCCCAGGAGATGATGGCTGTTTTATTCTGCCATCATCTGCCTTTTAACAGCCGCGAGTGGAGTAGTGCGCTACCTGCGGCTTTGAACCTATTAAATGCCGCTATAATTCTGACAGCTGCATTTAGAGTGCTCCCAGTAGACATTTTGTTGTAATCACTAATCCGCGTCCCTGTGATGCGATTGTGCAGAGCGAGTTAGTTGCCATGCTGGCCAGGGGTCTGCTGAAAATCCCCATGCCTGTCCTCACAGCCCTTCTGTGAACATCCGCTTCTGACTAATGCTCATAGGACACTGTGACTTGTGCTATAAACAGCAATACCACGGTATGGCTGGATACACTAAAAGTGATCAGATGATCGCAGGTTCAAGTCCCCTAAGGAAACTAACAAATACAGTAAAAAGTGTTAACAAATTTCAAATTATCTTTTTTCCCACTTAAAATAGATCTTCAAAAACAAAATACACACGTGGTACAGCTGTGTCCATAAAAGTCCGATCTTTCATAATTCATAATTCCTCATATGTATTCAGCCTGTCTAGCAACCGCAAATCGTGCAGCTGAGGCAACGAAAACTAAATCTCCGAGCACGCCAAAATACTCGAGGACACCCGAGCATGCTCGGAAAAACCCGAGCAACGAGTATACTCGCTCATCACTATTCATAATGTTAAATTAATTAAATTGTTGTAAAGAGAAAAAAAAAAAACAAAATGCCAGAATTGCGGTTTTTTTATTTGCTACTACTCCTCCAAAAATGCAATGAGAAGCTATCAAAACATTGTATCTACCTCAAAATACCATCAATAAAAACATTGTCACACTACAAAAGAAGCCCGCACCCAGATCCATCAACTGCAAAATGAAAAAGTTATGGGCGACACTAGCAAAAAATTGCTTTATTTCAGATTTTTTTTTTCTCCCTCAAAAATCTATTCTATTATTTCTAAACACTGTTTTTCGGTGATTCCTTTGTATCCCCGTTTATACTGTACCCACACACACAAATGACACACCATTTGAAAAGTAAACTTGCCCCCTTCAGCAAGAAAATAGCCAAACAAACCACACATCCACAATTTGATCACAAAATATAGTTTAAACATTAATTTTCATAAACCTGCAGTAAGGAAAAATGACCTGCAAGGTGGCACCACAGTACTCCAAAGCACACTACCAACACATTTGTAAACATGCACTGCTTTTTCGCTCATTACTTCGCCCCACACACACACAATTCACCATTTGAGAGTTAAACTTGCTCCCTTCAGCAAGAAAACAGCCAAACAAGCCACACATTCACGATTTTATCACTAAATTAGTTTAAGCATTCATATTCATAAACCTGCAGAAAGACGCAATGACCTGCAGGTGGCACCTCAACCAGAAAACATTTTTTGGCCTCTACTTATCAAAACAATTTATTGTATTACCAATCTACAAACAGTGCCTTGCGAAAGTATTCGGCTCCCTGGAACTTTTCAACCTTTTCCCACATATCATGCTTCAAACATAAAGATACCAAATGTAAATTTTTGGTGAAGAATCAACCACAAGTGGAACACAATTGTGAAGTTGAACGAAATTTATTGGTTATTAAATTTTTGTGGAAATTCAAAAACTGAAACGTGGGGCGTGCAATATTATTCGGCCCCTTTACTTTCAGTGCAGCAAACTCACTCCAGAAGTTCATTGTGGATCTCTGAATGATCCAATGTTGTCCGAAATGACTAATGATGATAAATATAATCCACCTGTGTGTAATCAAGTCTCCGTATAAATGCACCTGCTCTGTGATAGTCTCAGGGTTCTGTTTGAAGCACAGAGAGCATCATGAAGACCAAGGAACACAACAGGCAGGTCCGTGATACTGTTGTGGAGAAGTTTAAAGCCGGATTTGGATACAAAATGATTTCCAAAACTTTAAACATCCCAAGGAGCACTGTGCAAGCCATCATATTGAAATGGAAGGAGTATCATACCACTGCAAATCTGCCAAGACCCGGCCGTCCCTCTAAACTTTCATCTCAAACAAGGAGAAGAGTGATCAGAGATGCAGCCAAGAGGCCCATGATCACTCTGGATGAACTGCAGAGATCTACTGCTTAGGTGGGACAGTCTGTTCATAGGACAACAATCAGTCGTACACTGCACAAATCTGGCCTTTATGGGAGAGTGGCAAGAAGAAAGCCATTTCTCAAAGATATCCATAAAAAGTGTTGTTTAAAGTTTGCAACAAGCCACCTGGGAGACACACCAAACATGTGGAAGAAGGTGCTGTGGTCAGATGGAGCCAAAATCAAATTTTTTGGTAACAATGCAAACGATATGTTTGTCGTAAAGGCAAGACAGCTCATCACCCTGAACACACCACCCCCACTGTCAAACATGGTGGTGGCAGCATCATGGTTTGGCCCTGCTTTTCTTCACCAGGGACAGGGAAGATGGTTGAAATTGATGGGAAGATGGATGGAGCCAAATACAGGTCCATTCTTGAAGAAAACCTGTTGGGAGTCTGCAAAAGACCTGAGACTGGGACGGAGATTTGTCTTTCAACAAGACAATGATCCCAAACATAAAGCAAAATCTACAATGGAATGGTTCACAAATAAACGTATCCAGGTGTTAGAATGGCTAAGTCAAAGTCCAGACCTGAAACCAATCGAGAATCTGTGGAAAGAGCTGAAAACTGCTGTTCACAAATGATCTCCATCGATCCTCACTGAGCTCGAGCTGTTTGCCAAGGAAGAATGGGCAAGAATTTCAGTCTCTCGATATGCAAAACTGATAGAGACATATCCCAAGTGACTTGCAGCTGTAATCGCAGCAAAAGGTGGCGCAACAAAGTATTAAGTTAAAGGGGCTGAATAATATTGCACGCCCCACTTTTCAGTTTTTGAATTTCCACAAAAATTTAAAATAACCAATAAATTTCATTCAACTTCACAATTGTGTCCCACTTGTTGTTGATTCTTCACCAAAAATTTACATTTGGTATCTTTATGTCTGAAGCATGACATTTGGGAAAAGGTTGAAAAGTTCCAGGGGGCCGAATACTTTTGCAATGCACTGTATATAAATTACCTGTCTGTGTTCATCAGCTCATGAAATACATTTACATTTGACCAGCTTGCATGTGCTGAAATTGCTTGCGTCCCAGACGACCACTGTGCGAAAATTTTGCACAGGCCAAGCTACACTCACTGGCCACTTTATTAGGTACACCTGTCCAACTGTGTGTTAAGACTTAATTTCTAATCTGCCAATCACATGGCGGCAACTCAGTGCATTTAGGCATGTAGACATGGTCAAGACAATCTCCTGCAGTTCAAACCGAGCATCAGTATGGGGAAGAAAGGTGATTTGAGTGCCTTTGAACGTGGCATGATTGTTGGTGCCAGAAGGGCTGGTCTGAGTATTTCAGAAACTGCTGATCTACTGGGATTTTCACGCACAACCATCTCTAGGGTTTACAGAGAATGGTCCGAAAAAGAAAAAAAATCCAGTGAGCGGCAGTTCTGTGGCCGGAAATGCCTTGTTGATGCCAGAGGTCAGAGGAGAATGGGCATACTGGTTCGAGCTGATAGAAAGGCAACAGTGACTCAAATTGCCACCCGTTACAACCAAGGTAGGCAGAAGAGCATCTCTGAACGCACAGTGCGTCGAACTTTGAGGCAGATGGGCTACAGCAGCAGAAGACCACACTGGGTACCACTCCTCTCAGCTAAGAACAGGAAACTGAGGCTACAATTTGCACAAGCTCATCGAAATTGGACAGTAGAAGATTGGAAAAACGTTGCCTGGTCTGATGAGTCTCGATTTCTGCTGCGACATTCGGATGGTAGGGTCAGAATTTGGCGTAAACAACATGAAAGCATGGATCCATCCTGCCTTGTATCAACGGTTCAGGCTGGTGGTGGTGGTGTCATGGTGTGGGGAATTTTTTCTTGGCACTCTTTGGGCCCCTTGGTACCAATTGAGCATCGTTGCAACGCCACAGCCTACCTGAGTATTGTTGCTGACCATGTCCATCCCTTTATGACCACAATGTACCCAACATCTGATGGCTACTTTCAGCAGGATAATGCGCCATGTCATAAAGCTCGAATCATCTCAGATTGGTTTCTTGAACATGACAATGAGTTCACTGTACTCAAATGGCCTCCTCAGTCACCAGATCTCAATCCAATAGAGCATCTTTGGGATGTGGTGGAACGGGAGATTCGCATCAGGGATGTGCAGCCGACAAATCTGCGCCAACTGTGTGATGCCATCATGTCAATATGGTCCAAAATCTCTGAGGAATGCTTCCAGCACCTTGATGAATCTCTGCCACGAAGAATTGAGGCAGTTCTGAAGGCAAAAGGGGGTCCAACCCGTTACTAGCATGGTGTACCTAATAAAGTGGCCAGTGAGTGTAGTTATAAATATTAAACCATTCAAGACTGGTATCAACGCAATCATACTGATCTGAAGAATCATATTTCCAGGTCATATTTAAAGGGAACCTGTCAGAAGGTTTGGCCGCTATAAGATCCAGCCATCACCCATCAGGGCTTATCTACAGCATTCTATAATGGACCTGCGACACCCATCGTACCAGACCGCCCCCCCCGGGTGAGCATAATACAACTTTTTTTTCTTATTTTGCAGGTCGGATCGGGGACTTATCTACGGTATTATAGAATGCTGTATATCAGCTCTGAAAGGTGGTGGCCGCATCTTATAGCGGCCAAAACATGTGACAGGTGCAATTTTAGCGCACAATGAACGGCAACCCCCCCCAAAAAAAAAAAAAAAAAAAGTTTTTCTTTCTTTTAGTTTTGTTTTTATCAATTTCATCTTCACTAGTTACCTTTTTCCCAATTGTCCAGTACATTATATAGAAATCCATGAATGTTGTCATTCAAAAGTACCAAACAACAAGCCCTCATATGTTTATGTGAGTGGAAAAATAAAGTAGTTATGGCTCTTGGAAGAGAGAGGGAAAACAACCCCCCGCCTCCCAAAAAATAAAATCACCTCTTCCTTTAAGAAGTTAATTTTCTCAGCAATCCATACGGTAATTCTTTGTCCAGGATGGTATGATGAAAGATGTCCATTACTACCCGATCTGGACCAGTATTGGTTTTGTGGCTGCTACCCTGAAAGGTTCCAATTGATTTTGCACAGCTATTATGTATTTTGTTTACTGTTTATTGAAAATGTATCGGTGTGTGTGGAGTACATAATATACTGTATGTTTAATGTAAGGTTTCTAATCAGTGGGTAAAGTCACATCTTTTGCTGCTTTTATTTAGGAAAGATTGCCTGTTGATCAATGATCTGTGCTGCATTCATTACTCTAAACATACCATCAAGTAAGTTGCTCTTTCATATAATGTTTATGGTACAGTGCAAAGATAATAGTTTTTTTTTTTTCTTTGTTTTTTTTTTTTAGAGTATACCGCTCTAAGTAAGGGTCCCGTTTCACATAGCGACGCATCAGCGATCCCGACAACGATATGGCCTGGTCAGGATCGCTGGTGCGTCGCTAAATGGTCGCTAGTGAGCTGCCAAACAGGCAGATCTCTTCAACGACGCAGCAGCGATCCGGTGATCCATAGGACTTCGGCGGTCGTTGGTGCCTTGTCACACAGCAGCTATTCTGAATGATTCCAGCTTGCGTCCCTGAGTTCTCCGTCGCCAACGAGGTCGCTCATCTGTGTCAAACACAGCGATGCATGCTGGCCAGCGGGATGCCGACGATGAAAAAATGGCCCAGGATATTCCAGCACGATCAGCAATATCCAGCAGGGGGGGCGGTCGCCACTACGTGTCACATGTAGCGAGACCACTGTTGTGTCACAAAATCGATGACACTTTAGCGATCTCGCTAACGATCTCGCTATGTGAGACGGGGGGCTTAAGACATGTGAATGGAATTCTTTCCAGGTTGTCAGCCGTGGCTCTTATCTCTACTACAGTACCATTCAAAAGTTTGGATCCAACCTGTTGATGCAGTGGTTTTCCTTGTTCTTATCTGAATGTGCACATTGTAGATTCAGACTGAGTGCAGGAAAGCCACAGAGGTACACATTTGGCAACAAGGAGTAAATAAACACATGCAAAACATTAAAGTCCTCAAAGTACCCCCTATACTCCAAGGAAACCCCAAGGGTGTGTAAGGGTCCCGTTACATTTAGCGATGCACCAACGATCCAGACAACGATACAACCTGGTCAGGATCGCTGGTGCATCGCTAAATGGTCGCTTGTGAGCTGCCAAACGGGCAGATCTCACCAGCGACGCAGCAGCAATAAGCAATCCATCGGCGGTCGCTCTTACCTGTCACACAGCAGCGATGATGACTTCCGCCTGCGTTCATGCGTCGCTAGTCAGTGCCAGCGGGACGCCAACGAGGGAAAAATGGCCCAGGACATTTGAGCGCGATCAGCGATATCCAGTGGGGGGTCGCAGGTACATGTACGTGTCACATCTAGCGAGATCGCTAGCGATGTCGCTGTTGCATCACACAATCAGTGACTCTTTAGCGATATCGCTAGTGATCTAGCTATGTGAGAAGGGGGCTTAAGGGTCCCGATTCACATAGCGACACACCAGCGATCCCGACAACGATACGACCTGGTAAGGATCTCTGGTGCGTCGCTAGTAAGCTGCCAAACAGGCAGATCTGCTCAACGACGCAGCAACGAAACAGCGATCCGTATAACGACCTCTGCGGTCGTTGGTACCTTGTCACACAGCAGCTTTTCTGACTACTCAGACCTGCGTCCCTGAGTTCTGCGTCGCCAGCGGGATGTCAACGATGAAAAAATGGCCTAGGACATTCGAGCACGATTAGCGATATCCAGCGGGGGGGGGGCGGTCGCCGCTATGTGTCACACGTAGCAAGATCACTGTTGCGTCACAAAATCTGTGACGTTTCATCGATCTTCCTAACGATCTTGTTATGTGAGACCGGGCCTTAACACTGTGATCAAGCAGTTCATCGGCTAGTTACCTGGAATGGTTTCCAGTGAACAGGATTGCTGGTCGAGCTAGTTTGTAATAAAGGCAAGCAAACAGCGCTTTCTGGTGTGGTGCCACAGGATTAGGAGAGAGCAGACTTGGGCACAGTGCCGCCCTTGGGCCACATCCGGCCCTCTGGCTGTCTCAGTCCGGCCCGTGTACCAAGACTGCCGGGGGGCTGAAAATAGTGGTCCATAGTCCGCACCGTGTCCACCCGTTTGCTGTCTCCATCTGCGCTGACTGCATTTGTTGGAGAAGGGGCCTCAGGCCACTTCCTCAACCAATCCGCATGTGAAACAGGTGATGCGATGACATAATTTCATTGCGTCAGCTGTGTACTGCGGAGAGTCAGCGCATGGGGGCAGGGAGAGAAGCAGAGCGCCGGGGAATGGGACAGAGGTATGTGTTTTGTTTTTTTTTTGTTTTTTTTAATGTATATGGGATGTTTTGCTACACATGGGGGAAGCTATGGGGTCTTACTGTGGACATTGGGAAGCTATGGGGGTCTTACTGTGGATACTGGGAAGCTATGGTGGTCTTATTGTGAACATGGTGAGGCTATGGGGGTCTTACTATGGACATGGGGAGGCTGTGTGGGCCTCATGTGCTGACATGGGGAGGCTGTGTGGGCCTCATGGGCTGGACATGGGAAGGCTGTGTGGGCCTCATGGGGGAGGCTGTGTGGGCCTCATGGGCTGGACATGGGGAGGCTGTGTGGGCCTCATGGGGGAGGCTGTGTGGGCCTCATGGGCTGGACATGGGGAGGCTGTGTGGGCCTCATACGATATATAGAACAGGCTGTATTCTGGTTTGAATGGTATTTAGGGTAATGTCGGCATACTTAATTCTGGTCAATATTGAGTGATGGTAATTATAATTATCATATTAATAATTATATGTTAATATTGAAGCAAATTAATTTCAGTCTATTGGTTCGGCCCTCCACAGTCACTGTCTCTCATGTGGCCCCTCAGGAAAATTAATTGCCCATCCCTGGGATAGAGGTACAGTGTACAGCTAACCTCAGGTCATTGTGCTGTGGGCACACCAAATCTACATCAAGTACCAATTCCAGGATATTGGACCTGTACCAGGGGAGAAACGATGGGAAGATAACAGTTCAGGAAGGACTGTAGAGGCTCACTGGGAAACCATCAGGAGATTCCAGTACACATTGCACTTATAATAATCTTGACTTGTACAGGAATCACAAGTGTCATGGAGAGAAATGTTAATAATGCAAGACTTATTGGTACTAAAGTAACACATTTATACATCAACTTGAGGTCTTCATCAGGCTCTGTTAAAGGGAATATTGTCAGCAGGTTATTGCTATGTAATCTGAGGACAGCATGAGGTAGGGGTTAAAACACAGAATTCATTTTATGTGTTGTCAAGCCTTGTTCTGTTGTTTACCTAGACAGGTTTTATCGCCTGGTGATTATTGCTGTATCTATCTGGCACAATGGCTCCCGTCCCACTCCAAAGTAGCTCACTGTCTATAGACACGAACCGAGAGGCAGCTTTCTCAGCTCTGCTTCATTGCTAAATCTCAACACTCAGTTGCAGAACCACTGCACCCAGTAAAGTAAGTGATACGTCGTAGGAATCGGGGTCTCTGTCCCTACATCATGTTGGTCTCAGACAAGGTAGCAAAAACCTGCTGACGGATTCCATTCATGGTCATATAGGGGTTCTTGAGATATGACGTATAGGTAAGTCATGGGGTCATGGCGATCGTGTGCGACACAGGAGCTGTGCCCACGAGATTGCCAGCGGTAGCACCGCCCCCGGCTGTTTAACCCTCTATATGCTATGATTGATATCGATCACAACATTGGGCCAGCAGTGTACGGCTTGTAAAATAGTTTTAATTGTGTAAAAGCGTAAAAAAAAAAAATATATAAATGTTGTATACTGTAATCATACTGACCCAAAGAACAAAGCTGCATTATCAATTGTACCACAAATGCGGAATGGCATAACCCCCCCCAAAAAAAAATAAAAATCCTGAATTGCCGTTTTTTGTTAATTCTGCTTCACAAAAATCGGAGTAGAAAGCGGTCATAAAACATCAACTCATCCCTCACATCATGGTTGGCAAAAATTACAGCTCTCAGATATGGCAAAAACTTCTTTATGCAAAAAAAAAAAAAAAGTGTCTTTGTGTGTGACAGCAGCCAAACAATATAAATCTGGTATTGCTGTAATTGCACCAACCTGAAGAATGAATCCAATAAATCATACTGCTTGAGGAATGACGTAAAAAAATACATAGAACAAATTCTCGATCTGTTGATTTGTTCATTCTGCCTCCCAAAGATCGCACTAAGTTTCGGCGCAGATTTATCCTGTGCTCTGCGCTGAGCGCTTACATCAGTGTTTCCATGTAATTTCTGAAATATGTGATTGAGACGTAACCTTGGGCAGAAGACTCCCTATAATGAGGCAGATGGAGGTACTGTGGATGCCATCTGACCTGTAATCCGGTGGTGTCCGTCTTAAAGCACGTACCACCACAGTTTTCTGTACTTGTGAAAAGAAGGACATCGCTGAACAGAGGCCAGACAGTGTCAAGAGTAACTCTGCTGCCTCATTTTAGTGATTGGATCCCTTCTGGTGTTTCATCTAAATCACAGCACTCGGAGAAGTTAGGTCGAAACCCCAATATAAGTGCTCAACCCAATCCACAAAAAAAGTCCCCACTCAAGTCTGTCATCTGTTAGCGGAAATATAGGGACTTCTTGGTTACTGGTAGTACAAAGGCTCTGGAAAAGTGAAATGGCTTCCCCCAAAATAAATGTAGCAAATTCTGCTCTCCCAAATCCAAATGCCGCCCTCCCTTTTGAGCCTCCCAGTGTGCCTAAACCACAAATGGTGTTGACATGTTTGTCATTTTTGTAGTGATGAGAGTCTGCTCAATTTATGGGTGCGTGTCTCCAGATGTATGAGCTGGGTATGATGTTCTGGGCACAAGAGCGTACTGAACACTACAATATACGGGCACTACACTGGCAGATTTGCAATTTTCACCACTGCTGCCTGTTTCTGGAAAACAGACGGAGTCGCCCTCTGGTCTGTTGGAAAGGCATGTCATGACTCCCTGATGAAGCTGCTCGAGAGAATGCCAAGGGTGTGTACACATGTAAAGCTGTCATAAGAGTAAAAAGGGAGTACTTTGAGGTGGTTTTTCACACTTGCTGTTTTTTTTTTTTTTTTTTGGGGGGGGGGGGGTTGTTTCCATTCAAGAAAACTGATGACTGATGGCACAAATGGACCAATGATTAATGAAAAAAGGCTCCAGCACTCTAATGAATATTGCTGTTTTTTTGTTTTTTTTTCCTGGACAAGAAAAAAGTAGACCTTTTAATAAGGCCTAACACTGGTGATGTAAACTGTTTTCTATGATAGACCAACCCATTGCTTAATGGCATACTGCTTACTGTCCCAGCATGAGTTCTTCTTGCAGGCATTTGGTGGATAAATGATGATATGCCAGATATAATGAAAAAATGTTTTTCCCGTCTCCCATGACGGCACACATGAGAGAGGGGATCCGCCCAGTCAGGACAGGAACCCTACTGAAGATAAAAGGGCGGTACCTCTCCCTCGCTTCAGTTGGGTTTCCTGTCCTGACAGGGACCCGTGCTGAAGACAGCAGGTCACACTTACCTGCCCCTCTCCCGTGCCGGCGTAGAAGATCAGGCTGGGCTCCTGAGCGCTGGGCGTCGGGATGGAGGAAGCGCCGTCCGCGGGTCCTCCGGGGCTCAGCGTCCGAGCGGGCGCAGGAACAGCACGGCGGGGGTCCTGGGGCTCTGCCGTGGCTGCCGCGCCGCCCTCTCCCCCTCTGCCGGGGATTCCCTACTCTGGAGCGTTGAGGGAGCGGCCGCTTCCAGGTCGCGCTCCTCTGACGTCACGCGCAGGGCACGCTGGGAAAGGGGCGTGCCCGCGTGACGTCGGAGGCGGCGCCGACAATTCAAGATGGCGGCGCCCATGGTGAAGAACGCCGATCGGGGGGGAGGGGCTGTGGGGGTAACCGGACGAGGCGGAGAGTGCAGTGGATCCCCCTTACATAAGGGGGATGACCACAGAAGACGCACTCATGCCCAAGGCTTCAGAATGGAAGTGGGGCAAGACGAGCAGCGTCAGCAGCAGCGACAGCAGCAGCGTCAGCAGCAAGACTTCTCGCCAGATGCCAGGCCGAGCCACCAACATACCAGGAGCAGTCGCTCAAGTGGTAGGAGCGGCAGTCATAAGCGCAATCGGCATGACTCTGGGACGTCCAGGAGAAACGTCACGAGTGCATCTGAGGAGCCTCCGAGATCGGTACCCCTGATTGACAGCGGTGGTGAGTGATCTATGTGAATGTCACCCTTATGGTAATGGGGTTCCATTTTCTCTGTTTGATCACTAGGGGGCGAGGAAGGCCAGCAGCAAAACCAAAAATAGAGAATGCGCCCTATGTAAAAACCCGCTGTATTAACTGGACTATACAGGAGGAGACCCCTGATTTGGTGACTAGTCTGAAGGAGTTAATACATCAGGAGGTGAAAGGTTCCCTAAAGGCAGCCCTTAAAAAGAAAAAAAAACGTAGAAGAAGCTCCGATTCAGAGGCCTCGCCAAAGCAGAAGGGGCGGGATAGATCTTTGTCCCCCTCCACCTCCTCTACGCAGTCCTCAGAATCCTCCTCGGACAGCGATATAGGCGGCCGTCCATGTTTCCCAACGGAGGACGTAGAAAAACTGGTCAAGGCCATTAGAGCTACAATGGGCCTTAAAGAAGAAAAAACTCCCAAATCATTAGAGGATGTAATGTTTGGAGGACTGGAGGAAAAGCGAAAGCGTACCTTCCCTGTAAATGATAAAATAAAAGCGCTAATTGACAGGGAATGGAAAAAGACAGAGCGGTCAGGGGGCTTACCTTCCACATCAAAGAGGAGGTACCCCTTTGACCAGAAGGACTCAGAAACCTGGGAAAAAGTCCCAAAAATTGATGGGGCTGTAGCCAGATCCTCAAAAAAGGTATCAGTACCATTAGAAGATTCTGGCGTGTTGAAAGACCCGCTTGATAAGAAAGCGGATGGGTTTCTGAAGCACATCTGGGAAGCTTCAGCAGGGGGATTGAAGCCAGCAATAGCCGGTACCTGTACCGCTCGTGCCCTCATGGTCTGGCTGCAACAAATAGAGGACCAGATCAAGGATAGAGTTCCTAGAGACGAAATTCTAGCTAATCTAACATTGGTGCACGGAGCAGCGGCTTTCCTGGCCGATTCCTCTGCAGACTCCGCAAGATTGACAGCTAGAGCAGCAAGCCTGTCAAATGCGGCAAGACGAGCCCTGTGGCTTAAAGGGTGTCCCGGAGATTTACCCTCCAAGCACAAGTTATGTTCCATTCCATGCGATGGCCAATTCCTCTTCGGGAAAAAACTAGAAGAGATTTTGGAGCATGCGGGGGATAGGAAGAAAAGCTTTCCCCGATTTCCGGGAGAACCTAAGAAGCAGCCCTTTCGGAGGAGGAGATTTAACAGGGGTCGTCCCCCGGGAGATAGAAAAAGCTGGGACTTTAAAGAAAAAAGAGGATCGGGCTATATGTTTAAAGGGCCCTCCACTTCCTCCAAAAAATCTCCCCAATGACATTGGGCCGGAGGTAGGGGGAAGGCTTTCTCTCTTCCTTTCCGCCTGGGCAAATATCTCCCCCCAGTACATGGGTCCTAAATATAATCAAGGACGGCTTAAAAATAAAATTCATCCGTCCGCCCAGGCATACCTTCATAATAACACCCAGAAGGAAAGCCCAAGAGCAACAGCTGGCCCTGGAGACGGAAGTCTTGGGACTAGTGAAAAAACAAGTCCTACAGGAAGTCCCAGCGCAAGAAGAAGGAAGGGGGTTCTACTCCCCCCTCTTCTTAATACAAAAACCAGACGGCTCTTGGAGAACCATTGTCAACCTGAGGAGACTCAATCAGTGGATAGACAATTGCTCCTTCAAAATGGAGTCAATCAACACGGCCACAAAGATCCTGTTCCAGCATTGCCTCATGGCAGTGATAGACTTAAAAGATGCCTACTATCACATCCCAATCCATCGGGAGTATCAGAGATATTTGAGAGTAGCGCTCTATATCCAGGGGCAGGTGAGACACTATCAATACGCAGCCCTTCCGTTTGGCCTGTCTACAGCCCCCAGGGTATTCACCAAAGTGATGGCCGAAGTAATGTCTTTTCTGCGATCCAGGGACATAGTGATCGTCCCATACTTAGACGACTTTCTGGTAATAGGGAGGTCGGAATCCCACTGCACACTTCAAGTGAAGGAAGTAATAGCAACTCTAGTAGGACTAGGATGGATAGTAAACATCCCCAAGTCAAGGATAACCCCAGTAAAAGAGCAATCCTTCCTAGGGTTGATATTGGACTCAGAGCCACACTCTGCCTCCTACCAGAGAGGAAAGTGACCAAGATAAGAGGCCTAGCTCGCACAGCAATACAAAGGCCAAATATGACACTGAGGAACGCAATGTCCCTTTTAGGCTCACTGACATCATGTATACCCGCAGTAACATGGGCGCAGTACCACTTAAGGCAACTACAGTGGGAAGTCCTGTCAGCGCAGAAACAATTAAAAGGGCATTTAGAAGGCAAACTATGTCTCTCAGTGGCTGTAAGAGATTCCCTGCTCTGGTGGACTGTAGAAAAGAATCTAACAGCTGGTGTCCCGTGGCAAAAACCAGTCGAGGACATCATTACGACAGACGCGAGTGCCACAGGGTGGGGAGCACACCTGAGGTCCCATACAATACAGGGGACCTGGTCCTCACTAGAAAGCGATCAGAATTCAAATGTAAAAGAACTATGGGCAGTGGAAAAAGCCGTGAAACATTTCCTTCCCTTACTTCAGGGCCGCCACACTCGGGTCATGACGGACAATCAGGCAGTAGTAGCCTACATCAATCATCAGGGGGGAACTAGATCTCGGGGCCTCATGCAAATATCAGATCTACTCTTCCAGCTAGCAGAACAACATCTGTTATCCATCACAGCATTGCACATAAAGGGGGCAGAAAATATACAGGCAGACTTCCTGAGTCGCAGGCATCTAAGACAAGGGGAATGGTTCCTAAATTCCTGAGTCTTCCAACAAATAGTTCAGGCCTGGGGCAGACCAGAAATAGACCTGTTCGCTACCGCACACAACCGGAAGGTCAGGAAGTTCTGCTCGCTAAATCCAAGGGAAAACCCCTTCGCAGTAGATGCCCTACAAATACCCTGGAAGTTCATCCTGGCCTATGCATTCCCCCCGATAACAATGATCCCAGTAGTAGTCAGGAAAATCAGGGAGGATCGGGCAAGAATAATTCTTATAGCTCCTTTTTGGCCGAGAAGGCCTTGGTTCTCCCTTCTGAGGCTCATGTCAGTGACAGATCCATGGATGCTACCGGAGATTCCAGACCTGCTTTCCCAGGGACCAGTGGTCCACTCTCAGGTGAAGGGCTTCCATCTAGCAGCCTGGAATTTGAGAGGGCGCTACTGAGTCGCCAGGGTTTCTCTCCAGGGTTAGTCTCCACCCTGTTGAAAAGTAGGAAACCAATAACATCCCAAATCTACGGTAGAACGTGGAAAAAGTTCCTAGACCTCCTGGGGGAACCTTTAGGGGATGTAGCTCCAGTGGGACCTATCCTAGAGTTCTTACAGTCGGGGCTGCAACTAGGGTTAGCCACTAACACACTCAAAGTTCAAGTCTCAGCTTTGGGGGCCCTATATAACTGCAATTTAGCAGCCAATAGGTGGGTGTCCCGGTTCATTAAGTCCTGTGGCAGGTCAAGGCCGGTCATTATCCCAAAGATACCACCCTGGGACCTGAACCTAGTTTTGGAGGCTTTAACCAAAGATCCCTTCGAACCACTACTAGAGCTGTCACCAAAGCTACTTACACTTAAAACGGTCTTACTGGTAGCCTTAACGTCAGCCCGAAGAGTCAGCGACCTACAAGCTCTGTCTATATGTCCTCCTTATACACAGATCTTGGATGACCGAGTGGTTCTAAGACCAGACCCGGCCTATCTCCCCAAGGTAGTCCAAAAGTTTCATAGGACTCAGGAGATCTCCTTGCCGTCGTTCTGTAACAATCCCAGAAACCCGGGGGAGCAAAAGTTCCATACATTAGATGTAAAAAGAGCCATAATACAATATATGTCAATGACTAGTCAGTGGAGGAAAGATCAGTCCCTTTTTGTAGCCTTTCAGGGTAGTAGAAAGGGGCACGGGGTAGCTAAAAGTACCATTGCCAGATGGATCAGGGAGGCCATTATGTTATCCTACTCCGCAAGTGGCGCTCCGGTTCTAGAAGGCATCAAGGCTCACTCCACCAGAGCCGTGGCTACCTCCTGGGCAGAGAAGGCTGAGGTATCGATTGAGCAAATTTGTAAAGCCGCTACTTGGTCCTCACCTTCCACCTTTTTTAAACACTACCGACTTGATCTATCTTCCTCTACTGACCTAACCTTTGGTAGAAGGGTGCTGCAAGCGGTGGTCCCTCCCTAAGGTGTCTTATTCTACAAAAGTCTCTCATGTGTGCCGTCATGGGAGACGGGAAAACACCAAGGTTACTTACCGGTAGCCGGTTTTTCCGGAGCCCATGACGGCACCTGTATATTCCTCCCCTTTCACTCCTTTGGTGTGCACTTTAGTTTGGGTGTTTTTTAGTTAGACATAATGTGGTGATAGTTTTACCATGTGTACTAACCCGGGGGGCCTCTCATGCTCTGTAAACCAACTGAAGCGAGGGAGAGGTACCGCCCTTTTATCTTCAGTAGGGTTCCTGTCCTGACTGGGCGGATCCCCTCTCTCATGTGTGCCGTCATGGGCTCCGGAAAAACCGGCTACCGGTAAGTAACCTTTGTGTTTTCCATTTATGCACCTTTTGTAAGTCACCGCTCAGTGCATAGTGAACAGCTGCTGAAACCACGCTCCGGCACTGAAAGCCAGCCGGCTTTGCATTGATACATTGCAGAGACGGCTGTCGGTTAATATGTCATTGTGGTTATAGCTGCTGCTCGCTATGTAATGAGCGGTGACTGAAACTACCCCTACCCCTATGACAAAGCCTGAGGCTGCCGGGAGGAATACAGTTCATTTCCTCTCGGCAGTGTAACTCTCAGTGCGGGCACCGGGCAGCTTCAGAATGTTATTAACCTGCAGGTGAACCCATTTCTGCAGGTTAATAGTTTTTTTTTTTTTTTACATGACAGGTTCCATTACTGCATTCCTTAAATATATTTATGGTATATCATAGATTCTGAAAGGCTAAAGGGGAGAAAAAAAAAGGGAATGAAATCGGAGGCAGAGGGGTTACAGGGAGCCTTCATGCACCCCCCATAGCTGTCCTATTACAGCTCCATATACTACAAATCCTAAAGGGAATACTTGTGACTCGTAGAGTTGAACAAATTTGTTTTGGTTCCCTCTTATTCAGCAAGCTATAGCGCTTACCGAATAAGCTACAGCGGGAACTCGGATACCTGGAGCTCACCCGATGATCAGCTAAGTGCCCCGCAGCTGCATGTGTTGTGACTGTTATACAGCCGCGACACATGCAGCTGTGGCACCGATCAGCTGATCATCGGGTGAGCTCCAGGTATCCGGGTTCCCGCTGTAGCTTATTCGGTAAGTGCTATAGCTTGCGGAATAAGAGGGAACCCAAACAAATTCACCCAACTCTACGTAAACCCTTTTGGCTACTATGCCATGGTTATACTGCATGCGGTGCCTCTCTGATGTACAGTTTGTTATTGCTCATTAGGAATCGGAAGTCCAGATTTGAATTTCGATGTGATGATAAGGTTTGCTGCACTAAAAACGCCTATGTCAAGGATCTCCTCTCCAGACGCAGGTAGGTGCCATTTCATTTTTTTTAAAGGGGTTTCCACTTTTCAGAAAACGTTTGGGTATAAACTGCAGTAGCAATAAACAAAAAAACAGAGTATTACTTACCCACACCGGGTCCAGCCATTGACTGTGCCATCCATGTGGACAGAGCCACTAATCTCAGTAATTGGCTGCAGCACTGGGACATGACATGATCGATGCAGCCAGATGGAGACCAGTGGCTTGACCTGTGAAGGGTAAGTAATAGTCAATTTGTTTGGTGTTCCCCCCCCCCCCCCCTCCTCAATTACTGCTGTTTATAGCCAAAAGTTTTCTGAAAGGAGGAAACCCCTTTAACTACTAGAGGAAATACATGGAGAACCTGAAGATACATTCTCAGAATCAGTGGGATACGTTGAAGCGTTCCAGAGTTGTTACCTCATAAAGTGACACTGGTCAGAATTGAAAAAATTGGCCTGATCACAAAGGCAAAAACGGGCTCTCGCGCGAAAGGGTTAACTCGTGTTTTTTTAACACACTGCTATTATTTTGAACACTTCTGAATTTACAACCATAACCACTTTATGTATTTCTCTAAAAAGGGGAAATCTAGTTAAAATAAATGTCACAAGTACATGAGAAAAGATTTCATTGGTTAAAGTTGCCGTCTTGGACCACCACTAATTTCCAATTAAGATTTCTAACCACATCGTTCTAAGCGATTCTGTTTCCAGACTATTGCCAGAACTGATGGTTCGGTGGAGCATCCATTCTGGAAATCCTTGGTGGAGATCAGACTTCACAATTGTGATCTTCACATATACCGTATATTAGTGGCAAATGAGAATTAATTTTGACTAGATTTTCCCTTTGACAAATGTTCTGCATTCCAGGAATTGTAGAGAAGAATCAAACATTGCCGGTTCAGATGGAATAGTCACAGTCAGTCACCTTCAGCTGGAAGACACAGGATTACCCTTGGGCACCGGTGAACCTGAAGCAAAAGATGATAGACTCTGTAATGGAGAAATCTTTTTTGTAGTAAATGTAAGTAACTCTAAATCTTGTTTATACAGCTCTGGCAAAAATTAAGAGACCACTTTTCAAATTTTCAGCTTGTCTGAGTTTTCTCTTTATAGGTATATTTTTGAGTAAAATGTAAATTACTCTTTTAGTCTATAAACTTCTGACAACACGTCTCCGAATTTCCAAGCAATAAATTTTGTATTTTTTTTCTGACAAAGAAAAATGGTCAACATTAAAAAACAAACAAAAAAATGCAGTGCTTACAGGCCTCAAATAATGCAAAGAAAACAAGTTCATAGTAATTTAGAAACAACAATACTAATGTTTTAACTCAGGAAGAGTTCAGAAATCAATATTTTGTGGAATAACCATGATTTTTAATAATCACAGCTTTCAAGTGCTTGCTATTGTCTTTCACACTGCTTCTGGGGCAAAAATGTAAGCAGTTCTTCCTTGTTTGATTACATTCCAGAGGTTTTCAATGGGGTTCAGGTCTGGAGAATGGGCTGCCCATGACAGGGTTTTGATGTGGTGGTCTCTTAATTTTTGCCAGAGCTGTATTTCACACACTATAAGACCTATGCAAGATTAACAAATTTGAAATGATGGGTGACCTGCTACAAGTGTAGGAGGGATGTTTGCATATATGATTTGCTGTTTGTTTTTTTTATTTAATACCAGAATACACATTTATATTAAAAAGCAAATACTTCCAGAGAGGGGTTTAAGTGCATAACCTCAGACAATTAAAATAACACATTCAATAAATAGGCTTAGGCCGGGATCACACATGCAAGAAAGTCGGACGAGTCTCGCACGTCAATACCCGGCACTTGGATTGGAGCGTTCGGAGCATGTATTTCTATGCAGCCGCACCCTCTGCTCCCGTGTGCCGGGTATTAAGATGCGAGACTCGTCCGAGTTTCTCGCATGTGTGATACCGGCCTTAATGAAAGATAGATTGAACCCAAATGCTCACGAGTGCTTAGGGGGTAAGGAGACACATCCATGGAGAAAGTGATTTTGCCCCTATAAAAACCTTGTATATTCATGTATGCATGTGTGTGTATATATAAAATATATTTGTTGCAGAATTGACTGATCGCTCCACCTTGACTAAAGCCAAGTTCACCACAAAAGCGCAGTGCTGATCCCACAATGCTTCACTGTGGGTATGGCACTCTCGGTGATGTGCAGTGTAAGCTTTGGAATTATAGCCAGAGAGTTCAACCTTGATCTCATCAGACCATAACACGTTTTACCACTTGCTTTTGACAAGAATTGATGTAAGTTTTGCTAAATCATAGCCGGGCTTGGATGTTATTTCTTTGTAAGAAAAGGCTTCCGTCTTGCCACTCTACCCCACAGCCTTTATACATATGAAGAATACATGAGAATGCATGACACAACCAGAATTTGCTAAAAATTCCTACAGCTCCTCTAATATTCAGACCATGGCTTTTGCTGTAAAATGCTAAGGAAATGTCAGTAAAATTCTACTAGAACAGCTAAACATTACATGGGGCTTTAAATGATAGCCGCTGAGTACTGACCACTATTTAACATGAGTTTAAATGTGACTGTCTAATCCTAATGACCGTGATAATGTTGATTTAGTCAGATGTTGGATAAATTATAGTTCAATCTTGCTTCCTCTCCTCTTTTTTGGTCACTATATTTCTGGATTCCACGTGTTTCAGTGGGGCGAGTGGCCGCAGCAAACAGGGCAGAGGTCTGTGAGTGCACATTCTGGCTCCTGCTGTGGTTCATGCTAATTAAGGGGGCAAAATGGCACAGCGCCCTAATTTGCATATCAAGCTAAATGCTTCATATACACACTGGTACCATTTACAAAAGCAAACGTATAGTTTTTATAGGGGTTATTATACAAATAACATCACTTTTTCATGAGGTTGGTTATAAATATCCAATTGGGACCTCCACCTGTTGGGGCTTTTTTTTTAAGCCCGAGAGTAATAACATAACAGCAAACATTAGGAACTTTCTGCAGGCTCACAGCTACCATGGCTACTTATTGGCACCCCACAATCGCATCACTAGACGTAAGAGAACATGTGTGCCCAATAGACAGCCAGGCAGCTTCGGCCACATACAGTGGGGCAAAAAAGTATTTAGTCAGTCAGCAATAGTGCAAGTTCCACCACTTAAAAAGATGAGGCGTCTGTAATTTACATCATAGGTAGACCTCAACTATGGGAGACAAACTGAGAAAAAAAATCCAGAAAATCACATTGTCTGTTTTGTTTTCATTTTATTTGCATATTATGGTGGAAAATAAGTATTTGGTCAGAAACAAAATTTCATCTCAATACTTTGTGATATATCCTTTGTTGGCAATGACAGAGGTCAAACGTTTTCTGTAAGTCTTCACAAGGTTGCCACACACTGTTGTTGGTATGTTGGCCCATTCCTCCATGCAGATCTCCTCTAGAGCAGTGATGTTTTTGGCTTTTCGCTTGGCAACACGGACTTTCAACTCCCTCCAAAGGTTTTCTATAGGGTTGAGATCTGGAGACTGGCTAGGCCACTCCAGGACCTTGAAATGCTTCTTACGAAGCCACTCCTTTGTTGCCCTGGCGGTGTGCTTTGGATCATTGTCATGTTGAAAGACCCAGCCACGTTTCATATTTAATGCCCTTGCTGATGGAAGGAGGTTTGCACTAAAAATCTCACGATACATGGCCCCATTCATTCATGTACCCGGATCAGTCGTCCTGGCCCCTTTGCAGAGAAACAGCCCCAAATCATGATGTTTCCACCACCATGCTTTACAGTAGGTATGGTGTTTGATGGATGCAACTCGGTATTCTTTTTCCTCCAAACACGACAAGTTGTGTTTCTACCAAACGGTTCCAGTTTGGTTTCATCAGACCATAGGACATTCTCCCAAAACTCCTCTGGATCATCCAAATGCTCTCTAGCAAACTTCAGACGGGCCCGGACATGTACAGGCTTAAGCAGTGGGACACGTCTGGCACTGCAGGATCTGAGTCCATGGTGGCGTAGTGTGTTACTTATGGTAGGCCTTGTTACATTGGTCCCAGCTCTCTGCAGTTCATTCACTAGGTCCCCCCGCGTGGTTCTGGGATTTTTGCTCACCGTTCTTGTGATCATTCTGACCCCACGGGGTGGGATTTTGCGTGGAGCACCAGATCGAGGGAGATTATCAGTGGTCTTGTATGTCTTCCATTTTCTAATTATTGCTCCCACAGTTGATTTCTTCACTCCAAGCTGGTTGGCTATTGCAGATTCAGTCTTCCCAGCCTGGTGCAGGGCTACAATTTTGTTTCTGGTGTCCTTTGACAGCTCTTTGGTCTTCACCATAGTGGAGTTTGGAGTCAGACTGTTTGAGGGTGTGCACAGGTGTCTTTTTATACTGATAACAAGTTTAAACAGGTGCCATTACTACAGGTAATGAGTGGAGGAAAGAGGAGACTCTTAAAGAAGAAGTTACAGGTCTGTGAGAGCCAGAAATCTTGTTTGCTTGTTTCTGACCAAATACTTATTTTCCACCATAATATGCAAATAAAATGAAAAAAAAACAGACAATGTGATTTTCTGGATTTTTTTTTCTCAGTTTGTCTCCCATAGTTGAGGTCTACCTATGATGTAAATTACAGACGCCTCTCATCTTTTTAAGTGGTGGAACTTGCACTATTGCTGACTGACTAAATACTTTTTTGCCCCACTGTACATACTGCAGTCGTAGATTGGCATTTAAGGGATTAGACATCAGTTATCGAAACTAGCTACAATTGCTGCTGTACAACACAGCTGGCACCTGTCCTGCATGGAGCGGGTCAATCTTCTGAGACAACTCCAGACACCTGTACTCACTGTATGATATAAGAATATGTGATGTAATGGAGAGTGGATAAAGATAATAATACTCTATATCCCTAAAAGCAGTAGCTGTTCTTTCTTTAATAAATTTTCCTTCTTTGGGAGGAGCCACGGTATATTGTGCCGTATTAAGACAAATGGACAAAATTATTAGTTTAAAATGGAAACAACTTTTTTTTTTCTGTCCTAGGATGTGGAAAAAGATAAGATTCGAGAATTGACCTTATCTGATGGAGAAGATAGAACGTACACCCTGAATTATAAATTACTTCGGAGTCGCAGTGGTTTGCGGCACGCTTGGGCTCGAACTATCCACACATTTCAGGTAAAGACGCCTCAGTGCATATATGTGGTGTGAGGCCCTCGTAGAGTCCATGTGATTGCATGAAGTGTTCCCTTGTTAGACCCAGTATTTGGCCACTTGAATCGCTCATTAGTGGCTGTAGATATTAAATCAAGCGTTTCCCTAACAAGTTATCGTAGCGGATGCAAGTCTTGATTCGGTCTCAAAGTCTTTGGTTTAGGCATAAACTTTTTTTTTTTTTTAAATAAACATTTTAATTTTCACATTTGGGCAAGATGATACTACAATGGCATTATTACACATAATTGTCACAACCACTGCTTTTAGACAGTGTCTTTAGGAATATGGTTAGATTCATTCTAATCGAATCAGAGGTATAAAGGAGTGGTTCTAACTAAAAACATACAGCCAAATCTGGGCCAGAAGATGTGGTACATGTGAATATGGTGTTGATAAAGTAGAGTGCAACACGTGACCAGTGTGAGTTGTTGCATGAACATCTGGAACAAAGCGTGAACATAGCCCCGAGTGGTACCAGCACGAAAGGAGAGTAGGGGCAAGATCAGTGTGAGCTTAGTGGGCTTGTAGATTTGAGTGCTTGGGTACTCCAAACCACTACAACTGAATTATGGCAGACAAATAAGAATATTCCACTAGAATATATAGGATTTGGGGTCTTTTTAGAAGTATAGTACATAAATAGGAACTGTACTTTGCAGATAAGTTTGGCATAAATCAATAGCACAAAACAAATCTAAGAAACCTTGTAATATATCTTCAGAGAATTCTGCTCTCTCCACTTTTAAGCCATTTCTTCCTCTCCCCCTGCCTCCTTAACTATACAAGCACTCTTAAGAAAAAAAGCTCAAATACATTTTGCTCAAAACAAAACTGATTTTCAGCACAGTGAGATGTTAGATTTCACCTCTTGTTCTGCTATGGAGAAGGAGTGTGTGAGGAGGAATGAGGAGCAGAGTCAGAAAAAAAACAGGAGGAGACACACAAAGCTTGTGCTGAGCTTTCTACCAAGTCGTATTTCTCCCCAGAGCCTCAAAGCTCGGTACTGCTGTATATTCTTTTCCATTCTTCTGCCACCTCTGTCTGTGTGCTAAAGAATAAAGAGCAGGAAACCATTCCTGTGTGCTTTTATTGAGAGGAAGCATGACATGCAACTTAGGAATACACCTTTAATCCTGCATTTTTTATATCTCCAAGATCCTATCCTAATATGTAGTAGGTGTAATAATAATAATATTAGCAAATACCTCCAATTAGAAATGTAGTATAGTTTTTCTGATTCGCTATGTCTCTTCTCGCATGTGCAGGCATTGCAGGATCTTAGGTATCCATGGTTACATCAACTGATATAGAGACAGCTAAAGGTCATAACCATGGCTACCTAAGGTCCTGCAATGCCTAATTAGAGGTATTTGCTAATATTATTATTATTACACCTACTACATATTGGGATAGGATCTTGGAGATAGGAACACCCCTTTTAATCCTGCATTTTTATCTCAAGATTGTATCCCAATATGTAGTAGATGTAATAATATTAGCAAATACCTCTAATTAGGCATTGCAGGACCTTAGCCATTCATGGTTATGACCATTAGCTAACTGTCACTATAACAGTTGATGTAACCATGGATACCTAAGGTCCTGCAATGCTTGCACATGACAGAAGAGACAGTGAATCAGAAAAACTATACTACATTTCTAATTGGAGTTATTTGCTACTATTATTATTACACCTACATATTGGGATAGGATCTTGGCGATGGGAATACTCCTTTAAGTAATTTAATGGCCAAAAATCATATAAACTAGAATGTTACTTGCAAGTACATTTTTCAAGAAGTAACATTTATTTATTTATTTTACTCTCTTATATAGCGCCATTAATTCCACAGCGCTTTACAGACATTATTGGCACTGTCCCCATTAGGGCTCACAATCTAGATTCCCTATCAGTATGTCTTTGGAGTGTGGGAGGAAACCCACGCAAACCCGGGGAGAACATACAAACTCCTTGCAGATGTTGTCCTTGGTGGGATTTGAACTCAGGACCCCAGCGCTGCAAGGCTACAGTGCTAAACACTGAGCCACCATGCCGCCCTAACATATACAGAAGTTCTGTGTATATAATTATATAGCACTAATTGAAATGGCCAAAAATAATATATTTTTCCTTTTATTCAGGGTTCAGAAGAGGATACAGTTGTATACGTTCTTGGCAATACTGGCTGGCAAAATTGGAAACATGTATACACTGCTGTAACAAGAGGCCGCAAGCGCGTCTATATAATAGCAAGGAAAACTCAGCTCGACAAAGCAATTACCATTAAGGCCCGTGATAGAAAGACCAGTTTGAAGCAGCGTCTGAAAGAGAAATTACCTCAGTTTAAAACTTTTGGACATCCAGCAGCCATGTCTTCTGTACATCCAGAGAGCAGTCAGGCAACAGAAGAGCAGGAAGCCGAAGTCCTACTGACCCCACATCCACTACCCTACACCCAGCTGAAATCGCCACCGCGCTTTTCTTGTCCCCCTGTACCTACAACCCCTATAGCAGTCTCCTGTACTTTAGGTGAGGGTGAAAGGCTGGAACATGCTGGCCACATAATGCGTACACCACCTGACCGCATTCCAGACTGTGAACTGGAGGAGTCTCCACCACAGAAGAGGACCGCCGGCCCTGTGGATGAGACTGAGACCCCAAGAAAGATTAGAGCAAAAAATAACAGAACGGTAATTTGCTCATGGTTTTGTCTTTATGTATGTTGATTGAAATGAGATGTACTGTATATCAGTGGTTGACCTAAGAATCTCAGACATGGAGTATGTAGAGTAGTGCATGTCAGAGAGCTTGGATTCTCCTTAGTTTACAATGTCTCAATATCTCAACTTGCAAATAACTAAGGACAAGAGACGTCTTTATTTCTGAATGATTGAAATTCCTAATACCTGAGATTTGTAACTGCAGAAATAACCCAATTATGTGATAGAAATTTGGGGTCATGTGGAGGGGTTTGTAGAAGTGCTTTTTTAGAATCCTGTTTTTTATGAAACATTGATCTGCTGATCTCTGGTTCAGACATTGAGATGTTATAACAAAGTTAGTCAGTTGAATGGTGAAGCATTAAATCTAGAACTGGCACAGATGAATTAATTTATTAATTAGGAACATGCTTGTTTTATCTGCAGAACTGGACAGAAGAATCTCCTAACAGTCAAAGATTTCAGCAATTGAGTCTCCAGAGTCCCTGTCACAAGAAGTTATTCAACCCCTAAATGTAAACACTATCCAAGCACTCCCGGCTCGTAGCCAGTGGTGGAAAACTCGGCAAGTAGAATAGTCTTCTGACGCTTTTCCCACTCTTAGAAGAAATCTTCTACAGTCCATAACTACTTTGTGTTTGCTCTTGTATTTTTGTACTGATGTTTGTTTTAATAGACTTTTATAGAAAATGACAAATCCGCTCTCAATAATGTAAAAATATCCTGGAATGAAGCAGTGTAATGTCCGTTGTTGTTGTTCCTTGGACAACAATTCATTCAACAATTGATTTTGTAGCCTTAATATGTCAAGATATGTAAGCATAGACAGGAATATTTCCAATGTAATGTCTGCTATTTCACAAAATCAAAGCACAAATCTCTGTAAACTGGCAACAGTTGGCTGAGTGCATCCATTTTTCTGTATCATGTGTGCCTTTGCCTATGTATAATACTTGGCACTGACTACATCCATTGCCATCTTCTGACAGATGGTGTTTTCAAGCTTGCTGGCAGCAAGCATCAAGCCTAGGACTTGCAAGGGCCAATATTGTAATTTATGTCTGCTATATGCAGAGTTCGGTGTTTACAATGTCTGCATTACACATACATACTCCTAAGTCCACCAATCTGACATAACAATAATTGGCTTCAGATATTAAAGCGGTATTCCCATCTTAAAAAGTAGAGACATGTCATCACTCGATTGGTGGGGTCCAATGTTTGGATCTCCTCTGCTGATCTCAGCCCGAGTCACTTCTGATGAGATGGAGACTATTCTTGTGAATAATGCCTGCACTGTATAGTAAGATGGTGTGGATTGGTTTTTATATCATTGTTTATTCAATTTTTACAGTATGATTGTTCCATACAAACTTTCAACAGGTTGAGTTCCCAAAACCATACATAAGACAATAAATTTCATGCTATTAAAGTATTAAATTTGTACAAAAATACTTTACAGTTTAATACTTGTTTGTTACAAATAAAAATACATATTTAATTGAGTTATGATAAATGATTTTCGTTTCTTCCATTTTACTATATTAGCACTTCATATTTTGACTGGCAGTGTTTTAAAACCGTATGTTTGCACAGGATAGAGTAAGACATCCGTATATCCGTACTGAAAAGACTGTAGTGCGAAGATTCAATCACACGAGACTGAGGCTTCCTGGATCCTCTCCTGCTCAGCAGATGCCATTGCTAAGTATCGCAAACCGAGCTGCTGGTGAGTATCCAATCAAAATAGGAACCGCGTTATTGCTTCCAGGGATAGACAACTGGCACAGCTCTTTAACACATGTACAATTCTAAAACAACAGTGAGGATGGCAGGGGAAACCTTATTTATACTATACAAACACCAGAGCTGGGGTTAATGGTCTTCATTTTAGATGACTTGGACACCAATCAAAAAGGTCAAAGAGTGAAAATATGTAACATGACCACAGGCGCCAAGAAATTCTCAAAAATAATTATGTCTGAATATTTAATTTTGATTTTAAGTAGCAGCCCAAAAAAGTAATGAAGATCTTACTGCAAGAATTGGGTAGAGGGTTAACTAAAGCATACACAGTACAGGGGGCACTTGTACCAGCGGTCTGTGTAAAGAAGGAGAATCGGACACACCACTGTCAGGTCAAACAAGGAAGAAATTGTCGAAAACTTGCTTAAAAAATCCCGCTTAAAATCTTAGCAGCTGTAAGTTATATGCACAGGCTCATTCAGTGTGAGGGTCTTATAATGGATGAGTTCCTCTCTAGTCCATAGACATTGCACATCACAAAAGCCCCATATTTGTTCAAGGTTAAGCTTGGAATGGCACAATTAGTTAGAAGAGTCTCATCATAGTAGTATGTATACGAATCAGGTACTCCGACATAGGCACGTGGAGTACCCTTCTTTTACCTAGTGTCTCCGATCCCCTGTGCTTAACAGTAAAGCCCCACTGTGAGCTCTGCGTCCTACACATCACAGATCAGTCGTATGACAGGGATTTAGCACCAGTTTATCTATTTTTTTGCTACCAATTCAGTGGACTAAAACTATTTTTTGCTATAATGTACTTGTTGAGTCTCTTATATCCATAGCTGCTAGCCGTCCACTAGTAGGCTGAGGGAAATGGTCAGTGTGATCAGTCCATTCTTCTGCAGGGAGACTTGAGCCATCTGGGACATCCTTCTTAGAAGCAATGGGATTCCGACTTATCACCAAATCTAGTTTGTTACCAGATTCTGCTATTAAGGGAACAACCAAGCAGCAGTCAAAGTCTCTGGTGCGGATGTGATTTACCTGAGATGAAAGGAAAAAGGATATACTGTTATATTACATCCAACAAATGAGAAGACCTCCGCCTAAGCTTCCCCAGAGCAGTTTTTGCAGACATCAAGAGCAGGGAAAACTACAGAAATGTGCTCCAGCACCATTCTATTTCAAATTCCGATCAAAAATCCACAGCAAGTATATGATACATTGTTTGACTTGTTTTGGACACAATGTCCCTAGTTGTAACATAGCTTGGTATATATATTGTTCTACTTGGAACATAGTGAAATATGGAGCAATTGAAGATTATCTACACTCAAAGGCATTATGGAATAATAGTACAGCTAGCACCACTGTGATGAAGTTCTTTGATGACCCCTATTCATATTTGTTTTTTGTTCTGTCATTTATTCCTATTCTCCTTGTGGGTAAGATGCTTGCACATATATAACGCAACAGTCATCTGAGTGCAGGAGAGCGTTAATATGAAAATATATATAATTTTGTATTGGAAAAATGCCATCTTTTGATAAATGGGGTTGGCTCACCATAACTTATCCCATCCACAGGAAAGGTGATAAGTATCTCACCAATAGGACTTCCACCAATCCTGAGAACAGGGCTCTAGAGCAGGGTTCCCCAACTCAAGGCTCACCAACAGATCATGTTTTCAGGATTTCCTTAGTATTGCTCAGGTGATAATTGCATCACCTGTGCAATACAAAGGAAATCCTGAAAACATGATCTGTTGGTGGGCCTTAAGGACTGGAGTCGGGGAACCCTGGTATTTGGTGAAACAATGGGGAATATGTGTTGTCTTTGCCAGACCCACAGTCAGTGATTAGAGTGGTGGTGAGCATATGTAACCATTGCTTCATTCAAATGGGAATTGTGAGCACCCTGTTCTCTAAATCATCACGGTCCCAGGGATCAGTCACACAGTATAGATATGTGGTGGGCCATCCTCTTTAAATAACTATGACTAAACTATTTGAAATTGGCTTCTGTTGAGATTTAAACAAGATTTTTATGCAACACCACCTGAAGAAGGAGCCTGTCCTGCTCAGAAACGTGCTGTGAATGTACATTTCAATAACCAACTTTGTTCCCCATCGACAGAGCAAGAGTGCTGTATACAACAACCGGTATTGTCTAACATGTATCGTCTACATGGAAATACATAGCTCAACCCACTAGAGTCTGACAGTAGCATCAAGGAAGCCGACCACAACGAAAACTACTGCATGACTATACAGGCTGCTATGCAGTCCACATTATGTGCTGATGTGCAAAGGCTTACATAAACTCATTTGAAGCTAAAAAATACCTGCAGTAGTCGATCAAATGGCTTAAGTCCCCCTATATCTCCAGGTCCTTTAGGTCGAATGTTCTTCACATACACTCCTTTTTCCAGCAGACCATCAGCTACACTAAACCCAAAGTCATCTCTATCCGAGTCCTTAAATAAAGAGAACTGGGGAAGAGATGGAAAAAGTCAGTTTGATCACATGAAACCAATCAAAGCTATTGTAACGCTGTTGTGAGGCAAGTATCGAATTCCAGTAATTACTTGCTCATTAGTAGATCAAGCATCCCAAAGAGGCTATGTCTAGGGCTAATTCATTGCTGTACTAGACAGTGCCATACATGCTACAGTGATTTATTCTGAGCTCAACTCCCTAGATCAGATTGATAGAGACTGGATCCCTCCTGATCACACATTACTCCCTAGATAGGCCATAGATACAGATTCTTTTAGACAAGTTAAAAAGAAGTTAATAGTATGGAACAAGTTCCTTTTACTTAGACTATATTCACACATTGCACCACCTTCCAGCTATCTTAATAATGGAAAATCAGTTTTCAGTGAAAATATATTTTACCCAAGAATTGAGAATCAAAGCTCCGTCCAAGAGGAGAACGATATCTCTAATGCAATATATTATCACGTTTCTTATTTTCATGTGTACTATTGATCTCTGAAATAAACAGTAGCCATCGTTTTATTCGAAGAGATAATTACAATGACGAGCAGCCTGTCCTGTTTCGGCAGGAGCACAGAACACACTGGGACATGTTCCTGACCTTGTGTAACTCCACAGGAGTTGGCGACATAATTTCTTTCATCTCTTGCTTCATTTTTCTCATTGACACAGATTTTCTCCCCACATCAGATGGTAACGTGTTGCTGCGGGTATTCTGGCTGTAATGTGATCTGACAGAGCTCTTTTCTTGAAAACTTGCTTGCCGACTCAACTGGCCCCGAGGCTGAGAGTTTTCGTGATTCAGACTCAGTGTGCTACCGGACATGATGGTTGCCTTTAGCATAAACAGAAACAAGAGTTCTCATAACTGTCTGTCTTCTCCTCTCTGGTCATAGTTCCAGGGGTGGCGGTATGGAAACTAGAGCTGAGGACATGTGTTGATAATATTAATCTTTATTTTTATTTATATGTGGGAGGAAACCGGAGAACCCGGAGGAAACCCACACAAACACGGGGAGAACATACAAACTCCTTGCAGATGTTGTCCTTGGTGGGATTCGAACCCAGGACCCCAGTGCTGCAAGGCTGCAGCGCTAACCACTGAGCCACCGGGCTGCCCATGTGTTGATATTGACCGGTCAAAAGAATGTAGTAAAGGGTGTCTACTTTACAGTTTAGAGAAGATTACCCTGGGCAATACATAGAATAAAGATCTTTGCAGCATAGGTTGTGTGTGTAAGGACTTCATGTATTTCTTACTCATGTTGCCTGTGTAATAAAGGGCTAAGTAGAGCAAGTCCTATGTATATTGTAGCTTCTGCATCATTAGGAGTCAATGATTACACTGAGGGGTCCTGTCTTCAGTATCATGTACATCGCACTGAGAACCTTAGCCTGCCAATACATCTAGAACTAAATCCTACGTCTTTCAGAAGGAGCAGTAAAGCATGCGTCTATGGAAATCCATTATTTACTAGATCCAGCAGCTTCAGATGGACAAATGTCCTTTCCATAACTCCTGGGACATGTATAAATGGGGTCGTGTGAAAATTTCTATAGTCATGGTCCATAGTCTACAGTTTTCTTTTCATACAGTAGCAAGATTCATTAAAAATGTGGGACCATGAATAATGGTTAATTCTGTATTTCACACTAAATACATGTGAGCTGTGTCTATTTAAAGCACTGATTAATTTCTAATCCCTCTAAACTTTATTCCACTTTATACATGTCCCTTTGAAAAAAAGATGCAGTAGAGTTAAGAAGATCCCAGAATCAGTCTGGAGGCAGGAGCAAAGGACACAACTTTCTTACATGCCATCAGCCAGCACACACAGCAGCCTCTTGGAAACGGGCACATATTGGTGATGCAATGTGTAAAAAAACAAACAAAAAAAACAACATATATACACTCCTGAGCAATGGCTTCATCATTATAGGCTTTTTATTATAGGACTGTTCAAATAGTATACTACATAATTGGTGCTTAGTTTGAGTGGAGAAGTAAAATTACGCACAAGATAAAATTAGGCTTCAAGTATTAGGGTGTGTGCACACGTGCATTCTGCTGCGGATCTGCAGCAGTTTCTGCTGCGTTGTACAGTACCATATAAGTCTATGTAAAATGAAAACCACAGTGCACACGTTGCGGATTTTTCAGCGCGGATTTGCTGCGGTTTCAAAACTGCAGTATGTCAATTCTTTGTGTGGATTCTGCAGCGGTTTAGCACCTGCTCCATGACAGGTGTCAAACCGCAGGGGAAACCCGCAGGCTAAACCGCAGATTTAGACAAATCCACGTGGAAAATCCTGCAGCAGAATCCGCAACCTGTGCACACACCCTTAAACAGACAGTGAATTTAAAAGGATTACATTGGCTTGCAAAAGCACTCACCACCTTAGCTTTTACCTATTTCGTTACATTACAACCTGTGTTTAAAAGCTTTTGTAATCTGATTTGTGTGTGAAGTATCAGGACTAAATAGTCTAAGTTAGTGAAGTGAGAAAAATGTAGGCATAATTTAAATTTGTAGGATCAAATAACTAAAAATTAGCATGTGCATATATAGTCACTCCTTTTGCTATGAAGCCCCTAAAAATTTCTGGTGCAAGCAATTACCTTCATAAGTCACATGCTTAATGAAAGGAAGTCCACAAGTGATGAGCGAGCGTGCTTGAGTGCTAATAGAGTATCTTCGGTTTGCTCTAATAATATGTTAGAGTCACCGTGGCTGCATGTCTCGCGACTATTAACAGCTGCTAACCCTGAATGAGCTGCAGAGTTCCCAAGCAGACACTAGTGTGTCTGTCCATATGACATTAAGCAGCACACTCCATAGAGGTGGCCTTTATGAAAGAGTGGGCAAAAAAAGCCTTTACTTACACACAAAAATTGGAGGGCTCGTTTTGAGTTTGCCAAAAGACGTGGGAAACTCCACAGATATACAGAGGCAGATGCTGTGGTCAGATAAACTGAACTTTTTGCACACCAAGGTAAATGATGTATCTGGCGCCAAACCAACACAGTTCATTACTCCAAAAACACCATCCCCACAGTGAAACATGATGGCAACTTCATGCTGTAGGAATGTGTTTTGGCAACAGGAACAAGGACAATGGTGCAAAATACAGGGATATTCTTGAGCAAAACCTGTTTCAGTGTGTCACTGATTTGAGACTGGGATGAAGGTTCACCTTCCAACAAGACAATGACCCAAAGCATACTGCTAAAGCAACACTCGAGTGGTTTAAGGGGAAACGGTTAAATGTTTTGGAGTGGCTTAGTCAAAGCCCAGACCTTAATGCAATTGAGAATCTGTGGTCAGAGTTGAAGATTGCTGTTCATCAGAGGAAACCATCTAACTTGAAGGAGCTGGAGCAGTTTTGTCTTAAGGAATGGGCAAAAATCTCAGTGGCAAGATGTTGAAAGCTTAGAGACTTATCCAAAGAGATTTTCAGCTGTAATTGCATAAAAGGAGGCTGTACAAAGTATAGAGGAATGAATAGTTATGCACACTGAAGTGTTCAGTTATTTTGTCCTATTTGTAGTTGCTTCACAAGAAAAAGAAAACCAAATGTTCACTGTTGTAGGCATGTCTTTTACATGAAGAGATACTAACCCTAAAAAAACAAACAAACAGTGAGATTACAGGTTGTGAGGTAGCAAAACAAGAAGATTGCCAAGAAAGGTGAATAATTTCACAAGACATTATTTCCAACACTCAACCATCATTCCATGGTAGGCAAAAAGTTGCTGAGGGGTGGGGTCAGTGATGATACGGCAAATGAGGTCTCTGAAATACCCAGCTGGAATGGAGCGATGACTGTCCATTTGCACCTCCCCTCCAATCATTGTCTATGGGACTGCTGGCAATGCTGAATTTCTGTGGATAGGCGATTACTTGAAATTGTAGGGTGAATTCTCAAGCCACAGGTTTTTTTGCAGATGTTTCTGCAACTAAAAATTGGGACAGTTTTCAGATGAATGGGACAGTTGGGTTACTCCTGTCCTGTACAAGATATGCAACAAAACGTTTATAGAGTCAGTTAAATCGGCCATACGTATAATTATTCGACAACTACCTTAACCTCTTCACCCCCAAGGGTGGTTTGCACGTTCATGACTGGGCCAATTTTTACAATTCTGACCACTGTACCTTTATGAGGTCACAACTCTGGAACGCTTCCATGGATCCCGGTGATTCTGACATTGTTTTCTCGTGACATATTGTACTTCATGTTAGTGGTAAAATTTCATTCAAATAACTTGCGTTTATTTGTGAGAAAAACGGAAATTTGGCGAAAATTTTGAAAATTTCGCAATTTTCCAACTTTGAATTTTTATGCCCTTAAATCACAGAGATACGGCACACAAAAAACTTGATAACTAACATTTCCCACATGTTTACTATACATCAGCACAATTTTGGAACCAAAACTTTTTTTTGTTAGGAAGTTATAAGGGTTAAAAGTTGCCAAGCGATTTCTCATTTTTACAACACCATTTTATTTTTAGGACCACATCACATTTGAAGCCACTTTGAGGGGTCTATATGATAGAAAATACCCAAAAGTGACACCATTCTAAAAACTGCACCCCTTAAGGTGCTCAAAACCACATTCAAGAAGTTTATTAACCCTTTAGGTGCGTCACAGGAATTTTTTTGAATATTTAAAAAAAAATGAACATCTAACTTTTTTTCATAAAAAAAATAATTCAGGTTCAATTTTTTTATTTTACCAAGGGTAACAGGAGAAATTGGACTGCAAAAGTTATTGTGCAATTTGTCCTGAGTACGCAGATACCTGATATGTGGGGGGGAACGACTGTTTCGGCGCATGGCAGAGCTCAGAATGGAAGGAGCGCCGTTTGACTTTTTCAATGCAAAATTGGCTGGAATTCAGATTGGACGCCATGTCACGTTTGGAGAGTCCCTGATGTACCTAAACAGTGGAAACCCCCTACAAGTGACCCCATTTTGGAAACTAGACCCCCCAAGGAACCTATCTAGATATGTGGTGAGAACTTTGAACCCACAAGGGCTTTACAAAAGTTTATAACGTACAGCGGTACAATTAAAAAATATTTTTTCCACAAAAATGATCTTTTCACCCCAATTTTTATTTTCCCAAGGGTAACAGGACCCTAAAAGTTATTGTGCAATTTGTCCTGAGTACGCTGATACCCCACATGTGGGGGTAAACCACTATTTGGGCGCATGGCAGAGCTCGGAAGGGAAGCAGCGCCATTTGACGTTTTTGGCTGGAATTGAGATCGGACACCATGTCGCGTTTGGAAAACCCCTGATGTACCAAAACAGTGGAAACCCCCCACAAATGACACCATTTTGGAAACTAGACCCCCTAAGGAACTTATCTAGATGTGTGGTGAGAACTTTGAACCCCCATGGGCTTCACAGAAGTTTATAACATAAGGCCATACAATTAAAAAATCATATTTTTTCCACAAAAATGATCTTTTCACCCTCAATTCTTATTTTTCCAAGGGTAACAGGACCCTAAAAGTTATTGTGCAATTTGTCCTGAGTACGCTGATACCCCACATGTGGGGGTAAACCACTATTTGGGCGCATGGCAGAGCTCGGAAGGGAAGCAGCGCCATTTGACGTTTTTGGCTGGAATTGAGATCGGACACCATGTCGCGTTTGGAAAACCCCTGATGTACCAAAACAGTGGAAACCCCCCACAAATGACACCATTTTGGAAACTAGACCCCCTAAGGAACTTATCTAGATGTGTGGTGAGCACTTTGACCCCCCAGTGCTTCACAGAAGTTTATAACGCCCGGGCGTGAAAATAAAAAATTCATATTTTTTCCACAAACATGATCTTTTAGTCACCATTTTTTTATTTTCCCAAGGGTACCAGGAGAAATTGGACCCCAAAAGTGGTTGTCCAATTTGTCCTGAGTATGCTGATACCCCATATGTGGGAGAAAACTACTGTATGGGCACACGTCGGGGCTCGGAAGGGAAGTAGTGACGTTTTGGAATGCAGACTTTGATGGAATGGTCTGCGGGTGTCATGTGCGTTTGGAGAGCCCCTAATGTACCTAAACAGTGGAAACCCCCCACAAATGACACCATTTTGTAAACTAGACCCCCCACGGAACTTATCTAGATGTGTGGTGAGCACTTTGAACCCCCAAGTGCTTCACAGAAGTTTATAACACTCGGACGTGAAAATAAAAAAATCATTTTTTTCCACAAAAATGATATTTTTGCCCCCAATTTTTTATTTTCCTAAGGGTAACAGGAGAAATTGGACCCCAAAAATTGTTTTGCAATTTGTCCTGAGTAGGCTGATACCCTACATGTGGGGGTAAAACACTGTTTGGGCGCATGGCAGAGCTTGGAAGGGAAGGAGAACCATTTGACTTTTTCAACTCAGAATTGGCTGGAATTGAGATCAGACGCCATGTTGCATTTGGAGAGCCCCTGATGTGCCCAAACAGTGGAAACCCCCAATTCTAACTCCAACCTGAACCCCAACATGCTCCTAGCCCTAACCCTAGCCCTAACCCTACCCTAGCCCTAACCCTACCCCAACACACCCCTAGCCCTAACCCTAGCCCTAATGGAAAAATGGAAATAAATACATTTTTTTTTATTTTATTATTTTTCCCTAACTAAGGGGGTGATAACGGGGGGTTTGATTTACTATTTATGGCGGTTTTTATTTTTGGCAGCTGTCGCACGCTAAAAGACGCTTTTTATTGTAAAAATAGTTTTTGCATCACCATATTGAGAGCTATAATTTTTCCGTATTTTAACCCACCGGGTCATGTGAGGTCTTATTTTTTGCGGGACGAGTTGACGTTTTTATTGGTACCATTTTCGGGCACGTGAAATTTTTTGATCGCTTTTTATTCCGATTTTTGGGACGCAGAATGAAGAAAAACCAGCGTTTCATGAATTTCTTTTGGGGGGGTGCGTTTACACCGTTCCGCGTGCGGTAAAATTGATAAAGCGGTTTTATTCTTCGGGTCAGTACGGTTACAGCGATACCTCATTTAGGTCGTTTTTTATGTTTTTGTCGGTTTTATGCAATGAAAACTATTTTATATAAAAAATAATTATTTTTGCATCGCTTTATTCTGCGAGCTATAACTTTTATTTTTTCGCTGATGATGCTGTGTGGCGGCTCGTTTTTTGCGGGACAAGATGACGTTTTCAGCGGTACCATGGATATTTATATGCGTCTTTTTGATCGCGCGTTATTACACTTTTTGTTTGGCGGTATGATAATAAATCATTTTTTGCTTCGTTTTTTATTTTTATTTTTTAAGGGGTTCGCTAAAGGGGTTAACTAATGGGAGAGTTTTATAGGGCGGGTCGTTACGGACGCGGCGATACCTAATATGTGTACTTTTATTGTTTGTTTTTTTTTTATTATTTCCAAAAAATGGATTTATTGGGGGAATATTTTTTTTTTTTCTTCTAATTTATTTGGCTATTTTTTTTTTATTATTTTTACACTTTTATTTTTTTTTTTTACTTTATTAAATAGTCCCAGGTGGGACATCACTGTCCTGTGATCTGACACAGGCACTGCAGAAGGCTTCCTCATGCCTGCGCTTTGCAGGCACTGAGGAAGCCAGCTTCCTCAGGCCCCCGAAGGCCCCCGTCGCCATCTTGGATTCGGGGGCCTGGAGGAAAGGAGCCCCCCGCAGCAGCGCTGCACATTGCGCTGCCGTGGGGGGCTCAGGGAAGCACGGAGGGAGCCCCCTCCCTGCCGATGCTTCCCTTTAACTCCCGGTACACCGCGATCATGTTTGATCGCGGTGTGCAAGGGGCTAACGTGTCGGGGGCGGTCCGTGACCGCCCCTGACACATTGTGCCGGGTGTCAGCTGTGATAATCAGCTGACACCCGGCCGTGATCAGCGGCGCTCACCACAATGCCACAGCTGCATTCTAGCAGTAATGGACGGTCTTCTAAGCAAGGAGAGCAGCACATACAAGTTCTCCACTTTGGGGCGCTGAAGCGATGTTCTGAAGCTGCCCAGCAAAAGGACACACCCATGCCTCCAAAACTGCTTCATGTAACAGTACCAGTGTGCACAGTTTATGCTAGGAGCACAACAATGCCGCTAATCCTAACTGTCAGTCAGGTGCACACTGATGCGGTCCTACAGATCAATTGTGAGAGCAACCTTATAACTAAACGCTGGGGCAATGGGGTGCATTTATTGAACAGTTTATCTAACCTTGTGACACTTATAAGGTAGCATCCTGGGTGCCAGTATTTGTGCACATGCTTATATGGTCAACAGAAAATAAATGTTTTAAGGCACATAGGACAGTTTTTGATGCAAAAAATACCGTTGTGAATTGTACATCATAACCATATACTGTGGATGTAAAATGTCTAAAATGCCAAGAAGAAGAATTTCAGAACTTTTTCCACCATTAAAGTCACCCATGTTCTGTACAAATCTTTTGAGAAACAGACAAATCATTTTGAGGAGCAAAAATAAAATAAGGTGGTTGCATAAGAGTGAACGCCCTCTTGTAAATGGGGATGTGGTTGTGTTCAGAATTAGCAAATCACATTTAAACTCATGTTAAATAGTAATCAGTACACAGCTGCCATCATTTACAGTGATTCCTATTATCCCAATATAAAATTTAGCAACATTAAAGGAGCTGCAGGAATTTCTGGCAAGTATTGGTTGTGTACTGCAAACGAGAACAAGCTCCCATATTCTTCATTTGTCTGCATGTGAGAAAGGCTGGCAAGATGGAAGCGATTTCTTACAAAGAAAAACATCAAAGCCCCTGCTATGTTTGGCTAAAACCTACGTCAAGTCTGCAAAAAGCATGAGGGAATATGTTATGGTTTGATGACATCAAGGTTGAACTTTCTGGACTTAATTCCAAAAGGTATGTTTGGCACAAAGCCAACACTGTGCACCACCAAAAGAGAACCATAAATACGGTGAAGCATGGTAGAGGCAGCATTATGCTTTGGGCCTGTTTTTTTTGGCATCTGGGACTTTAGTCAAGGTGGAAGAAATTTTGATCAGTTCCAAATATCAGATAATTTTGCAATGAAACCTTCAGGACACTGCTAAAGAGGAATCTCACCTTTCAGCACAACAATGTGTCTAAGCCTATCTCAACAAAGAATGGCCCACCTGAAGAAGATCGAAGTTCTGGTATGGACCAGTCAGAGCCCAGACCTGAATCCAACTGAAAATCTGTGGGTGACCTGAAGGGGGCTGTACACAGGAGAGGCCCTCGTAATCTTAAGGATTTTGAGCACTACAGCAAGGAAAAGTGGGAAATGGTTACCAATTCTAAATGTGTCATGCTGATCGACTCCAACCCAAAAAGACAATGTTGTCATAAATGTAACCCTTTTGCAAAATGCGCCATACTATTAATATGCATGTCGTGTCTCCCCCTTTGATGTGGACTCCGGCGGTGAGCCCACATCTTTCCCGACACATGTTAGCTGTTTTGAACAGCTCACATGTGCTGGAACAGCCACGGGTGAAATTACGATCCACCCGCGGCTATTAATCCATTGAATGCTGCTGTCAAACTATGACAGTGGCATTTAATGTGTGCTTCCAGCCATCGGGCCGGAAATCTGCCCATCGGTGATCCCGTCACGTGATCGCGGTCACCAATGGGTTGGCATGACAACCAGAGGTCTCCTGCAGACCTCTATGGTTGTCAATGCTGGATTGCTATGAGCGCCGCCCGGTGGTCGTGGCAAGTGAGGTATTCTGCTACATACAGGTGATCTGATCATCGCCTGTATGTAGCAGAGCCGATCGGGTTATGGCAGCTGCTAGTCTCCCATGGAGACTATTGAATCGTGCCAAAAGTGGGGAAAAAAATGTTTTTAAAAAATATTTTAAAAAATTAAAAAATATAAAAGTTTAAATCACCCCCCTTTGCCCCATTAAAAATAAAACAATAAAAAAGTCAAACATACACATATTTGGTATTGCCGCGTTCAGAATCGCCCAATCAATAAAAAAAAAAAAGGATTAACCTGATCGCTAAACGGCGCAGCGAGAAAATAGTCAAGACACCACAATTATTTTTTTTTGTTCGCCGCGACATTGCATTAAAATACAATAACGGGCGAGCAAAAGATCGTATCTGCACCAAAATGGTATCAATAAAAATGTCAGCTCGGCACACAAAAAAATAATCCCTTTCCCAACATGAGATCACGAAAAATTGAGATGCTACTGGTCTCAGAAAATGGCACAATTTGTTTTTTCTTTAACAAATTTTGTATTTTTTTTCACCACTTAAGTAAAAAAAAAACCTAGACATGTTTGGTGTCTATGAACTTGCAATGACCTGGAGAATCATATTAGCAGGTCAGTTTTAGCATTTGGTGAACATGGTAAAAAAAAAAATTCCAAAACAACCTTGAGGAATTGCACTTTTTTTTTTTTTTGCAATTTCACCGCACCTGGAATTTTTTTCCCATTTTTGAGTACACTATATGGTAAAACCAATGGTGTCGTTCAAAAGTACAACTTGTCCTGCAAAAATAAAGCCCTAACATGACCATATTGACGGAAAAAAAAAAATTATGGGTCTGGGAAGAGGGGGAGCGAAAAACAGAAACGTAAAAATGAAAATGGGCTGCGGCGCGAAGGGGATTAACCCCTTCCTGCCATCCGACGTACTATCCCATCCATGGGACCTGGGCCCCTATGCCCATGGACGGGATAGTACGTCTCAGCGATCAGCGGCGCCCACGTGGTGAGCGCCGCTGATCGCGGCCGGGTGTCAGCTGATTATCACAGCTGACACCCGGCACAATGTGTCAGGGGCGGTCACGGACCGCCCCCGACACGTTAACCCCTTGCACACCGCGATCAAACATGATCGCGGTGTACCGGGAGTTAAAGGGAAGCATCGACAGGGAGGGGGCTCCCTCCGTGCTTCCCTGAGCCCCCCCCACGGCAGCGCAATGTGCAGCGCTGCTGCGGGGGGCTCTTTCCCTACAGGCCCCCGGATCCAAGATGGCGACGGGGGCCTGCAGGAAGCTGGCTTCCTCAGTGCCTGCAAAGCGCAGGCATGAGGAAGCCTTCGGCACTGCCTGTGACAGATCACTGATCTGTCACAGTGATCTGTGATGTGACAGATCAGCGATCTGTCACAGGACAGTGATGTCTCACCTGGGACTATGTAATAAAGTAAAAAAAAAATTAAAAAAAAGTGTAAAAATAATTTAAAAAAAATCGCCAAATAAATTAGTAAAAAAAAAAAATATTCCCCAATAAATTCATTTTTTGAAAATAAAAAAAAAAACAATAAAAGTACACATATTAGGTATCGCCGCGTCCGTAACGACCCTCCCTATAAAACTTTCCCATTAGTTAACCCCTTTAGCGAACCCCTTAAAAAATAAAAATAAAAAACGAAGCAAAAAATGATTTATTATCATACCGCCAAACAAAAAGTGTAATAACGTGCGATCAAAAAGACGCATATAAATATCCATGTTACCGCTGAAAACGTCATCTTGTTCCGCAAAAAACGAGCCGCCACACAGCATCATCAGCGAAAAAATAAAAAAGTTATAGCTCGCAGAATAAAGCGATGCAAAAATAATTATTTTTTATATAAAATAGTTTTCATTGCATAAAACCGACAAAACATAAAAAAACGACCTAAATGAGGTATCGCTGTAACCGTACTGACCCGAAGAATAAAACCGCTTTATCAATTTTACCGCATGTGGAACGGTGTAAATACACTCCCCCAAAAGAAATTCATGAAACGCTGGTTTTTGTTCATTCTGCGTCCCAAAAATCGGAATAAAAAGCGATCAAAAAATGTCACGTGCCCGAAAATGGTAACGATAAAAACGTCAACTCGTCCAGCAAAAAATAAGACCTCACATGACTCGGTGGGTCAAAATACAGAAAAATTATAGCTCTCAATATGTGGTGATGCAAAAACTATTTTTACAATAAAAAGCGTCTTTTAGCGTGCGACAGCTACCAAACATAAAAACCGCCATAAATAGTAAATCAAACCCCCCGTTATCACCCCCTTAGTTAGGGAAAAATACTAAAATAAAAAAAAATGTATTTATTTCCATTAGGGCTAGGGTTAGGGGTGAGATTAGGGTTAGGGGTGTGTTGGGGTTCGGGTTGGAGTTAGAATTGGGGGTTTCCACTGTTTGGGCACATCAGGGGCTCTCCAAATGCAACATTGCGTCTGATCTCAATTCCAGCCAATTCTGAGTTGAAAAAGTCATATGGTGCTCCTTCCCTTCCAAGCTCTGCCATGCGTCCAAACAGTGTTTTACCCCTACATGTAGGGTATCAGCCTACTCAGGACAAATTGTAAAACAATTTTTGGGGTCCAATTTTTCCTGTTACCCTTAGGAAAATAAAAAATTGGGGGCAAAAATATCATTTTTGTGGAAAAAAATGATTTTATTTTCACGTCCGAGCGTTATAAACTTCTGTGAAGCACTTGGGGGTTCAAAGTGCTCACCACACATCTAGATAAGTTCCGTGGGGGGGTCTAGTGTCCAAAATGGGGTCACTTGTGGGGAGTTTCAATAGTTTAGGTACATCAGGGGCTCTCCAAACGCACATGACACCCACAGACCATTCCATCAAAGTCTGCATTCCAAAACGTCACTGCTTCCCTTCCGAGCCCCGACGTGTGTCCATACAGTAGTTTTCTCCCACATATGGGGTGTCAGAGTACTCATGACAAATTGGACAACAACTTTTGGGGTCCAATTTCTACTGTTACCCTTGGGAAAATAAAAAAAATGGTGACTAAAAGATCATGTTTGTGGAAAAAATACGAATTTTTTATTTTCACGCCCGGGCGTTATAAACTTCTGTGAAGCACTGGGGGGTTCAAAGTGCTCACCACACATCTAGATAAGTTCCTTGGGGGGTCTAGTTTACAAAATGGTGTCATTTGTGGGGGGTTTCCACTGTTTAGGTACATCAGGGGTTTTCCAATCGCAACATGGTGTCCGATCTCAATTCCAGCCAAAAACGTCAAATGGCGCTGCTTCCCTTCCGAGCTCTGCCATGCGCCCAAATAGTGGTTTACCCCCACATGTGGGGTATCAGCGTACTCAGGACAAATTGCACAATAACTTTTAGGGTGCTGTTACCCTTGGAAAAATAAGAATTGAGGGTGAAAAGATCATTTTTGTGGAAAAAATATGATTTTTTAATTGTACGGCTTTATGTTATAAACTTCTGTGAAGCCCTTGGGGGTTCAAAGTTCTCACCACACATCTAGATAAGTTCCTTAGGGGGTCTAGTTTCCAAAATGGTGTCATTTGTGGGGGGTTTCCACTGTTTAGGTAAATCAGGGGTTTTCCAATCGCGACATGGTGTCCGATCTCAATTCCCGCCAAAAACGTCAAATGGCGCTGCTTTCCTTCCGAGCTCTGCCATGCGCCCAAATAGTGGTTTACCCCACATGTGGGGTATCAGCGTACTCAGGACAAATTGCACAATAACTTTTAGGGTCCTGTTACCCTTGGGAAAATAAAAATTGGGGTGAAAAGATCATTTTTGTGGAAAAAATATGATTTTTTAATTGTACCGCTGTACGTTATAAACTTCTGTAAATCCCTTGTGGGTTCAAAGTTCTCACCACATATCTAGATAAGTTCCTTGGGGGGGTCTAGTTTCCAAAATGGGGTCACTTGTAGGGGGTTTCCACTGTTTAGGTACATCAGGGACTCTCCAAACGTGACATGGCGTCCGATCTGAATTCCAGCCAATTTTGCATTGAAAAAGTCAAACGGCGCTCCTTCCATTCTGAGCTCTGCCATGCGCCGAAACAGTCGTTCCCCCCCACAAATCAGGTATCAGCGTACTCAGGACAAATTGCACAATAACTTTTGCAGTCCAATTTCTCCTGTTACCCTTGGTAAAATAAAAAAAAATGAACCTGAAGTATTTTTTTTGTGAAAAAAAGTTAGATGTTCATTTCTTTTTAAATATTCAAAAAAATTCCTGTGACGCACCTAATGGGTTAATAAACTTCTTGAATGTGGTTTTGAGCACCTTAAGGGGTGCAGTTTTTAGAATGGTGTCACTTTTGGGTATTTTCTATCATATAGACCCCTCAAAGTGGCTTCAAATGTGATGTGGTCCTAAAAATAAAATGGTGTTGTAAAAATGAGAAATCGCTGGTCAAATTTTAACCCTTATAACTTCCTAACAAAAAAAAATTTTGGTTCCAAAATTGTGCTGATGTAAAGTAAACATGTGGGAAATGTTAGTTATCAAGTTTTTTGTGTGCTGTATCTCTGTGATTTAAGGGCATAAAAATTCAAAGTTGGAAAATTGCGAAATTTTCAAAATTTTTGCCAAATTTCCATTTTTTTCACAAATAAACGCAAGTTATTTGAATGAAATTTTACCACTAACATGAAGTACAATATGTCACGAGAAAACAATGTCAGAATCACCGGGATCCATGGAAGCGTTCCAGAGTTATGACCTCATAAAGGTACAGTGGTCAGAATTGTAAAAATTGGCCCGGTCATGAACGTGCAAAAAACCCTTGGGGGTGAAGGGGTTAAAGGATGCGTCAACAAATTATCATTTAAAGGTGAGCATTTTTTTTTAAACCACATTATTTTAGTTATTTTTATTTTTTCCACCTGAAAAGATTTCAGTTTATTTTTCCAAGTGGATTGTACAGATTATGGGTGACATTAAAGGTGGTAAATATTCTAAAATGATTCTTCTAGATATGATCTTTTTACCTGGCATTTTAACATGTGTGGACTTTTTATCACCAAGGTATCCTGGAGTTAAAGCTGGATCTGGGTAATCCAATAGATGTCCTCTTTAAAGGGGGCTTCACACATAGCGATATCGCTAGCAATATCGCTAAAGCGTCACAGATTTTGTGAGGCAGCAGCAATATTGCTAGCGATATTGCTACATATGACACTTACCTCCGACGGGCTCCCTCGCTGGCTATCGCTGATCGCGTGAGAACGTCCTGGGCCGTTTCTCGTCGGCAGCTTCCTGCTGGCGCCGACGAGCGACGCGTGGATGCGGGCGGAGGACGACATCATCGCCGCATCTGACAGGTAAGTAACGACCGCTGCTTCGTCGCTGCTGAGATCTGTCTGTGTGGAAGCTCACTAGCGACCATTTAGCGATGCACCAGCGATCCTGACTGGGTCATATTGTGGTCGGGATCGCTGTTGCATCGCTAAATGTAACGGGGTCCTAATTTGCCACCACTTCACCACTAGATTAGATTATTTAGGGAATAAAACTTGCCCCATATTTATAGTATTTTTGTCCCATATTTATAAATGTGATTGACTACATTTACTAACTACACACAGTCAATATAGATGCACGTCAGTTTGGTTTCTTAAATGAGGGTATGCCGTGACAAGCTATGTATCTACATGCTGAAATTCACTTGCACACTCTGCACTCCAGCCATGACAAGCAAAAGGCTCGATCAACACACAGTAAGCAACACGCAGGAAATGTATACCAAAAGAATCATGTTCCTAGAACATTTGTGACTGTCTGCTTTCTCCTGTGAAAATAATAAAAGGATGTTATCTCAATTATTCAACCGTTCTCTTGATTTTATTCACTAGGGTTCTTGTTTTACCTCCAGCTCTCGGAGAATTCCTGACTGTCCGCAGGTTTCTAAGTCTTCCAGTGCTTGAGACCAGAAGTTCTCTTCTTGATCGACTTCTGGATTGCCAATAAATCTAGAAAAATAATATTTTTTTATAGAATATGCAAAATGCCATATACGAACGTATGTTAGGAATTTGCTAAAAAAAAGTTTGCATTGTTGAGGTCTTACTGCATTGTGAGCACAATTAGGTAATTTGTAATTTTTTAGGTGAATTTTATTACAGTGCTAATCCAAAGAGTTAATAAACCTAAATAAGTTAAAAAATGAGGTTTTGTCTTTCTTAGGAGAATATCTCAGTGTGCACAATGATTGGGAAGCCATAAGTGTGCAGTTATTTGGCAACTAAATAAAAGTTGCAAATGTTCCTATCTCAATTGTTCTTTTTTCATTTGTTAAAATGAGAATAATAACCAAACAACTCAAAATTTATAAAATACATTTCTCACCTTTAAAAAAAATGTCAGTGACAAATATAGACACCCTTCTTTTCAATATCAGCCATAAGTATAATATTCAGGATTGAGAGTCCTCAGTAGTTGATACCTTTTAATGGCTAACTGAAAAGATGGTAACACATTGCAAGCTTTCGAGACTACTCAGGTCTCTTCATCAGGCTAGACTAGTACAAAATCTGAAGTCACATATTTATGCACAATACAGCCTAGAAAAAATGCAATAGATAAGACAAGTGACGTGAAGCAGAACTATCAATATGGGAGAGGGAGAAACATAAATATAAACATTGGACCAGTTCATAGATAAGGAGTCCGGATGTTTTATGGTCCATAAAACATCCGGACTCCTTATCTATAAACTGGTCCAATGTTTATATTTATGTTTCTCCCTCTCCCATATTGATAGTTCTGCTTCACGTCACTTGTCTTATCTATTGCATTTTTTCTAGGCTGTATTGTGCATAAATATGTGACTTCAGATTTTGTATTAGTCTAGCCTGATGAAGAGACCTGAGTAGTCTCGAAAGCTTGCAATGTGTTACCATCTTTTCAGTTAGCCATTAAAAGGTATCAACTACTGAGGACTCTCAATCCTGAATATTTTTCTATCCACTGGCTAACACGGTACAAAGATATACATCTTTCCTGAGCCATAAGTATGTCATCCATGGAGTCTGTCCATTCTTAATCTGTTGATCAACTTTTTGGGCAGCATCAACAATAGCCTCTCAGATACTTCAGAGAAGTGTACTGCTTTCCTTCACCATAAATTTTTCTTTAAGGGCCTACAAGTTGTCAATAGTGTTTAGGTCAGGTGAAGAAGTGAGCCATGTCATTTGTTCCTTCACCTGCACTGGATAGCCAAGCTGTGGAGACTTCAATATATGTGATGAAGCATTGATCTACGTTGTTTTCTTAAAAGATTCAGACTTTTTCTTGTACCACTGCTTGAAGAAAGTGTCTTATAAAAACTGGCAGTAGGTTCGGGAGCTGATTTTGTGTCCAACTAGTTCCTCTTTAATAATACTGGCCCATAGCAGTACCCCAACCACAGCTTGCTTGTGTCTGACCCAATGTAGAGGTAAGTACCCATTACTGATTCAGCCAGGGGCCTATTCATCTGGTCCATCAAGAGTCACTCTCATCAATCCTTAAAACCTTGGAAAAACCTGTCTTAAGATATTTCTTGAAACATACTAGATGTTTCAATTTATGTGTCTTATTCAGCAATGGTCAGTTTCAGCCTCCCTTACCTTGGCTGAAATGGCTCAGAGGCATGGCCTTGGTAAGAAAGGAAATTTGGCACTTATCCAACTGGTGGATTTTTTGAAATGTGTGGCATCAGTCAGTACTCTTAATGGTGGGCTTCCTGACATACAAGGAAAAACCAGGTAGCAGTTGAGATAATAATGGCAGAAGAGCAATGTCACATTTGACATCCTCTACTCCATGTTTAAAGTACACCGACACCAGGAGCACGGCTGTATCACTGCCTGTGATAGGTTCACACACGCGTACAAAAAATCACCCTAGTTTCATCCAGAAAAAAACCCCAAAGTTTTCATTTCAATTATCATCTGCATGTCGTCTGTTTTTATATCTCAACAGTTATATAAATTTACAAGAATAAATACAATTTCCTATGTTAAGAATTGCAATGTGTTCATAAAAATCTTGTGCTTTAGGGATCTGATTTTTTTCGTTGACTTGAATGGGTAAGTTACATCCAACATACAGATAGAAAGATAGTGCACATTTTTTCAGATACAAACCGCCTGTGAAAAATTGCATATCTGACCAACACAATGAAATAATCATGTTTTTTCATGAACAGCACTCGGACTGATCATAAAGGGTTGGCCTGAGAATGGATTACAGAATCCATTTTGAGAAACAAGATGGACCGCCAGATAACCGAGTTATTAGGCTGCATGCTGCCCACAGAACAGGTGTCATTTTTATGAACTAGTCAATAATTTCTTGCTTTCTGGAGGCAGAAAGAAAGAGACGACACACTTAGATAGGATATGTTCAAAGTGAACAAGATTTCTGAAATCTCATGCACATCTCAGCGTTTTGGCAGCATTTTTCACCTATTGTAATGAAAGGGAAAAAGCAATTAAAAAAAAGCACGCAAAAACGCATTTTTTAATGCTTAGAATTGAGAGTCCTCAGTGGTTGATACCTTTTAATGGCTAACTGAAAAGATGGTAACACATTGCAAGCTTTCGAGACTACTCAGGTCTCTTCATCAGACATGGACTAATAAAAAATCAGAAGAGTCACATATTTATACACAACACAGCACAGAAAGAAATAATGCAATAGATAAGACAAGTGACGTGAAGCAGAACTATTATTATGAGGGATAAACTGTGTTGGCCATAAATATTGGAACTGTTCATAGATAAGGAGTTTGAGAGTTTTATTGACCTCTGACTGGGGTCTGGTTCATGAGCAAATTCCTTAGTTGATGTAGAAAGACATAAATCCATGAGGCACATTCATTCCTGCACCGAGTATATCAAAGGTCATCATAAGTTTATACTCTCAGACTCTCCTGTCTCTCTGAGATTTGAAGTTACCTTTTAATACAAGTAATTTCATGTCCATGGTACGGTGATTAGGGATACAAAAATGTTTGGCAATGCTGCGCTTTTCCTGCCAAGAGACATGTTTTTGATGCATAAATGTAACAAATACTAAGAAATACCAAATGTGGGCACATAGTCTCAGACACTGTTGGTTAGATTTACAGCTTTTGCTATATAATGTCTTCCATGCTGCTGCTGCTCATCCTGGACTTCCTCTTCATGTTCAGTCTGTCTGAAGGCAGGGACATTGATGCTGATTGGGCGATGGTGCCACTTGCCACAACACCGAACCACAGCCTCAGGGAGAGCAAATGCGGACGTCATGGGAACGGCGCCAGTCCGGGAGGTAAGTATTGGCTATATTATTTTATCAAAGCAGAACATTTAGTTAAGAAGGGGTTGTCCTAATAGTGGACAACCATTTAAAGAAGCAATCCCATCACAATCCTCTTAATAAATTGCAGTCATCATATTACATATCACTGTGTAATTACAATGACTCATTTTGCCTTTCTACCCATTTAATTAGTCTCTTTTCTCTGCTCTATGTAGAAGCAGGAATTCTCTTTTCCCTGCAGAAATCATTCCCCTCTTCAATTCCTTACCCAGGTCCCTCTTCACCCTGTCAGGGACTTTTGCAGTATCTTAAGACTCAGAGAAAATGTATCTCCTATTTCTATATAGAGCTTAGAAGGATTCAGCTGGTCAGTTTTTAATCATGTGACCTAATGGAAAAGAGAAGAATTATCTGGGCAGAAGGGCAAATGAGCAATTGTAAATACACTGTGCTATATAATATGATTAATGCAAAATTTAAGAGGATAAAAATATTGATAGGAGGAGGAATGCTTCTTTAAAGGGAATCTGTCACCCCCCGGGACGTATATGACCTATTAATATGGGCATACAGATAATAGAGATGTTACACTAGTCCTACCTGTATGCCTAATATTAACAGTCTTGTGAGAAATGTTATTTCTTTCTTCATGTTAGGGTACGTCTCCGCGCTGCGTACTGACAACCCCGCTCCGCCCAAAGCGCCGCCCCCTGTTGTACATGCGGTGATTCTGGATGTGTTCATTGAACACATGCGGAATCACAGCATTGTATCCATAGATTGGGTTATTTATCCCCTCCACTATGCTGTAACATCTGGACGCTGCAGCTGTACAAAGCGTCCAATCCGCAGCAAATACTGAAGCATAACGCCACGTGGAAACATACCCTTAATGATTCATTCCAGGCCCCAGGGCGTGCGGTGCCTGGAAGAAATCCCTGCCTCCGGTCTTCATTGAAATACTAATCCTCTCCCATCAGCATCAGTTATGGCCCCGGAATCCCACCCCTGTGCCCTGCACTCCCTTAGAAATACATATTTCATCCTCCCTTCTGTGGACGCTGCATTCAGGGATCTTCTGCGCAGGCGCCGACGACTTCCGCTCCAGTGATCTCTGGTGTGCACGCTGATAACGCTCCCCACTTCCTCCCTGCATAGTCATCACCATGTAAACATGGTTCCTAGCAATGATTGTGCAGGGAGGAAGTGGGGAGAGCATATTATTGGTACGCACACTGGAGGTTACAGTGACTCTCCTGCACAGAAGATCCCTGAATGCAGTGCTCACAGTAGGGAGGATGAGGTATGTAATTCTGAGGGAGTGCAGGCTTCTGGGGGAATAACTGATGTACATGGGAGGAGGGTAAGTATTAGGGCCGGGATCACACTACCGTGTGTGATGCGAGAAACTTGCATGAGTCTCTCACATCAACCCCCGGCATTCAGGACCGGAGCTGCGGCTGCATGTATTTCTATGCAGCCGCAGCTCCGGTCCTGAGTGCTGACGGTAGCGCCGGGTTTTGATGCGAGAGACTCGTGCGAGTTTCTCGCATCACACACGGTAGTGTGATCCCGGGCTTACAATGATGACAGGAGGCAAGGATTTCTTCCAGACACCGCACGACCCGGAGCCTGGAAGAAATCATTAACAAAGACAGAATATAACATTTCTCAGCAACAAGACCATTAATATGAAGTATACAGGTAGGACTAGTGTAACATTTCTATTACCTGTATGTCCATATCAATAGGTCATATACGTCCTGAGGGTGACAGATTCCCTTTAAGCGGCCAGTGTATTCTACACTGTGTTCCAAATTATTATGCAAATTGGATTTAAGTGTCATAAAGATGTTATTTTTTGTTTTTCAAATAAACTCATAGATGGTATTGTGTATCAGGGCTCTTTGGATCACTGAAATCAATCTCAAAAGCCTGTGATAATTAGTTTACCAGGTGAGCTCAATTAAAGGAAAACTACTTAAGAATGATGTTCCACATTATTAAGCAGGGCACAGGTTTCAAGGAATTTAGGAAATAAAAAGGATCTCTCTGCTGCTGAAAAGCATAAAATAGTGCAATGCCTTGGTCAAGAGATGAAAACATTAGATATTTCCCAAAAATTTAAACGTGATCATCGTACTGTTAAGAGATTTGTGGTTGATTCTGAGCACAGACATGTTTGTGCTGATAAAGGCAGAATGAGGAAGGTTTCTGCCAGGCAAGTTCATTGGATTAAGAGAGTGGTTGCTAAAAAGCCATTACAAACCAGCAAACAGATATTTAAAGCTGCTGGTGCCTCTGGAGTCCCTCGAGCCTCAAGATGTAGGATCCTTCAAAGGCTTGCTGTGGTGCATAAACCTACTATTTGGCCACCCCTAAACAGTGTTCACAAGCAGAAATGGTTGCAGTGGGCCCAGACATACATGAAGACTAATTTTCAAACAGTCTTGTTTACTGATGAGGGTCGAGCAACCCTGGATGGAGTAGTGGATGGTTGGTGGATGGCCACTATGTCCCAACAAGGCTGCGACGTCAGCAAGGAGGTGGAGGAGTCATGTTTTGTGCCGGATTCATGGGGAAACAGCTGGTAGGGCTCTTTAAGGTTCCTGAAGGTGTGAAAATGACCTCTGCAAAGTATATAGAGTTTCTGACTGACAGCTGTCTTCCATGGTATAAAAAGCAGAAACGTGCCTTCAGGAGCAAAATCATCTTCATGCATGACAATGCACCATCTCATGCTGCAAAGAATACCTCTGAGTCATTGACTGCTATAGGCATAAAAGGAGATAAACTCATGGTGTGGCCACCATCTTCCCCTGACCTCAACCCTATAGAGAACCTTTGGAGTATCATCAAGCAAAAGATCTATGAGGGTGGGAGGCAGTTCACATCAAAACAGCAACTCTGGGAGGCTATTCTGACTTCATGCAAAGAAATACAAGCAGAAACTCTCCAAAAACTCACAATTTCAATGGATGCAAGAATTGTGAAAGTGACATCACAGAAGGGTTCCTATGTTAACATGTAACTTGGCCTGTTAAGCTATTTAACTCCAAAATATCCTTTTTGTTTAGTGAATGTGACCTCCTAATGTCCTAATGCTACAAATTCCACAAATGAGCATTTTCAGTTCTTTAAAACATATCAAATGTTTAGAAATTCTACTGTGCCTAATAATTTGGAACAGTGCAATTTGAGTTTTTATTCATTTTGGAGATTATACTGTTATTATTGGGAGGTTTCTTCAATAAAATTTGATGTATACTCTAACGGGTGATGACTTTTATTAGACTGACTGTCATTTGTACTGACTATTTAGGAAAATCAGAGAAAAATATCATTTGCATAATAATTTGGCACACAGTGTAGTAAAACAGATGTATGGAAATCAGACTACAGGCTGCTGTAGAGGGCAGTCTACTGTCTGAATTAGATCTAGACTATCACGAAACTGCATATTGTGTACTGATAGGGAAGTTGTTGAGGACTAGAATTTGTTCAGCTGCACTGTTTTCCTGGTATGTTCCTAATGTTAGCACCATAAGGAATGGCTAGTATGCCTTTATGCCACAGATCAAGGATAAACCGACTCTTTAAAGTTTTTATTCATCAGTTAAAAATGTGAAGCAAAAAGCAACAGAATTTACCTTCACAAAACTGCAAATAGTTTAACAATACTCAGCTAAAAAGATGCTGTAAATTGCAAATTTGACTTTATTTAGGTGGTAATAAATTCTGCTGGCAAGGAAGCCATGCAGCTGGCAGAGTCCTGCAATGCAGATTGCCTCCGCTGCACAGAAAGGTTCTGCGCTTTCCCTGACATTGCACTAAAGGTGATTAACACGTAGTGGGCACCGATATCGGCCATGTAACACACTTAAGGGTGCAATTTCTTCTTTTTGTGAATAAAACTGTACAGCAGAATTATTTTAAACCAAGGTAAATGGACACTAATATCACGGGGTATTAAAAAAAGAGAACCAGGTTAGAGGCCAGGTATTACTGTTAGGCCACATTCACACGTTCAGTATTTTACCTCAGTATCTGTAAGCCAAAACCAGGAGTGGGTGATAAATACAGAAGAGGTGACGTCTTTCTAATATACCTTTCCTCTGATTGTTCCACTCCTGGTTTTGGCTTACAGATACTGAGGTAAAATACTGACCAAATACTGATAGTGTGAATGTGGCCTTATTTTATTCCCACTGCTTCCTAGTATTTTCATTTAAATCCATCATACGGTTCCAAAGATGTGCACCTTTTTATTTATTGCCAATTTATATGGTCTTTACCAAGGGAGTATTGCGTTAAGCTGCTCTGCATAATTACCCTGCAAGTCACGTCCGCTTGGTAAAAGTCATAAAAATTAGCAGCAAATATAAACACACCATACCTTTAAACCATATGGTGGGTTTAAAAAGAAAAAAGAAAATAGATTACTGCGAGAAGCAGTGGGAATAATATAAGAGCCTTCAAAGTTGACCTGTCAACATGTCAAAAGTAGCCAGTTTTTGTTATACCCACCTTTATAACCATTGTTGTATTGTGCCAATATAGCGGATGAAAAATGAAGCAACTTTACAAATTGTCCTAATTGACATTTTTTTAGTGCTATATAGAAACTGCAGACACAAAACTATGTTGCCTAAGTAATACATGTAGAAAAAGCGGAGGACAATACAAGTGAGTATAGATACAAGATCCAAACAATAAGTAGTCTGTTACTATGGAGACACATACAGTTGTGTGAAGAAGTGTTTGCTCCCTCCTTATTTCCTATTTTTTTGCATGTTTGTTACACTTAAATGTTTTAGATCACCAAACAAATTTAAATATTACACAAATATATCTCAAGAAAACACAAAATGCAGTTTTCAAATAACAGTCTTTATTATTAAGGGGAAAAGAAATCCAAACCTACAGGGCCCTGTGTGAAAATATGATTGCCTGCCCCCCCATTAAACATAAATTAACTGTGGTTTATCACACTTGTTCTTCATAAAGAAATCACTTAAATAGGACCTGCCTGACAAAGTGAAGTAGACTACACGATCTTCAATAGCTAGACATCATGACAACATGCCGCAATCCAAAGAAATTAGGCAACAAATGAGAAACTAAGTAACGGAGATCTATCAGTGTGGAAAAAGGTTATAATGCCATTTCTCAATCTTTGGGACCCCAGGGAACCACACTGACAGCCATTACCCACAAATGACAAAACAAGGAAAAGTGGTGAACCTTCCCAGGAGTGGCCAGCCAACCAAAATTACCCAAGAGCGCAGCGATGACTCATGCAAGAGGTCACAAAACACCCTACAACAACATCCAAAGAACTGCAGGCCTCACTTGCCTCAGTTGGGGCAGTGTTCATGACTCCACCATAAGAAAGAGACTGGGCAAATATGGCCTGCATGGCAGAGTTCCAAGACAAGAAATCAGTGCTGAGCAATAAGAACATAAAGGCTCGTCTTAGTTTTGCCAGAAAAAATCTTGATGATCCCCAAGACTTTGGGAGAATACTCTGTGGACTGACGAGACAAAAGTTGTACATTTGGAAGGTGTATGTCCCATTACATCTGGTGTAGAAGTAACACAGCATTTCAGAAAAGGATCATCATACCAACCGTAAAATATGGTGGCGGTAGTGTGATGGTCTGGGGTTGTTTTGTTGCTTCAGGACCTGGTAGACTTGCTGTGTTAAATGGAACCATGAATTCTGCGGTCTAACAAAAAAATCCTGAAGGAAAATGTCCTGCCATCTGTTTGTGATCTCAAACTGAAGCGCACTTGAGGTATGCAGCAAGACAATGAGCCAAAGCACACCAGCATGTCCACCTCTGAGTGATTTAAGAAAAACTAAATGAAGACAATAGAGTGGTCTAGTCAAAGTCCTGACCTTAATCCAATTGAGATGCTGTGGCATGACTTGAAAAGGCAGTTCAAGCTCGGAAACCCTTTAGTGTGGCTGAATTATAACAGTTCTGCAAAGATGAGCGTTGTTAAAGACTCATTGCCAGTTATCACAAACACTTGATTGCAGTTGTTGATAAGGGTGGCCCAACCAGTTATTAGGTTTAGGGGCAATCACTTTTTTCACACAGGGCTCTGTAGGTTTGGATTTCTTCTTCCCTTCATAATAAAGACCTTCATTTATAAAACTGCATTTTGTGTTACTTGGGTTATCTTTGTCTAATATTTCATTTGTTTGGTGATCTGAAACATGTAAGTGTGATTAACATGCAAATAAATAGGAAATCTGGCTTGAGGCACACACTTTTTCACACAACTGTAGGTCTGCCTAGAATCTATAGTAAAAAAGTACACTAGAAATGCAAAGGGTTTATTTCACCCAAAAGCCTTCGGATGGTAAAAATATATGGTTGTAAAAGTCATTATTTTAAGGAGAACCTCTGACGTCACAAAGTGCTATGAACCTGCAGATAATGGGTTCATCTTCAGGTTAATAGCATTAGAAAGGTGCCCAGACGCTGTACTGGAAGCCCTGCTCCTGAAAGTTATCTATATTTCTCCCTGGAGCTGCTGGCTTTCAGTCATGCACACAGAGTGACGTTGCTAAAGTCGCCACTCACAGCACAGAATGATGGCTGACAGCACACCACAGCACTGATTGGTAACCGGCTCTGCAGTGCATCAGAAAGGACATTTTTTTTTAAATAACTTAAATGATTGTATTTGAGGGAAAAAAATTATTTCTGCAATTGGCTCTCAATAATAATTTTGCACCAACTTGCTTTTACAAGCTCTTTTTTTCAATTCCCTTTCAGACGATCAGTGGGCTGACTGATGTGTTCTCAGTTAACTCATTGTGCAGCCAGCAATAGACAAAGCAACACAGGTTCTATAAAAGGCAAGTTTTGTGAAAAATGTTAAATCAAACCCAATTACAAACATTATTCTTAGCCCAAAATATATGCATGCAAGTATAAAAAATGTCCCAAGGGTGGACAACTCCATTAAGGAATGAATAGCGTCTGATTTTGGTGGTGCAGTGACTTCCTAGCTTACCGACCTACACAAGATTGTGACTGCAGCTTCACTGACAATACGCCACTTTGCATTGCAGTCAGTGTAATAATCTGCAGGTAATTAGCATATATACTTAGTCCTAGCAGAGTTGGATTAAGAATACAAGTGAAAAATAATAAAAAGTAATGTTCAGAAATAAATGACAAGTGCCATGTGATACGTAGCATGCAGCAGACGAGGGTATGACATATAGGACACACTTGGCTTGCATCTTTGCTGGGCATCAGTTCTCCACCATCACACAGCTGCCACCAGCAACCTGTCAGTGCCCTGGAGCAGCTTTCTATAGACTGGCAGCAGCATATGTAAAAATGGAACATGCACTAAAGCACTCAACTTGAAAGCTTCTCCATAGGAATGAAGTTAATTTCTGCCAAATCCATCAAACAGAGCATTTTAATCTCCCTTTCTAGCATTTTTCACTTGATCTCAAATGAACTGTCAGAGCATTAAATTAAAAAAGGAAAACCTAAGAGTGCTCTAAATGTCCGCAGTAATTAAAAGGAGACGGTATGAGTATAAAATATGATGGCACTAGGAGATGTCTTCACACCTCTGGCAATGGATGGACTTGTTCTGTACATTGCTCACGTAATCCGCAATCATCAAGAAAAGAGCAGAACTTACCCACTGGTTGCTGGCCTTTCCCATTCATCATCACTAAGTCCTGTATCCTGAAAGTGATTATTAATTGGCCTATTCAATGGAGACAGACTGCCCTTCTGCTTTGGGTTTCTCCATTCAAATGCATTGAAACTGAATCCAGAGGCTTGAAAATTAGGTCCTGAAAAAATCAGAGGAATATGAAAACTGACAACTAGCAATTAAAATCTGTCATTTTCAAGACACATTAAAGGGGTATTCTAAAGTTTGGTTGCACTGCATTAAAATAAGCAAGTTGGCAATAGACTTGCTTTTTGTATCTGTTATCATTCTCCTGCAATACCAACTTTTATCTTTTACAGTGCACAGCTAGTTTCCATTTCCTGTCCTCCAGACCCTGTCAGAAAGTGCACAGTAGTTAGATACCAGGAGAGAAGTTAACTCCTAACATCCCAGTCAGCACTCTCCAGCCCAGTGATTTCTATACAGCAATTAGCTGCTCACATCCCTTCACCTCCCTCTCATCTTCAGAAGAGATGCTGCTATAAATCTTGCAAAGTCTGCTAATCACAGCTCTGTTGCCCCAGAGCTGTGTCCTTATTCAAATGCCTTGGTATCTCTATGCTTAAATACAGTGATAACAGTGTGAACTCCAGAAAAAAAAAAACACTGACACAGCAGAACTTGTGCTGAGCTTTATAGTTTGACTAATATTACACCAAAACTGTCACTCAGCACCTGCATGTTTGGAAGCTATGAACTCGTAATGGCCTGGAGAATCATAATGGCAGGTCAGTTTTAGCATGCAGTGACCATGGTAAAAAAAATAATTCAAGAAACAATTGTGAAATTGCAGTATTTTTGCAATTTCACTACACTTGGAATTTTTTTCCCCGCTTTCCAGTACACGTCTGAAGCCCTGCTATGTGTAGCACAAGAGATCAAGTCTCCTAAGGAAACTATTGAAGCCAGTGAAAAGTGTAAAAAAAAGTTTTAAAAATTTTAAAAACATAAAAATTAAAATCACCACACTTTTACCCAATTCAAAATAAAGATATAAAAAATACATGCTTGACATCGCTGCGTTCAGAAACGCCAGATCTATTAAAATATAAGAAAAATTAATCCCATCAGTAAATGGTATAACGAGAAAAAAAATCAAAACATTGCAATAAATTGCAATGACATGTGATCAAAATATTGTATCTACACCAAAATGGTCATATTGACTGAAAAATAAAAAAGTTATGGCTTTGAGAAGAGAAAAATTAAAACATAAAAACAGAAAATCCTAAGGTTGTGAAGAGGTTAATATTGTAAAGGATAGGAGACTTTCTCATTTACTTATCAATTTACTCATACCTGAGAAACACTGGTGACACTGATTAAACACTGAGGTCAGCCGTACCATTTTTTTTTAATTCGTTTATTAACCGTGAAGCTACGTATACACGAGAACACAGCCAAAGAGATACACATGCATTTGTCCAAACAACTATAAGGGTGTGGGCACACGCTGCGGATTCTGCTGCGGATCCGCAGCGGTTTTGGTCCTGCGGATCAGCAGTAGTTTCTGCTGCGTTGTACAGTACCATTATAACCTAAGTAAAATGAAAACCGCAGTGCAGACACTGCGGAATTTTCTGCGGTTTCAAATCCGCAGCATGTCAATTCTTTGTGTGGATTCCGCTGCGGTTTAGCACCTGCTCCATGGCAGGTGTCAAACCGCAGGGGAAAACCGCAGGCTAAACCGCAGAAAAACTGCAGATAAACCGCAGGTCTTTTGACCTGCGGTTTTCATCAAATCCGCGCTGAAAATTCCGCAGAAGAATCCGCAGCGTGTGCACACAGCCTAAAGGAACAGCAACCTTACATGTTAGATCCTTAATACATCTATTGAACTCACAAGTCCATGTATTGCTGTAAGGATAATAAACCAAATCAACAAGTGAGCAGAATATTTTGTTTTCATATCGATTTGGCGATATATATCTCAAAATGACACTACATATCTAATTAACCTGCAACTACTACTAACACACTGCCAAGCATATTTATGCAGTATTAATAGCCATTCGATGCCATAGGGTAACCTGAAATATTTTAATCATAGTATTTACGGTGGCACTGAACCATTATGCACTAGAATGGTGAGATGAGAGGAGTTCCACCTATCCCAAATTTTATCAAATTTCACTGGACAGCCCCGGTTCTGATATAATGTTCATTCAAACGGTATAACTGAATTTACCAATTCAATCCATGCTCTGAGAGAAGGACGCACACCACCCATCCACCGTAGCGCCAGAAAGAGTGTCTCCCGCAAGAGGATTCTAACACAGTGTCCCCATATCTCCCCGTCCAGCACGCCAAATAAACAGACCAATGGGTTAAGGGGAACCGGGATTTGTACTAGTGAACTCAGTAATGATGTCACCTCACTCCAGTAGGAGAGAATAATAGGGCAACTCCACACTATATGAGTAAAATCTGCCTCTGCTGAGTGGAATCAAACATTCCGAAGAATGGAGTCGACCCATTTTGAAGAGTCGTGATGGGGTTAAATATGACTGGTGTATCGTATATAATTGAATCATTCTATATTTGATCGATGGAGACACCCCAATCGAAGACTCAAGAACCTCCTCCCAATCCTCGTCCTGAGCATCAGGAATAAGACCCCCCCCACCTCCCCCTGACCGCTATCAAGGCAGAGCCGGTTCATACAGACAGCATATAAGTGTATACAGCGGAAATGAGACCCCAGGGCCTCTGCGACTTAAGGATTCCTATTAAAGGAAAAGATGAGATAGCTTGGATCCCATCCACAGAGCGCAAACGTCACTGAAAAGCTGATCTAAGCTGAAGGTAGCGAAAAAAATTGGGACCTCGGGATATTGTTTTTAGATTTAATTTGTTCGAAGGACATTAGGACACCATTTACATATAAAACTCTGACTGAGGAAACACCGTGCGCAATCCAAATGTCAGTGGATGGGTGGTTCAGGAACACTGGGAAATAAGCATTATTCCATAATGGCATTTCGATTACAATATCCCCAAAGTGGACCTCCTTTTTAATCTGTCTCCAAACTGACCTCGCCAATCGGAGTAAAGGTAATAATCGAGGGATGCCAGGTGACTTTCAGAATTAGGCAGTAGGCTATCAGGCATCCATTTACTCAAAACCTTAACCTGCCCAGCAAGATAATATAAATAGAAATCCGGCAGAGCCGCCCCGCCCATCTGTTTGGGTCTCTGTAAGGTAGACAATTTAGGCTTGGGTCTGGTTTCCCCCATATAAAAGATGCAGTTAAAGAATTTAAATTTACCAAAAAGGACTTAGGGCTCAGCACTGCACTATGTTGGAGGGAATAGCTAAGCTTAGGGAGCAAGATCATCTTAATGAGGTTTATACGACCAGCGACAGATAGCGGGAGTTTACTCCAGGATGCAAATTTAATCTTTACTAGATCCAATAGTGGAAGGACATTAAGTTGTAGGTCAAGTTCACTATTTTTTGGAATACTAATTCCTAGATATTTAAAATGTGACACTATAGGCAATAAAGATAAAGTATCAAGATGGGCTCCTGGGTTATGAGAAAGGGGCAACAAGGCAGACTTCTCCCAGTTAATGTATAGACCTAAGGAATATGGTATCGATCACATATGGCAGAGTCCCCTCTACGCTATCCATGAATATCACCATGTCATCGGCATAGAGGCCAATAGTATCCAAATGATCTGCTATATTTATGCCCTTAACATTTGGAGAGGACCTTACGCGTATTGCCAACGGCTCGATTGCAAGGGCAAAGAGGGCCGGGGAGAGGGGGCACCCCTGCCGCGTCCCTCAAAACAGGGAAAATGGTTCCAATATGGAGTTGTTTATAATTATACGGGCCTTAGGTTTTGAGTAAATTGCGCCAATCCATTTTTGAAATCTATCTCCGAAACCATATTTCTTATTTCTGTAAACACGCAAATAGGAAAGGCCATTCAAGGGAGTCAAAGGCCTTAGCAGCGTCTAACGATGCCAAAGCCCAAGAATTGTCCGACGCCAAAGAACTATACTGAACCACCGACTGGACCCGCCTAATATTAATGAAGGTGCTTTTGCCAGACATGAAACCACTTTGGTCAGGGTGTATGAGGTCTAATATAACAGAGTTCAATCTAGTGGCCAGAACCTTAGTGAAAATTTTATAATCTACATTTACCAGTGATATGGGGCTGTATGACCCACAGTCAAGGGGGTCCTTCCCTTCTTTTTTAAGTACAATAATATTTGCTTCATAGAAACAGCCCGTCATGCACCCCCACCACCAGATCCCTTGAAACACCTCTAAGAGAAGTAGCTCCAATACATCTTTATACTTTTTATATAGTTCAATTGGGAACCCATACGGTTCAGGAGCCCTCCCAGAGGCCACATCCATCATAGCACCTTCTATTTCTTCTATAGTAAAATCAGCGTCCAGAAGGGCTCGCTGAGTAGAGTCCAACAAGGGGAATTTTATGTCTGACAGATAGTCCAGACATTCTGGGACATCAAAACCACTCCTAGAAGTACTGTATATAATGTGTTATAGTAGTCCAAAAAGCAATGTAGTATATCCTCAGTTGAGGTTGCAATTAAATTATCTGGTTTCCGAATTTTGACTATAGTGTTAGAAGTGTTGTGTTGATAAACTAGAGGAACAAAAAGCGCAATAGGGTCTTATCCGGGTTATTGTTAAAAGAATAAATTAGAATTCATTCACCCTTTTCAGGAGAGGTTCAGGCATATAAGATCCGTAGTCAGCTTGCTGCACGTCCAAAGGTCAGCTCTGTGACCGCTAAAACTTCAGATTTTTATGGAATAAATTCATGGACTTCAGTGCGCTGCTTGACAAATTCACGAATCCAGGTTATGAGAAAGATTAACTGTTTATTTCCCAACGCGTTTCGAAGTGTATACCACTTCTTCCTCAGGGGATGACATCGTATTGTTGTCGATTCGGACGCTGGTGGAAAGAGCTCTAATCTTGTTACCGGTAGGAGAATTCCAAATGAACGCACACATATAATGACTTATTTTCATGAGATCCCATATGGGACCGTAGCCATTCAGATGCCTCTGCCGTATCTGTAAAAAATATGGAAGAACCTTCATGGACAATTCGGAGTTGAGCCGGATAAATCATCGAGTAAAGAACATTCTTTTCTCTAAGCTGCTTCTTGATCTCCGAGAATTTTGTCCTCTGCTTCTGGAGTTCCATAGAAAAGTCAGGGAATATTGAAATTGTGGCGTTGTTAAATTTGATGGGCCTTCTTTGCCGCACCATACGCAATATAGCATCTCTGTCCTTGCAATTAAGAAGCCTCGCTAGAAAGGGTCTAGGTGCACCTCCTGGAGGAAGTGGTTTTGTAGCGACCCTGTGAGCCCTCTCCACAGAAAATGTAGAATTCATCTCCTAGAGTGTCCTTAAGCCAACTTTCAAGGAATTGCTCAGGCTGCTGGCCTTCAGAGTGCTCCGGCAACACAATGATTCGAATGTTATTGCGGCGCAGTCTATTTTCTAAATCATCCGCCTTCTGTCTCCAGGCATTTATAGAGCCATACACTTTTGTTAGTTTGGCCTCCATAGGTGGAAGATTGTCCTCCAGGTGAGACACCCTGGACTCCACCTCTGTAATGCGCCCCCTCATGGCCTGCATGTCCTGCCGGAGACGCCCCACCTCAGAGTGCACGTCTTCTATTTTCCCGGTCAGAGATGTTCTAGTCAGGGAAATGGCCTGCATTAACTACTTGGATGCCTGCCTTAGAGTTAGATCCTCAGTGTCGCCACTCTCCTCACTATCAGAGGCACAGTTTTTACGCTGATCTGAAGCCTTAGAGTTGTTCCTAAGAGAGCGTGCATTATCAGATGGATCAGTCCTTGCAAATTATTTTAGTTTGTGTGCCATTCCCGACCCCTTTAAGCAATTCATAATTAACATTGATGAAGTATGGCAAGTTTAATGACTATATAATGAAAAAGTCACCTCTTCCAGGAGCAGAAGCAATGTTACTAGGGAGGATATATATATGTGCTCGTTTGACTACGTAGTATGAGGGAGTACAAAAGGCTACAGGAAGTGTAATTAGGGAAAATGTTGATTGCTGCAGCAGATTATTTCACAGTTCCTGTGAGTCAGAATGAGCTGCCGTGTCACAGTGCCTGTATGGGGGCAGCGGCAGGGGATCGCAGATCCCTAAAATGGCGGGAGCACAAACACCAGGGGGTAGCTAAAATGTCAGTGAGGGAGCACGGGGCTCATTTTTCAGAGATCTCACGGCGCCTCCCCTTCCTGTACCTCCTGAGAAGCGGCTCCCCGGGGCTAGAATCTGTAAATCTGTGCCTCCTTCCTGTCGGAGCGCACAGCTAAGATGGCCGCCATCCTCCTCTGGTCCCGCGTCCTCGCCGGTGTTCCCCAGAGCTTGTCTCCCCAGGCACCGGATGATTCCTGGGGTCCAGGAGAATAAGATGCGTGCAGGTAAACGCCAGTGAGATTGCTGGAATGGCAGGATGAATAGCAGGATGCGAGGAGCTCCGTCTCAGCTCGTCCTCCTGGCTCACTACATCGCCAAGCCCCCCCACCATTTTTTTTTTGCATACATGAAACACTCGATGTCTGAATGAGGCTTAAAGACTTCTTTGCACCCAGGCTGCACAATATCACATTACATTAAATCCTTTTAACTCTTTATGTGATCCCACATAAACTCAAATATATTGAGCTCAGGGCGATTTCAGCAATTCAGTACTTTTTTTTTACGCTAAAGATATTTCTTAAAGGGGTTATCCACTACTTCAACAACCTCTTCTCATTCCTCATGTTTGGCCCTATTAAAATAAAAACACCTATCCTCACCTCCTCCATAACGTGACCCCTGCAAATCTGAGCCAACATCAGTGTCACCACCTTAGGACATATTCGAACATCAATTGGAAGTCAGAGAGCAGCCGCAGCCTTGACCCCCTGTTGATGTTCAATATGTCCAAAGGCGGGGACAGTGACGCTGGCACATATTGGGAGCAGGGTGCACAATGTAACAACCTCAAGGGAGCCGAATGCCCACAAGGCTGGAATGGTGCCGGAACTGGGGATGAGTATAGGTGTAAAGGGTTGTCCACTACTTGGACAACTGATTCACACCTATAATCACCCCTGATGCCGTTCCATTAATGATAGGTATTAAAAACACATAAAATGGTTGCAGAAGTTTAGACAAGGGTCCTGCACAAACTGTATTCAAAATAGACCTCCAGTCGATGGAATAAACCATAACCCTCCGAACAATACATGTAAATCCAGACCCACTATATCCAATAATGATAATAAATAAGTAGTGGAAAAAAATCGGTCATACTGTAGTTAAAGCTCACTGCATACAAAAACAAACTATGATGCTTCAATGTGTCAGCAGTTAAATATAAGCCCTGTCTACACATTAGTTACAAATGAATACGGTAGTTGTCACGGCCCCCGTCGCGCCCCCTCACACTCACCGACCCGCTCCAGTGCCGCAGCCTCTCTCCTCCCTCCGTCGGCGTCCTCCTCTGACCGGCCCGCGGCCTGTGACGTCACTACAGACCTTGCGCATGCGCCATAGGCCGCGGCCGGCTCTCCCTGTCTCTTCTTATGCTCCGGCGGTGCCCTGACCCGGTAGCACCGCCGGACCAATGGGGGCCGGTCCTTGGGTATTTCAGGCCGCCCTCCCATAATGGAGGCGCCTTACTGTCGTGTTAATCCCTGCACGATAGGCTCCCTGTCAGTCCGCTCCCGTCACCTGCCTTATCCTGTTGCCCTCTCTCTGCAGCACTGCTCCGTCCTGCTGTCCGTACCTGCTTCCAGTTGTCCTGCTGTCCATACCTGCTTCCAGTTGTCCTACTCCGGTCCTGTGTCCTTCCTCTGTCCTGCTGTCCATACCTGCTTCCAGTTGTCCTGATGTCCATACCTGCTTCCAGTTGTCCTACTCCGGTCCTGTGTCCTTGTTCTGTCCTGCTGTCCGTACCTGTTTCCAGTTGTCCTACTCCGGTCCTTGCTCCATCCTGCTGTCCGTACCTGCTTCCAGTTGTCCTACTCCGGTCCTGTGTCCTTGCTCCGTCCTGCTGTCCGTACCGGTTTCCAGTCATCCTACTCCAGTCCTGTGCCTTACTCTGTCTTGTGCTCTTAGTCTCGTACCTGTCCTACTCCAGTCTCTCCGAGCCGCCCCTCTTGGTACCGGCTGCTGTGGCACCCGAACCCCTGGGCCTGCTCCTAATGGTCCCTGTATAGGGGTCAGTCTCACCCGGCTGCTCACCCGGGGACCCCTTGCTGCCACGGCCCAGTGGGTCCACTCCTGGAGTTTTGCCTCGCCAAGCAGGCACGTTAGCAATAGTGTGTATATTATATATGACTGTTGGCATTTTAAAGCACAAGTTTAATTTTTTTTTTTTTTTTTTGTGTGTATTCAGTGAACCTAAATCTTAATGACATTGGCTGTATATTTGGGGTCGTTATCCTGCTGCAAAATAAATTTGAAGCCAATCAGATGCCTCCCTGATGCTATTTCATGATGGCTAAGAATCAGCCTGTATTTCTCAGCATTGAAGACAACAGTCATCTTGACTAAATTCGCTAGTTCCTAGATTTTGAAATGCAGCCCCAAACTTGCAAGGAACCTCCTCCATGCTTCACTGTTGTCTGTAGTCACTTATCATTGTACCTCTCTCCATCCCCCCCAGCAAACAAACTGCCTTTTGTTACAGCCAAAAATTTCAAATTTTTCACATTTTAGTCTACAGCATTTGCTGCCTTTTATTTGAATTCCAGTTCAAATATTTACATACATAGTTGAGTCACTTGGCCTTATTTCCATGTAAAAGGTATGGGTTTTGCCCATAATTCTTCCTTGAAGACCCCTTCTGGCATGATCTCTCTGAATGAAGAGTGTAGCTAGATCCCATTAGTTGCTGCTAGTTCTGAGCTGATGTAACTGCTGAACATGTTCTGATTTTGAACGGACGTAAACATGATGTGTACTTCATCTGCTGCACTAATATTGTTTGGCCAGCCACTGCATCTACAGTCCACAACATTGCTCCAATCTTGGGTGTCTTCAATGCTGAGAAATACAGACAGATACTAATACATCTTCCAACAGAATCAAGGAGGCATCCGATTGACTCCAAATTTATTCTGCAGTAGGATAAGGACCCCAAACATACAGCAAATATCATTAAGAATTATCTTCAGTGTAAAGAAGATCAAGGAGAACTGGAAGTGATATGATCCCCACACAGCCCTCATCTCAACATCATCAAGTTTGCCTGGTATTAGATGAAGAGACAAGAGGATTTGCGACTACATCCACAGAACATCTGTTGTCAGTTCTCCAAGATGTTTGAACAACCTTCCTGCCAAGTTCATTCAAAATTTGTGTACAAGTGTACCTTGGAAGAACTGTTGCTTTTGATGATGTCTTGAATGCAAAGGGTTGACACACCAAATATTGATTTGACTCATATTTCTCCTCAGGCTTTTTTTCATTTACTTTGCATTTAGTTAAAGGGAATGTCAGCAGATTTTTTCTACCTCATCTGAGAGCAGCATGATGTAGGAAAAGAGACCCTGCATCCAATCATGTATCACATAGGCTAGTTTCACACTAGCGTTCGGCAGAGCTGCGGAGGACTGTGTATTTCCTCCGTGAAGCTCTGCCCACTGCCGCACCTCCTCCGGTCAGCTCTGCCTACATCTGCTTTTAGCATGCGTACCTATCTTTAACATTGGGTACCCAGGCCATGTGGATGTATGCGGATGCGTCTGCATGCGTCGTTTTGACGATGCTGCGGCCGCAAAAAATTGCAACACATTGCATTCTACGCGCGTCGCCTCATCGTCAAAGCGACGCATGCGGACGCATCCGCACAGCCTGCGTACCCAATGTTAAAAATAGGAACGCAGGCCGCATGCAGATATAGGCAGAACTTACTGGAAGAGGTGCGGCAGTGGGCGGAGCTTCACGGAGGAACTCCGCAGCTCTGCCGAATGCAAATGTGAAGCCGGCCTTAGTTTACTGGGTGCAGAAGTTCTGAGACAATCAGTTTTTAGATGTAGAATGCAGCGGAGGCGAGAAAACGCACCCTGCCCACATTACCTATTGATAGCGAGATACTTATCACTGGAGTGGTTGGAGTTGGACAAGTGCTTGTGAGCCAGCTACTCATAGCAATGATAATTCCCTGGCGAGAAAACCTTCATTGTAAGTAAACAACAGAACACAGCTTGATAATAAACACATTGCTGAATTCGGTGTTTTAACCCCTACCTCATGCTGTCCTCAGATTACATAGCAAAAAACTGCTGACAGATTCCCTTTACTTTATAAAAATAAACGATTAACACTTCTATTCTTGAAAGCATTCTTACTTTTCACACATGCCTAAAACTTTTTCACAGTGCTGTATGTACTTATTCCCTGCAAACTGTAAAGATCATACAAGATATATAAAAGTATATAAAAACCACACAACTCAAATTACATTAATTTACTTTTTATAAGAAATATATAAGTCAGTAGAAGATTGTCTATTCTAGCTACTCGCTAAGGCGTTACATTGGTTTATACATTTGTATGGTCAAAAAGGCTTCCAAATTCTGCAAATATGCCACTTGTGAACATACCGTTACTGACAACCAAACTAGAGAGTCTTGTAACAATGACAAATATCAGGTTAGGGTGGAGCCACAAGAATATTCCACCACATTTGTAGCTTACCCAAATAACACAGATTAATTACCTTGACTTCCGTAAGCAGTGTCCACAGCAGAGCCATCCCAGGACTCAACTGCGCTGTCAACACTTGGCACAGTGGTGGAATAAATATCTGAAAGGTTGCTGGACTTCTGTGTAACTGGAGTGTCATCTTCAGCATCACAAAGCTCACTGATTCTTCCAGATGATGTAAATGCCTTCGGACTAGTATCTGAAAATAATAGAAAAAGTGTTTCCTTGTTTTTTGTATAAACTTAAGGCATAGGAGCACTAATTATGAAAGTACTGTTTGGCTGTGGCAAGCAGGTAGATGGTAATAATAAAAAAACAGAAATAGGTTTAAGTGGTGATCCTGCCCTGCGCCTCTGATATGGTAGTGACAGCTGCTTGCCAGGTATTGTTCATCTGTCCTATTAATTAGATTAGGACACACGCATGAGACCTGGCAAGTGGTCGTCAACTCCAGGTCAGCGGCAATTCTCACCTTCTCATGGGAACGCGGTCTACAAATATGACTGTAGGCAATTAATTTTCCCGAGAGGGCCACATGAGAGACAGTTACTGTTGTGGAGGGCCAAACCATAGGCTAAAATTAATTCTGCTCAATATTAATATTATATTAATTAAAATGATTTAATATTAATATTATCTGTATCACTTAATATTGAGCAGAATTAAGTATGCTGACATTCCCCTATATACCGTAAGATCCCACACACTGTCCCCTTACACACAGTAGGAGTCCCACATAACACTTGTATATACATTATGAGTCCCCACTTAGTCCCTCTCTATACAGTATGAGCCCACACGTAATCCCCTGTATACAATATAAGCCCCCACATAGCCTCTCTATACACAATATGAGCCTTCACATACCCCTATATACAGTATGAAGTGACACATATCCTCCTATATACAGTGTGAGCCCAACATAGTTTTCTCACGGAGCTCGCAGTGATCTCATTGAGGTCACTGCAGTTCATCGTGCTGCTCACAGTGAAGCGTGGGAAATCAGCTACAATGGCCAGCGGTGAACTCTATGACGTCACCGCTCGTGACTGTAGCTGTGCTCGCAGCACCTTATTGTATCCCGCTTTTCAACCTGGACTGTCACATCTTAGCACTGTCCAGGTTGTAAAGCAGTTATTGCTAAGATTGATTACGGCGAAGGAAAGTATGTCAGACAGGTGAGTGATATGGTGGTTTATGATTTTTAATTTTTTTTTTAAAGAGACAAAGGCTTCAGTGGAATGGGTGCAAGGCGAGTATATGGTTGTTGTTTTTTTCCAGTTTTCTACAGTGGATGAGGGCTTCAATTGAATGGGAGTAAGGTGAGCTGAGTTTTTTATTTTTAAATAAATGTGTTAAACAGGGTGTTTTGTATTATTTCAAATAAGGGACTTTATTCTTGCTGTGTGTTTATTTGAAATATAACTATGGGGTTAGTAATGGACAGGCGTCTATAAGACGCCTGTCCATTACTAACCTGTGGCTTAATGTCGCCCGACAATACAGAGGTGACATAAATCCCACAAATATCAAGCCAGCTAAACACCACCACAGGGCAAGTGGGATGAGCGATGTTAAGCGCCAGATTTGAGCATCTTATGGATGGGCCATTTCTGGGGGAACCAAGAGGTGATGCTGCTAACCTGTGGGGGGGGCAATTTCACTGACCCCTTCCCAGGCTATTAATCTAAACCTACAGTTGTCTGTTTAGTTTTTGCTGGTTTGAGTTTATAGGGGGACCCTACATATTTTTTTTTTCTGGGGTCCCCATAAAGTCAACAGAGAAGGCTAAGCAAACAGCTGTGAGCTGTTATTAATAGCCTGGGAGCCTTATGGGGTATTGTCCCTTGTCCCAGGTTATTAACATCAGCCCCTAGCCGTGGGCTTTCCCTCTTCTGGTTATGAAAAATACGGGGAGCCCATTTTTTAAAAAAATGATTTATTTTACACAGGAGGTACACAGCTGCTGCTGAATACAACTCCCATCATTGTCTCCTGGTCGTACTGAGATCAGCGCGAGCAAAAGAAAATGATGAGAGCTGCCTTCATCAGCCGGAATACGACAGGGAACAACTTGAACTGTACTGCTTGTTCCAAAGCACCGTTACTATTCACACGGATGTCATCCATGTGTCATTAGTGTGCAAGGGTGCAGCATGCATTCTGTCCATTCAGCGCCAAAAAAATTGACGTCTGCGGTTTTTCACACCTGACGTGTACGCACCACCATTGAATACAATGGACGTGTGTATTTCCCCATTTGCGGTCCTTAAAAAATGGATCGCATATGGACATACAAAATTGACATGTGAAGAAGGCCTTATATATTTATTGTAAGCACTGTATATTTTTATATTAAAGCTTAAAAACTTTAATAAGTTTGACCTTGTATGATCTAAATGAATTTAATAGCCTTTCAGAGAGTGTGTTTTGATTGTCTGGCAGTAAAATATTTTGGGGACTCATCACCCCGTGTGTTTGATAAGTGGTGGCATCGAGTTAAGAAACCGGGGTGTGCTGAATGTGTTGGGTAGTGAAATATGCTCACTTTCTAGTACTGAATAAGGGAAGATAAAATAACCAGTGTAGGCGCACTCCACGTCATATGCTGAAAAGTGTGTGCGTGACATGTAGTAAGCTTGGTTCTTCTCTTGTATTTATTTAGTAAGCTTAGCTCTGTTCCTGTATCTACTAAGCTCGGCTATCTATGCAGTAAGCTCAGTTCTATTTTCTTATCTATGTAGTAAGCTTGGTTCTATTTTCTTATATATCTTATAAGGTCGGTTTTGTTCCCATATCTATGTAATAAACTTGGTTCTGTTCTTGTATACATGTTGTAAGCTCTGTTCTAATTCCGTATCTATGTACCAGTCAGCATTATTTTTAAAGTGTGCACCTCTGATGCTTTATTACATCGGCCGGAGACAAGCAAGCTAAAGCTAGGCTGCCTCAATTCGTGGGCCAGGCTAAAGTTTGCCAGTCAGCCCCTGGTTACAGGAGACTGTTTTTGTACAAAATACTCCCACAAACTACTTCAATAAGTGACACTGTTGTATAAATCGGTTTGTTTAGTAAGTTGTTTGGGTTTTTTTGCACATATTTTGGCATGGAAAATGTACATATTGCATGCCAAAATTCCTGCAAAAAAACTGTATATGAGCATACCCTAAAGGACCATGGTTTTACTCATGTAATTGCATGTTGGATATCTATTTTTGATCCACAATGCAATTTAGGCTGTTGCACGCATTCCCCAATGATCTGGCTTACCATCTGTTTGCTTCTTGATTTTTAAAGTGACTGTTTCTCCTGCCATCTGCAGTAAATGAATAGCTTCACTCAAAGGTTTTCCTTTCAGACTGTTACAATTTATGGCTAGAATTCGATCCCCTATGTGGATTGCACCCGTTCTATAAAAAGTAAAACAGAAAATTAACTAGTGATGTTAAAAAAAGCCCTTTTTTTTGTAACTTTAATCTAAAATAGAACAAAAATAACTTGCAAGAGCATTTCTAAATCAGGCTTTTTGTTCTTGAAGTCAAATCTTCATGTTAATGAGCGAAGAATGACTCATCACATCAATTCATCACTTTAAATAAGCCATTGTATAAATGCAAAGTGTTTTCTATTATGTCCAACGCTAACTCGCTTCCTATAATATTATAATTGTGGATCTCTAAAATTATTAGCAGCAGGTGAGCAAATAACAAGCTCTTAATGTCTGTTCTCTACGAGTCTTGCAACAAAGAGCTCCATTGAAACAATAGATAAAAGACGCAGGTCATGGCGATGTAAAGAACAAGAAGACCTGCACAAATGGATATGAGATCCATAAATAACAGGAAAGTAAACATTGTTTTATGTTGTTCTGAAACCAAACTCTGCAGAATATCATAACAGAGTGGTAATAAAGATTTATCCAAAGTGGCACATAAATATAATAAAATAAATGGCATCCTGTCCAGACAGACAACCGGATAGAGAGAGATATTACCTTTCCGCCAGTCCACCTTTGGTAAGGCTTGAAATGATAATTGGATCAAAAGGTTCTTCAGTGCCTGAAATTGTAATTCCAAGGGGCCCTCCGTACCTCTTCAGCTCTACTGTGTAAATTATGGCTCCGCTGCTCTCCTGTTCGTCTAGAAGTGTGAAAATCGTGTCTCAGTTTTACTGCTGAGATAATTTGTAATTAATTACCGACACTTAGGAGATTAACTGCACTGCATCTTTATTAGTCAATATGCCATCCTTGTACACTGCGGCCAGATATCTAGGTTTACTGGGGCGATACATATTTTCTCCACTCGAGGATCTGGCAATCACTTGCATACCCTGCTGGTCATTAAATCTCAGAATTTTCATGCTTACTGCCTTAATGTATTTCTAGGGGAAAAAAATGTCTAGGGGAAAAAAATGTTTGCCTCTCTAGACATCCCCAATGACCCATAAGTCAAGGTCACTCATCGTTTAGTTTTGTATAGTGCATGCAGAACTACTTTTCCCATCAAATATAACAGAATCCGTTACGCAAATTTCTGAGCGGATTCTCCGACATAGATGTGAGCATAGTCTTAGGCTGGTTTCACACTAGCATATTTTACAGGCAGCGCACGGCGCCGCTAAGCCATGCCCCCTGCCCGCCCCATCCGGTCATTTCCTCCTACTATCGCACACGGCTGCATGCAGTCTTCGCACCCTATCTTTAGCATAGGGTGCGCAGACCGTGCGCTAGTAGGATTTTTGTGTGCGCTGCGCACTTTTGAAGGTGTGCCGATGTGTGCCGAACGCACCATGTTGCATTTTGGTGCGCTCGGCGTGCCTTCAAAAGTGCGCAGCGCACGCAAAAATCCAACTAGCGCATAGCCAGCGCACGGTCTGCGCACCCTATGCTAAAGATAGGGTGCACAGATCGCATGCAGCCGTGTGCGATAGTAGGATGAAATGACCGGACGGGGCGGCCAGGGGGCGGGGCTTAGCAGCACCGTGCGCTGCCTGTAAAATGCGCTAGTGTGAAACTAGCCTTATAGTGGCAAAATCTGACATTATTGCCAAAAAAGAAAATACAAGGCTTATGTGTTATGTTAAGTAATCTTCGCACATATGTAACTGATGCCTTTTGGGTGACATCTGGGAAAGAACAGTCTGTTCTGCACCGTAATTATAGAGGAAAAAAACAACTTGTCTTCTTTCATTTTCAGCAAGAAAACACTAGCAAAATAAAAACGTTATTAAGAGACATTGATCTGCTCACCCACCGGAGTTATCTTCATCTTTGCGTATCTTCAGCTTAACAAGCTCTTCACATTGCTGTAATATTTGTACTGCGTCCTCCATTGAGCAATTGTCTAGCCGGATGTTGTCTATGGCAAGAAGTTTATCGCCCAATTCCAGGGTACCAGTGCTGTTTTTAAGAAGTCAGAGCCATTAGTGTACTCCTAACTTGCATTTCTCTTTAATTTTGTACACATCATATGAATACACATATACATTGGTGGAGCTTGATGAATTTTATTTTTGCCTTAAATATAGTAAACATGCTGCATAGACCAGTAACTTTTTTTTCCCAAACCAGAGGTATATTTGCCCAAAAATGGAATTTGCTAATAGACTCACATTTAAAAGTATTATCTAGATATAAACACATTTATATATGTATGTGTATCTACATATATACAGTGCCTACAAGTAGTATTCAACCCCCTGCAGATTTAGCAGGTTTGATAAGATGCAAATAAGTTAGAGCCTTCAAACTTCACACAAGAGCAGGATTTATTAGCAGATGCATAAATCTTACAAACCAAAAAGTAATGTTGCTCAGTTAAATTTTAATAAATTTTAAACATACAAGTGTGGGTCAATTATTATTCAACCCCTAGGTTTAATATTTTGTGGAATAACCCCTGTTTGCAATTACAGCTAATAATCGTCTTTTATAAGACCTGATCAGGCCGGCACAGGTCTCTGGAGTTATCTTGGCCCACTCCTCCATGCAGATCTTCTCCAAGTTATCTAGGTTCTTTGGGTGTCTCATGTGGACTTTAATCTTGAGCTCCTTCCACAAGTTTTCAATTGGGTTAAGGTCAGGAGACTGACTAGGCCACTCCAACACCTTGATTTTTTGCCTCTTGAACCAGGCCTTGGTTTTCTTGGCTGTGTGCTTTGGGTCGTTGTCTTGTTGAAAGATGAAATGAAGACCCATCTTAAGATCCTTGATGGAGGAGCGGAGGTTCTTGGCCAAAATCTCCAGGTAGGCCGTGCTATCCATCTTCCCATGGATGCGGACCAGAAGGCCAGGCCCCTTGGCTGAGAAACAGCCCCACAGCATGATGCTGCCACCACCATGCTTGACTGTAGGGATGGTATTCTTGGGGTCGTATGCAGTGCCATCCAGTCTCCAAACGTCACGTGTGTGGTTGGCACCAAAGATCTCGATCTTGGTCTCATCAGACCAGAGAACCTTGAACCAGTCTGTCTCAGAGTCCTCCAAGTGATCATGAGCAAACTGTAGACGAGCCTTTGAAAGTAAAGGTACCTTACGGGCTCGTCTGGAACGGAGACCATTGCGGTGGAGTACGTTACTTATGGTATTGACTGAAACCAATGTCCCCACTGCCATGAGATCTTCCCAGAGCTCCTTCCTTGTTGTCCTTGGGTTAGCCTTGACTCTTCGGACAAGCCTGGCCTCGGCACGGGAGGAAACTTTCAAAGGCTGTCCAGGCCGTGGAAGGCTAACAGTAGTTCCATAAGCCTTCCACTTCCGGATGATGCTCCCAACAGTGGAGACAGGTAGGCCCAACTCCTTGGAAAGGGTTTTGTACCCCTTGCCAGCCTTGTGACCCTCCACGATCTTGTCTCTGATGGCCTTGGAATGCTCCTTTGTCTTTCCCATGTTGACCATGTATGAGTGCTGTTCACAAGTTTGGGGAGGGTCTTAAATAGTCAGAAAAGGCTGGAAAAAGAGATAATTAATCCAAACATGTGAAGCTCATTGTTCTTTGTGCCTGAAATACTTCTTAATACTTTAGGAGAACCAAACAGAATTCTGGTAGTTTTAGGGGTTGAATAATAAATGACCCTCTGAATAAACTTTTCACAATTTAAAAAAAAATTAAACAAAGAAATAACATTCTTTTTTGCTGCAGTGCATTTCACACTTCCAGGCTGATCTACAGTCCAAATGTCACAATGCCAAGTTAATTCCGAATGTGTAAACCTGCTAAATCTGCAGGGGGTTGAATACTACTTGTAGGCACTGTAAGTGTGTGCATGTACCAATGAGCCAAAACACACAGCCAGAGTAACTAAGGAGTGGCTCCGCAATAGATGCATTTCAAGATCCTGGAGTGGCCTAGCCAGTCTCCAGACCCAAACCCAATAGAAAATCTTTGGCAGGAGCTGAAACTCAGTATTGCCCAGCGACAGCCCTGAAACCTGAAAGATGTGGAGAAGATCTGTATGGAGGAGTGGGCCAAAATCCCTTATGCAGTGTGTGAAAACTTGGTCAAGAACTACAGCAAACAAGTTGGTCAACAACTAGAGGAAATTTCTGACCTCTGTAATTGCAAACAAAGGTTTCTGTACCAAATATTCAGTTGCGTTTTTCCATTGTATCATATACTTATTTCATGCAATAAAATGCATGATTTTGGGCTGTAAGTGCAACACCCACTTGTGGACGTCGTGCCCTCATACCACCTTCATAGAAGTCTGTTTCTGACAGTTGGAGCAGACACATGGATGTTAGTGGCCTGCTGGAGGTAATTTTGCAGGGCTCTGGCACTGCACCTCCTGTTCCTCCTTGCACAAAGGGTTCTTCCTTGCTGCTGGGTTGTTGCCTTCATACCACCCCCTCCATTTCTCCTAATAGACTGGTCTGTCTCCTGGTATCTGCTCCATGCTCTAGACACTGTGAGGACAGACACAGCTACCCTTCTTGCCACAGCTCACATTGATGTGCCATTCTGGATGAGCTGCACTACCTGAGCAACTTCTGTGGGTTGTACAGTAGACATCGCCTCATACTACTCTACATCTAGGGGTGAGAGCAATGACAAAATGCAAAAGTGACCAAAACAACAGCCAAAAAGGATGAGAAGAGAGAAATGGTCTGTGGTCAACACCTGCAGAACTACATATTCATACTGTAGAGGTTCTCTTGCTAATTGCCTATCATTTCTACCAGTTGTCTGTTCCATTTGCAGCAGGAGAAATGGATTCACAATCGGTTTTGCTTCATAACTAGACATGCTGATTTCACAGAAGTATGATTGACTTGGAGTTATATTGTGTTGTTTGTGTTCCCTTTTTTTTTTTTTTTTTTCTTTAGCAGTGTTTTTTTTAGCAGTGTATACGCACTTTAGAATAAATACATACATATTCCTTAGTGCTTCTAGAATGCTGTTGCAAATTTTGTGTTTGTTTACCCATGTGTCTAAAAAAGTTGCTCAATCTCATTCTCTTGAGTAGAGCTACACTGCAAACACCAGACAATACCCATAGAGAAGAGTGGGGTGCTTTTCAGGGGAAAAATAAAGACCTATTTTCTAAAAGCAAAGAACCTTTTTATGCCTTGAAGGAAAGGAAAGCCATCTGTGGAGGAAAGATCGGTTCCTCCCACGTCACCAATGTGACGTAACTACACAGGCACAACTCTCCGGCGCCCCCTTTGTCTCTTAGGTCAGTAAGGGAACTGCACCTAGAGCAAATGGCCGCCGGGGAGGATGTCCTGTTACCCGCTGGGTATTCTAAGATCCGTAATCAGAGTAAAAGCATCAGCCCAAGATTAATTTTATGGTTTAATTGCCTTAAAGGCGCACTAGATAATTACAGAAATATACAGTAAGCTATACAACGGAATGACAGTGGATTTGCAGTCCGAGTAAAATATAACAATAATGGTACAAGACTTAGATATTAAGCTGGAGGTCAATTTACCAGGTTGTAGGTTGCATGTGGATGCCAGGAGCTCTGCAGTCCAAGGTACAAGAATCTTAGTTGCCAGACAGACCCCAAAGCGCGGGCTGCTGCTCCCTTGGCAGGTCTGTCCCCAGTTCCTTCTTAGATCATCATCTGGTTCTTCTGTGTGAGTGAGACTGTCTGCCATGTGCTCCCAGTTCTTAAGCATACTGGGTTCCTCCCCCCAGTGTCAGAGGGTGGGCTACTAATCTCCACCCTTTAGCTCCCTACAGAACTTATTCCCAATATCTAAGAAAGGGGGTAACTTCCTTCAGGATGATTGGATTAGGACACGAGAGGTACCAGTGAATGCGGTTTGTTTTGCCTGTCGTGTGGAGAGCAAACATGGCCCCATTGGGTCGCTGTGGAGGGCCAATCTCTATACCTCAGATCCCACAGCCCTCACCGACTCAGGAGTCGCACTGCCAGATGCGCGATTTCCTCAGGGTCAAGCAGATATTTTTTATGAGTCTGTAACTCGAAAGGTGTGCATATAATCCATGATCCTAGGATGGAGTCGAAGCGGCTGTGAGAGACAATGGATGTGTATTTCTGTGTCCAGCTGGCAGGCATATTCTAATTGAAGCCCCCAGGCACCTTCCTGCCTCATGCTGGCATGGCTCCTACTCAAGCTTTGAAGTTCTGTTTTGGCCTTATCTCATTATCATACTAAAATGCCTTGCTATTCAACATTGGAGCACTAAATCCTGTTTTCTTGAATATGCTTACAGGCCCTGGGGGGGGGGGGTAGGAGCAGTCCGCTGCCTGTAATTCTTGTGAACTCAGACCAAAATGGACAGGCCAAGCTCAGACATGAGGACATGAGGCGAGCATTAGGCCCCATATCCAAGATGGCGGCTGCTCCTTCATCACACTATCTTTAAATCAGTCACTCAGAACATTTCTTATATTATTGGTTCACCCCAGTATAATGGTGACCATCCCATACATTTTGTTTTCTTTTTTTTTTTATTTCCACTTAGCTTCCCTCTAAATCTGTTATTAACACATGTTTAATCAGTGATGTCTACAATTTAAACACCTTGGTCCTGGAAACCAACTATCAGGATCACAGTGTACATTGCAAAGTGGAAGCATTTTTCTCTTGGAAAAAAAATCTTAGAAACCTTAAAAGTGTTGACTGTAGGACGACACTCACCGGTGGGCGACACTGCCTTTCTTTATATCTGAAATAACCAAATGATCGCCAGTTTTCCTGTTGGACGGAGCTGTAGGGTACAACAAAACGCAAAGTATTGATTAATAAAAAAATCCCAATTCCATTTATAGAATCAACTTTTCTCTTTTAAAGACCTATTACTACAATTTTAGGAAAAAAGGTATCTAATAAGTGTCATAAAGTGGAGATAGGTGGCAAGCAGTCCTTTTAAGTGAAAGAGGAAAACTGTACCTGGAAATTTTGAGGAAATTAAAGCTGAAACCTTACTTGCTACTTGCTATGGACAACTCTTACAGTTTTTCTCTGCATTATTTATTACAAGGGTCTCAAACATGTGGTCTAGAGGCATGGTATGTGAATATGTAGAGGATTTTTTTTTAACCCCTACCGCACATTCGCCTTACATTAACGGTGCATTGAGATTGCACCATCATCAGTGGGTGTCATCTATATATCATAGCTAATACCCTTCTGTAACGCCTTTGATTGATATTAACACCAATCGTGGGCATTTAACCCCTTAGATAATGCTGTCAATAGTGACCAGTATTTAGATGGTTATCTGAGGAAGGGGGCTCACTCTTTAAGCCTCGTAAGTCTTCAGGTCAGCTAGCTATGGTGGCCTGTGAGGCCCTCTAAGGAGCAGGGTTTAACAGAAGTAGCAGTGTAAAGCCAGCTGTAGACAAGCACATGAAAACTCATCCAAGTTTCATCCAGGAAACTCTGAAACTTTCATTTTTAATTTTCATCTGTGTGCCACCATGTGTCTATTTTTTACGTTCGGGTGACATGTGCTATCAGTTTTCATACATCTAAATTACAAATGTACATGATTACATACAGTTTCCTAGGTTTATACTAGACATTTATCAGTAAAAATCAGATGCCATTCTGATGGTCAATGTGGGATTTGATTTTTGTTATGCCCCATAGAATTGTATGGCTGAGTCTCATTCAAGACTCGGATGAAAGCAGTGCACGCTGCATTCTTCTCTTATGGACAGTCCGGTTGAGAAACAAATCGTTCATCTGAACAGCACTATTGAATAATGGGTGAGATTTATACCCTCGTTTGCATGAGATCTACAATTGCCAGATCTGATATCCTGCAGTACAGGAGGATTGAAGGATAATAGATAAGCAATCAGGCAAGTAAAAGTTAAAGTCGCATGTAGAGACTATGCAAACAAAAAAAAAGCAAAATAAAGTATGAAAAAAAATGGAAAAATATTTTGCAATTAAAAACTATTATATGTAAAAACAAAAGAAGATAAAAAAAGTACACATATGGGGTTGCTACATCCAGAACGATCCAAGATATAAAACTACACAACTACCCGTAAGATGAACACCATAAAAAGAACATGAACAATGTACCGTAGCTTTCCATATTACTGAGACACAAGAAATGAAATAAAACGTGATCAAAAGTGATATAGAAAAAAAAAAGATGGTATCACTGAAAATGTCAACTTCAAATTATTTCTATTTGCGGCCCATGTGCTTAGCCGAGTTTGAGACCCCGGGTATATTGTGTACAGTGGTATATGGATGCTCATAATGCGGTCTTTGATATTATACATGAAGAGATAACAACCCCTTTTATGATGGTAGTTATTATAACCATGCCTAAAACAAACGTGTACACGTGCTAAAGTCATGGAGTCTAGATAATGACATATTCTGGGTATATAATCACGCAGACATAGCGGAGCACCAGGGAATACTAGTCTCAGTATTTCTTGTGTGTAACATGACTCGTAAAGCAGCAAATTGGAAGAAAAGTACTAAAAATAACAGTATATAATGTATGTTAACCATTAGGACCCTGCATACACTTCAGGTACAGTGTAAACATTTACCATATATACAACTGAGAGAAAATGTAGGTTTCTGCCAAAACACTTTTATCTATATGTTGAGAAGCATTAAATTGATGCAATAAATAGGCTGCAAACAGAAGTAAATGTTGTGATCAGAGCCTCAGATAGCATATGTGAGTCTGTAAAAACGCAAAATACATCTGCGCTTGTCTGCTAAATGAAGAATCTGCTCGTCAAAATGACAGCCTCTATTTGTACCAACAAGCTGTTGTGCTACATATCCCCTCGCAGTGTGGGCCCAGTGACTTTAATGGCTTGTTAGCCATGCCAGCTTCCTGCGGTGCCCACTGGGAAATAACCTGAGAGCTCCTAACCTGACATTGTCTGCCTTCCGTTAAGTGAAAAGGAGACAGCAGTAACTTAACTTAAACCTCTCCAACCTATATCTATTTCCAGCAGCTGACCCCATCTCTATCCATAATTCATTAGTTCCTTATTATACACATACTGCACTTTTAGCTATACATTTGTAAGTAGCTTCCATTGTCTTTTATTCAGCAGTTTGATCATTTAAATCAATGACATCAATGCCATTACTGTCCCATATAACACTTGTCTCCAGCTAATCTATGCAATGTGTCACAAGGCCCCGGGGGATATTCTGTCTCTGTATTGGAAAGTTAAACATCTATATTAATATATTAACATTTCCACCAGGTATAAAACAGCAGTGACCCTTCTTATACTGGACAATAACAGTGACGGTCAAAGTGACATTTGCAAAATCTGTGCCTCCAGAGACATATTTAGGAGATGGCTTGCAGATAATCAAAGATTATTAATGCAATACGGTGAAATACGGTAATATACACGTGAAAAGGCTCTTGAAAATCATGTCACTTATGTTCAGTGTTCTGGTGTATTCTAGATAGCATTTTACTGGTAATTGTTATAGCATACATGCTTTGTCAAATGACCTTTTGAATAAGCTGACCCATGTACAGGTGCTGCTCACTAAATTAGAATATCATCAAAAAGTTAATTTATTTCAGTTCTTCAATTCAAAAGTGAAACTCATATACTATATAGCGTCATTACAAATAGAGGGATCTAGTTCAAGTCTTTATTTCTGTTAATGTTGATGATTATGGCTTACAGCCAATAAAAATCCAAAAGTCATTATCTCAGTAAACTAGATTAACAAAAAAAACACCTGCAAAGGCTTCTTGAGCGTTTAAAAAGGTCCCTAAGACTATTTCAGTAGGCTCCATAATCATGGAGAAGACTGCTGACTTGACAGTTGTCCAGAAGGCAGTCATTGACGCACTCCACAAGGAGGATAACCGAAAAAAGTTCATTGATAAAGAAGCTGGCTGTTCACAGAGTGCTGTATCCCAGCATATTAATGGACAGTTGAGTGGAAGAAAAAAGTGTGATAGAAAAAGGTGCACAAGCAACCAGGATAACCGCAGCCTTGAAAGGATTATTAAGAAAAGGCCATTGAAAAATTTGGGAGAGATTCACAAGGAATGGACAGCTGCTGGAGTCATTGCTTCAAGAGCCACCACACACAGACGTATCCATGACATGGGCTAGGAGTGTCGCATTCCTTGTATCAAGACACTCAAAACCAATAGACAACGCCAGAAGCGTCTTACCTGGGCCAAGGAGAAAAAGAATTGGACTGTTGCTCAGTGGTCCAATGTGTTGTTTTCAGATGAAAGTAAATTTTGCATTTCACTTGGAAATCAAGGTCCCAGAGTCTGGAGGAAGAGTAGAGAGCCACACAATCCAAGCTGCTTGAGGTCTAGCCATGCGGCATTGATGTAGTAATTGATGAAAAAGGAGCCCCAACCAAGTATTGAGTGCATTTACTGAACATACATTTCAGTAGGCAAACATTTTGGATTTTAAACTCATTATTTAAGCTGGTGTTATAAAATATTCTAATTTACTGAGATAATGGCTTTTGGGTTTTCATTGGCTGTAAGCCACAATCATCAACATTAACAGAAATAAACACTTGAAATAGATCACTCTGTTTGTAATGACTCTATATAATCACTTTGTTACCAAGGTTTTGTCCCTCGGACAATTTTGAGTGTTCCGGATTGATTTTTTCATGCGGATTTCAGAAACGACTTCATATTTTTCCTATCATGTAAGGTTTTTGAGAAATGATACGAAGCATTATAATATTCTGTTATAATTCTATAAACTCATATATGAACTTTTTCTGAAACAGTATATTCTGAATTTTCCACTGAAAAAACATATCTCGCTGATCTACACATATGCAAGCACTTATATGCGAATTCCGCACAGGCGCAGTAAATCATTCGGCTGACTGTGTACGGAGCATACCACATCTCCTGGGCAGGGGAGGAATCAAAAGACAATACAGACATACTTTGAGCATGGCTGAATGGATCACGACCTTTAATGCCATTCGCTGTCCCAATGATATGGAGAGAGCAGAGAGATGATGTAACAGATTGCTACTTCTGCATTACAAATGTAACAGGATATTCAGCAAAGAATAAGAAATCAATAGAATATCCTAATCCTCCTTCAGCCATAAGACCAGTGCCACACGATGAAAGTCTTCATGTTCCAAAGCAAAGTATGGACAATGGAGGACGACGAAGATGAACTAACAATGTCAGTGGAAAATGAAACTGCTGCAGACCCAGACTTTGAGCTTTCTACATCTAATCCACATCTTTTCAGTCAAACTGATCTGAGTGACTTGGTCAAAGATTTGAAATTGTCAAAGAGGCAGGCAGAATTATTGGGATCAAGGCTACAAGAACAGAATATCTTATTACCAGGAAGAGTTTCTGGTTTCCGCAGTTGTCAAGAAGACCTTAATCAATTTTTCAACCATGTTGACAGTTTAACCTTTTGCAACGACGTCTTGGGGTTGTTTGGTGCTCTTGGATGCAAACATGACCCGAAAGAATGGCGACTGTTCACTGACTCGTCAGTTTTAAGTCTAAAGGCGGTTTTACTACACAACAGAAATATCTATCCTTCTATAACTATTGGAAAAGCCGTATATATGAAAGAAACGTATGAGAATATGGAGTTACTGTTGACCCATATTAATTATAGAAATTATAAATGGAATATATGTGGTGATCTAAAAGTTGTGGCACTTATTCTTGGACTGCAGCTTGGATATACCAAGTATTGTTGTTTATTTGTGAGTGGGACAGTCGTGCACGAGAAATGCATTTCAGAAAGGACTGGCCACTCCGCGAAAACCTGGTTGCTGGACAGAAGTATGTTAAACATAATCCTCTTGTTGATCCAGAAAATATATTTCTCCCTCCTTTGCATATTAAACTTGGGCTTATGAAGAATTTTGTCAAAGTAATAAACAAAGAATCAAAAGCCTTTTCTTACTTGCGACAGAAATTTCCAAGAATACGTGATGCAAAGATTAAAGTAGGTATTTTTATTGGCCCACAGATCAGATATATAATGAATAACAGTAGCTTTGATGATCTTTTGCAAGGTACTGAACAAGTGGCATGGAGAGCCTTTAAAGATGTGACCTTCAACTTCCTTGGCAACAGCAGGGCACTGAACTTTGAACAACTCATGGACAACATGCACACAGCATATCATTTGATGAAATGCAATGTCACTAAAAATGCATTTTCTACATTCTCACTTGGACTTTTTTCCAGCCAATCTTGGTGCCGCGGTTAGCGATGAACACAGTGAAAGATTTCACCAAGACATTGCGCTGATGGAGAAAAGGTACCAGGGAAAGCAGAGTATGTCAATGCTGGCTGACTATTGCTGGAATCTTATTCGAGAAGCATCTGACACGGATTATAAATGAAAGTCGTCTGCAAAACACTTTTGAACAATTGCTTTTGCTACTGACATCGATGCACATGCACGTAGTGTTTTGGACATCATAATGTAGACTATAAACTGTTGTTTTTTAACCCCTTACTGCCAGCTGACGGAATAGTACGCCTCATCTGTCCCATGACCTGCCCCACGTGTCTCCATCGTATCCATCCTGCCCCATGATCCTGCCTCATCTGACTCCATCCTGCCCCATGATCCTGCATCATGTGTCTCCCTCCTGCCCCGTCTACATCCTACCCCATGATCGTGCACCATGTGTCTCCATCCTGCCTCATCTGTCTCCATCCTGTTCCATGATTCTGCACCATGTGTCTCCATTGTATCCATCCTGCCCCATCTATCTCCATTTCCTCCCCATCTGTCTCCATCTCGCCCCATGATCCTGCACCATGTGTCTCCCTCCTGTCCAATCTGTCTACATCCTGCCCCATGATCCTGCACCATGTGTCTCCATCCTGCCATGTGTCTCCATCCTACCCTAGGATCCTGCAACATGTGTCTTCATCCTGCCCCATGTGTTTCCATCCTGCCCCATGATCCTGCCCCATCTGTCTTCATCCTGCCCCATGTGTTTCCATCCTTCCCCATGATCCTGCCCCATCTGTCTTCATCCTGCCCCATCTGTCTCCATCTTGCCTCAAATGCAGGTTCAGTTACTGGACCGTCCAGGGGCGGACACTGAAAGCTTGGGGTGCCTGTGGAAGAAATGTGTCTGGGCCTCCCTCCCTGCCTGGTATGCTACTTATGATGAGGGCAATCTGGTTAAGGGACCCCTGGTGTTATGAATGAGTAACCGTAGGAGGCAAAAGCAGAAATACAAGCTAAGTCCAGAAAACCAGAGAAGTTGGCAACTATCAGATTGCAGACCCCTGAACCTATCAACACAACTAGCAGTAGCCGTGGGGGGTTCCTTCGATGCCCTAGACCCCTCGATCACAGCCGGAGAAATACATAGGCCTAAAGAAAGAAAGGGGAAATCTAAACTGCCCCAGAGCAGACCCCAAAGCAATAGGCAGCCCCCAACATATAATGACGGTGAAGCAAGATGAAAATACTAACACAGACAGAAAGATAGACTGAGCAAAGACGGGGCCCCAAAACTACCTAGATAGGAAAGGCCAGGAAGGCTACTGTCTGCAATCTGCCAAAACCCTATCAAAGACATAAGCCAACCAGCTGATATGAAAAAGGCCCTGAAGCAGCTAGGCTTCAAAAACTGAATCAGCACTCAGGTATTTTCAGAAGACAGAGCTAAATGAATTCAGCACACCCCAGCAGGGAATGGCAGAAATCCAGAAAAACAAAGCAAAAACAAAGTCAAAGCACAAAAGCAAAAGGCCGAGCAGCAAACTTAGCTTTGGAGGAGCAGGAATTCAAACTGGTCTCCAAGGATCCCACAGAGAAATAACCCGCAGGGCAGAAGGGCGTCGGCAGCATTATATCCAGTCCGTAACTCCACTCAGCCAGTCACAATCATCAGCCTCAGGTGTTTGACAATCAGGCTCACTACCTTTCTTTACCAGAAGAGGGAGTTCCTCGGGCCTCAGTAATGAAGGGGAAAATGAACTCACAACAGTACCTCCCCCTTGAGGAGGGGTCACCGAACCCTCAACTATGCCACCAGGGCGATCAGGGTGAGCCCGATGAAAGGCACGCACCAATCGTTTGGCATGAATATCAGAGGCGGAGACCCAGGAATTATCCTTCTGACCATAACCCTTCCACTTAACCAAATACTGGAGTCTCTGTCTAGCCAGACGGGAATCCAGTACTTTCTCTACCTCATACTCCATGTTACCTTCAACCAATACAGGGTCTGGAGGTGCTACCCCCGGAACAACAGGTTCAACAAACCTCTTCAACAAAGATTTATGGAACACATTATGGATTTTAAATGTGACAGGAAGAGCCAAACGAAAAGAGACCGGATTAATAATCTCCACAATCTTGTAAGGTCCAATAAATCTAGGCTTAAACTTAGGAGAAGCCACCTTCATAGCAATATTTTTTGATGATAACCACACCATATCACCAACCTTAAACTGGGGACCAATGGTCCTATGTCGGTTGGAAAACCCTGGGCCTTCTCCTGGGAGAGAGATAACTTATCCACCACTTGGTCCCAGATCTGGTGCATTCTCTCCACTACAGTGTCAACACCTGGGCAGGCAGAGGGCTCCACCTGCCCTGAAGAAAATCGAGGATGAAACCCAAAGTTACAAAAAAAAGGTGACATCAAAGTGGCAGAACTAGCTCTATTATTCAAAGCAAATTCGGCCAAGGGCAAAAATGAAACCCAATCATCCTGATCAGCAGAAATAAAACATCTCAAATATGACTCCAAGGTCTGGTTTGTTCTCTCTGTCTGCCCATTGGTCTGAGGGTGAAAAGCAGAGGAGAAGGACAACTGAATTCCCAGCCTGGAACAGAAAGTTCTCCAAAATCTAGATACAAACTGCACTCCTCTGTCAGATACAATGTTCTCAGGAATCCCGTGCAAACGATCCACCTGTTGTAAAAACAGGGGCACCAACTCAGAGGAAGACGGCAACTTAGGGAGTGGTACAAGATGAACCATCTTAGAGAACCTATCACAAATCACCCAAATAACAGTCATCCTCTGAGAGACAGGCATATCAGAGATGAAATCCATTGAAATATGGGTCCATGGCCTTTTGGGGACAGGCAAAGGCATCAACAACCCACTAAAGTGAGAACACGATTTGGACCGGGAGCACGTCCCACAGGACTGCACAAAATTCCTGACATCACGAGACAAGGAGGGCCACCAAAAAAACCGACTCACCAGATCTCTAGTACCAAAAATACCTGGATGACCAGCCAAAGCAGAGCAATGAACTTCAGACATCACTCTCTTCTTCCACTGGTCAGGAACATACAACTTTCCACTGGGACAACGCTCAGGTTTGTCCTCCTGGAACTCTTCCAGAGCACGTCTCAAATCGGGCGAGATGGCAGAAAGAACTACCCCTTCGCCTAAGATGGTAGCAGGCTTGGTCACCACAGGAGAATCAGCAAGGAAGCTCCTAGAGAGGGCGTCTGCCTTGACATTCTTTGTTCCAGGAAGAAAAGAAACCACAAAATCAAAACGTGTAAAAAACAAGGACCACCTAGCCTGTCTAGGGTTCAAGCGCTTAGCCGACTCTAGGTAAATCAAATTCTTGTGGTCAGTGAGGACCACGACTTGATGCTTAGCGCCCTCCAACCAATGTCTCCACTCCTCAAATGCCCATTTCATGGCCAACAGTTCCCTATTCCCCACATCATAGTTACGTTCAGATGGAGAGAACTTTCGGGAAAAGAAAGCACAGGGATTCATTTTAGATGTTACAGGATCCTTTTGAGACAAAACAGCTCCTGCACCAATCTCAGAAGCATCCACCTCTACCTGGAATGGAAGTGAGACATCAGGTTGCCGCAAAACCGGGGCGGAGGTGAATCTTCGCTTCAACTCCTGAAAGGAAGAAACAGCCTGCAGAGACCAATTTAACACATCAGCACCCTTTTTAGTCAAATCAGTCAATGGCTTGGCAATACTAGAAAATTTTGCTATAAATTTCCGATAAAAATTAGCAAAACCCAAAAACTTCTGGAGGGCCTTCAAAGAAGTGGGCTGAACCCAATCGTGAATGGCCTGTACCTTGGCCGGGTCCATTTCAATAGTTGACGGGGACAAAATAAATCCCAAAAAAGAAATCCTCTGTACTCCAAAAAGGCATTTAGATCCCTTGACATACAGGGAATTCTCCCTCAAGATCCAGAACACAGTCCGAATATGTTCCACATGAGAATCCCAATCCTTGGAGAAGATCAAAATATCATCCAGATAGATAATCAAAAATTTATCGACAAAATCTCGGAAAATATCGTTCATGAAGCACTGGAAGACAGAAGGGGCATTAGTGAGCCCAAAAGGCATCACCAGGTACTCAAAATGTCCCTCCGGAGTATTAAACGCCGTCTTCCATTCATCCCCATGCTTAATGCGAATAAGATTATACGCCCCCCTGAGGTCAAGCTTGGTAAACCAGCAAGCACCTTTAACTCTGGAGAATAGATCAGAAATCAAGGGTAACGGATACTGATATTTAACAGTAATTTTGTTGAGGGCACGATAATCAATACAATGTCTTAATGATCCATCCTTTTTGGCTAAAAAAAAAAAAAAACCGGCACCCAAGGGTGACGAGGATGGTCTAATATGACCCTTCTCCAACGCCTCCTTAATATAGGATCGCATAGCCTCGTGCTCGGGTACAGATAAATTGAAGAGCCGAATTAGGTTTAGGGCTGCTCCCGAATCCACAAACGCCTTGGCGGAAAATGTGGACAGGGAGCAGATCAGAGTAATAGCCAGAAGAAACTTAGGTTGAACACCCCCAACAGAAAACGTGTGTGCAAAGCGTTTCTCTCGTTTGGGACAGACAGAAATAATATGCGAGGCATCTCCACAGAAAAAACACAACTTATTACGCCTTCTGAACTCCTGACGCTGCTCTCTGGAAAAAACTCACATTGCATAGGTTCAGACATTTGTTCAACAGGTGGCAACACCTCTCGTGCAGCTTTGCGTTCGCGCAAACGCCGATCAACCTGAATGGCTAATGACATAGAATCGTCAAGACCAGAGGGAACATGAAATCCCACCATAGTATCTTTTACGGCTTCTGACAACCCCTTCCAAAAGAGAGCAGCCAAGGCATTATCATTCCAGGTAGTAAGTACTGCCCACTTTCGGAATTTTTGGCAGTACTATTCTGCAGAATCACGACCCTGGCTCAATGCCAGCAGGGTCTTTTCAGCCTGATCAATGGCATTAGGTTCGTCATACAACAACCCCAAAGCTTGAAAGAATGCGTTCACATTAGTCAGAATAGGATCATCTGGTTTCAAAGAAAACGCCCAATCCTGGGGATCGCCACGCAGCAAAGAGATGACAATTTTAACCTGCTGCGCGGAGCTCCTTGACGAGTTAGGCTTCAAGGCAAAAAATAATTTACAATTATTTTTGAAATTCAAAAATTTAGACCGATCCCCAAAAAACACATCAGGTGTAGGAATCTTTGGTTCAGCAGCATGTGAATGAGCAAGGTAGGTGGAAAATCCCCGCACTTCCGCAGCGAGCTGCTCCACACGATCAGACAATTGCTTTATCTCCATTGAGAGAAAAAAAAAATTCCCCCTACGGCCTCAGAGATATAGAGGAAAAAATATACACACTTTTTTTTTTTTCTTTTTTTTTTACAATTCTTTCCTGCTATTGAGTACCCTAGAATCTGCGGTAGGGCGGGTTATTCTGTTATGAATGAGTAACCGTAGGAGGCAAAAGCAGAAATACAAGCTAAGTCCAGAAAACCAGAGAAGTTGGCAACTATCAGATTGCAGACCCCTGAACCAATCAACACAACTAGCAGTAGCCGTGGGGGGTTCCTACGATGCCCTAGACCCCTCGATCACAGCCGGAGAAATACATAGGCCTAAAGAAAGAAAGGGGAAATCTAAACTGCCCCAGAGCAGACCCTAAAGCAATAGGCAGCCCCCAACATATAATGACGGTGAAGCAAGATGAAAATACTAGCACAGACAGAAAGACAGACTGAGCAAAGACGGGGCCCCAAAACTACCTAGATAGGAAAGAACAGGAAGGCTGCTGTCTGCAATCTGCCAAAACCCTATCAAAGACATAAGCCAACCAGCTGATATGAAAAAGGCCCTGAAGCAGCTAGGCTTCAAAAACTGAATCAGCACTCTGGTATTTTCAGAAGACAGAGCTAAATGAATTCAGCACACCCCAGCAGGGAATGGCAGAAATCCAGAAAAACAAAGCAAAAACAAAGTCAAAGCACAAAAGCAAAAGGCCGAGCAGCAAACTTAGCTTTGGAGGAGCAGGAATTCAGACTGGTCTCCAAGGATCCCACAGAGAAATAACCCGCAGGGCAGAAGGGCGTCGGCAGCATTATATCCAGTCCGTAACTCCACTCAGCCAGTCACAATCATCAGCCTCAGGTGTTTGACAATCAGGCTCACTACCTTTCTTTACCAGAAGAGGGAGTTCCTCGGGCCTCAGTAATGAAGGGGAAAATGAACTCACAACACCCTGGAGCCCCAGGCTACAAGCAACAAATCAGACTGCCCTCATTATAACTGCCCTGAAAGCAAAGGCATACATAGAAATCATAGGACCCCATAGAAAAAGTTCTATTTAGGCCTTCCCTCACCTTTAAAAAAAATATATCTATATATATCTATATATAGATATATATAGATATATATTTATATTTTTTCACTGAGATGGAGATATATATACTGTATGTGTGTGTAATACATAAACATATATATCCGTTAGAATTCAATTCTGCTATTCCCAGTGCAATCAGACTTGCAGTCAGGTGACAACTAGTGTCCGCTGTCAGTGAATAGAACACTGCAGACATGGCTGACTCTGTAGTTGGCACATGACAGTAAGTGTGCAAAGCGCTTCCTGTGTGGTTACATGATAACTGCTAGAACCGGTAGAACTCGACCATGTATATATTATATTACATTATATGCCTGGTAGCTGTATAATCTGGTATCTGCTCTACATATACAGTACATACATATACCGTACATACACACATATCATACATACATATACCGCACGTACACACAGATACACATACATATACCATACATACACATACTTACACCGTACATACATACACACCGTACATACATATACCGTACATACATGCATACACATATACCGTACATACATACACACATATACTTTACATATATACACACATATACACAGTATAGTATACACATACCGTACACAAATATACATACACATTTACCGTATATACATACACAGATGTACAGACATATACATACACATAAATATACACACCTAGATATAGATACACATACGCATACAAGATGTACACACACATACATAGATACACACATATACATATAAATACACAGATGCACTATATATATATATATATATATATATATATACAGCGTCGGACTGGAACACCTTGGGCCCACCAGAGAAAATCATTCTTGGGGCCCACTACGTAGCTGCATAGAGTTAAAAACCAGACCACCAATTATGCGATAAAACACGCTAATATCCGGGTATAATATAAGGTTGTACATGTCTTAATTATGTAGCAGGAGTTGGGGTAGCCCCCTCATATAATATAAAGCAGCCCCCTCACATAGTATAATGAAGCCATCTAATAGAATATAATGCAGCCATCTCATAGAATATAATACTGCCCCCCTCATAGGGTATAATACTGCCCCCCTCATAGGGTATAATACTGCCCCCCTCATAGGGTATAATACTGCCCCCCTCATAGGGTATAATACTGCCCCCCTCATAGGGTATAATACTGCCCCCCTCATAGGGTATAATACTGCCCCCCTCATAGGGTATAATACTGCCCCCCTCATAGGGTATAATAGTGCCCCCCTCATAGGGTATAATGCACCCCATCATAGGGAATAATGCACCCCCTCATAGGGTATAATGCTGCCCCCTCATAGGGTATAATACTGCCCCCCTCATAGGGTATAATACTGCCCCCCTCATAGGGAATAATGCACCCCCTCATAGGGAATAATGCTGCCCTCCTCATAGGGTATAATGCTGCCTCCTCATAGGGTATAATGCTGCCCTCCTCATAGGGTATAATGCTGCCTCCTCATAGGGTATAATACTGCCCCCCTCATAGGGTATAATGCTGCCTCCTCATAGGGTATAATACTGCCCCCCTCATAGGGTATAATGCTGCCCCCTCATAGGGTATAATGCTGCCCCCTCATAGGGTATAATGCTGCCCCCTCATAGGGTATAATGCTATATAGATATATAGATATAGAGTTAGATAGATATAGATAGAAAGATAGATGTAGAAATAGATAGATATAGAGATAGATAGTAGATAATGGATAGAAAGTAGATAATGGATAGATATAGATAGAAAGATTCATAGAGATATAGATAGAGATAGATATAAAGATAGATATAGAAAGAAATATAGATAGATAGATCGATAGGTAGATAGATATAGAGACAGATAGAAAATAGATAATGGATAGATAGATAGATAGATATAGAGATAGATAGCTATAGATAGAAAGATATAGAGATAGATAGATATATAGATAGAGATAGATAAGAGATATACAGATATAATAATAATAATAATTATTATAATAATAATATAGACATATATAGATAGATATAGAGATAAATATATATAGATAGATGGCTATAAATAAAAATAGATATATAGATATATATAGAGATAATAGATATAGAGATAATAGATATAGAGATAGATAGATAGATATAGAGACAGATAGCCATAGAAAGATAGATATAGAGATAGATATAGAGATAATATCTAGATATAGAGATATGTATAGAGATAGATAGATATAGAGTTAGAAAGATAGATAGATATAGAGAGAGATAGAGATAGATAGAGATAGCTAGATAGATAGATATAAATAATAGAGATAATAGATAGATATAATAGTTAGATATAGAGATAGATGGATAGATCAATAGATAGATAAAGAGAGAGATAGAGATAGATAGATAGATAATGAGATATAGAGATAGATATAGAGATATAGTGTTAGATAGAAAGATAGATATAGAGATAGATAGATATAGAGATAGATATGGATATAGAGATAACAGATAGATATAGAGATAGATATAGAGATAATATATAGATAGATAGATATAGAGATAGCTATAGAGAGAGATATAGAGATAGATATAGAGAGAAACAGATATAGATATAGAGATAGATATAGAGATAGATAGGTAGATAGATATAGAGATAATAGATAGATATAGAGATAGATAGATATAGATATAAAGATAGAGAGAGCGGTAGATAGAGAGAGAGAGATAGATACAGAGATTGATAAATAGATAGAGAGATAGATATAGATATAAGCTAGAGATAGATAGATAAAGATAGATAATAAATATAGAGATAACAGATAGATATAGAGATAGAGTAAGATAAAGATATAGAGATAGGTAGATATAGATAATAGAGATAGCTAGATAGATAGACATAATAGATAGATAGATATAGAGATAGATGTAGAGATAGAAAGATAGATATAGAGCGATAGATAGATAGAGATAGATATAGATAATAGATAGAGATAAATAGATAGATAGATAGAGAAAGATAGATAGATATAGAGATAGATATAGAGATAGAAAGAAAGATAGATAGATAGATAGATAGATATACAGAGAGATAGATATAGAGATAAATAGATAGATAGATAGATATAGAGAGATATAGAGAGAAATAGATATAGATATAGAGATAATAGATATATATAGAGATAGATAGATATAGCTATAGAGAGAGATAGATACAGAGAAAAGATATAGAGATAGATAACGGATAGATAAATAGATAGATAGGTATAGAGATAGATAGATATAGATATTAGATAGAGATATATATAGATAAAGATAGATAGATATAGATGGTAGCTAGATAGATAATAAATATAGAAATAATAGATATAGAGATAAATAGACATAATAGATAGATATAGAGATATATATAGAAAGATATAGAGATAGATAGATATAGATATATATATAGAAAGATATAGAGATAGATATAGAGATAGATAGATATAGAGATAGATGTAGAGATAGAAAGATATAAACATAGAGCGATAGATAGAGATAGATATAGAAATAGATAGATATAGATAATGGATAGAGATAGATATAGAGATAGATAGATATAGATAATAGATAGAGATAGAAAGAAAGATAGATAGATATGAGAGATATATAGAGATAGATAGATAGAGAGAAACAGATAGAGAGAGCGAGAGAGATATAAAAAACAAACAAAACACAATACTCACCTCTCCTCCTCGCTCCCACGCTGATCCCGGCCTCAGTGTCAGGAGCTGCCCCCTCTGCCAGACACACAGCGGGTGCGCGATGTAGTGACGTCATCGCGCACTGGCTGTGAGCCAAGAGCAGAGAGGACTGAGGGCGGCGCCGGCCCTGATGCAGAGCGGCTTACTGGGCTGGGGGCGGGGCCTCTGGGGGTGGAGACCTGAAATGATATTCACTGCTTCGCAGTGAATATTCATTTCTCTTTAGCAGCGGGGACAGGGGCTCCTGCCTCCTGACACCCGCTGCTGCTCCGCTGGCAGGGGCCCCCATAGCAGCTGCATGGTGTGCGACACACCACTGGCTGGGGGCCCCTGGAGCAGCGGGGGCCCTAGGCAACTGCTGGCCCTGTATGCCAGCAGGTGCCAGGGCCCACCAGGTGCCAGGGCCCACCGGAGAATCCACCGGTTCCCCGGTGGGCCAGTCCGACGCTGTATATATATATATATATATATATATATGTAGCACTCACCAGGTGTATTGGGGGACACTCACTTGGCTGCGATACTGATGCACACCGGAACACTTTCACTTAAAACAGTCCAATGTAGTTTATTGTGCCATCATAAACCGCATCGTAAGCCATGTTATACATCACATGCTTACACAAAGTCTATTACATTTCTTAGTACATGGCTTTAACACGCTGTCACTAAACACGCTGTCACTAAACATGCTGGACCTCTTTGTCCACCATTTCTTTTGGTCATGCCTAACCTGGGACTGTCAACTTTAGGGGGTGCACTTTCCATACCACTACCTCCCACGCACATTATTTCTACAGACACTTCTCCTTTTGTCCACCAGTCCCACTTTGGGTTACCTCCCCCTTTTGGGCAACTACTCCATTGTGGGATACCACCTCCTTTTTGGCAATCATCCCTGTATGGGCTACCACCCCCTTTTGGGACTTCACCCCCTTTTGGGCAATCATCCCTGTTAGGGTTACCGCCCTTTTTTTTGGGATACCACCCCGTTTAGGGACACCACCCCTCTCCGGAGTACACTCCGTGGACTCCCCCACGGCAGTCTTAGGTCCAAGTTTACACAGACCCAATAATTCTGGGGCTGGTACTGGCCCTTTAAGAGGTTGCACAGTCTGTACCGCTGACGTCTTTTTATGACACCCCACTATCTCCTGCTGGCACTGCCACAGCTCCTGCTGTACGTACAACCACCAGCACCTCCGGCTGCCGCTCACAAGCAGCTGATGGTGTCACTGCAGGTCCTGCTGCTGCAGAACCTCTTGCTGCAACTTGCATCTGCAGCTCCCGCTGCCACAAGTCCGTGCACGCTTCCACTGCGCCGTTTTCGTGGACCCGCCGATCCACAGCAACCTTCATAACCCCACCGCGTTACAGCCAGCTGCTTGTCACCTTCGTGACCCCACCGAGCCACAGCAAGCTGACTTGAAGAAAAAAAAAAACAACTTTGTGACCTCACAGCAAAACACCTCACATGTGCCTTCTGGACCGTTGCCCTTAGCAACCAAGTTTGTAGACCTGATCCATTGCCCCTAGCAACAAGGCTACAAAAGTGCCCTTATAGCATTCTCCACCATATGTAAGGTAGCGCTCACCGAGTGTATTGGGGGACACTCATTTGGCTGCGATATTGATGCAAACCAGAACACTTTCACTTAAAACAATCTAATGCACTTTATTGTGCCATCATAAACCGCACCGTAAGCCATGTTCTACATCACATGCTTACACAAAGTCTATCACATTTCTTAGTACACAGCTTTAACAGGCTATCACTAAACACGCTGGACCTCTTTGTCCAGTTACCATGGGTGACCGCACACTGTACACTTCATTAATGTCCATAGAATATCACAGGCACCAACAGTTATATCCCCATGTCTGGGGTTACTTCGCAAGTGCTCCGGCTCCAGATGCCGACTCTTTGTCAGTCCTCTCTTTCCCAGGGAAGCTGCCGAACTGGGATCACAGTCCCGGATAACGTTTTGCTCACCAGGCCACCTGACAGTCCAGATCCACAGACGGACAGTAGCTCCCCCAATGCAGTGCCGTCACTGACTCTGCAAACACACAGGCCTCACCGGATGCTATTCAGGGATCTGACCCTACGCTCCAGGTCTCCCAACACACCGACCACCAGATCCAGGGCCTCAGCCTGTGCTACTCAGGATGTCCGTCTCCTCCTTAGTCCGCCGAACACTCACGCCTCATCAGGTCCAAGGTCGCAGCACGTGCTCCAGGGATCCGATCCTTCTAGCAGAATCTCCCAACACTGACCCTCCAGGACCTTGCACCCTGAACCACTCAGGTACACACTCTCTCTCTCCATGTGACCAGACCTCAGGCACATTATATGGTCCATAACCACACTCACCGGTGAGGTATGGATCACATGGTTATGACCTCACTAAAGGTCCTCTTACACACACAGCCATACACACACAGGCTTTACTTGGGCATTCAGGCACATGCCCCTGGGTGGGTTTGTTGGTGACTGGCCTCACCCATCTCACCAAGTCACCTAGAAGCTTTCACAATACACAGCAACAAACTCTCAGCAGTATTATCTGCTGATCAACACATATTCCAGCTTCCATCACAGGGCACATATGTGATACATATCGGCCATTTATAATCCTGCCGCTCATCATTTCCTCATTACAATAAAGGAAATGCCTGCATGCATGCCCTGAGAAGGCCATACAGCGCCCCCTAGCAGTCACAGGGGTCACTGTATCACATTATATATATATATATATATATATATATATATATATATATACATATATATATACACACACACACACACACACACTAATTTATGACCTCAGGTGTTCCTATGAGCCCTAGAGGAGGTCAGCCACATAGTGCAGAGATCAGCCGGAGAGGGCTGCAGAACCCACTGTGGGGGATGGGCACACAGCTGAGAGGACTTATATCAGCCTCATGGTGCTGCCATGCTGTCCCGTGGAGTGATCCTCCTCCCCCGTCCTCTCCTCTGTGAGGAGATGCTGCAGCCTGCTGGGAATAGAACAGTGGAGGAGGCAGAAGACACAAGGTAAGTCCTGCTCTTCTCCCACTGCTGTCCCCTGTGTGGCCCGGGCCGATGACTACAGGGGAGTACTCACCATTGGGACGCGCCATGCAGGAGGACAGAGACAGCAGCCAGTGAGCGTGCTCATTAGTCTGGTAAGGAAAGCATTCATTGGTCTCCTGCACTCTGTGCGCCGTGCTCTCCTGGAAGGGGAACTTGCATGATTACGGGAGAGAGTGCGAGGGGCCCGATGCTGCATGACACCGGGCCCTCTCACTCCCACCCGCAGTCTTGACTCAGGGTAGTACGACCCTGCCTGCAGGAGCCCCCCTCCATCTTCGGGCCCCGATGCAGTTGCACCGGCGGTATGTCGGGCCCGTAAGCAGAAGAGACAGGAGCGGGCCCCCCTCTGCTCACCGGGTCCCATGCGCCAGTCTGGGCAGTAATGCCCTGATGGCGGTGTAAAGGGGTTAATGTTATGAATGGGTCACCGAGGAGGAGAGTGCAATAGGCTATGCCACCAGAACACCAGAGAGGTTGGTTGCTCAGCGGATTGCAGACCCCTGATCTTAACAACACAACTAGCAGTAGCCGTGGAGAGTTCCTACGTTGCCCTAGACGCCTCGTCACAGCCGGAGGACTAACTAAGCCTAAAGACAGAAAGGTGAAATCTAAACTGCCCCGGAGCAGCCCCCAAACATATATTGTCGGTGAGACAAGATGAAGCACAAACACAGACAGACAATAGACTAAGCAAATTATGGGGGCCACACTGACTAGATAGGACAGGACAGAAAAGGCAGTGTCTGCAATCACGCAAAAACCCTAATAATTCCAACACGACTGATGTACAAAAATACTGAGGTTTGAACAACCTCGCCCCCACTATATCAGCACTCAGGTGTGAACTGGCGGCTAGCAACAGGCTAATACAGCAGGGGACTGAGCAAACAAACACAAGATACAAAAATACAGGGCAGGAGCCAGCAGCCCCAGGGGGAGCAATCTGACCCCTGACAGCAAGGCAAAAACAGATGCAAAGGGTTTAGCAAATGACACTTAGCTGAAAAAATGCAGGATCAGGCAGCAGACAGAAATCCTCAGTAAGCAAAGAAAGGAGTATCACCAGCAGTCACTGAGAGAAGTCTGCTCACTTATGTAGTCCCAGTCACTACCACCACTCCTCCCATTATCTTCTGCAGCTGTTGGGTTAACATCATGTTGACCAGCACCACTACCAGCAGTATCCACCAGAGCCTTGCCTCAAAAGTCAGATCAAGAGAGCTCACAACAGGTTAAGTAGAAATGTTCATTGTTGTATTTATTATTCGTTGTTAAATGGTACTGCTACATATTTATATGCATCACCATGCATACTGAATGGTACTGCTACTCCTTTTTGAGTATTACCATTGTGTGTCTCTATGTCTTATAGTTATTGCTGTTTTTAGCTACACATAAGTGTGATAATGTTTATTACATTTCAGAAGTTGTAATTTACAGGATAGGGAAAGCGTAGTATTCCCTTTTTGGACACTAGAGGAGGGGCTGCCAGGAGTTAAGGTTAGAGCAGAAGGGAAGTTAGTCAGACGGGGCCAGGGTGCCTGAAGTGTCCACATGGGCTATAGGCCCAGGACGGCTCGGCAGCCAAGTAACGTTAAGCCCAAGTTATCCATGGCCACTAGACAGCAGTATAGGGGGCCAGGACAGTAGAGAGAAAATGTGGCGTCTCATAGCCTGGGCGGACGCCTTTAGGGTGGAAGTTGGATGGAGTGAGGAACAGAAAGATGCTGCAGCTTCGCAGGAAGTGGCATAGACAGATCGGATGCTTTTCCAGAGGCAGCCAAACCAGGTGGCTGATGATTTCAAGCCTGGGACGAAACAGGCAGAAGGAATTGTCATCATGGCGAGCTTAGGCTAAAAAAAAGCTGGGGAGCAGTCTAAGACAGTTCGATCCGGGCACGTGCCGTACAGAAGCGTAAGCAAAGCAGGGAGAGCTGAGAAAGCAAGTAAAGATGAATGTGTTATCTTTGATGTGTCAACTGTGGATATCTTGTGTGAAGTTATCAGTAAAGGAACCGTTCAAGTTACCATGGACTGTGCTTCAGTTACTAGGGGTCGCCTCAGACAGGGGCCAATGCCGTTTGGGAAGTACCAGGGGGATGCAAGCCTGGAGACGCAGGTATGCCGAATAGTGGAATGCAATTTTCTGTGAGGGAAGGCCAGGACACTGATGCCTTAGTGTCTCTGGCCACGACTATAGTCTTGGACGACCCTTACAGTGGCACTGTACATGCGTAACAACACAATTTCTGACCATTACATAACTAGTATACTGCATTTTCACCAGTTTCTTCTTCTGCAGGCTCTCTAACTTTCAGTTATTTTGGCATTCCATCTTGCTTCTATAAATATGGCTTTGATCTGGGGTCTTTTCTGAGTGAATGATGAGTTCTGAGTGTAGTGGAAGAGGATCATGAGTGGAGAAAAAAGTAGCTTTCTCTGACAAGATATATTACAAAATTAGAGTTTTTTTGTTTTGTTTTATACTTGCCTGTACTATTGATGTAAAATTAATTCATTTTCACATTTCTGTGGACTGTGTATAGGATACATCATTGCAGCTAGTCTCCATCCACTAGCTCTCCCATGTATCCTATACACAGTCCACAGAAATGTGAAAATGAATCCAGCACTGAAGTGAAATAAATTTCCTATAAGCTGGATCACGATCTGCCTGGTCTCTCACTGTGTAAAGTACTTCTTCCCGTTCCCTCTCCATAGTCTTCAACCTTGCTGAGCAACCTGACATCCTACTATTTTGGCATTCCATCTTGCTTCTATAAATATGGCTTTGATCTGGGGTCTTTTCTGAGTGAATGATGAATTCTGAGGGTAGTGGCGGAGGGTAAGAAGAGGCTCATGAGTGGAGAAAAAAGCCTTCTCTGATAAGATATATTTGTCACTGCCCCTCACCTCTCGGCGCGCTCTACCCAGCGCGCTCCTGTCCTGCAGCGCGTCCCCGCGCCCGGCCTCCGGCTCCCGCGGCGTCGGGCACTTTCTCTCAGCCTTGCTTCCGGCGCACTACCTCCTGGGTAGTGTGACGTGCTAGCCCCGCCCCCAACATGGAGGTGCCCACCGCTACATATGCCTGGCGTCGGGACTGGTAAGACGCCTGATTATCTAATACGGTGACCCTACTCCGTGCGGCGCTCGCTGTGTACTCAGGCCCCTCTCCTGCGTTTCTGTCTATGCTATGTTTCTCCTTCTTGTACCATCTTCTGCGCTCTGTCTGTGCCACCTCTGCCCTCTGTCCTCTTGGTTCCTTGCCTCCCGTACTCTTTTGAACTCCAATGTACATTGCCTGCCTCCATCTTGTTCCGCTCTGCACCTTCCTCTTGTTCGTTCCCCCTCCTGATACCTCATTATGCCTCTTCTCTAATTGCATCATCCAGGTCCCGTTACCTCTGGCTCTCCAGTCCTTTGCCTTGCCAAGTCCCTGTGTGTTTCGGTGTCTAACCCTATGGATTCCTCTGTGCCTCCTTACCCGTCTGTGTCGCCCCTTTGGTTCCGGCTGTCACAGTTCTATCCCCTGGGGGTCTGTCCCTAACGCTCCCAGTATAGGGGGCGGTCTTCACCTGGTTACTCGCCCTCGGGGGCTCTGGAGCCGCGACCCAGAGGGTCCACTCTCGGGTATCTTTCCTGTCCTCCTTCATACTAGCAACAGCCGTAACAGCATAAACAGGCCATGGACCCCGCTGGAGCCACGGCAGCCCAAAAAGAGTTAGTTTTCCTTCGGGAGAACCAGACGCGCATGATGTCCTTTAAACTATGGACTCGCGTCTTTCCGCCCTCCAGTCCTCTGACCCTAGTAACGCTGCCCAGTTGGCTGGCTTGCAACAGGAGTTGGCTCAGCAGCGAGACACCCAGTCACATATCCTCAGCTACATGGCTTCGGTGGACGGTCGGTTGCTCGCCCTGCACTCGGCCGCGTCTGCTCCTCCTGCCGCGGGTTCCCATCCTCCTCCGCGGTTGGCCAAACCTCCCCGGTATAGCGGGGACGCCAAATTGTGTCAGGGTTTTATTAATCAGTGCCGTCTCCATTTTGAATTGCTACCCCAGCAGTACCCTACAGACCGAGCCAAAGTGGCCTTCATCATTTCTCACCTGGAGGGGGACGCTTTGGCTTGGGTCAATCCTCTCTGGGAGCGTGATGACCCGGTAGTTACCCAGCTTTCCGTTTTTCTCGATACCTTCCGTTGGGTTTTTGACGAACCGGGCCGTTTAGCCTCTACCACTGAGGCCTTGTTTAACTTGTGCCAAGGTTCTCTAACCGTGGATCAGTATGTTATCCAGTTTTGGACCCTCTCCTCCGACTTAGGTTGGAATAACGAGGCTTTGGTGGGCGCATTTTGGCGAGGCCTCTCGAGTCGCATAAAGGATGAGCTCGCTGGTCGCGACACTCCAACAGCCCTAGAGCATCTGATCTCGTTAGCCACTCGGATTGATCTCCGGTTTCAGGAGTGGGCTAGGGAGAGAAGGGTTTCTCGTCTATTTTCTTCTGTCCGCAGACCACTCAGTCCTCGACCTAGAAGTCTTCCCTCATCTCTGGCTCCCGAAACTATGCAGGTGGACCGCCTGAAGCTCTTTGACCAGCGTCGCAAGGAGAGGAGCCTCCACGGTCAGTGTTTCTACTGCGGTAGCAGTGCCCATCTCATCCGAACTTGTCCGGAACGTCCGTAAAACTCCTCCGCCTAGGCCAGGTAAGAGAGGCCTCCCTAGGTGTATGTGATACCTCTCTCCCTCTCACTTTGTCTGTCCTTCTGCATGTTGGTGGTAAGCGGGCTTCTCTAGTGGCCTACGTGGATTTGGGTGCCGCTGGAAATTTTATTAGGTTAGAGGAGGTTAATAGACTTTCTGTTCCCGTGAGGCCCTTGCAAAAACCTCAAGTTCTCGCCTCCGTAGATGGTCGACCCCTGCTAGAGACAGTCACCCTAGTTACTCATGAGGTGGAGTTGCAAGTAGGGGTTCTGCACAAGGAGAAAATTACGTTTTATGTTTTAGCAGGTATTTCCCATCCTATCCTGCTTGGTCTTCCCTGGTTGCGGCTGCACGAGGCCACTTTAGATTGGCATAGTGGTAACGTCTTGCGCTGGGGGGAGTCGTGTCGGACTCGGTGTCTGCTGCCGGTGCGCTCCGTAGGTACCCCTTGTCCTCCCCTTGTTCCCCAAGGATTGACGTCGGTGTACCATGATTTTTTTGATGTTTTTGACAAGAAAGAAGCGGAGACTCTTCCTCCGCACCGCCCGTACGACTGCCCCATTGAGCTCGTCCCTGGTTCCACTCCGCCTCGGGGAAGAATTTATCCTCTCTCCTCGGCAGAGACCCAAGCGATGTCTGAATACATCCAAGACAACTTGGCCAGAGGCTTCATTTGGAAGTCCTGGTCCCCTGCAGGAGCAGGCTTCTTTTTCGTAAAGATGGATCCCTGCGTCCGTGCATCGATTATCGTGGCTTGAATCAGATCACGGTGAAGAATAAGTTCCCACTGCCACTCATCTCTGAGCTTTTTGATCGCTTGAAGGGTGCACGTGTGTTTACTAAACTTGATTTACGAGGGGCCTACAATCTGGTTCGCATACGCTCCGGGGACGAGTGGAAGACTGCGTTTAACACGCGAGATGGACACTATGAGTATTTGGTTATGCCCTTTGGGCTCTGCAACGCACCTGCAGTATTTCAAGAACTTGTTAATGATGTTTTTCGAGACCTCCTCTACTCCTGTGTCGTAGTCTACCTAGACGACATCTTGGTCTTCTCCTCCGATCTGACTTCACATCATCGAGACGTTCACCAAGTCCTCCAACGTCTCAGAGAGAACCACCTTTTTGCCAAGTTGGAGAAGTGCCTCTTCGAGCAGACATCATTGCCTTTTCTTGGCTACATCGTCTCGAACTCGGGCTTAGAGATGGATCCTGAAAAAGTCTCGGCAGTTCTCAATTGGCCTCGTCCTCTTGGAGTTAAGGCAATTCAACGGTTTTTGGGTTTTGCCAATTATTACAGGCAATTTATCCCTCATTTTTCTTCCTTGACTAAACCTATCTCTGCTCTTGTCCGCAAAGGAGCCGATCCCAATCATTGGCCTCCTGATGCAGAAGCGGCCTTTGAGGTCTTGAAGCAGGAATTCACTAAATCTCCTGTACTCCATCGCCCGGACGCCAGCAGGACATTCATCCTCTAAGTCGACGCGTCTGCAGTAGGAGCAGGAGCAGTTCTGCTGCAAAAGTCCTCCTCGGGTCGCACTCTCACCTGCGGATTCTTTTCTAAAGCTTTTTCTGCGCCCGAATGCAATTATGCCGTGGGAGATTGAGAGCTCTTGGCCATAAAAATGGCTCTTGAAGAATGGCGCCATCTTCTCGAGGGTGCCCTCCATCCGTTCATCATTTTTACGGATCACAAAAATTTGGCCTACCTTCGGTCCGCCCAAAGGCTCAACCCACGGCAGGCCAGATGGTCACTCTTTTTTGAAAGGTTTGACTTTGAACTCCACTTCCGACCTGGGGAGAGAAACATCAAGGCGGATGCCCTTTCACTGTCATTCCTGTCTGTCGACAAGGAGGAGGGTCCAGTCCATCTCATCGACCCTGCCAAGAGCCTTACCGTGGCCCCATTAAGCCTGATCTCCTCACCATCTGGTAGGACCTTTGCTCGGAGTGGAGATAGATCAAAAGGTTCTCCGCTGGAGTCACTCATCAAAATTTTCCAGACATGCTGGAATTAGACTCACTCGCTTGTCTCCTGCCATTACTGGTGACCTTCACTTCGCAGGGACGTCCAAGAATTCATCGCCTCCTGTCCTTCTTGCGCCCAGAACAAGGTTCCTCGACATCCTCCCTCGGGACTCCTGCATCCGTTACCAGTACCTGCCAACCCATGGACTCATATTGCCATGGATTTCGTCACTGACTTTCTGCCCTCTTCTAGATGTACGGTGATACTGGTGGTCGTGGATCGATTTTCCAAAATGGCCCACTTCATCGCTCTGCCAGGTTTGCCTATCGCTCTCGAGTTGGCGAAGATCTTTCTGCTTCACGTTTTTCGCCTCCATGGGTTCCCTCAGCATATTCTCTCGGATCGAGGGGTTCAATTTACCTCCTGTTTTTGGCGAGCTCTCTGCGGATTGCTGAAGATAACCTTGGACTTCTCTTCAGCCTATCACCCCCAGTCGAATGGCCAAGTCGAGAGAGTCAACCAAGCACTAACATCTTATCTTCAGCATTTTTCCAATGCTCACCAAGACGACTGGGTCTCTCTTCTCCCTTGGGCAGAATTCGCCTACAACAATCATCCTAGTGAAGCCTCTACCAAGTCTCCCTTTTTTGTGGTTTTTGGTCAACATCCCGGCATTCCTCTTCCCGTATCCCCTACCTCGGGTGTGCCGGCAGCGGATTCCTTGTCTGTGGACTTCTCTCAAATTTGGAGGGAGACCAAAGTAGCTCTTGAGAGGGCCAGCCTTAGAATGAAGCGGTATGCCGACAAAAGACAGCTGGACGCTCCTCCGTATCGTCCTGGGGATAAGGTTTGGTTAGCTTCCCGGCATATCAGGTTGAAAATCCCCTCCTACAAGTTAGGTCCGCGTTACATTGGTCCCTTTGAGGTCTTAAGTCGCATTAACGACGTGGCCTACAAGTTGAAATTACCCGCCTCATTGAAGATTCCCAACACCTTCCATGTATCTCTCCTCAAACCAACAGTGTTTAACCACTTCCACCCTCCCAAATCTCCCAACCAAGTAGCTCTGATAACACCTTTGAGGTACGGGATATTTTGGCTATGAAGACTGTTAAAGGAAAGAATCTGTTTTTAATTGATTGGAAGGGTTTTGGTCCCGAGGAGAGGTCATGGGAACCCCAGGAGAATGTTAATGCTCTGCGCATTATGAGACGGTTCCTCTCCAATGTCAGGAGGAGGGGGCGTAAAGGAGGGGGTACTGTCACGGCCCCTCACCTCTCGGCGCACTCTACCCAGAGCGCTCCTGTCCTGCAGCGCGTCCCCGCGCCCGGCCTCCGACTCCCGTGGCGTCGGGCACTTTCTCTCAGCCTTGCTTCCGGCGCACTACCTCCTGGGTAGTGTGACGCGCTAGCCCCGCCCCCAACATGGAGGCGCCCACCGCTACAGATTCCTGGCGTCGGGACTGGTAAGACGCCTGATTATCTAATACGGTGACCCTGCTCCGTGCGGCGCTCGCTGTGTCCTCAGGCCCCTCTCCTGCGTTTCTGTCTACGCTGTGTTTCTCCTTCTTGTACCATCTTCTGCGCTCTGTCTGCGCCACCTCTGCCCTCTGTCCTCTGGGTTCCTTGCCTCCCATACTCTTTTGAACTCCCCTGTACATTGCCTGCCTCCATCTTGTTCCGCTCTGCACCTTCCTGTTGTTTGTTCCCCCTCCTTATACCACATTGTGCCTCTTCTCTAATTGCAGCATCCAGGCCCCGTTACCTCTGGCTCTCCAGTCCTTTGCCTTGCCAAGTCCCTGTGTGTTTCGGTGTCTAACCCTACGGATTCCTCTGTGCCTCCTTACCCGTCTGTTTCGCCCAGTCGCCCCTTTGGTTCTGGCTGTCGCGGTTCTATCTCCTGGGGGTCTGTCCCTAACGCTCCCTGTATAGGGGGCGGTCTTCAGCTGGTTACTCGCCCTCGGGGGCTCTGGAGCCGTGACCCAGAGGGTCCACTCTCGGGTATCTTTCCTGTCCTCCTTCGTACTAGCAACAGCCGTAACAATATTACAAAGTTAGGGGTTTTTTGTTTTGTTTTGTTTAATACTTGCCTGTACTATGGATTTATGTAAAATTTCATGAAATGACAGTAAACACTTAAAAATGATGGAGTTGGGAATATGAGGCACATAGTTTGTGGAAGACAGATTTCTAGTTATGGAACTAAGGCTAGGCTTCATAAGCCTGAGAAAATATTGAAAATAACTTATCAGCCTGCAATGATTTTCAATTGATGTGCTCTCTAGACAGATTATTAGGTTGTGCATAGAGATTGACTGGAAAGGTTACAATGTGAACCTATTGTCAATATATTTACTTACAGCTAATGGTGATGCCAAGTTCCACATTGTGTTTCTTTGGTAGTTTAACATGGAATGTCCCACTGCTTGGTATCACAGACTCTAAGGCAGAGGGAAAAAAATACTGTCAATGATCAAATTTCATGGGACATTGTACTTAGTTTGGAAAAATCTACTCCTAGCGTTAAAAACAAGTGTAACTGTCTATATTCCATCAGCATGCAAGAAAAAGCACCCTGGCCTGTAATGATGAAATGTCACCTCTTTTGCTTCTCTGATTTGTGGGTTATGTGAAAGCTTCCTCAAAAATGACACCCAACATTGCTGGCCTTCATTAGCTAATATACCCATAAATAGAGATGAGCGAACCCAAACTGTAAAGAGAGAGAGAACCCCTTAGCCCTTACTATGACCATTTTACAGCACCAAAGGTCCACATTGACTTCTTTTGGGTACGAGTTCTGGTGTCCTAATCAAACCTTGGACTAAAGTTCACTCAAACATTCACAGGTCTGCTCATCCATACCCATAAATCATACAAATGTTTGTTACAATGGGTATGGAAAGTATTCAGACCCCTTTACATTTTTCACTCTTTGTTTCATTGCAGCCATTTGGTAAATTCGAAAAAGTTCATTTTTTTCTCATTAATGTACACTCTGCACCCCATCTTGACTAAAAAAAACAGAAATCTGGTCATTTTTGCAAATTTATTAAAAAAGAAAAACTGAAATATCACATGTCATAAGTATTCAGACCCTTTGCTCAGAATTGATGAGTAGAAGCACCATTTTGAGCTAGTACAGCCATGAGTCTTCTTGGGAATGATGTAACAAGTTTTTCAGACCTGGATTTGGGGATCCTCTGCAATTCTTCCTTGCAGATCCCCTCCATGTCCGTCTGGCTGTCCACCAACATTCACCATCCAACCTTTTTCAGGTCTCTCCAGAGATGCTCAATTGGGTTTAGGTCAGGGCTCTGGCTGGGCCAGTCAAGAATGGTCACAGAGTTGTTCTGAAGCCACTCCTTTGTTATTTTAGCTGTGTGCTTAGGGTCATTGTCTTGTTCGAAGGTGAACCTTTGTCCAGAACACTCTGGAATAGGTTTTAATCCAGGATATCTCTGTACTTGGCCACATTCAAGTTTCCTTCAATGGCAACCAGTCGTCCTGTCCCTGTAGCTGAAAAATACCCCCATGGCATAATGCTACCACCACCATGTTTCACTGTTAGCATTGTATTGAGCAGGTGATTTGCTGTGTCTGTTTTTCTCCACACATACCGCATAGAATTATTACCAAAAAGTTCTATCTTCGTCTCATCAGACCAGAGAATCTTATTTCTCAGTCTGGGAGTCCTTCATGTGTTTCTTAGCAAACTGTATGTGGGCTTTCATATGTCTAGTATTGAGGAGAGGTTTCCATAGGGCCACTCTGCCATAAAGGCCTGACTGGTGGAGGGCTGCAGTGATAGTTGACTTTGTGAAACTTTCTCCCATCTCCCTATTGCATATGTGGAGCTAAGGCACAGTGATCTGGGGTTCTTCTTTACCTCTCTCGCCAAGGCTCTTCTCCCATGATTGCTCAGTTTGGCTGGACAACAAGGTCTAGGAAGACTTCTGGTGGTCCCAAACGTCTTCCATTTAAGGATTATGGAGGCCACTGTGCTCTTAGGAACCTTGAGTACTGCAGAAATTCTTTTGTAACCTTGGCCAAATGTGTGCCTTGCCACAATTCTGTCTCTGAGCTCCTTGGCCAGTTCCTTTGACCTCAAGATTCTCATTTGGTCTGACATGCACTGTGAGCTGTGAGGTCTTATATAGACAGGTATGTGCCTTTACAAATCAAGTTCTATCAGTTTAATTAAACACAGCTGGACTCCAATGAAGGAGTAGAAACATCTCAAGGAGGTTCACAAGGAAATGGACAGCATGTGACTTAAATATGAGTGTCTGAGTAAAGGGTCTGAATACTTATGACCATGTGATATTTCAGTTTTTCTTTTTTATAAATTTTCACAAATTTCTACATTTCTTTTTTTTCAGTCAAGATGGGGTGCAGAGTGTACATTAATGAGAAAAAAAATGAACTTTATTTAATTTACCAAATGGCTGCAATGAAACAAAGAGTGAAAAATTTAAAGGGGTCGGAATACTTTCCACACCCACTGTATGTTCACCTATACTAAACGAGTACAGAACAATTACCTAATCTAGGCCTAACGTCATAGCAATAGGACGCCTTAACACTTGCCTATCCTATGGGTTATGATTACTGCTAGGCTACATACACGGCTCATAGGGCACTTACATAGTTTAGTTTACCACAGTCCCGTAGGAGGTCTTCAATTCTCTTTAAACATATTTATTGTGAAGCAACTAACCTGCAACATCGAATTCTATTTCCAGGGTGACTTTCCCAGCAATAGTTGCATCTCTTAGCAGTTGATTGGCCTCTTCGAAGGTGCTGTCCTCCGTCTGAACCCCATTTATCGCCATCACTCGATCTCCTACCTGTATAACTCCACATCTACGAGGACATAGATAGATTTTTATTAATAAATTATAAGAATATTAACAGGGGACTTACACAATAGTGTATAAGTGAAATGTACAGTCTAGTGCGTAGTCTGTGTGGACTTCCCCTTGTAAGAAAAAGAAAAAACGCAGCCCCCCAATTCTGTATATAAAGCAACCTGTGAGTTTTGGATGCCTGTAAAATGTCCTAAAGAGGTAATTAATAATTCACGAGTAGCATTTTCTTGGGATGTGATCAGAGCTCACACATAGTGCTGACTGATGAAAGCTCCCCAATGGCAGGGAGAATATTAGAGACCTCAATGTGGCAGCCCCTCTCAGCGCATGTTCGCTTTTGTAATTAATATAGCCTGAGGCCCCCCGATGGAAAAGCCTGCATGATAAAGCCTCTGGAACTTGTTAATCTTCTCATACCAGATCAAGAACACGATATTTTATTGTCAGGACAGAAATTTCATTATGTGCTGCACGCAGAGTGAATGATCCTGCATAATTTATTAGGAGCCAAGAAAAGTATTACAAACAAAAAGCTTTGATAAATTTGCTGTCCGGAAAAAAAAAAAAGAACGAATTTTACTCAAACAGTAGCGAGAAAGGAAGCCGCTTTGTACCCGTTCACATAGTCATTTGGGGGAAGCAAAGGCTCCAGTGAGCGGGAAAATAGCCTGGATGTTTGCAATGGAAGCAGTCACACAAGAAAGTTTCACACCGCGGGTAACGGCAGTCCTAGCATGAATATGAATCCCCTCATGTATACACCTACACTGCAAAGAGTAGCACCACTCCGGCTTTGAAGCACTAGAGCGCGGCCCCCTGGGGACATGCAGATTAGACTTTTTTTTGGGTAGATGTAAACTTTATGTTCTCCTACACAGGCTGCATTTAGAGAATTATTAACAAAGAAATGCGTTCATATATGGTCACTACATGGCATACAATACAGCACTCGCCTCATAACGAATCTCACAGACCTCATTTATCAAAACAGGGGCATGGAAAACGGAATGGCATTTCTGCTTGCATTTCTTTTTTTTCCCACTTTTTCTTTAAATACATAAGGCAGTCTGAGAAAATAATGAAGGATGCAGGCGCACATTATCGAGACTCTACTAGTATGGCTCATTGATACAACAATGGAGAACATTTACTAACACCGGTCGTATTTCATTGTCCTAATACAATGTGCAGACTGCTGGCGGGTCTCCTGACCCAGACTGAGTAGCCGCATACATGCATGGGACTGAGGCTATGCTCACATATCCAGTAATCATAAGTTCAGGCTCGCTCACACTTGCGTATAAATCGGGCGGGTGCAATCCAATAAATAGGTATTGCAATCGGACCAATGTTATTCAATGAGGCTATGCAGATGTGCGCTTTTTCGCAGCTGTATTCTGCATGAGAAAAAAAATCGCAGCATGATGAAATTTCACTCCAAAATCTCACAGTGCGGGGAAAAAAAATCACATGACGGACCATCAGTATGGCATCCAATTTTTACAGATACACTACAATCCAGACATTCAGTTTTCTTCTTATATAATATGCACAATTCCATATGCCAATGTCAGCAATATTTAGGCCTGGTACCATGTTATTCCCACTAAAACAAAATTCTTAATTTTCTAAAAAAAAAGTCAGTGTTCTGATATGGGTCTACCAATCATAAAACTATGAACCCAATTCGATTTTTTCACCAGCCCTGATAAAGAGGGGCATGTTGGAGTCTGACCCTTCTTAATGAATCACAAGCGTCTAACTTGTGGTGTGCGCCGCACCAGAGTCTCTCTCTAGTCAGAGACTACAGCAAGGGTATGTGCACACGCTGCGGATTCTGCTGCATTGTACAGTACCATAATATCCTATGGGAAATGGAAACCACAGTGCAGACGGTTCGCATTTTTCAGCGCGGATTTGCTGCGGTTTCTAATCCGCAGAAAGAATTGACATGTCAATTCTTTCTGCGGATTCTGCTGCGGTTTACCATCTCTTCCATTGTAGAGATGATAAACCGAAGGGCAAAACCGCAGGCTAATCCACAGATAAACCTGCAAAATCTGCACGGAAAAATCCGCAGACCAATCCGTGTGAACATAGCCTAAGATTTCTTTTTTTAAACCAAAGATTTTATTATATTCAAATGTCGTTATAATTACATTTAGTCAAAGCTTTCAAATCATCTCCATTGCATATATAAAAATACACGACATTCAATTTCCTCCCCGTCATGAAAAAGAAAAGAAAAAAAAAGGGAAGAAGAAAAACAGACCCAACCTCCTCCCTCCCCCCCTTCCCAACTGCAATACAGAATTTCTCAATGTGATTGTCTCCACTGTAACCACATGGCCCAGAGTTTTTCAAAGTGTGCTTCTGTATGTCGCCTTCTTTAAATTCTCTCTTCCAATCGGATTACGTTATTCGCACGAGTGACAAACTCCCCAATCGTTGGGGGTTCAGCATCGATCCATTTTTGTGCTATCAGCTTACGGGCGATATATAAGAGTTTTGCTATGATGGACTTATAGGCATTCCCCACCGAAACCTCCTCCACGTACCCCAACACACACGTTATTGGATCCCTTCCTATATCACATCGGTATATCTTCTCAACAAGCCCTATAACCTCCTCCCAGTATGATGAGAGTCTTGGACAAGACCAGAGCATATGAAGCATTCCCGCAGGTTCATATCCACATCTTGGACACTCCGCATTGTCCCTCAAGCCCATTTTCCTCATAAGTTCTGGGGTCTTATATGTTCTATGTACAATATATAATTGCGATATCCTACCTGGCTCACTCAAAGAGAGTTTAGGTATATACTCTAAAATAGACTCCCATGTTTCATCTACTATTTCCCCCACTTCTCTCTCCCATTTAGATTTTACTGTTAGAGGAAACCCAGCCAAGTAAGAGTATAATAAATCTCTATAGATGGTAGAGATAACACCTCTCGTACCCCCGGACGCACACACATAGTCCAATACCACATCCCTCTGTACCGTCATATTCGTTGTCTGTTTCTGCGCTTGAAATGCATGCCTGAGACCGAAATATCGAAATTCCCCACTACATGGGAGTCCAAACTCCTCTTTTAGGACAGTAAAAGGCTTGATCTCGGACCCCTCCAATAGTTGCCACACATATTGCAATCCTCTCCTCTCCCAATCAATAAAGTCCTTCAATTTATATAATTCCGAAAGGTTCACATTATCCCAGATAGGTGTGTATATCGTCAATTCCTCAACTCTTCTAAGAATTTTGATATGTTGCCATATTTTGTGCATTAGTCCAAATGTGGGCATGTCCTTCCCTAATCTCCCAAAGCTTCCTGCTTCTAGGCTCTGTACCAATGTTCTCTTGTTGGTCAGTTGGGCCAAAATCTTCCCCATAACGCTCAGGTTCCCCTCCTCTCGCCAGCCCCTAAAGTGCTGCCCCTGCGTTGCTACAAAGTATATCCATGGATTTGGCGCCGCCAACCCACCCTCCTCCCTCCCCCTTTGCAGCACCTCCAATTTAATTTTTGCTTGTTTTTTCCCCCAGATCATTTCTCTAAAAATGGTATTAATTTTGTAAAATTTTTTCTTTGAGATCCAAACCGGGGCATTATGGAGGACATACATCAACTGAGGCATCATAATCATTTTAATTAGATTCGTCCTCCCCACTATTGATAGTACTAGTTTACACCATGCTGTCATCTTAACTTTGAATTTAACTAGTAATGGGTCCAAGTTTAGTTCGCGAAATCTAGATACAGGCATAGATACCCATATTCCGAGGTATTTAAACTCCTTAACTACTTTCAAGTGTCCAACTGCCCCCCCACATCTCGACATCCCAACTCTCTATCAACCCCCATGATACATGACTTGTCCCAATTAATTCTCAATCCGGAAAAGTATCCAAATTTCCCTATAAGGCCCATGACCTCAGTCAGTGTCTCTCCGCCGTCTTTTAAGAACAGGAGTATATCATCCGCGTATAGGGCGATCTTTTCCTCCAATTCCCCATATCTAAAGCCTTGTATTTCTTTGGAGTTACGAATTTTAATCGCTAACGGTTCCATCGCTACAGCAAACAATAACGGTGACAATGGACATCCCTGACGAGTTCCTCTGAACAACCCAAATGCCTCCGAGGTCTCCCCATTAATCCTAATATATCCTTTCGGGTCTACATACAGTAACTTAACCCAGGAGATAAATCTATGCCCAAATCCCATACATTTCAATACTGCCCATAAATACTTCCACTCTACCCTATCAAATGCCTTCCGTGCGTCCAGTGAGGCCACCACCCTTTCCCCCCTATTATCTGCTGGGATTTGAATATTTAAAAACAGTCTTCGCAGGTTAATGGCGGTGGATCTAATTTGTAAGAACCCTGATTGGTCTGGATGTATCAATTTTGGAACAACTCTAGACATTCTTATCGCCAACATTTTGGCTAGTATTTTAACATCTGATGTCAATAACGAGATTGGTCTATAGGATTCTACGGATGAGGCATCTTTCCCTTCCTTAGGAATCACCACAATTACAGCCTCCCTCATAGATCTTGGCAATACCCCCTTCTCTGCTGCCACCTCAAGTACATGCTTAAGTTTAGGCGCTACAATTCCTATTAACTCTTTGTACACTTCTCCCGGGATCCCGTCAGATCCAGGTGACCTGTCATTTGTTAATGATAGGATAGCTTTCTCTACCTCTTCCACAGTAAATAATTCTTCCAAGTTTTGTTTATCAATATCATCTAACTTAGGTAACTCTATCTCTTGTAAGTATCTATCCATCTCAAAATCCGAGGCCCTCAATTCCGAAGTATACAATTCTACATAATATTCCTTAAAACATTCCAATATCCCGGTGGTGTCCTTATGGACTGCCCCATCTTTAGTGACAATTTCATATATTTGTGAGGGTTTTTTCTGCGCTGCAGTAATCACTGATAATAAGTGTCCCACCTTTTCCCCTTCTTCATAGAACAATGCTTTTTGGAATGCCCTTTTCTTATCTATCCCTTGTAGATATAACTTATTTACTTCCTCTTGTGCTTCTTTTAATGCATTTTGGGTGTCGGCATTGGGTCTAACTATCATTTCTTCCTCTGCCCTGCTGAGCCTATCTGCTGCCTCTTGGTTTACCTGCCTCGTTCGTGTCTTCTGCCTTGAGATATCTCGTATGAATAGTCCCCGCAAGTAAGCTTTCATGGCGTCCCATACTATAAGTGGATCCGCAGTACCTTCGTTTAACTGAAAGAACTCAACTATATCATTTTTAATAGTTCCCATGTTTAAACATTTGAGCCATTCCGGATGAATTGTCCCCCCTGCTCTCTTCCCTTTCCCCATTCCCACTCTCAGACTAACCACAACTGCCCTGTGATCGGAGATAAGTCTCTGTAAGTATTCCACCGTCCCAACCATTCTGTCCATGCCCCTATTACCCAGTGCTAAATCTATTCGTGATAAAGTGTGATACGAAGTCGAATAACACGAAAAGCATTTCTTCCCCTCATTACGTACTCTCCATAAGTCTATCATATCCATTTCGATAACATATGTCCCAAATGGGGTCATCCTGTCTTTCCTAGAGCAATTTCCCCCGTTACCCGCCCGATCCCAATACTCATTCATAACATTATTAACGTCTCCTAATATTAGTACTGGGCACTCCCCTCTCCCCCAATCCACTCAAAAATCTCCTGCAGTTTCTTTTTCGAATATGGGGGTGGAATATAGAGGGCTACCACAATTATGCATATTCCAGAAATTCGACAGTGCAGGGAAACAAACTGTCCATCCTTATCTATGTAAGAATCAATTTCTTCATAATGAGTATGAGAGTGTATCAGTACAGATACTCCCCTTGCGTAAGCCGAATACATAGAGTGATAAGCCCGAGTGACCCATTTTTTCTCCAACCAATTTTCCTTTCCTTTAATCAAGTGAGTTTCCAATAGACATGTGATAGCTGGGTTATGCTTTCTAATTTCTGCCATAACTGCCGCTCTTTTATTTGGATCTGAGACTCCCCGTACGTTCCAACTTAGAATTTTTGCATCACCACTCATTATGTCATAAAAATATAAAATATAACCGATCTCCTGTGGTCACTATATTATATTGCAGTATATGAACTTCCCAATAACAAGGCCCCCCTTGTCCCCCTCCACTCCCCCCCCCCTCCATCCCAATCTAGCTGATTCTCTCTTTTCAACGAGAGAGGGTACAGCCAGCACCCAATTATTTCAAACCCATATAAAGCCACTGAGTCTCCTTCCTTTGGCGTCTATCACTCCCTCCATCAAAAACAAAAATGCTCATCAATACTCATCAGGCCGCATAACATTTTCTAACAAGGATATTGCAATAAACATCAAAAAAGAACACCCGGGGATCAATATCCCTAAAAATAGTTCTGAAAAACCAGGTACCTCAGGGCACCACATCAAAAAGATAAAAGGATATATGTCCGAGAGTCACTACTTCATCCTTCTCCGTCTCTCTCTGCTCCCAGCTTGGAACGATTGTTCTCCATCCATTTGATGGCTTCTTCTGGGGTCGGGAAGAACTGAACAGACCCCAACGCTGCTACTCTCAGTTTAGCAGGATACATCATAGAATACTTCACTCCCAGCGCTCTCATTCCTCTCTTGACCTCGCCAAATTTCATCCGCATTTTCTGGACCTCTGCTGAATAGTCCGGATATATTTCAATACGGCTTCCATTAAACGTGAGGTCATGCAGCCTCCTGGCCTCCCGGAGGATAGTCTCTCTGTCCCTGCAATTCAGTATCCTGGCCAGCAAAGTACGGGGAGCACTACCCGGCGGGAGGGGTCGTAGGGGGACACGGTGTGCTCTCTCCACCGCGAATACCCTGGAAAGCGTGTCTCTGCCGATCTTGGATAGGATCCATTGCTCAATAAAGTCGGTGGGGTCGTTGCCCTCTGCTTTTTCCGGAAAGCCCACAAATCTAAGATTGTTCCTCCTTGATCTATTTTCTAAATCGTCCTGCTTTAAGTGAACTTCTGATATCTTTTGGGCATGCTGGGTCTGAGTTTTCTGCATTTTGTTTACAGAGTCCTCAGTGGTGCTCACCCTCTCTTCCACAGCACCCATCCTGGTATCTGCTTTGTTCAGTGCCTCCTTAATGCCAGTGATTTCTTCTTTAATCTTATCAACCCGGCTATTCAATCTAGTCAGTGTCTTTTTGCAGATCGACATCTTTCAAGGTTGGCTCTCTCTCAGGGGTCTCATCATCAGCTCCACTGTCTTCCTCCTCAGACATACACTCAGGGGCAGCGACTTCCCCTCCCCCTCTTCTCCTGTTATCAGCATCTCCTACGGCTTCATCGCTCACCCCTTCTCCCTCCAGCACTATACCTTCTTCGGTGTCCCCCTCCTCCTCCCTTGCAAAGCGCTGCAGCTTCTGGAGGATCTGTGACCGTTTACCATAGCTTTCAGATTGTCTCCGCGCCTCCTCCACCTTCCCGGCGCCATCTTGTGCAGTCACGCTGCCATCCTCCCCGATATCTTTCTGCCTCCTCCTCCCCATCTCGGCGCTCCTCTGCACTCCCGGCGTCTCCTCCCGACCCTCAGGCACTCACTGTGCCAATAGATGTGCCCAGGTCAGTGTTAAAGCGGCCTGATGAAGGATTTTTCATAAAGCTGATGGCAGAGCTCCTCTGCCTAGCGTCCGCTCACATCCGTGCTAGGCCACGCCCCCCATAGCCTAAGATTTCTAACAAAAGGAATACCACAGATCATCATGAGTTAGACGAGCTGTGGGGTAACAATACGTTCTGTCCCAGCTCTGCCTATTTTGGCAAAACTGGAAAAAATTAGCGTGCAAACGTCAAAAGTGGCAAAATGTTTGTGCAATTTCGAGTTGTGCAAAGATTTGGGAGACTTTTCAACACAATTTACACCAGAATTGTTTTTATAAATTGGGGCCTATCTGTCGCTTTCACTAAAATTAAGAGGTTCTGCCTCAAAACCTAATTTTTGAGCAGTCCATGTTCTCAAACTCTGGTAGCAGTATTAGAAAAAAAAAACAACAACACACAGTAGGGCAGTAGGGATATATGTAGATTAATTTATTGGATTTGCATTACCCATACTCATGGTTTACTTTGCTGTGCCTGTGATACTTGCAATATCCAACAAGTGTCAAGAGTGAAGACATGCGGGCACAGCTTGGCAAATCTTTGTTAAGGGTACCGTTACACTAAACGACGCACCAGCGATCCCGACAACGATACGACCTGATAAGGATCGCTGGTGCGTCCCTAAATGATTGCTACATGGCCGTCTAACAGGCAGACTTACCCAACGACGCAGCAACGATCCAGCGATTTGTATAACGACCTCGGTGGTCATTGGGAGCTTGTCACACAGCAGCGATTCTGACAACTCACGCCTGCGTCCATGATTTCTGCGTCGCTAATGAGGTAGCTCATCGGTATCAAACATAGCGATGCGCACTTGCCAGCGGGATACCAGCGATCAAAAAATGCCGGTCGCGGCTATGTGTCACACGTAACGAGATCGCTGGCGAGGTCGCTGTTGCGTCACAAAATCGGTGACGCTTCAGCGATCTCGCTATGTGAGACGGGGGCCTTTATTCTTAGTTGCGAAATTAAATAATTAATTTGTCTACATTTGGTTCCCTGAAAAAAACACATTACTATTTGTAGGACATATACGACTATAGAAACCAAAATGACTATAAAATAAACCATATCGGCAACCTAAACACTTTTTAACTCACCTTTCAGCTGGACTGTCAATATCAATGTAGGAAATTAAGGGTGGAGAAGACAAGGTCTCCGTGGCAAACACACTGCCCTGAAGTTGTATACCAAATCCTACTATGGGGTCAGCAGTCAGCCCCACTTCTGTACTTTCTGTATGGACGACCTGTCCTGCCAAACCAACCGTGCTGGATGCCAGGGACACTGCAATGGCCAACATAAAAAAAACCCATCAGTATGTAAAATTTTCTTACCAGTAAGAAAAAAAACATTTCTAATAATAAAAATTAAACAGTACTCAATAAGAAAAATATTATGGTTTTTCTCATACAAACAGATGGACAGTGAATAGAATGGCTGTCACAATGCCAGAGCAAGAAGCCGGTGATGCTTAGAGAATAATTTGGGATTATATGTGGGGACAACAGTTCTCACAGGCGACTGTGCATTATGGAAAATACATAGGGAACGAGGACCAGGCCAATGCGGACTTTCAGTCTTACAGGTCCATACCCAGGTATGAACATCCACCATTCGTGCCAGCAATGCAATGGACGAAACAGCCTGACCAACAAAGTTTTCCTTGAAAAATGACAATGTTCTTTAAGGATATCTTTTTTCCTATCAAAGTAATACAATCACAGGTTGATTTTGAGTTTCATCCTACATAGAGTTGACTGTATGTTACAATTTTTGCTCTAGTAATAGGACTTTGAGGTCCATAGCATGAGGATCATTAACAAAATCTGTAATTCACTGGTGGAGAAAAGTTGGAATTTAAGAGGTACCATCATCTCATATAGGATCTGCATGATTAGGTGTCCATAAGTCCTACAGAAAACGTGCATGAAATAACTCACTGAGAAATAATTCTCCGTCTACAGGAAGAGCTCAGTCAGAGACTGTTATTTAACAAGTCATATCATTTATTGTTTAACAGGAAATATTTCAGAACAAACGAGCGGCTGCTGTGAAATCGGCACGTACAGTTTACTGAAAAAGGGTCACTATTAAAAGTCAATTAGCCAGGCAACAGCAACTAATTGAGAACATTGCTACATGCTGTCAATGGAACTTGCTCAGTTTATTTAACAAAGTCCTTTACTTAACTGATTAGTCATTACTAATAATCACAGTGAGGCTTTGTAAATGGAGAAAGACTCTGTTCACACTGGCGTCATGGCGGCCATTTTCACAAGATCCATAACAGATATCATGGATCAGTCATTAACTCTATGTAATGTGTCCATCAGATTTCCATTTTTATTAGCATACCTTTAGGTATTCCGGTATTCAAAAGCAAACGAGTCTTAGGGTCCCGTTACATTTAGCGATGCACCAGAGATCCTGACAACGATACGACCTGGTCAGGATCGCTGGTGCATCGCTAAATGGTCGCTAGTGAGCTGCCAAACAGGCAGATCTCACCAGCGACACAGCAGCGATCCAGCGATGCTCGGCGGTCGTTCTTACCTGTCACACAGCAGCGATGATGACGACTTCCGCCTGCGTCCATGCGTCACTAGTCGGCGCCAGCGGGACGCCAACGAGGAGAAAATGGCCCTGGACGTTCGCGCGCGATCAGCGATATCCAGCGGGTGGCCAGTCGGAGGTAAGTGTCAAATGTAGCGATGTGTAAAGCCCCCTTTACAGAGGATCTTTCACCAAATTTTCCACATTGATCTGGATACAGGATGTAATCGTGACTGCAGAGTGGAAACATTTAGCCTCCCCATTGTAGATATATTAGCAGCATTCTGGCACCTAATGAGTTCATTTTTGTTAAAGGGGTATTCCTAGCTCCAAGATCCTATCAAAATATCTAGTAGGTGTAATAATAATAATATCAAATACTTCCAATTAGAAATGTAGTATTATTCTTCTGATTAGCTATATCCCTTACCCCCATGTCTAAGGCATTACAGTAGCTTTGGTATCTATAGTTACCACCACTCGTATAATGAGTTAGTTGTTAGTGGCCACAACCAAGAATGCAGTAGCATGTGAAACTTTGGGCACCCTTGGTCAAAGTCACTGTTATTATGAACAATTAAGGCCTGTTTCACACATTTGTTTTTTGGCATCCGCCATCTGTTTTTTGCATCCGTTTTTGTGTGAAAAATCAAATCAGTTTCCGTTTTACCGCAAACGGATCCGTTTTTTTGACGGATCCGCGGTAACCGCTAATGGAAGTCTATGGGACCAAAAAACGGATCCTCCAAAAAAATGGCGGATCCGTTTTTTAACGGAAAACGACGGATTTGGACGGATTTTAAAAAACAGAAGTGTGATCCAGGCCTGATCAAACTGAAGATGAAATGATCTCTAAAAGGCCTAAAGTTAAGGTTAAACATCCAAAGACATACTGATAGGGATTCTAGATTGTGAGCCCCATCAGGGACAGTGCCAATAGTGTCTGTAAAGTGCAGTGGAATTAATACCGCTATATAAATGAGTAAAATAAATAAATTTCCTTTGTATTTTAGACACAAAAAAAGTATTTTTTCATATTTTACATTTTAAAAATCACGAAAAGGAAAATGGACTGATGCAAAAACTTTGGCACCCTGCATGGTTAGTATCTAGTAGCACCCACTTTCAAGGAAAATGGTCTGATGCAAAAACTTTGGCACCCTGCATGGTTAGTATCTAGTAGCACCCACTTTTGAAAGTATCACAGCTTGTAAAATCTAATTTGTAGATTCATTCAACAATGGAAAATCCGCGCGAAAAAATCTGCACCGTCTGCACAGCGGTTTTTGATTTCCATAGGTTATAATGGTACTACTTCCGCGGATCCGCAGCAGAATCCGCAGCGTGTGTACACACCCTCAATGATTTTCAGATCAGGGGACTGTGAGGGCCATTGTAAATCCTTCAGCTTGTGCCTTTTGAGGTAGTCTATTGTGGATTTTGACATGTGTTTAGGATCATTATCCATTTCTAGAAACTATCCTCTTTTTAACTTCAGCTTTTTTTTTTTTTTACAGATGTTATGTTTGCATCAAGAACTTATTGAAATTTCATTTAATCCATTCTTTCCTCTGCCCGTGAAATGTTCCCGTGCCATTGGCTGCAACACAACCCCAAAGCATGATTGATCCACCTCTCCTGTGTGAGACATATTACTACATCTCACACACTGAGAAACCTGCTCGGTCCTACACTATAATGGGGGGGCGTTTTCCTTTTTGTGCTTTTTTGTTGCTCAAGTATGACTGGTTAGCATCATTACACGTTTTCAGTGAAAAATCTGGAAACACCCATTTGGATTTACCAAAAGTTAAATCATTAGGTGCTAAATACTTTGACTGCCAAATGTCCTCAATGGAGAAGCTAAAGTGAAAAAAAAAAAGCGAACAAAAACATTTTATTCGGCCTTGCAGCCACTATTACATTGTGTCCAGTTCAACATGAAAAGTTTGGCGAAAGGTTCCCTTTAAGTATAGAATGAAATGTGATTTCCATTAGTTACAAAAAGGGGTTGCTCAGGACTTAAATATTGATGACCTGTCAGCGGTTTCCACCTCCTGTTTCAGATGCTTATACACAATGTACAAAGCCAAAACGCTACGGCCGGGATAAGGTTTAGTAGTATCTATTCCCGGTTACTGCAGCTTAGCTCCCACTGAAGTGAAAGCAGATGGAGCCCAATCCAATTGTTCATGTGTATGAGGGAGTCATAAGAGAAAGCTGTCGGATGTACAAGCTTTCAGCCATCAGTTATTACAATTAATCCTTGTAATGCAAACACCTAATTGGAGTTAAAAAAATCAATGTCATCGTGACAGATGGTAACTATGCTCAGTGATGGCAGTCTATGGGTGGGTATCATTGGAGGTATGGAGAGGGCAGTCAAAGAAGGTAACGGTGCACTGCAAGGCAGTATTGTAAATGACGTAAAATGCTGTTCTAACATTTCCCAGAACAAAAGTAAAAAAACTAAAACCAGGTGCGTATGCTCGAAAATAAAAAAAAGGTATGAAGCTAATTTTTTTTGTAATTAAAGAAAAAACACGTTATTGACGGATTTTGAAAAATGTAAAATCATGGAAAAGTCCTTTAAATTAATCCTGTAGGAGATTTGTCATCAAGGACAAGATTTTACAATGTAATCTTTGCATTGATAACAGCTACAATGAATAGTACTCTTATAATATACTGTAGAAAAGAAAAGCGTTGGGAAGCAACTTACATGAACTTTTGAAGTCCTTCTTCTTCATTCTCCTTCTCATTAGCGTTCCTCGTGGACTGGTAGGGTACAGACTGCGAGGTAGAGTCCCCGTGTTGAGCGAGCTTAGGCTGTATACGCTCATGGAGGTAGGAGAGAAGGATGAAGATACCAATGCTGCTGTAAGAAAGAGTACACATAGTATACCACACTCGGGGGGGAATCCAGGATGGGGCACTGCAATCTAAGGATTGGTAGCAGCCTTAAAGGGAACCAGTCGCGTTGCACATACTGTCCGATCTGTATACAGCATGGTCTAGGAAAGTAGATTTTGAACAGACTAATATATAGGTTTCTTGGAAAAGATTTAGTATAACTTGTATTTTATGTCTTGAAATCCTCGGTGTATATATGCATTATTCCTGAGGGCGGTCCTACTCTGTGACTGATAGCTACATCTGCATGCACAGACATACAGAAAAGACTGTCAATCACGGAATAGGACACCCACTGGACTCACGTGTGTACAAACACCAAAGAATTCAATAAATAAAATGCACTTTTTTTTTAGAAACTCCCTAAAAATATACACCAATCTAATCAGCATCATGTCCTATAACATCCTGCAGAAGACCAGACACCATTTTCAACATGACAGGTTCCCGTTTAATGTTTGGCATGTCAAACTGTTATACTAGAAGCATGAATTTTGTAGAGGAACCATAAATGAAGCTTAATGAACAGACTCACATCTAGCTATCATTAATCCAGTTGGACATTACATTACGTTTCAGAATGACTTAGTCATTTTACTACATTATGTATGTGTTTTTTAATTTGTTTTACTTGAAGGGAAGAGAAAACCAGATGTTTCCGCTTTAGATATATAATGATTAATAGAGAGAGATGTACTCAATCAGAAATCTTTCGGAGACTCCATAATGTAACGGCTATGGCAATTTTCTAAGCACTTTTCATTTGACATGCTTTTACATTCCTAATTGATCTTTCACATAGGTAAATGATGTTTGCAACCATTTTGCACTTCATATCTACAAGTTAATTATCTAATGTATCAGTAAAAAACATCAGCGAGCAACAGAACTGGAATAAATGTGATCTATGGACACACATACAAGCCACTACTGCTTGAAGGCACAACACAACTTGTCCACAACAATGACAGTCACGACATGGGTGAGACACAAGAAAAAGGACAAAAAAAAGTTCATGTCTTAATATTTTCATTTTCAGATCATTATGATCCATAATTAATTTAATAATGTTACACGGCCTAGAAGATGTGTAAAATTATATTTGTTTATTACCTAGATGCATTATTACCCAGTTACCTTTCCTATAAGGGAGTGGACCTAGTCAATTCTTCCAAATAACAAGTGCCCATTGGGCATCCTTATCAGTGATTACTAACACTAATAGGCTACAGTCACACACCTGCTTCAGTTTTTACATCTGTGTAAAAACTGGACTGTTTTTTTTCTCATATGTAATCTGTTTTAGGTTCATTTTTTTCTCATCTTATTTTAAAAATGGAAGGTATGGAAAACAACTGAATATGAGCATTTTTTTATCCACTGACTTTGCAATAGATCAGTTAAAAATGGATGAATCAGAGACACTAAAATAAAAAGTATAGGGCTGATTCATCAAGACTGGCCTAGGGCACACTTGTGCTACACTAGTCGTCGTGCTGGAGTAGAAAGTGCCAAAATTTACTAAGAGGTGCACGCCACCTAATGAATTTGGCGTCTCTTCTGAGTGGCGCCCCACATCAGAAACGCTACTCTAGTTTCTGGCGTACAAAATGGCAGGCACCCTTGATGAATTTGATGGGTGAATGTGGCCCTGCCACAGTTCCACCTGTTTGGGGAGAGCTGATTCAGACTTCAAATATCAGAACACCACAATAAAAAATAGTGACTTTTTAAGAGTTTTTATATCAGTTTTCTTGAGTAAAATCTTTTATCAGTTGGCCCTTATGTCTCCTGTTTTTCATCCATTTTAATGGATTACTGTAGAATTCAATGGGAGAATTGGATCCACAAAACAGATGAGAATAGGGCATGCTTTGAGTCCTACAGATTAGCCACATGAATCCGTTTTTTTAAACAGATGTGTGTATGGATCAATGAAACTCTATGGGTCCATGTAAAAAAATGGACAGCACACAGATGTGTACAACAGATCTGAGAATGCCACCTGTAGACCAGATTAATCAAGACCGGTGTTGTTCTCACCGGTCCTGATTATGAGATGTGCTAGAGTCAGATGCTCCATACGCCTCTCCAGGAATCAATTGGTCTTCCTGAATCAGGAGAGCCAGACGAGTGGCGTACACCTCAGTGTGCACCTCGCTATGAGACGTTATCCAGCACCTGAATTTGACGAGCGAATTTGTCAGAGCTGGGCAAAAATGAGTGAGAACACCAAAAGTCGCACTATTTTAGTGCAGCCGCAAGTTGTGTGCCTTTTTTTATGCCAAAATACTGGCATAATAACTTTGATGAATCAGGCACTATGTGTATATATTCAAAAAAAGGGGGGGAGATTGAACACAAAAATGAAATACACATGTGGGTAGTATACAATTGTAATAAGAGTAAAAAATAAAGATTGAAGAAAATATCCATCACGTGTGAATTTGTGGATCTATTGCGTCAGTTTTTGCTGCCAGTTTCTTTCTCCCCCCACCCCAGATGTTTTAATGTATTTTGACTAATAAAGCTGTATAATTTTAATTACATATTTGGACTTGCATCTTCGGTTTTTCCTTCTTCTTTTGCAACTATGTGTATATATGTCTGCTTCTGTCTGTGTACATCTTTGAGTGCGTCAGTTTGACCATGTATATTCTGCATATTCCTTCTCGGCTTTTAAAACTTAGGCTATGGCCAGTTAGTAAAGTGAAAAATGCCCTTTGAAACCATGTTTTTTTTAATGAAAAATCAAAACCAGAATGTGATTTTTGATCACGTCAAAACCACGGCACACTTGCTTCATCTGTCCTTACCCTTGGGACCTAAGGAAAGCTCCAAAATTTGCTTTTGAGCACATTATTCATTGCTATGCAACAACTCATCAGAAAACATTAAACTACACAAAACGACACCATGTGACTCCCATGCAGACAATAGACAATGTGCTGCCCGAATCTTCCTTATTTGTGCACTCTTTGTTTTGGTACATGAATATCTCATGCGATCATCATTTATGTCAACCCAGAGGGCTATATGGAGACCTGCATATCAATGTCACATCTTCTGTTAGTATGGAGAAGTGAGAAGTAAAAGCAAGCAATGCTGTTATGCCTGAAATGAGAAAGCATGAAGAAGAGAGGAGAGAGGAAGAAGCAGAAAGTAAAGGTGGCTCATTACGAAGGAGTTTTTGAGGAGGTGGTTTCTGGCATTTCATGGCTGGCGTCCTGGAATGGTCAGGGTGGTAGGTGTTATAATGTTGGTTGGTGAAGCGGCGGTGGCTGTTGGTTGAGCTGTCCCATGGAACTTGCTTTTCGCTGCTCCTTTGAACCTTTACTGCCCGTATGAAGGGATGACAGGGAATCATAAAGGAAAAGAACCAGAAAAGAGGGAAAGGTAACTGAGTTTTAATGAATAAAAGTGGAAGCGAGAGCAGTTAGCAAGGCAATTGAAAGCAACATGACCTAGATGCTGACATTGAGGCATTACATGGCTTTTACAAGGACTATTACAGATAGATTATTAACATATCAGTCTTCCATTTTATACAAATTGTTACCACGTGACACACATTAACTAACATGGTACCAAACCACTTTTTTCGTTTTACACATTAACTGATATCAGAAATAGCCCTTCAAAGCAATCCAGTGAGTGCTAAACAATTACAGTCAGAGCACATTGCTGGCAACTGGGGCATCACCAGGGTTTTAAGACATTATTAGACCCACCTTCCATAATTTAGATGACACGAATGTTACATGATGTTATCACCTTTATCACATATTGCACCTTCCCAACACCGCATTATTTAGCAGTCTGGGATTGTTTGCCCAGGGTATAATATACCAATGGGATGTACTGCGCATACATTTGCATTCTGTGCATGATGGCAGGTCTAAAATATTTAAAGCTTATTTACTATTTTATAACTCCTACGTAAAGTGGAGATAAATGGATTTATTAATCTAAGCCGTAAGATCTTTTCAAAGAGAAAATTGAAAACTAATGCTTAGCTACAATACAATGTGTCTTGGATGTTAAAATAATTTGTTTTCCTAGGCGCAGTCTTTATATCTGAGAAAAGCATTTTGCCGCTCAGCTTGAAGGTTATGAATCCCAGCAGGTCAAAAGAAGAAAAAACGGCTTGCAGGGAAAGTAGTGAATAAACAATCAAGACTAAAATGTTAGAAAGACGACAAACCTTGTGTCTTCTAGTAATATCTTATCTATTCTTACAGTAAGTCACAGCTGTCAACTTAAAACGGAAATTTATGGGATGGCCAAGAAAAGTATGTTGCCAGGAAGACAAGAAAAGCTTTTTATTACTTTATCTCTTCCCCCAGAAGACAGACCTGACCACTTTAGGGGCAAGAAATTAGGGTCTTTAAAAGAGTAAGAATTGTTTACTTTTTTGTTTCATCAATCAATAGTACATATTTAAATAAGAAACTTTGTGATTTATTGTATCAGAGAAATCTACTTCTTCCTCCTCCTGGACTGATCATTCTTTCTCAAAATTCACAATTCACAGGACATAGCTGTCTTCCGTGAATATGGATTTTCCCATAACTGAGATAGGAGATGGCACTGGTGCTTAAAAAGTTCTTTGGAGGATGGTAACTGTCATTTCAGAACTTGCAGCAGAATGTCAGTGTCTGTTTCTAGCTCCTCCCCCACCATAGAACTTCAAAAGCACCAACTGTCATATCCTTCCTCAGTAATGGGAACATCTCTCTTTATGGAATACAAATTTCACCCATAAATGGAGAGTGAAAGTTCAACCTAAAAGGAGAAAGAAGCAAATTTATCTGATAAAATATATTACGTTTCTTATTTTCATGGGCACCTTTTCTGGTTTCTGTCAATATGGGGGTAAAGGGTCCACTTTCAGGTGGTGTTGGAGGGATGTTAATGAAAAATGAACATAAAGCTAGCACTACACTAGTGATTGTAGATGGCCCCAAAGTGTACAACTCTTCATTTAAACAGTCTGGCCTGGCTGATATTTTGAACAGCGATCTCCTACTGTACATCACATTGAAGAATCACAGACATGTGCCGTTCATTCTTGGCCTTCAGAACTGTTATAGGTGGAAGAAGAAAATGGCGATGTGGCCACAAAAGTGGGATGCCAATAGAAGATGCATGTCCAATTAAACTAGGCTGTCATTTATCATCACCACTTTATGGTTATGCAAAAAAAAATGCAACCCAGAAGCAATGAAAAAATCTAACACATCAGACCTCTGTTCCCACACAAGCCTGCTATTGTTCAACTGCTGGCACAAAAGTGTGCCAACAGTTTACTGAAAATAACATATCAGCCTTTATGGCCATCTGAAACTGAAATCATTAGTATTAATAAATGCAACAACAAAACACGCCCCAATGTTCGAGGGTCACTCTACAAAAAATATCAGGGGCTGAGTATCTTTATACCCCTAAAATTTACCCTCCTGGAAACTGCAGTAATACCTACAGGGAGAAATGGTAGTATTAAATGGCTTCAGGCATTGAGCCTAATAATAGCATAGTCTCCTTTATAAACTGAATATCAATGTGTATTGCCAACAAGAATCGCAGGGTAATGGAGTATTTCTTAGGTAGGTAAAACTATGGTCTTCCATAGTAAGGGTATCTAGAGGAAAAACTCTAGTTCACTGGACTGCCATTTCACTTAAAGGGAATCTGTCAGCGGGATTTCGCCTCACAAACTATTTATATCCATATGTAGATCTTTCAAAGACAAGTCCAGCAATACCTTCATCTAGACAGTCCATTACTCCATTAAAGAGAAATCCGTGTTTGAATGGATATGTAAATGAGGCTGAAGTGCTTTCAGAGTGTGGCAGGTCTTCACCAGCCTTTGACCCTCCATCTCTATTCCTCAACAAATGCTTGCTCCTTCTGTTTAACTCATGGCTTCTTTGTTTAAAGTTACACAGCAGAAGGAGACATTGTTTGGCAGGTGAGAGACAGAATGACAAAGGCATGGGAAGAGCTTCCACAGGCTGGAAGCACTTCACCTTCATTTGCATATCCATTCAAATGCTAATTTCTCAGGAATGGTGGAATGGACTGTCTAGGTAAAGGTATTGCTGGATTTGTCTTTGAAAGAGCTATATATGGATATAAATAGTTTGTGGGGTGAAATCCTACTGACAGATACCCTTTAAGGACATCTGCAAGCTTTGGCCAATTAATACATTTTTAAATGAAAAATAAATAGTGGAACACACATCACGGATTGCTAACATGTCATAATCACTGATGCCTACAATTTCAAAGAGTCATTGCTTTAATTATCATAATCAAGACATATAGTGGCAATGCTGGCAAAGTAGTGTTCCACAGTGAATACCTCTTGGAGGGCACAATATTTGTGATCATCTTACCGTGATCAGGCCCCTTTAGTGCTAACCGGGTCTGATGGTATGGAAGAATCTCTAGCTTTACTTGTTCACAGGTGCTTGCTAGGAGCTGTGTGGCTTCTGCTAATGTGCAATACTCCATACTTGTTCCATCTACAGACAAAATGTGGTCCCCAATATGAAGTGCACCACACCTGAGTACAAAGAAATGGAATTCCTTAATGTTCTTGTCAACAATCCAATATCCATAACTACATTACATTAATTTATTCCTGAGTATGAACTGTTATAACAAACCCAACTGCAGCCGGTGATATCTTTTGTCAGCCATAGATATGATTTGATTCAATTAGAATTACAAAGAGGTCATACTGATGGGAAAAAACCCAAACTAAAACATTTTGTGGCCTTACCTATCAGCGATACTTGCAGATTTGATTTTGTCGATAACAATGACCTGTTTGTTGCAGTACATCGAGGTAGTTAGTGCAACGCCAAGGTTGGAGCCTGGAGTTTTGGCAACTTCAACTAAGAGTGGACCAGATGCCGTAGACACCGAATCTATGTATGAGAGAGGAACAAGGACAAAGCATTATTTTTACACAATGTATTAGGCAGCCTTAATGAATAGTTCTCTGTTGCATTCAAAGGACTTTAGTATTGTTCCAGTTTTATTGGAAAGTTTACCACTTCATCGTTCTCCTCTTATTTATACTTATAACCTATTCTTCACCAAGCTTTGGTTCAATGTTTTACTCTACATTTTTCTTTAAAGCCAAATATGGATCATTCCATATGTAAAAGTAAAAGAGAACAATTTTGCCTCTCTTTTGCATTTACTTTACTTTTTTACTTTTTTTTAGTTGAAAAATCTAGCTTTTTAAGTACGGTACAACCTACTGCAGATCAATTGAATAAGGCCAGGTTCACATAGCGTTAACACAGCCCGTTTAATGCATAGCGTTGACGGGCTGCATTAACGCTATAGCATAACGTGATATGCGTTATGCTATACCGCTAGCGCTGATGATTCATCAGCGCTAGTGGTGACAGAGCCTCAGACGCTGCAGCCCCCAATGCTAAAGATAGGGTACGCATAGGAAATGCTGTAGATATAGTATATTTTGACTTCGGCAAAGCATTTGACAAAGTATCTCATACAATCCTTATTGAAAAAATGACTAAGTATGGAATGGACAAGGCAACTGTTAGGTGGATTCATAACTGGCTTAGTGATCGGACCCAAAGAGTGGTTGTAAATGGCTGCACATCCAGTTGGAAGAATGTCTCAAGTGGGGTACCACAGGGCTCTGTCCTGGGCCCTGTATTGTTCAACATCTTTATCAACGATTTAGATGAAGGAATTGAGGGTAAACTGATTAAATTTGCTGATGACACAAAGCTAGGAGGGATAGCTAATACTAGAGAAGAGAGAGAGAGGATTCAAAAAGACATAAATAAACTGGAGCAGTGGGCAGCAACTAACAGAATGGTTTTTAACAGGGAAAAATGCAAAGTACTACATCTGGGCAATAAAAATGAAAAAAGCATATACAGAATGGGAGGAATAGGGCTAAGCAACAGCACATGTGAAAAAGACTTGGGTATACTAATAGATCACAGACTGAATATGAGTCAACAGTGTGATGCAGCAGCAAAAAAGGCAAATGCAATTCTAGGATGTATTAAGAGAAGCATACAGTCTAGATCACATGAAGTCATTATTTCCCTCTACTCCTCTTTGGTCAGACCTCATCTGGAATATTGTGTCCAGTTTTGGGCACCACATTTTAAAAAAGACATCAACAAACTGGAGCAAGTTCAGAAAAGAGCGACCAGAATGGTGACCGGTCTGCAAACCCTGTCTTATGAGGAAAGGTTGCAGGACTTGGGAATGTTTAGTTTGCAAAAGAGAAGACTGAGAGGAGACTTAATAGCTGTCTACAAATATCTAAAGGGCTGTCACATTGTAGAAGGATCAACTTTATTCTCAATTTGCACAAGGAAAGACTAGAAGCAATGGGATGAAACTGAATGGGAGGAGACAGATTAGATATTAGAAAAAACTTTTTGACAGTTAGAGTGATCAATGAGTGGAACAGGCTGCCACAAGAAGTGGTGAGTTCTCCTTCAATGGAAGTCTTCAAACAGAGGCTGGACAGACATCTGACTGGGATGATTTAGCGAATCCTGCTTTGAGCAGGGGGTTGGACCAGATGGCCCAGGAGGTCCCTTCCAACTCTACGATTCTATGATTCTATGATTCATGCCGCATGCACTGGCATGCGCCCATAGGCGGAGGTGACAGGAGGAGGCGCGGCAGGGGGCGGAATTTCACGGCGAGCGTTCACTGCGCCTCCAAACGCAAATGTGAAACTAGCCTAAAATGATTAAGAAAGGTTGAACCTGATGGACCTACTGTAGGTCTTTTTTCAACCTATGTAACTACAACATGTAACTAAATCAAGAATTAAAGGTGTTTTCCACCCATTTGATTTAATTACTATATTGCCAGAGTAAGAAATATGTGAGGAAAGAACCGCGAAAAAAGTCCCACACTTGGTTGGCACCTAACTGCTGCAGCCAATCAGTGAGACAGAGGAACAGCCGAGGAGTATTTCTTTCTTTTTTTCTTTTTTTGCAGCACACTCTGGCAATATAAACCATAATAGTTTCATGAAAAACCACCCCATTTATATAAGTCAAAAAATGACATACAAGTGTGGGACGTGCGTCGGGGAGGGTACACCTCGGTGGGCTTCTACTACTGACCAGTCTAAAGGTAATACTATGCAGTGAATTCATTTGTTGTGATTACTGTTTTTTGTACTCATCCCTATTGGTGGCTGGCTCCACCATTTGTGTTGGTCATTTCTACGTTTCTCCTTTGCACAATATGACTGGCTGCTTTATATTAATAAGGAACAAATGTTGAATATTGTATTCCTATACTATATATTGTTAAAATCATTAGTATCCCTTTGTCCATGTACCATTGGTGTACCCCTAAATCTCTGCCCATGTGCTATTTATGGTCATTATTGACTCCTACCTCACGTTTTCCCTTTTTTCCTGTTATATTCTAATAAAATCATTTTTGTAATTTTGTAAAAATTGTAGTGTGGGACTTTTTTCGCGGTTCTTTCCTCACATGTTTCTAATATAGATATTTGCGATTGTCCTAGTATTACCACAATAATACCCATTTTTGTAGTGATTGTATGTCATTTTTTGACTTATATAAATGGGGTGGTTTTTCATGAAACTATTATGGTTTATATTGCCAGAGTGTGCTGCAAAAAAAGAAAAAAAGAAAGAAATACTCCTCGGCTGTTCCTCTGTCTCACTGATTGGCTGCAGCAGTTAGGTGCCAACCAGTCAGTGAGGGAAGGACAGGGAGCATTGGGGGACTTGGGGAAAGGATGGAGGAGTGGCGAGGGATACAAGGGACAGTATGTTTTATTTCTTTTTATTCCTAGCACATTTGAAAGTTAAATGAAAAAGGTGGAAACATCCCTTAATTTCCGTATGAAGCCATAACATTTTCAGCTAAATATTTAGCAATTAATCAGAAACACACCAGGATTTCTTTTTTTTTTATTGCAACAGTATAGCTAACAAGAAAATGCTTTTCCCTAGCCCACTGGGGAAGGTAGAGCCGAGTACATGTAAAAATGTAATGAGAAAGAAAAAACACAATTAGTAGCGCCATTATAAATATGGTACAACACATGTTCCTTTTAAAATTAGATTAGACTGAACTATAATGACAGATGAACAATTTGCTTAATTTCTATGGGCACACACTCCCAAACATAAAAAAAACCCATAAAAATATAAATTTGGGAAATATTAGTTTGCAGGCAACAGATTGTAGTAAAAGGAGAAAAGGGTAATAAATACAGGAAAAACAAAAGTAAAAATTAATGTGAAGATCTGATTTGAAAAAACTGTAAAATGAAACACGGGCATTGAATGGATTATATTTATTAAAATCACTACATCAGGAAGACAAGAAAAGAACTTGAGAAACTCTCAAAAGTAGTCTTCAAAGATTGTCAATGCAACCTTGATTGTCTTTAAGGCTGGGTTCACACGTAGCGGAACTCTCGCGGAAATTACCGCGAGGATTCCATTCCGCGGGAAAATCGCATTTTAAATTCCCGCTATTTTCCCGCGGAAAAACTAGCATTTTGCAAGCGTAATTAGCGTGCAGAATTGCTAGCGTTTTCCAAGCGATCTGTAGCATCGCTTGGAGAACTGATTGACAGGTTGGTCACACTCGTCAAACATAGTGTTTGACGAGTGTGACCAACTTTTTACTATTGAGGCCGCCAATGCGGCATCAATAGTAAAAGATAGAATGTAAATAATAATAAAAAAAAAATATTGTTATTCTCACCTTCCGACGTCCCGCGCAGCCTTCCCGCCTCTCTCCATGCTCCCGGTCCCAGTAATCCTTTGCGACAATTACCGCGATGATGTCCGTTCTCGCGGGATCGCGATGTCTAGCGGTCATTCGCGATGACGTCGCGCGAATGACCGCGAGACTTCGCGATCCCGCGAGAACGGACGTCATCGCTCTCAAAGGCTTACTGGGACCGGGAGCGTGGAGAGAGGCGGAAAGGCTGCGCGGGACGTCGGAAGGTGAGAATAACAATATTTTTCATTTTAAATTCTATTTTTTACAGGGATATGGTACCCAAAGCCCGGAGGACAGTCTCCTCTCCTCCGGACCGTGGGTACCTTCCGCAAATGTTCTGCTTACTTTTCGCATGGTGTGCACAGCCACCTGCGGAAAGTAAGCAGAACAATGCATTCCTATGGGTGCGGGATCGCCACGATTCCGCGAAATTAATGAGCATGCTGCGTTTTTTACCACGAAGCAATTCCGCCGCGGTAAAAACCGCAGCATTAGCACAGCATTGCTGAATCCCATAGGAATGAATGGGATGCTTATTTTTCGCGTTTTCGCGGCAAAATTGCTACTTTCACACTTGCTTTGTTTTGCAGCGCATTTTTCCCGCAAAAAAACGCATGGAAGAAACGCATACAAATGCTGTGTTTTTTCAAGCATTTTTATGTGCATGCATGAAAAAACGCAGCGTTTTTATGCGTTTGTATGCGCTTTTACCGCATTTGCCTTTTTTTTCCAACATTAGTTGGCCTCACACTAACCCAAACCATTACTTTACTAACGCTAAACCTTAACCAAACCATACCCTAACCCTTAACCAAACCACCCTGACCCTTAACCAAGCCATACTAACCCTAACCCTTAACCAAACCCTACTAACCCTAACCAACCCTAAACCCTAACCCTTAACCAAACCCTACTAACCCTAACCCCCCTTAACTAACCCTAACTCTAACCCAAACCCCTAATTTCCATTGTCTAACCAATGGTCAACAAAAAAACGCATGCGCAAAAAAACGCATACATGAGTATTCCTATGCACACATATGAGCACCCATAGACTTACAATGGGTGTCTTGCTGTAAAAAAAACGCATTGCGCGCGCATGCGTTTTTTGAGGCAAGTCGGACGCGCAAAAAATGCAACAGGATGCATTTTGTGCGCCCGAGCGCACACCACAAAAAAACAAATGCGTGTAAAAACGCATACAAACACATGTGTATGCGCACATAAGCGCATCCCATGCAAAATATAGGGGGAAAAGCGCATGCGTTTTTTAGCGCTAAAATACAGCGCAAAAAAAACGCAAGTGTGAAACCAGCCTAAAAACCGCAGTGGAAAAGCAAAAAAAACGCCACGTGTGAACCCAGCCTAATAGAGTACAATGTGCTTTAACTCTAGTCGAAAGTCTCAGTCAATGTTCACATGTAGCATTTAGTGATGAGCGAGTATCCTCGTTAGGCTATGTGCCCACGTTGCGATTAAATCCGGACACTGAAAACCGGACTCCTTCCCAGAAATCGCGCATTTTTTTCCGCGCGATTTTACTGCGATTATGTTCGCGATTTTCACGTGCGATATTCAAGCACTTTCCAAGCAATTTGAAGCATCGCTTGGAAAGTGATTAACAGGTTGGTCACACTTGTCAAACATAGTGTTTGACAAGTGTGACCAGGTTTTTACTATTGAGGCTGCCTATGCGGCCTCAATAGTAAAAGAAAGAATGTAAAAAATAATTAAAAAATTAAAAAATCAGGGTATATTTACCTTCCGACGTCCCGCACAGTCTCAGTGACGCTCCCATTCCCAGCGATGTCTTGCGAGACCTGTGATGACGTTGGTCTCGCGTTGCTATAGCGATCTCACGAGACCGCTAGAGTCACGCGAGACTACGTCATCACAGGACCTTGCCGCAAGGAATTACTGGGAACACTGTGGCCCGGGAAGGCAGCGCGGGACGTCGGAAGGTAAATACACCCCGATTTTTTATTCTTTTTTTTACAGGGGTATGGTACCCAGGGCCTGGAGGACAGTCTCATCTCCTCCACACCGTGGGTACCAACCGCACATGAGACGCTTAACTTCGCGCATGGTGGGCATAGCCACATGCAGGAAGTAAGCGATTCTCATGCATTCCTATGGGTGCGGAATCGCGGCAATTCTTTGCGATTCCGCACAAAAGAATGAGCATGCTGCGATTTTTTCCGTGATGCGATTCCGCCGCGGAAAAAAGCGCAGCATTAGCACAGCATGTGCGGAATGCCATAGGAATGCATGGGGGGGCGTTCTGTACAAGATCTTTAAACGCTTTCGCGCCGAAAATCGCGGCAAAAACGCCTAAAAATCGCATCGTGGGCACACAGCCTAACTCAGGTTTCCCCGAGCATGCTAGGGTGATCTCCTAGTATTTGGATGTCCTCGGAGATTAAGTTTCTGTCTGTTGCCGTAGCTGTATGATTTGTGGCCACTTGACAGCTACTTGAAACCTGAGTAACGAGTATACTCGCTCATCACTAGTAGCATTCTGAAGTTAAAAAATGATGACATATTCAAGCAGAAAACTCTTCAGGGAACACACCTTTTTGGGAAATGTTTTCTTTTTCCTGAAGTAGTTCTGAAGATTTTTGGAAGAGTGACAAAAAAAAATGCCAGAAAAATATACATAAAAACTGAAAAACCGTGTTGTACTCATATGAACAATACATTTGTTGCCTTTATGATCTTTAAGGCCATGTGCACACGTTGTGTATTTGGTGAGTTTTTTACATCAGTATTTGTAAGCTGTGTCGGACTGGAGTGCCAAAGGTCCACCAGTAACATTGACCTTGGGGGCCCACTTTTCACCTGCATACAAATATTACACTACCCTCATTCACAAACTTACCTATCTAATATATAAAGCTCAATGTGTGTATGTATGTCCGGGATTGGCATCCGCACCGTCGCAGCTACAGCCACAAAATTTGGCACAGTCACACGTCTGGACCCCGAGAGCGTCATAGGTTATGTTGTGAGGCGAAATTTTAACCCCGCGCGTTCCAATTCACCAAACAATTTTGCCCCTATCTACATAATGGGGAAAAAGTGTATGTATGTATGTCCGGGATTGGCATCTGCACCGTCGTAGCTACAGCCACAAAATTTTGCACAGTCACACGTCTGGAACCCGAGAGCATCATAGGCTATGTTGTGAGGTGAAATTTTAACCCTGCGCATTCCAATTCACCAAACAATTTTGCCCCTATCTACATAATGGGGAAAAAGTGAAAGGAAAAGTGTTGGAGGCAAATTGACAGCTGCCAGATGTGAACAAGGGGGACTTAAAGAATGAGAGTGATGGAGCCAAACAGTATATACTGTACAGTTGCTAAGGTGGGGCAATGACATGGGATACTCACCACACATGGGGATATGAACACACACACAAAATGCGCCACACACAACCACGTGCTTCAACACATATACCACCCTCAGCACACATTTCACCACACATACACCAACCTCGCTACATAAAACTCGAAACACAAAAGTCGCCACTCAAAACTCGCCACGCTGTCCCAGAGCTGTTTAAAAGATGAAAAATGAGCTGTAATTGGTTGCTATCAGCAACAGTTTTCTTTGTAGACAGTTGTGGTAACTGAGGCCTATTATTCTTATCATTTCTATGGTGCTATCGTCCTTCTGTAAAGCTGGAAATAACACAATTTATTACCGTGCCAACACAGACCACCCTCTGACACAGACTGCAGGGGGAGCCCAGTATCACACAGGATAGAATTAGATACACAGCTCAGCAGTCAGTATCACACAGGAGAGGATTAGATACACAGCTCAGCAGTCAGTATCACACTGGAGAGGATTAAATACACAGCTCAGCAGTCAGTATCACACAGGATAGGAATAGATACACAGCTCAGCACACAGTATCACACAGAATAGTATTAGATACACGGCTCAGCAGACAGTATCACACAGTATAGGATTAGATACACGGCTCAGCAGTCAGTATCACACAGGATAGGATTAGATACACGGCTCAGCAGTCAGTATCACACAGGGTAGGATTAGATACACGGCTCAGCAGTCAGTATCACACAGGATAGGATTAGATACACGGCTCAGTAGTCAGTATCACACAGGATAGGATTAGATACACGGCTGAGCTGTCAGTAACACACATGATAGGATTAGGCACACAGCTCAGCAGTCAGTATCACACAGGATAGGGTTAGATACACGGCTCAGCAGATGGTATCACACAGGATAGGATTAGATACACTGCTCAGCAGTCAGTATCACACAGGATAGGATTAGATACACGGCTGAGCAGTCAGTAACACACGATAGGATTAGATACATAGCTCAGCAGAAAGTATCACACAGGAGAGGATTAGGTACACAGCTCAGCAGACATTATCACACAGGATAGGGTTAGATACACAGCTCAGAAACAGGATGTGCCAAAGGAGAGGACATTTTCATTCCAAGAATTCCACTCATTCCATCTGATTTGTTTTTTGATTTTTAAACACCTGCAGTTTCCAGTTCAACTGCTATTTGCAATGTCCATTAACAATGCTCAGGGACAGTCCTTGAAAGTAGTAGGGATCGATTTGCAATCTCCATGCTTTTCTCATGGTCAACTTTCCGTGATCTGTTAAAGAGTTGGAACTGCCAAAAATCTGTTCATCTTTGCACCGAAAGGAAAAACCAAACATGTTGTTTATCAAAAGGCTCTTGAATGAGTTGAAAATAAAATACTATCAATACTTGGGTAATCGTTTAGTTAATTTGTGTTGCAAATCTGTAGTGTTGAATATATGATGTGAAATGTTTTTATGTGCAATATAATCATTATAATTTGCTATAACTAACCACAGTTGGTTACTATGCCCAGGCAACGCTGGGTTCCTCAGCTAGTATCTCTATATAATAATAATCTGGGTAGTTTGGTTAATGAATGATGAGATGCTGCTTTTTTCTGCACGGAGTGAATCAAGTTAATTATACCAAGTACTGCCCATAAAATGGGGTTGACGGCCCAGATCTACACAGAGGCCCATCGGGGGATTCCCCCTGTTCCACTATTGGCCAGTCTGAGCCTGTTTGTAAGCCAAAACCAGCAGAGGAACAATTAGAGGAAAGTACAATAGAAACACGGCACTACTTCTGTAATTATCACCCACTCCTGGTTTTGACTCACAAATACTAAGGTAAAAAACTCCCCAAATACTGAATGTGTGAATGTGGCCAACTGGTCTTGAATTGTCAGCTCCTTTAAAATCTTTCTTTTGTGGTTAGTCCTTTTCTGAAAGCAACAAGCAATCTGAAAGAGAGCACCAGTGCAAACACCATTGCTGTTGACACCACTAAAGTCTTGCTCACACAAGCGAATAAACCGGCCCACTGCTATGCGATAAAAAAAATCAGATTGCACTCGGCCCAGTGTTATTCTATGGGGCAGCTCAGATCTGCAACTATTTTCTCATGCCAATCTGGCATGAGAGAACAATGGCAGCATGCTGCGAGTGGCTGCTAGAATCAGATTGCACACTCCCATACAAGACGACGGGTGTGAGTGAAACATGGCACTGCACTCGGATATCATCAGAATGCAGTGCGATTCCTGTGGACGCTGGCAACGGAGGAGATGAAGAAATTACTTTATCTGTCTCCTCCACACCTGTGCTCCGATTCTCTCAAGCTGGAGCCGAGTGTCATTAGCATATCGCATCCCATGCTATACACAAGTATTACTGCGGCCTAAAGGGCCTGTCACACTAAGCGATATCGCTATAACTTGTGACGTTATAGTGATATTGCTAGCGATATCACTGTGTGATACTTACCTCCGACCGGCTCCCCCACTGGTTATCGCTGATCGCGCGAGAACGTCCTGGACTGTTTCTCGTTGTCAGCTTCCTGCGGCGCTTCCTGTGGAGAGACGGGAGACGCGTGGAGCCGGGCGGGAGGACGCAGGATCGCCTGGTGTGACAGGTAAGTAGCGACCCCCGTCCCCTGCAATGTCGCTGGTGAGATCTGCCTGTGTGGCAGCTCACTAGCGACCACTTAGCGATGTACCAGCGATCCTGACCGCGTCATATCGCTGGTCGGGATCGCTGGTACATCGCTAAGTGTGACAGTACCTTTACAGGACACCGTATTCCATGATTTTGCAACATCAGTGAGTGGAATACCTTCTGCTTTGCTAATTTGATGCAATATACTGCAGACAGGCTTTACAAAGCAAAACACAGGGAATGTGACAGACTACCAATTGCACAGATTGAAACATCATTACACTGGTTTCTGAACTAAATAGCAATTCTTAAGTATATTTTCTGCAAATTCAACATTGTGATATTCCACAGTTACTCTGCTAAGAAAATGGAACTTCTGCATGTTTCCATATACTACACCGTGCACCCACATCGGACAATGTCAGTGGCTGGGATGCACCCCACAGAGAGCTGATAGGTAAAACAATAAATCTCACAGTTGTTTTCAGAGATGGACATACCCCAAACACCAAAAATGAAGATAGGAATGTTGGTTATGCCATATTATTTATCACTACAGAACTGTAGGTATCCTTGAAGGGATTTTACATTTTTATTTTCACAAAACCCCTTTTTCCCAGGTTAAGTTTGATTAAAAAAAATCACAGAAATTAAAAACAAAACAGCAACTGTGTGTTACTCACCCTCCCAAGGTGCAGCACCGAGACTCTTCCACTGCTCTTGGTGCCTGTTATGATCTGCAGCCAATCACTCGGCCCCAGTAATATTGGCTGCAGCACTGTAGATGTGACGTCAGCACTGCAGACACTAAGGGCCCCGTTACATTTAGCGATGCACCAGCGATCCCGACAACGATACGACCCGGTCAGAATCGCTGGTGCATCGTTAAATGGTCGCTAGTGAGCTGCCAAACGGGCAGATCTCAGCAGCGACCGTTATTTACCTGTCAGACGCGGCGATGATGACGTCCTCCGCCCGCGTCCACGCGTCGCTCGTCGGCGCCAGCAGGAAGCCCAACAGAAAGCCGCCGCCGAGAAACGGCCCAGGACGATCTCACGCAATCAGCGATAACCAGCGGGGGAGCCGGTCGGAGGTAAGTATCACATGTAGCGATATCGCTAGCAATATGGCTGCTGCGTCACAAAATCGGTGACATTTTAGCGATATTGCTAGCGATATCGCTATGTGTGAAGCCCCCTTAACAGACACTGGGAGCAGAGGCAGCGACTCAGCACTGGAACGGGAAGGGTAAGTAAAGCACAGTTTAGTAGGTGTCTGACTACAGGCAGGGAACTTATATTAGTGATACCACTCCAGGGGAGAAATAAAGAATCGCCGAAGTGGTGCTTTATCTCTGCTATACTGTTCTGTCTATAAAATTTATGAAGCTGCAGATTATTCATTATGATGATCTGAAAATCGTAGTTAGGCGAGTATGTTTATGGGTAGGTGGTGTTATTATATTGTTTTTTTATTTTAATTTTTTGGGATGAAATAATGACTGTTCCATATGTAATGTTTGGGTCAATATGACCCGATAGTGCTTTACACAGATCTTACACCATATTTCCAGTCACATAAATGATTTATAATATCAATGTGGATTATCTATTGCATCTACTGTTGTTTAATCGATTTCTCCAGTTCCTGCAGGTCCATGCGCTCGATACATTTGCAGAAGGATGGGCTTTGAGTACAGGTCTGTGCAGGTCCGATTCACAGTAGTATATATTGTTGCCAAACTTGTTAGTCGTTGATTATTGTTGTTTATTCATACAGTGCTATTTTATTCCACACCGCTGATTTTACCCCTTGAAAGTGGCAAGTGTTCATTATTTGGAAACTTGGATAAAAATGTGGCGCGGACGTCCATTAAGTGAAGCAGAATTGTAAAAGCTTGACAATGCCTCAGATTCTGAATAAGAAATCCAACTGGAGAAAGTGTCTGAAGATGAGGACCACAAGACACACTTTCTCCCCAAAAAATTTTTGGGAAAAATCGGGGTGCGTCTTATGGTCGCAATATACACTGCTCAAAAAAATAAAGGGAACACTTAAACAACAGAATATAACTCCAAATGGATCAAACTTCTGTGAAATCAAACTGTCCACTTAAGAAGCAACACTGATTGACAATCCATTTCACATGCTGTTGTGCAAATGGAATAGACAACAGATGGAAATTATTGGCAATTATCAAGACATACTCAATAAAGGAGTGGTTCTGCAGGTTGGGACCATAGATCACATCTCAGTACCAATGCTTTCTGGCTGATGTTTTGGTCACTTTTGCATGTTGGTTGTGCTTTTACACTCGTGGTAGCATGAGACGGACTCTACAACCCACACCAGTGGCTCAGGAAGTGCAGCTCATCCAGGATGGCACATCAATGGCACAAAGGTTGAGGTAGCTGTCCTGCTGCTGGGCTGTTGCCCTCCTACGGCCCCCTCCACATCTCCTGGTGTACTGCCCTGTCTCCTGGTAGCGCCTCCAGCCTCTGGACACTACGCTGACAGACACACTTTCTTGCCACAGCTCGCACTGATGTGCCATGCTGAATGAGCTGCACTACCTGAGCCACTTGTGTGGGTTGTAGAGTCCGTATCATGCTGCCACGAGTGTGAAAGCACAACCAACATTCAAAAGTGACCAAAACATCAGCCAGAAAACATTGGTACTGAGATGTGGTCTGTGGTCCCCACCTGCAGAACCACTCCTTTACTGAGTATGTCTTGATAATTGCCAATAATTTCCATCTGTTGTCTATTCCATTTGCACAACAGCATGTGAAATTGATTGTCAAACAGTGTTGCTTCCTAAGTGGACAGTTTGATTTCACAGGAGTTTGATTTACTTGGAGTTATAGTCTGTTGTTTAAGTGTTCCCTTTAATTTATTGAGCAGTGTACATACAAATCCTGTGGCAGCTGTCCCGATGCAGCCTCCGTTCCCAGGCTGGTGCGGCAGTAGCTGTGCTCTGTGGGGCGGTGGTGTTGGGTCTCTGTGGTGTGGTGGCAGCGGGGCTCTGTGCTGCATGGGGGATCCGCTGGCATTTCGTCAAAGCCCGGAAGCCCTCGCAGCTCTGTTGCTGTGACGTGGTTGGCTCAGGAAAGATGGCCGCCTGGGGGCAGCGCATACTCAGACTCAAATCTCAGCAACGAGATCTCGTCCCGAGACGAGATCTCATTGCTGAGATCTGAGTCTGAGCATGTGCCGCCCATCTTTCCGGAGGCCTCCGCGTCACATCAACGGAGTTGCGGGGTCTTTCGGGCTTTTATGAAATGCCGGCTGTTGTGAATTCGCTTTCTGGTCTCCCTCTTGTTATTACTGAAGGCAGTGGAGCTAGTCAAATTGACAGAGGGGTTGCGAGTTCTCTTTCTGTGCTCCCTCTGGTGGTTACTGGAGGTAATGGAGCTGAACTGATTAACAGTGGCTTGCCACCTGATAATGAGGACGACGATTGGAGATCTGGGGTTTCAGATTGGGATTTAAGACAGCCAACTCCCTCTATCCCTGCTGGTGATTTTCTTCCTGCCTTCTGAGGTCTTTGTTTCCAGCTCAGTCCCTGCATGTTCAGCTAAGTGTTCATTTGCTATTCTGTTTACATTTGTTCTGGTTTTGTCTATCTCCGTTTTGTGTGGGTCAGCCAGCTCCGGCTGGGGCTGTGCTGAATCACCGTCCATATGTTACTGCTTGTGCCAGTTTGTTTTTGTCCCTTATTAGATTGGCCTCTTTTTGCTCTGCTTTCAGAATATACTAGAGTGCTGATATAGTGGGCGAAGTCATGCGACGTCAGTATTTTTTGCATCAGACGTGTTGGACATTTTGCAGGGTTTTTTGCGTGATTGCAGACAGTGTCTTTCCTTCCCTGTCCTGTCTAGTCAATGTGGGTCCCATCATTTGCTCAGTCTATTTTCCTACCTGCGTTTGTGTTTTCATCTTGTCTCACCGACAATATATGTTTGTGGGCCATCTATTCCTTTGGGGTCTGCTCTGGGGCAGTTTAGATTTCCCCTTTCTTGCTTTAGGCTTATTTAGCTCTCCGGCTGTGCCGAGGCATCTAGGATCATCGTAGGCATGCTCCACGGCTACTGCAAGTTGTGTGGACATGATCAGGGGTCTGCAATCTGCTTAGTTACCAACCTCTCTGGTTTTCTATGGCTTAGCCTGGGCCTCTTATCCTCCTCGGTGACCCAATCATAACAGCCGGCGGAGCCCCTCACGCAGCACAGAGAGCCGCTGCCGCCACACCACAGAGCCCCGAGACCACTGCCCCATAGAGCCCCGCCGCCCCACAGAGCACAGCCACCCCACAGTGCACAGCCGCCCAGCAGAGCACAGCCACCCCACAGAGCCCCGTCACCCCACAGAGCACAGCCACCCCACAGCACAGCCACCGCACAGAGCACAGCCACCGCAGAGCCCCGCCACCCCACACAGCACAGCCACCCCACATAGCACAGCCACCCCACAGAGCACCACCACCTCACATAGCACAGCCACCCAACGGAGCACGGCCACCGCAGAGCACTGCCACTGCAGAAAGCACCACCATAGCACCAGCCTGGGATGGGATTTCCCGAAGGCCAACACACCAGCCTGGACCACTAAATGACCCCTCTGACCATTCCTCTACCTGTGCAGATCCCTTCCCTGGTAAGCTGAATTCAGACTTTAAGTCGGACCCCCATTTGACACATTATTTTTTTCCCTATTTTCCTTCTGAAAATTTGGGGTACGTCTTATGGTCCGGTGCGTCTTATAGTCCGAAAAATACGGTAAGTGGTGGAGAAAGTGATTACAAGAATTCTGATTATGAAGTTGGATATGATCAGGCATGATACACAGACAACTAGTCCAATGGAAGCAATTCAGTCTAAAAACAAAAATGTAATTTGGAACTTGCAGCCTTCTGCCCAGCCAGGCCAGGAAAACTGTTCTCAGCCAACATCAGAGAATTATCTAATAATTATTAGAGAAGATTGGGATAAATGGATAGAGATTCTTCCAAAATTATACAATACTGGTGAAAATATCACTGTGGATTAACAGCTTGTAGCATTCCAAGGTAGGTGCCCGTTCACACAATATACGCGGAGTAATCCAGCAAAGTGCGGCATCAAGATACGGACACTTTTTGACAGCAGCAGTTCATGCGCTCTAAACGCTCGGGTATATACAGGAAAAAAGCCTGAGAAGAATCAGGGTATGCTAGTCGATTCAGATTTCATTTATGGTGTAACAGGACAAAATGTGACAATTTTTTTTTACATCGCACCAACTGGGGCAGCTGATTCTAAAATGAAGACTTACAATAAAAAGCCTGAACTGCCACAATGCATCCTTGGTAAAAGAGATGTTCATAGTTCAGTGTTTTATGTGAACGGAGATACGATAGTGGATGTTTTTTTTTTTATAATTCTTTATTTATGGAATTTTACTTCAGAAAAATCAGAACAATATAACAAATACTACACAGCAATAAAAATCAATGACTGGACCATCAATATTCTTACATATTGTGTGTATAAACAATACCAAATAACTAATCAAATAAAGAAAAGAGATGGAAAGAGAAGATAAACTACTCAATAAAGAATTTTAATAAGAAGAGAAGAGAGAAGAAAAAAAAGAATGAGAGGGCAACAGGGGGAGGGGAGAAGACCACTGTTCAATGCTCGCTGTCTTCTTTCTTTTGATAATCACTGTTCATACAATCTCTCTACGATAAGATCTATATTCCTCTGATTGTTGATATTCTAGCCAGCTAAACCAAGTATCTCTGAACTTTGCATAGGTATCATGTAAGGACGCAGTTAGATCTTCCATATACATTAGGTCATACACCTTTGTGATCCATAAGGCAACCGAGGGACATACTGTTCTCTTCCACGCCAGGGGAATACAGGTGCGAGCCGCCATTATCAGGAATCTTAGAAGAGAGCGCCTGTGTTAGTGGGGATCCCGCAGTGATGCAGCAAAAACAGAGCCAGACCCAACTCGCCCTCGTAATCTGTAACTTTATGTATGATGCTACCAACCCCAGACCAAAAGGGATTGAGCACTCTGCACTCCAAGAAGATATAAATAAGTGAGCCTTCTGCCTCGCCACACCTCCAGCACAAAGGATTAAAGGATGGAAACATTTTATGAAGGCGAGTGGGGACTCTATACCAGCATGTGAACAATTTATAGCTTGCCTCCTGAAGCCTGGTTCTGATTGATGTTGTATGTGCGAGAGTGAATATTCTAGCTCTCTGTTCCATGTCAAGATCTAGCCCCAAATCGCTCTCCCACTGTGTCATGTAAGGGGGCGGTGTCGGTTCTGGCGACGAGATTAGCATTGCGTATATTCTAGACAAAGCTTGTCTATATATGTCGGAACCAATGCAGATATTTTCAAATAGGGTTCTAGTTTTACAAAACCTATTTTTAGGAGGGAGCCTACTAAAAAAAGTTTGAGCTGTAAGCATCTCCAAACCCAAGAGGGACCGGAGCAGACATAGCTCCAAGAGATTCAATTGATGGCTACTCATCGCCATCACCCCAACTCTCCACTCTGTCAATTCCTGCCTTGATCCATGACTTGAATATTGGGTCTGAAACACTTGGTTTAAAGGTCGGGTGACTTAGTATCGGTGTGAGTGCCGAGTCGTTAGTGATTACTGTTGATCGTATCATGTAACTGTCACAACTATATAATGTAGGCCCTACGATAGAATGGTTCCTCAAGCCTTCCAGGTCCTTTATCGCCACCCAAGGGAGAGAATGTAGGGTGCAGGGGGTAAAGCTCTGTTCGATCTGTACTCATAATTTATTTTCCCCATTTCTACACCAGTCTACAACCTGTGTGAGGTGACTCGCCAGATAATACAACTTAATGTCAGGGAGACCCACTCCACCCTCGGCCTACATAACACCGAACGTCTAAGTCGTGAACCTCTTCCATTCCATATGAATGTAGTTTGGATCCTATTGATCAACTTAAAAAAGGAAGATGGTATTTTAATAGGCCAAGACTGTAGATAGTATAGAATTCTGGGCAGTACATTTATTTTAAACAACTGGCATCTGCCCAACCAAGTAAAGGTTAATTTTGCCCATCTGTCACAATCTGTACAAACAGAATTAATAAGGTTCGAGAAATTACATTTGTATAATGCTTGAATATCTGCTGTAATGCATAGACCCAAATAATCCAAAGGCCTGTGAGGACCACCTGTAACCAAAAGCAGCCCTTAGTCGGTCCACAAGTGAGGGGGACAAATTGATATTCAAAGCTTCTGATTTAGATTGATTAATCTTAAAATTTGAGAGATTGGAATATTTCTCCAACTCCTTCGTGAGATTAGGGAGGGAAATCTCAGGTTTAGTAATGAAAAACTGCAAGTCGTCTGCATAAGCTGCAATTTTATGCATGGTTGATCCCACTTCTACTCCCCCTATATCTATATTCGCTCTTATGCGTCGAAGCAGGGGTTCAAGAGTCAAAACAAATATTAATGGGGAGAGGGGATAGCCCTGACGGGTGCCATTTTTAATTCTGAAAGAGTCAGAGATGATGCCGTTCACCCGCACCCTAGCAGACGGTGTCGAGTACAGGGACACCACCCATTGTAGCATCTTCCCTCCCAGACCTATATGAATCAGAGTTTCGTCCATAAATGTCCAATCAACTCTATCAAACGCTTTTTCTGTGTCCGTCGAGAGCAACATTAAGGGGGAGCCAGAGAGTTTAGCTTTATATATTAGATTTATTGCTTTGATGGTGTTGTCCCGAGCTTCTCGCCCCAACACAAAACCAGCCTGGTCCAGATGAACGACATAACACAATAGGGGAGACAATCTAGCTGCCAAAATCTTAGCGAATAGCTTAGTGTCTACATTTAGTAACGAGATTGGGCGGTAGCTGGAACACTGCGAGGGGTCTTTACCCGGCTTGTGAATCACTGTTATAATCGCTCTAAGAGCGTCTTCCGGAGGCGACGGGGTCACCGCCATGGCGTTGAATGCATTTTTTAAGTGAGGGTTCAACTTTTCCCGCAGCTTTTTATAATAAGCAAGGGAGAACCCATCCGGGCCTGGAGCTTTCCCCGACCTGGAAGAGGAAATTGCATGTGATTTCCTGGTCTGTGATTGGTTCTTCCAAGGACGCCACTTCAGACTCCTGAAGAGAAGGCAGTCCCGAGGTTTTGATGTATTCTCTAATACGAGACCTGAATTCTGATTGGTTGGAGTGAGCGTTTCTATCATTTATATTATACAGAAAGGCATAATACTTTTGGAAGGCAGAGGCTATCTCAATAGGGAGTTTTAATCGGGAGATCCCTGTAGATGGTACAATTTCTGAGACATATGTGGAAGCCTTTTGCAGTCTCGCAGCCCTGGCTAGCGACTTCCCAGCCTTATTTCCGTGTTCTTAATAGTGCCACCTACATCTGGAAAGGAGTCTCTTTGCTTTTTTGATCAATATAGACCTAAGTGCTTCCCTCGTTGTGAGCAGCGAGTCTCTCACATCAACTATCAGAGTCCTTTTGTGGTGCGTTTCTAGGTCCCTGAGTCGTGTCAGCAGATCAGCAATCTCAGCCTCCCTCTCCCTTTTTAATCTAGCTCCGTGTTTTACAAGCACACCTCTTATGACACATTTATGTGCCTCCCAGACCATGGTCGGGGAGGAGTATCCCGTAACGTTTAGGGCAAAATATTCAGTTAAAGTCTCTGTAACCTCTCCGAACACCACAGGATCATCTAGTAAAGAAGAGTTCAGTTTCCATTGATATTGTCTGGGAGCCGGAGAGAAGAGGGAGACCGAGATCGTCACCAGAGCGTGATCCGAGAATGTTATAGCGTCAATGTCTGCACGCCGCAGTCGTGCGAGATCAGCATGTCGTATAAAAAAAATAGTCAAGTCTGGAGTATGTATCATGAGCTGTAGAAAAGAATGAAAAGTCTTTATCTCCAGGATGTAACATGCGCCAAGTGTCCAGTAATTGATGATCGTGTAAGGTACGTCGCAGTCTGCGTAAGGCAGCATCAGACACCAATGTTTTCTCTACAGATGTGTGAAGGGCAGGCTCGAGAGTCACATTAAAGTCGCAAAATCATCAACATGTTCCAAAAAATTCACTAGCGTAGAAATCTGACCAGTGTTTGGGAGGTATAGTGAAGCAAAAGTGTATGTCTTGGAGGCAATCTTACCCTTTACCAACAGCATCCTGCCCGCATCATCACTACAAGACTCCCCAAACTCCCACGGAACAGAGCGCGACACCACTATACTGGTACCACATGCCTTGGTATCTGTTGAAAAGGCATGATACGCCGTGGGTTACCATTGATTCGGAAGCTTGAACAGTTTGGCCGCGCATTTGTGAGTTTCCTGGAGGAAGGCAATATGAATCAGGTTAGACTTCAGATAGTTAAACATGATTGACCTTTTACCTGCATCATGAAGGCCCTTCACATTTAGCGAGCCTATGTTCAGCTCTGATTGCCAACTAAGAGACATTGCCCAGTGGGGGGGGGGGGAGAAAAGGGAGAGAAAAGTATGGGGTAAATTAAAAGTTTTTAAAGACATACAGTAAACTCAAAGCAAATAAGTTTATGATAGAAAAGTGAAAGGATAAAGGTTAAGAATAAGTTAAATGCACAGATAGAAGGAGGCTTAATAAGCCTTGTCCGGACTTAGCCAGAGTACCAGATCCCCGCTGAAAAGTTAGGGGGATCCTAGGGGACGAAGACAACCATGTGGCGAAGCCCCGCAGACCCAGGAGTAACCAAAACACCGTCAACTTTAATATAACAGGTTCCGCCCTCACCCATCCAACACATCAGGGAGACAAGACCCTTTTTACTGTATCCTATTCATCCTTTTTTTCATCCCAGTCACCAGTTATATCTTGTGAATTAAGGGCTGCATATAGAAAGCACAACAGTAACATTATCAGCTCTGGAACAAAAAGAAAAGCAGTTACTGTAATTTACCAGGGAGATCAAACTCCCAGATAAGAACGATTGTAAGGAAGTGGACCATATATTAATCCCAAACTACGCCGTCAGACTCGCCCCACCACTCAAAGCCCACTTTATGACCCACAGGTGCGTACCAAAAAAAAAATAGAAAAGTTGGGGATCTCCCCGGAGACTCTCGTGGCCCCCGACCTGTTTTGTCTCCCAGCTGCCCTCTAGGAAGCGTTTGACTTTCAGATCTTCGACATCCCGAGTGGGAATTCTAACAAAGTCCTCCATGGACAGCCAGTCGGGGATCGGAATAGGTGGAATGTTTAAGAAAGCAAACAGACCCACCAGATCTTCCTTTCTCCATAAATAGTACAGGTGACCCTCCAGTCTTACAATCAGGTGAAAAGGGTGCCCCCATCTGTATGAGGCACCTGTTTCTTTAATCTTCAAAAGGAGGGTATGGAGCTGCTTCCTCATGAAAAGTGTGCGGCTGGACACATCAGGGAATAAGCGGATCTCAGTGTCCTCCATAGAGATTGAGCCATGAGACCATGCAGCATGAATGATGGCCTATTTATCCGTAAAATAGTGTAGCCTGCATAAGACATCACGTGGGTTTGCGCTGTCGATTGGGCCTAGGCGAGATACTCTGTGTATCCTGTCAATCTTATAAACAGATCCTGGAGATTTCTGTGTGACCATATTGAAAATGTCCATTGTCTTCTGTAGGAGGGCATCTGAGGAGATGGACTCAGGAATGCCCTTAAGACAGATGTTATTTCGTCTCTCCCTATTCTCTTGATCATCAGCTTGCATAGAAAGCGACAGAATATGAGCCTGAGACCTCCCCACTTCCCTCTCCAGGGCTGCCACTCTGCTTTCCAGTGAGGACACAGCTTCATCATTAGCCACAGCTCTGTCTTTCAGAGAATCTAAGTCCTCTTTTATAGAACTCAGGGCCTGCTGCTGGGAAGCCTCAAGCCTCTGTATCAGAGCATCTAGGTCTTGTTTAGATGGCAGGGCTTGAATTAAGTCTCTGATGCACTGTAACTTAAGGGCCCGTTACACATAGCGATATCGCTAGCAATATTGCTGTAACGTCACCGATTTTGCGACGCAGCAGCGATATTGCCTCCGACTGGATCCCCCGCTGATTATCGCTGATCGCGCGAGAACGTCCTGGACCATTTCTCGTTGGGCACTTCCTGCTGGGCTTCCTGTGGCGCCGACGAGCGACGCGTGGACGCGGGCGGGAGGACGTCAGGATCGCCACGTCTGACAGGTAAGTAGCGACCCCCGAAGGCTGCTATGTCGCTGGTGAGATCTGCCTGTGTGGCAGCTCACTAGCGACCACTTAGCGATGCACCAGCGATCCATATCGTTGTCGGGATCGCTGGTGCATCGCTAAGTGTAACAGTACCCTTACTCTGAGTAGTAAGTGTAGAGGGGAGGGGAGGAGGCTGCATGGTGTCCACATGACTCCTGTTTGCTGACTCACCTCTCTCCCCAGTTTCTCTAGTATGCTGCATCTCCGTTCCTGTCTCACCATAAGGGGAACCTTGTATGTCCACTTCTCCAAGAGAGAATGATGCACGCTTGGAATCTTGTGCACTCAGTGTCTATGGTGGGGAGTCACGAGGCAGCGTCCTCTGCTGCGGTCCCAGAGCCATTACTGAGGAATCCTTACCATGCTTTCCTGAGCTCCCAAAGAGCCTGGTAAGATCAGATTTAGTGCTTCCTGGTCGCAGACCAGGAGTGTATGATAGTGGTTTCTTACATTCCCCAAAAACCAAACAGGTCATGGTAACACAAGACACATTTAATTTTTAATAAATAAAGACACTACATAATATTAGCATGGATAAAATTAGGCCGTGATATAGTTTATCAAGAGTTACTAAATATTTAATAATTAATAAATATACCATATTAAATAATATCAAAATACTATCAATTTTCATAGTAACCAATTAACAATATTAACCAAAGACCAACTCCACCCAGCAAAAGCTGGGCAACTATCCCTCCAACGCATCACGACAGTTTCATAGAAAAAGGGGTTGCGTGGGAAGGTGTCTTCTATCTTCTTCTGTCACAGAATACCAGCTGATGCCCAGTCTTGGCTTTAAATAGATTGAAAATTTCCCGCTCTTTTGCAGGCCACCAATCACATCCTTTAAAAAGACTGCACAGAGCATCTGCTTCAGACCAGTTCTAACCTGTTTGTGCCCTCACCCAGCTGACTCAAACCACCTTTTAACCTTTTCCATCTGACTAAAAAAAATGTTAATACCACAAAACTGATCAAATAAAATAATATATTTTAGTCTGTACAGAGTCTTTGTGCTCATGTACCCCCCGTGATATATACATGGGGGATCCCTCCTTCTGATGAGCACTATGCCCCATGACAATGCAGCAAGTAGTTGATATGACAAAAAGTCACAGGTGATATTAGATTATCATTCCACCAATGGGCAGTTCATATACGAGATCAACCAATAGCTACATACACGAGCAGACGCAAAACCAACTGGTGGCCAATAGTTTATTTTATAACATTGCTGATGAATCTGCCTGCAATGCATTTGTTTAATGAAGTGAAATAAACCCCGATCGATGCATAAATGAAGTCTCTTCCTGGAAGAATTAGGGTGTGTGCACACGCTGCGGATTCTGCTGCGGTTCCGCAGCGGATTTGGCCGCTGTGGGTCCACAGCAGTTTTTGCTGCGGTGTACAGTACCATTATTCCCTATGGGAAAAAAAAAACGCAGTGCAGACGGTGCGGATTTTTCCACGCGGTTTTGCTGCGGTTTTGAAACCACAGAAATAATTGACATGTCAATTCTTTCTGCGGATTCCGCTGCGGTTTGCCATCTCCTCCATTGAGGAGATGAAAAACCGCAGGGCAAAACCGCAGAGCAATCCGCAGGTCTTTTGACCTGCAGATTTACCTGCGGATTTTACAAAATTCGTGCGGCCAAATCCGCACTGGAATCCGCAGCGTGTGCACATACCCTTCGGAAAGTCACTTGTTCTGCCATCTATCTCAGAAAGAAAAGTAAAACCCGGAAGTGAAGGAGCAGCAGCCATAGTAAACCGTATCCAGCAGCTCAACAACGCCAACCCACAGTCTCCACCAGCGCTGGAAAAAGCCTAAAGGAAAAGATGCAGCATGTGTCCATCTTCATGTGATAAAACAAATATTACATGTTCTAATTGTAAAGTACATGTGAGTTATTTCTATGCAAAATGTAAGAATGCCTGAATATACTAATAAGTGAACCTGTACAACCCTTTTCTAAAGAGAAAAAGCTAATTGAAGTCTTATTTTCATTTTTCATTTGTTTTTGACCGGCTCTGTTCACAGACATAATATATAAAATGCATCTTGTATTCAAATAATACGCTTACAGTAGCTAAATGGCAAAATTAACAGACTTTAATAGATATACTACAAGTGTACAGCCAATATGAACAGCAGGGTTAATGAAACTCTTGGTTATCTCATCCTGGATGCACTTACTATGTTGGCTATGAAAACTTACTGGAAGCAAAAGTAATTCTACTTTATAAATGAGTAACAGCGTATAAAAGAGATCTGAAAATGCCAATCAGTTCTTATAAAGCTATTAATAACCAGCCAATGTCACGTCCAGAAAGATATTAGAGATTTTGCATAGTGGGTCAAAAATTTTTTTTTGCACAAACCAGGCTGAAATTTCAGATGCAGTCACGCTGCAATTATAAAATAAATTAGCCATATCATGAGAATAGATTATTGAATAGAGAATATAAACATGCTGGGATAGTGCCTAGACAAGCATGATATGGTCCGTGTGATTGTTATCAAACTGCATTAACGCGACTGATTAGATCAGGACACGCCCAAACAGTTGGTATAATGGCAATGTAATGAATGGAATAACTGCTTATTGTACAGGGAATTCGGTATAATTACTGTGTGTCAAATGAACAATTTCAATCAGAGAAATAGCCTGAGCAATGTATTTTCATGTTACAATTCTGAAAACAATATTTCAGATAATGACAAATCTTATAGCCAGTACCGGTACCTAACAATAATAATAAAAAAAGGCATCCTGCAGACTACAGCTCCTACAGTACTGCATTAGGCACCCTTCCGGTACATGTGGCATCTGTTTTCACACGTACCGGAGACACGCACATCCATTGTAATCTATAGGGCTGCAAACATGTCTGTGTGTTCACCACGGAGGGTGGGTCCATGTGACCCACATGTGGACATTTTTTCCCGGCAGCACGGATGACATACGTGTGACATACGTGTGCAGTCCACGTGACACATACCGAAATAGAATGCTGAATAGAAGTTAACGATTTTTTGGTGATAAAGATGTGCAATAAATAGATATCCGTGAGATATTAGTGCCTTGCTTGTGTAGTTTACTGTACATGGGAGTGTCTTATTAGTCACCTATCCATTACCATCACCAGGGTTTGATGCCAGCTGTGTTTTTTGACAATTCACAGCTAACATCAATCTCAACCCTATTACTACGATTGCCACCACACCAAGGCAATTGGGAAGAGCGAAGGCAAAGCACCAGAATAGGAGCATCTCATGTGATACACCACTTCTGGTGAGGCTGTGAGCTGGTATTTTTAGGTTGGGAAGGGCCCAATACCCAGTGACCCTCCGTACCTGATAATATAAGCCCACAGCTGTCTGCTTAACCTTAGCTAGTTATCAAAAATAAGGGGGACCCCAAGTAATTTTTTTATCATTTATATATTTATTTGCTTAATACTTGTACAGTAAGCTATACATGCAAGAATAACCCCTTTACGTTCCCACAACAAGTTTTTGACACTGTATTTTTGCTGCGCCAAAAAATCAGTTTCTTACAATACCAGTAAAATGGATTGAATTTATAATAATCTCCTGCACATTGTGTTTTTTTTTATGCTGTGTACAGTGATCTGTGGTGCGTGTTTTGAAATCTGCATCGTCCATTTCTTGTGCAAGAATGCTGAGCTTTATGTGCGGATTTTCCCCACAGAATTGCATTAAATGCACAAAATCTGCAGGTAAAAAGTGCATGCAATCTGCACATGACTTATCAAGAAAGTTTTGCAAAAACCAAATACCAGGAAGTACAAAAAAAAAAGGTTTAAATTAAGCTTGATATATCAAAAAGAGACAAAAAATGCAGCTTCAAAAACTCAATAAAATGCATGTAAAAAATGCACTTAAAAACACAATAAAAATAACACAAGAAATCTAACAGATGCAGTAATGTTGCAGAAAATCTGCAACATCAAAAACTCACCAAATACTCATTGTGTAAAAGTTGCTTCGCAGTCTTTATGTCGAGCATATCAATTCTTTCAGCATTTTTGTGGCATTATTTTTACCTATTCAATTGAATGCATAAAAAAATTATCAAAAACGCATAAAATACGCAGGTGTAATATACGCACCAGTTTTTCATGTGGAAAAAAAAAATCCTATAACTTTGAAACTTTCTTAAAGGGGTAATAGCCAACATTTATAATAAACCCTTTACGACCTTAGAAGTGTAGGTAGGTCCAAGGCTGCATCTCTCCTTTTGGTGTGGGCTCCGCCGATAAGCCCGCAACTTTTCCAGCACATGTCAGCTGATGAAATCAGCTGACATGTGCCCCTAACAGCTGCGGGTGGAATCAAGATCCACCGAAGGCTGTTAACATGTTAAATGCCGCTGTCAAGTTCCAACAGCATGTAACATACCGGCACTGGAAGCACGTCATAAACCCTGCCCATCGGCGCCCATGTCACATGACCGCTGGTCACCGATTGGTTGGCATGACAACCAGGGGTCTGCGGGAGACCCCTGTGTTTGTCATCGCCGAACTGCTATGAGCATCTTCACACAGCAGGGCTGGAGCCCTGCTATGTGCAGTATAATCGATCAAATTATTTAAGTGATCGGATGATCGCAGCTTCTAGTCTCCCATGGAGACTAATTAAGGCAATGAAAAAAGTAAAAAAAAAAAGTTTTGAAAAATATTTAAAAAATATTCTGCCCCATTCAAAATAAAACAATAAAATAATTCAAAATAAAAACAAAAAAATCCACATATTTGGTATCATCGCGTTCACAGTCGTCCGATCTATCAATATATAAAAAGAATTAATCTGATCGGTAAACGTCATAAGAAGAAGAAAATAAAAATGCCAGAATTTTTTTTGGTTGACACAACATTGCATTAAAATGCAATAACGGGCAACCTAAATATTGTATCTACACCAAAATGGTATAAAAAAAATGTCATCTTGGCGTACAAAACATAAGCCCTCACCCAACCCCAGATCCCGAAAAATGGAAAATGGCGACATTTTTTGTTTACAAACTTTGGATTTTTTTTTTTCCACTTAAATAAAAAAAACCTATTCATGTTTGGTGTATATGAACTCGTAATAACCTGAAGAATCATAATGGCAGGTCAGTTTTAGCTTTTAGTTAACATAGTAAAAAAAAATTAAAAAAAAATTGTGGAATTGCACTTTTTTTTGCAATTTCACCGCACTCTGAATTTTCCCCCCGTTTGTCAGCACACTATATGGTAAAACCAATGGTGTCGGTCAAAAGTTCAACTTGTCCCACAAAAAACAAGCCCTCACATGGCCATTTTGGCCAAAAAATAAAAAAGTTATGGCTCTGGGAAGGAGGGGAGCAAAAAACAAAAACTGAAAAATCCAAGGGGGTAAAGAAGTTGAGATATTCTACATACCAAACAGAAGGTTATATTATTCTACATAAATATTCATATTATTATATAATTAGATGTTAAAGTGGAATTGTGCCATTATTATGGTTTTTCCAAGCCTTTTACACAATGAGTACACCCTGGCAGTACCATAAGCAGGGTTATGAGATAACATTAAATTGCATATACAGCAGCTTCCACTTTATATGCTGAGAATTGGCAGATGTGCACAAAAAATAGATATTTTAAAAATTAAAACAAATATGTTTAGACTATGATAAACAAATATATACAGGTGCTTCTCACAAAATTAGAATATCATCAAAAAGTTATTTTATTTCAGTTCTTCGATACAAAAAGTGAAACTCATAGTAACATAGTTATTAAGGTTGAAGGGAGACTTTAAGTCCATCTAGTTCAACCCATATCCTATCCTAACTTGCCCTAACATGTTGATCCAGAGGAAGGCAAAAAAAACCCATGTGGCAACAGAAAGCTTCACATTGGGGAAAAAATTCCTTCCCGACTCCACATACGGCAATCAGACTAGCTCCCTGGATCAACGCAATATTAAGGTAACTAGTGTATATACCCTGTAATATTATACTTTCCAAGAAAGGCATCCAGTCCCTTCTTAAATTTTAGTAGGGAATCACTCATTACAACATCATATGGCAGAGAGTTCCATAGTCTCACTGCTCTTACAGTAAAGAATCCGCGTCTGTGAGTATGCTTAAACCTTCTTTCCTCCAGACGTAGAGGATGCCCCCTTGTCCCCGTCACAGGTCTAAGAGTAAAAAGATCATTAGAAAGGTCTTGGTATTGTCCCCGCATATATTTATACATTGTAATAAGATCACCCCTAAGCCTTCGATTCTCCAAACTAAATAACCCCAAGTGTAATAACCTGTCTTGGTATTGCAGACCCGCTAGTTCCCTAATAACCTTGGTTGCTCTTCTCTGCACCCGCTCCAGTTCAGCTATGTCTTTCTTATACACCGGAGACCAGAACTGTACACAATATTCTAAGTGTGGTCGCACTAGTGACTTATATAGAGGTAAAATTATGTTCTCCTCATGAGCATCTATGCCTCTTTTAATGCATCCCATTATTTTATTTGCCTTTGCAGCAGCTGCCTGACACTGGCCGCTAAATGTGAGTTTGTCGTCCACCCATACACCCAGGTCTTTTTCAGTGACTGTTTTGCCAAGTGTTTTACAATTAAGCACATAATTATACATCTTGTTCGTTCTACCCAAGTGCATGACCTTACATTTATCCCCATTAAAGCTCATTTGCCATTTATCAGCCCAAGCTTCTAGTTTACATAAATCCTCCTGTAATATAAAATTGTCCTCCTCTGTATTGATTACCCTGCAGAGTTTAGTGTCATCTGCAAATATTGAAATTCTACTCTCTATGCCCCCTACAAGGTCATTAATAAATATGTTAAAAAGAAGCGGGCCCAAAACTGACCCCTGTGGTACCCCACTGCTAACCGTGACCCAGTCCGAGTGTGCTCCATTAATAACCACCCTTTGTTTCCTATCCCTGAGCCAGCTCTTAACCCACCTACACATATTTTCCCCTATCCCCATTGTTCTCATTTTATGTATCAACCTTTTGTGTGGCACCGTATCAAAAGCTTTTGAAAAGTCCATGTACACCACGTCCACTGCATTCCCTTGGTCCAGTCCGGAACTTACCTCTTCATAAAAGCTTATCAGATTAGTCTGACAGGAACGGTCCCTTGTAAACCCATGTTGATATTGGGTCATAAAGTTATTCTTCTCCAGATACTCCAGTATAGTATCTCTTAGAAAACCCTCCAGGATTTTACCCACAGTTGAGGTTAAACTTACTGGCCTATAATTTCCAAGTTCAGTTTTTGTCCCCTTTTTGAATATTGGCACCACATTTGCTATACGCCAGTCCTGTGGTACAGACCCTGTTATTATGGAATCTTTAAAGATTAAAAATAATGGTCTATCTATGACTGTGCAGTACTCGGGGGTGTATCCCATCTGGGCCCGGGGATTTGTCAATTTTAGTGATTTTTAGACGCCGCCGTGCTTCCTGCTGGGTTAAGCAGGTGACATTTAACGGAGAATTTTTATCCCTGATCACGTTATCCGTCATGGGATTTTCTTGTGTAAATACTGTTGAAAAAAAGTCATTTAGCATATTGGCTTTTTCCTCATCCTCATCCACCATTTCACCCAGACTATTTTTAAGGGGACCAACACTATCATTTTTTAGCTTCTTACTATTTATGTAGTTAAAGGACATTTTGGGATTATTTTTACTTTCTCTGGCAATGAGTCTCTCTGTCTCAATCTTTGCTGTCTTGATTTGCTTTTTACAGAATTTATTTAATTTTCTGTATTTATTTAATGCCTCATCACTACCTACTTGCTTTAATTCTCTAAATGCTTTATTTTTATCTCTTATTGCACCCCTTACAGCTCTATTTAGCCATAGTGGTTTCCTCCTATTTCTAGCATGTTTATTCCCATACGGTATATATTATGTATCTCTCTGTACCTCTATTCTTTCTTAAATTATTAACTGTTCTAACCCCACCCCCCATGCCACCCCCACCCCCAATGTCATTATTTGTGCCCAGGTCTCTATCTGCACTGTCTTCCCCTCCTATAAAAGGAATACCCTCCCCCCCGTCCCTAGTTTAAACACTCCTCCAACCTTCTAGCCATTTTCTCCCCCAGCACAGCTGCACCCTCCCCACTGAGGTGCAGACTCATATTATATAGAGTCATTACAAACAGAGTGATCTATTTCACATGTTTATTTCTGATTATGGCTTATAGCCAACGAAAATCCAAAAGTCATTATCTCAGTAAATTAGAATAATTAACAAAAAACACCTGCAAAGGCTTCCTAAGCATTTAAAAAGGTCCCTTAGTCTGTTTCAGTAGGCTCCACAAATCATAGGAAAGACTGCTATCAATACAGATGTCCAGAAGGCAGTCAATGACACACTCCACAGGGATGGTAAGCCACAAAAGGTCATTGCTTCAAGAGCCACCACACACAGACGTATCCAGGACATGGGCTACAAGTGTCGCATTCCTTGTGTCAAGCCATTCATGACCAATAGACAACGCCAGTAGCATCATATTTGGGCCAAGGAGAAAAGAACTGGACTGTTGCTCAGTGGTCCAAGGTGTTGTTTTCAGATGAAAGTAAAATTTGCATTTCATTTGGAAATCAAGGTCCCAGAGTCTGGAGGAAGAGTGAAGAGGCACACAATCCAAGCTGCTTGAGGTCTAGTGTGAAGTTTCCATATCCAGTGATGGTTTGGGGAGCTATGTCACCTGTTGGTGTAGGTCCTCTGTGTTTTATCAAGACCAAAGTCAGAGCAGCCATCTACCAGGAAATTTTAGAGCATTTCATGCTTCCCTCTGCCGACAAGCTTTTTGGAGATGGAAATTTAATTCTCCAGGAAGACTTAGCACCTGTCCACACTGCCAAAAGTACCAATACCTGGTTTAAGAACAACAGTATCACCAGTAACACTTTACTTGATTGGCCACCAAACTCGCCTAACCTTAACCCCATAGAGAATCTATGGGGTATTGTCAAGAGGAAGATGAGAGACACCAGACCCAACAATGGAAACGAGCTGAAGGCTGCTATCAAAGCAACCTAGGCTTCTATAACACCTCAGCAGTGCCACAGGCTGATCGCCTCCATACCACGCTGCATTGATGCAGTAATTGATGGAAAAGGAGCCCCAACCAAGTATGAGGGCATTTACTGAACATACATTTCAGTACGCCAACATTTTGGATTTTAAAATCATTTTTCAAGCTGGTGTTATAAAGTATTCTAATTTACTGAGATAATGACTTTTGGGTTTTCATTGGCTGTTAACAGAAATAAACACTTGAAATAGATCACTCTGTTTGTAATGACTATAGATGAGTTTCACTTTTTGTATTGAAGAACCGAAATAAATTAACTTTTTGATGAAATTCTAATTTTGCAAGAAGCACCTGTATACATGTATTTTTTTGGTTAGAAGAAACAACATGTATCCATTCTACCGGAGTGGATTAATGAACGTACGGTAAATACTTTGCCCGCTGCAGAGCTCTCAATCACCAAAGGCTAAACTATTTTCTAGTGATGCTTCCAACACTTTGCCACCGGGCTCTCAGTGTTCTAGAACGCAATCAATTCTGGAGTGAGTGGATGTAATAGTGTTTGTAATGGCATCGTACGGTTATAAAATCAGTTACTGCTTACTAAGCTTTGCTGCTAAATGTCAACTATAAAATAGCCTCCAGTTCTGTTTAATTCAAATGTGTACTGATAGCTAGTGGATTATGGCATTAATGATACTGGGACTCTAGGGTGTATATGGACTTTTGGTATGGAAAACTGACTCATGTCATAAAAAGAACACAAACATTAAATCATGTGCTAAATCTATTGTCAGAATGACTGGACTTTTAATCTCTGAGTTGTGTACTGCACCCATAGGCGAAACGCTGTCTTATTCACAGAGTACCATTTCTTCCTGCACTTTGTCACCCTTCCTTTTATTACGGTGCCAGTCAAAGAGCCTGACAAGACTGGACTTCATAAACCAAGGTCTGGGAGCAAATTGGACTCTAATTAAATCATTGTGGAGTATTCAAAGCTAGCTGAATATACTCGTGTGTAACTTGGAACTTGTGTGTAACTTGGAATATTATAAAGACTCTCCTTGCGGACAGTGCCAAGTCGGCATAACGAGACTTCTAGGCTATGCAAGCGCGTAAAAGCAGGCTTACGCACGTATAATGCTGAGAAAAATAATAGGGCTTGTCAGGGTTATGAGCCGTCAGAGAGATGGGTGGGCTGCTTATACCGGGTGAGTCATAAAGGACAGACGTTTTTAAACTAATCATAAAATCGTTAAATATTTATTAAATATAAATGTATTCACAGATTTGGTTACGTATACTAATAGCATTTGACAAATTCAAGTGTGGAAAACAACATCTGCCATGTGGTGGCCATTATCAGTGATGCATTTCCAAAGGCGTTCTTGGAAGTTGGCATCAACACGTTCCAACACAACTCTGTCGATTTGGGCAACTTCCACTCGAATAGCTTCCTTCAGTTCTTGTAATGATCGAGGCTTAAGCTTGTATACACGTGATTTGAGGTGACCCGATAAGTAATAATCGCACATGGACAGGTCTGGGGACCTAGGAGGCCAATTAATATCGCCAAACCTGGAAATGATGCGACCAGGGAAGAGAGGGCGAAGAACGTTCATTGTTGCTCCGGCTGTGTGGGCCGTTGCCCCATCTTGTTGAAACCACACACTAGAGATGGGGATATGTTGCCGTCGTAACTCAGGAACAAAAAAGTTATTTATCATGGCGATATAACGTTGTGAGTTCACGGTAACAGTATTGCCATTATCGCCTTCGAAAAAGTACGGACCGATCACGCCATATTTGCCCATAGCGCACCACACCGTTACCTTAGGGCTGTGCAGCGATCGTTCATGTAATTCTTTCGGATTTTCATAGGCCCAATAACGGCAGTTCTGCTGATTAACCATGCCATTGACATGGAAATGAGCTTCATCACTCATGAATAAAATAAGGTTGTCGTTTTGCTCAATAATTGCTTCCATCTCATGTGCGAACTTCAGTCGCGCTGCGTAATCCCCGCGCTCCAACTGTTGCACAATGGCCAATTTATAGGGGTGGAAATGCAGGTCTAAATGCAAAATACGCCTTACTGTACGATTACTGAGGGCAAGTTCTAAAGAATGTTTCCGAGCAGATCGACTCGGACTACGCAGCATGGCTTGCCTGACGCGTTCCACATTTTCAGGGGTACGTGCCGTTCGTGGAGCCCCCGGTGGTCGTTTGTTCATTAGTGTACCTCGTGTACGGAGTGCTTCAACCCAACGTAGGATAGTGTTACGAGCGGGAACAGCTTGATTTCTGTGAATATTGAAATGACGCCGAAACTCACGCTGAACGGCTGTGATACACTCATTATTCTTGACAAAACTGTCGTACGCAAAAACGCGATGTTCTATCGTCCACGGCACCATAGCTTAAACTGAAACTAAAATAAAAACAATGCTTTCACCTCACAAACATAACCCCGCCTCCCGCACATCTCTACCTCCACCTGGTGGTGAGTTAAGCCACTTCAAATACATCCGTCCTTTATATTTAACGATTTTATGATTAGTTTAAAAACGTCCGTCCTTTATGACTCACCCGGTATATATCCCCACCATGATGGGCCGTAGTATGGCAGATAAAATGAAGACCAGTTGTCTCAATCTCTCTCTGTGTGTGTGGCCCTTCAGTGTTTGTCTTTGCTAAGGACTAAAGAGCTGGGAACTAACCTGAGCGGGCGAACCCGGACTACTGTACAGATTATTTACTTTATGTTTTCACTTCATGCCTGAAAAGATTATCTTGTTTTGTTATTCTGAACAGTTTTAATAAACCAGCCTGGACATTTCACTGAAACAGTTTCTTGCGCCTACCTCAAAATGCAACCAAGGGAGCAGAAACCCTATACTGAGTAGTACATAGTATTAAAGGAAAGCTCAGTATGCAATTTCTTAAAATTGTTTTATTTAGATCGTTTAACCACTTAACGACCGCCGATATGCCTTTTAACGGCAGCAGTTAAGGATACTTATACCTCAGTGCTGCTTTTTAACGGTGAGAAATAAGTGGCCCTCAGTGTCGGAATTTCTCTGGGTCTCAGCTACTGGGGGTAGCTAAGACCCCAGAGAACATGATTCTGGATGGTTTTTACCGACCTCAGTCATGTGATCACCATTTCAGTGATCACATTTAAAAAAAAAGTCTGATTTAAAATCCATTTCTCTCTCCTCTGATACAATCTGGCATATCAGTGAGGAGAGAAATGAGGTCCCCCGACCCTCCCACGGTACCTTAGGTACCGGATCAGTAGGCCCCCAGTACCCCGGCCCCCCTCCTTCCTCCGGCAGAAAGAAAATGGTGGGTGCTTTCGCAGTGCGCCCACCAAGTTCTGCCTGCCTGCACCCAGCAACCGATGAGAATTTTCTCATTGGCTGCTGGCTTTTGATTACTGTGAGAGACCCTATCACAATGATCAAAACCCCCAATATTTGTAAATATGGCAGTACTTGGGCTGTACCTCTCTCTTCTCTCCTTGTAGTTGTTCTGGGAGAGAAGAGAGATACACTACATCCAAGAGCTACCCTGTCAGAAATATAATAATTAGTGCGTCCGCAAAGCCACGAAACCTCCAATTACCCACCCACGTGCTGCGTAATCCCCACATTCCCGTTGTCAGGGGATTATAAAAAAAAATATTTTTTTCTAATTTTTTGTAGTTAGGGTTACACTTATTAGGGTTAGAGTTACAAGTATTAGGGTTACGCTTATTAGACTGATTCAATAAGGAATAAATTCTTGGACTTTGAGTGCGCTGCCAGACAGATTCAATAACCACACAAGGTTAAAAAAGTTAACCCTTTAATCCCTACGCGTTTCGAAGCATAACGCTTCTTCTTCAGGGGTTGATGAATTGTGGTACGGTTCCGCTGTGGACCGTTGGACGTGCAGCAGGCTGACTTACTATACAGGCTTTATTTTATCTTTGAGAAGGTGAGTCTAATACTTTCAGTATTTGAACATTTTACCCGGATAAGACCCTATTGCGCTTTTGTTTCAACCTTTTAGTGAAAATAACCCCAAAATAGCTTATTAGACTGAGGCAGTAAAAAAATACTAGTGTTAGCTTAGGGTTAGTTTTTTTGTTAGGCAGGCAAATAAATAAATGGCCCGCAAAACATTTAGTGCAGAAAAACTTACAGCCTGCTTTGCTCCGGCAGTGAAACGGAATCTGCCTCTGAAGTAGAGCAGTCTTCAGGCAGTGGCAACGACTCTTCCTCCACGGGATCGCACAGTCCGATGGTAGCAGAGTCTGTCGTCACTGCTGAAGCTTCAGAGGCAGGAACCAAGTCCTGCAGTCCCCCCACCGTTGTGGTATAATGACACTTAATTTTCCCTGCAAATTCCTCCTTTTTCTGCAGCCCCTGGAATAAAATTAGTTGTCACCAATATTACCCCCATTGATTTTTTCCAAACTTTCATTAGCCCAGAAGCCCTACAATTGATCGCCCACCAAACAAACTTATATGCCCGACAATATATCTCCCAAAAACCCACTGCCTTTCATTCAAACATTCCTGGATCCCCACAAATGTCACCGAAATAAAAAATTTTTAGGCTCTTACCCTAAATATGGGATTAATAAAAATAATCCACACTCAGCTCCTATTGGTCAACAAAAGCTGTCCACAGCACCCCTGTTTTGCAGCCATCATTCCCTGAGTCCGTTATGAAACCTTAATGAGATTCCTCCACTTCAGTGATAATTCCCAAGCCCCCCCCAACAACTGACCCCAACTACAATCGGCTAAATAAATTGAGACCCCTGATTTCCCTCTTACAAAATTCATATCTACATTCCTATACCTCAGAGCAAAATGTGGTAGTTGACGAGTTACAAGGGTCGTCTGTCATTCTGCCAATTTATCCCCTACCTCACTAGATAAATAGATTAGAAGGTACAATTTACAAAAAAGACATTTATGGGGGATTTCTGTAGCTCTTGAACCACACAGACTCAGCAAATATGACAAATAAAGCCAAATTTGTCACATCATGCACCTTCATGTCCGAGCCCTGCCGTTTGTCCAAACAGAACTTTTTTACTACATATGAGATATTTCCGCGCTCATAAGAAAGCGGGTAACAAATTGTGGGGTCCACTTTTTGGTGTAATCTCTGACAAAAGTGAGAAATTCAGGTCTAAAACAAGTTTTTCGTGAAAAAATGAACCTTTTCAATATGACGACCTAATGTTATCAAATTCTGTGCCATACCTGAGGGTTCAAATTGCTCAATATACCCCTGGATAAAATCTTTGAGGGGTGTAGTTTCCAAAATGGGGTCAGTTGTTGGGGAGTTTCTGCTGTTTAGGCACATCTCCAAACCCGACATGGCATCCGCTCTCACAATTTTGAGATTAAAAAGTCAAACGGTGCTACTTCCCTTCCAAGCTCTGCCATGCACCCAAACTGTGGTTTACCCCCACATATGGGGTATCAGCATACTCAGGATAAATTGCACAACAACTTTTGTGCTCTAATTTCTCCTGTTACCCTAAGGAAAGTAAAAAATTGGGGGCAAAAAGATCATTTTTGTCGAAAAAATATGATTTTTTTATTTTCACGGCTCTATTTTATAAACTTCTGTTAAGCACTTGGGAGTTCAAAGTGCACACCACATATCTAGATAAGTTTCTTGGGGGGGTCTAGTTTCCAAAATGGGGTCACTTGTGGGGGGTTTCCACTGTTTAGGCACATTAGGGGCTCTCCAAACGCGACATGGCATCTGATCTCAATTCCAGCCAATTCTGCGTTGAAAAATTCACGCGGTGCTCCTTCCCTTCCAAGCTGTGCCAAGCGCCCAAACAGTGTTTTATCCCCACTGTGAGAATCATGTGGGAATAGTGGATGAGATCAGGTATATCTCGACGTCATCTTCGGTCGTCATCTTCTGCCAGTACCGACTCACGTGAATCACTCTCGACTCGGACTCGGCTTCCAGGGTAACCTCAGGTAAGCTTACCAGGCGCTGCGCCACCTGCTGGAGAAGCGAACGATCGGTAGCTGTTATGTCCACCAACTCCTTCGGCTGGGCCATCATCACCCGATTAGCTTCTTGCTGGACGGCGGTGGATTGTACCAGCGCTTTCACCATGTCCTCCATGTTCATGCTTCCAACGTGATGCCCGCATTCTCCACCACAATGTGATAAAACACTCCAGGATTGCCTTCGCTGGGGTCAAAGGTCACGTGTGTTCAGCATGAAACTCAGCCGCAGAGCTGGGATTCGGGTATAACTGACACTGGGTCAGATTTATTAACGGTGAAAGCAATGCATAAAGGAAATAAAACATAAAACAAATCCTTGCCTGTCCGGCACTAACTAAACAAGTTACAACCTAACTACCAACTGGCGGGCTTCTCCCGTCCAGCCAAACCACAGTTGCAGTGGGCACTGCTTTCAGTCACGTGTGTCTCTCACACAGGCAGACTCTCTGTGTTCCCAAGCTGAGACACTCACACAACCACCTTGCATCCTTTTATATCCACCTCCCATTATTCATTAGTAACCAGGTGAGATACTGACCAGACTAGGCCACATAGGAAAGGTATCTGGGCAAGATATACCTGCCCTCATCCACTATTCCCACATGATTCTCACACCACATATGGGGTATCGGCGTATTCAAGAGAAATTGCACAACAAATTTTGTGGTTCATTTTCTCTTTTTACGCTTGTGAAAATAAAAAAATGGTTCTGAAGTAAAATGTTTGTGAAAAAAGTTAAATGTTCATTTTTTCATTCCACGTTGCTTCAGTTCCTGTGAAGCACGTGAAGGGTTAATAAACTTCTTGAATGTAGTTTTGAGTACCTTGAGGGTTTAGAAAGGTGTCATTTTTGTTTTTTTTCTGTCATTTAGATCCCTCAAAGTGACTTCAAATGTAATGTGGTCCCTAAAAAAATGGTTTTGTAAACTTTGCTGTAAAAATGAGAAATTGCTGGTCAAATTTTAACCCTTATAAATTCCTAACAAAAAAAATTTTTTGTTTCCAACATTGTGCTGATGTAAGGGAGACATGTGGAAAATGTTATTTATTAAGCATTTTGTGTGACATATCTCTCTGATTTAAGGGCATAAAAATTCAAAGTTTGAAAATTGGAAATTTGGGAAAAATTTTGAAAATTTTATTTTTTTTTTCCATAAATAAACGCGAGTCATATTGAAGAAATTTTACCACTAACATGAAGTAGAATACGTCACGAAAAAACAGTCTCAGAATCAGCGGGATCCGTTAAAGCATTCCAGTGTTATAACCACATAAAGTGACAGTGGTCAGAATTGTAAAAATTGGCTTAGTCATTAAGTAACAAATTGGCTCTGTCACTAAGGGGTTAAAAGCCACATAGTACACAAACCACAAGTCTACTCACCTGTTTCAGGCACACAGGCTTTAGTGGTATAAACTAACAATGTAAAATATAACATAAGGATATCATGGTCCAATAATTCAAAAAAGGCAAGTGATTGGAAGCCAGTAATTATAGTTATTGACAGCAAGCTGAAAATGTATGGAGCTTTGGATGTGTGTATCTAAATAATGCAGACTGGCCCCACTTTAGATCCTGTAACCCATCATTGTTTGTAATTTTCTTGTTCAACCTACAAAGTACTTTAATGTTTTAAGATAACTGGGTCTGCAGTTTATTGCACTGAGCTATGACCACTGACACATTATTACCTTCTTGATTCATAACTCTAATAATTAAAATCATTTACTAAATTTAACACACCTGTAAGCACCGCTGCACACCATTACTTTGTGTTCTTTCTAGTCATTATGCCTTACACAACATGTACTCATATTAGCAGACGTGTATGACAGAAGCGACTCATGACGGTATATTTGGGGCGTTGGAAAGACATAGCAGTACAATGTCTACGATAGCAAACGATTAGTAGAAAGCACCAAGGCAGGCATGGAGATAAAAATGAATCGCATATCAATTATTCATACGCATGGACGTGTTTAGTCATTAAACTATTTACACTATGACTCAAGCACTTACACGCTGAGTTGATTTATTGGATCCTTAATTGCTTGCGATACACTAATCTTTTAATTTATTAACATCTTCATTACTACGAAAACCAATGAAGCAGAACTGCAGATATCACATAGAAACGGCTGAACAGTAACAGTTAATGCTCCGTCCTAGCATGGCAGACAGCCTGCATATAGTGATTATTCTCTGCATGTGTGCACCTAATCTGGTGAACTATATAGCCAATGGAAACCCTTGTGTTCAGGGGCAATGCGCTTTTCTGTCATATTTTCTGCCACTCTATTTCTAATCAATGAATATTGGTTATCTTCTAATAGGTAAAAAAAAAAATCAGGTTCAATGAAAGTTTCAATTACTGGCAATTTGGTATACATCGAAGCTTTAGGCTATGTGCACACGCTGCGGTTTTTGCTGCCGATCTGCAGCAGTTCTGCAGACAGTCTACAGTAGCATGTAATCCTATGGGATTTACATTCTGCTGTGCACATGCTGCGGATTTTTAACTGCGGAAAAGCTGCGGTTTTGAATCCGCAGAAAGAAATGACATGTCACATCTTTTCTGCGGATTCTGCTGCGGTTTACCATCTCCTCCATTGTAGAGGTGATAAACCGCAGGCCAATCCGCAGGTCATTTTACCTACGGTTTTAACTGCGGTTCCGCAGATAAAACTCTGCAGACCAATCCGCAGCGTGTGCACAGAGCCTTAAGAGTTGACTAGTGCAAAGTGTTGGTGGCACCCTTGAAATTGTTCCAGAAAATGAAGTATTTCTCCCAGAAAATTATTGTAATTATACGTTTTGTTATAAATCTGTTTATTTCATTTGTGCGTATTGGGACAACACAAAAATAAACAGAGAAAAAAAAGGCAAATTGGACATAATGTCACACAAGCCCCCAAAAATGTGCGGTACATAATTGTTGCCACGTTTCCAAAATTGTGGGTAAACAACTTTGTTTCAAGCATGCGATGCTCACTGAAACTCACCTGTGGGCAACATGAAAATCACACCTTAGATCAGTTAGAAAGAGGAGAAGTTGACTCAATTTTTTTTGTTAGGACGTTATAAGGGTTAAAAGTTGACCAGCGATTTCTCATTTTTACAACAAAATTAAAAAAAAAAAAACTTTTATAGGGACTATCTCAACCATTCTAAAAGTTGCACCCCTCAAGGTGCGCAAAAACAACCTTCAAGAAGTTTATTAACCCTTCAGGTGCTTCACGAGAAGTAAAGTAATGTGGAAGGAAAAAATTAACATTTCACTAGCCCCAACCCTACCCTAAACCTAGCTCTAACTCTAGCGCCAACCCCAACTATAACCCCAACCCTAGCCTAATCCTAACCCTAGCTATAACCCCAACCATAAACCCTAGCCCTAATCCTAATGGAAAAAATACATTTTTTTATTTTATCATTTTTCCCAACTAAGGGGGTGATAAAGGGGGGTTTGATTGACTATTTTTTTTTATTTTGTTCACTGTGATAGGGTCTATCACAGTGATCAAAATGAACCAATAGGAAAAATTTCCTATTGTTGCCGGCCGGCAGATCTTGGTGGGCGCACTGCGCATGCGCCTGCCATTTTCTTCCTGGAAGAAGACGCTGACAGCTGCGGGACAGGTCCGGGGAATGCATTAGTGTCCAGTGACAATGGAGGTACCAGGGGTCTCGGGGGACCCCAATTCTTTCTCCTCTGATATGCTAAATCATATCAGAGGAGAAAGAAATTAAATGGGAAATCAAGACTTTTTATTTTGTGGTTGCTGTTATCCCGTGAATAACGGTGATCACAACACTGGGGTCGGTAAAAACAAACCCAAATCATGTTCTTCAGGGTCTCAAGTACTCCCGATAGCCGATACCCTGGATAATTTCCAACGCTGGGGGGCTCTATAACCTTATTTCTCAGCACCGTTAAAAAGAGGCACTGAGGAATAAATACCCTTAACTGCCACCATTAAAAGGCGTTAAAGAATTAAAGGACCTCTGTCATCATAGAATGACTGTTGAAACCAAGTACAGGCACTCAGTGCTTCACGGCAGAGGTCAATCATTTATATACACCTTCCCACCTGCTTGATTTCCATCTATACCTGCCCTTCTCTGGCTCTATGAAGCCAGAGGTGTCAATCAAAAAAGAGGAGTGAAGATAGATGGAAAACAAGTAGGTGGGAAGGTGTATTTAAATGAGGGACCCAACGTGAAGAACCGATGCAGCAGGACTTAAGGCCCCGTTACACGCAACGATATTGTGAGCAATATTGTTGCAATGTCACTAGTTTGGTGACGTTGCAGCGATGTCAAAACAACATCGTTGCATGTTAGGAACGGCGGAACGCACTAAATAAAAATAATAATAAAGTGCGTTCGCCGCTCGGGGTCCACCGTGCAGTAGGTGTTACAACCGCTGCTGAGTAATGGTAGACGAGCAATATGGCGAAATAATGCGCACGGGTTCAACTTCACCCGAAGTGCGCAGAGTGGGCTCTGTTCACACACAGAGGCGCCGCAACAAAAACATACAAAAAGGCTGAGCCTGTTAGAGTCACAGGCCTCAGGTAAATGCACACATGGTATATGGTCACAGGAGCAGGAACTAAGACAGAGGGGCTGCGTCCGTCTAGACCTACAGTATGTGCGGCGTCGCTACTGCGAACGCCAAAAAGGGCTGCAACTAGAGCGCGGCGCAGGACACTGCCGCTGGACGACACAGCTACAAAGCAGGCGCTATGTCGGATGCTAGCACACAGGTGCGGTGTGCACAGTGGCCTAAGGCTTGCCACAGACTGGCGCAGACTACTGAACTAATTCCCTAACCACATGCGTAATATCAGAGGGAAGGGGTTTCATAATAAGTCAGTCACCATTCACACATAGCAGTATAGTCTATACTAGCGCATGGCAGAACGGCCATGCGCGCTTTTTATAGCAGCCGGGACCTTCCGGAAGCTTCCAGATCTCCGAGATGGACCAATGAGATCTGGAGCAGGACCTGAGCACATGACTCCCGATCTTCAATGGGAAACCGTCTCATGAGCATGCTCAGTAGGAGGAAAGAGGGACTTAGCCCCTGGAGAGATTTGCTGCAAGGCAATCTCCTGTGCGGTAGATAAAGAGGAAGAGACCGCAGAATGTAAGGGTCTGGATTCCTGCAGAGCAGACGCAGGAACCTGACTCCTAACATTACCCCCTCTCCTAGGGCCACCTCCTCTCTGAGCCTTCCAATCCACCACCCTGTGCCCATCAGAGGCATAGGCCTCAGACTCGTCCGAAGGCAAGTCTAATGTCCCGGTAGGTGACACAGATAACCGGGACACGTGGAAGGTATCAGAGGCGGCAAGATCGCTAGGTTTAAGAAGGGACACGGAGACAACGGGAGCGGAAAAAACGCCCGGAGCATAAGTTGAAGTGGGACGCCGAGGTGTGTCGGCGAACGTCTCCACTCTCTGTTTAAGGAAGCTTACCCGGGCACACGAGGCGCATGCCTGAATATATTTCTTAATGTCCCGAGCCCTGTGCGGCCACCAATACGACCCTGCCAGGAGTTTTTTGGTCTGCATGTATCCACAGTGACCACCCGCCCTGAACGCGTGTGCCCACGTGAGGACCTTCGGCCGAAGGCGAGGGGGGACAAAGGTCTTGCCCGGCGGCACAGAGTTTGGCCATTGCGGGGCCCCGTTATCCTGGTAAACAGAGTGCTGACAGTGGCAGCCGCAAATGGAACTTAGTGTCGGACGCGCCTCGAGACTGGCGCGAGACACCTCCATGGGCTCTGGGAGTGAATACTCTGGCTCGGGTGATTCCAGAGGTTCAAAGAGGTTGGGAGCCGGAGTAACCTTCCATCTGGATTGAGCAGGCTCCAGCCCGCGCTCCGAAAAACGGAGATCAATACGGGTGGCAATGGCAATCAGCCCCTCCAGACTTGCAGGAACTTCTCTGGTAGAAAGAGCATCCTTAACATGCTCAGCTAAACCTCTCCAAAACACTGGGATGAGGGCTTTGTCAGACCACTCCAGCTCGGAAGCCAGTGTCCGAAAACGAATGGTATACTGACTAACCGAGAGGGATCCCTGAGTCAAAGCTAGTAGCTGTAGAGAGGTGTCATGCGTGACCCGTGGTCCCAGGAAGACCTGCTTAATAGCTGTTAAAAACTGAGCAGCGGTCCGAACCTCTGGGTCACCACGCTCCCATAGTGGCGTAGCCCACTCCAACGGCTTGCCCGACAGAAGGGAAACAATAAACCCCACCTTGGCCCGCTCCGCAGGGAATTGTGCAGCCAGTAACTCCAGCTGGATAGAGCACTGGCTGACGAAACCCCTACAGGAGGCACCATCGCCGGAAAATTTATCGGGCAAAGGGAGGCGGGTAACTGTCGGCGCGTGGGATGACGTGACATACGAGAAACCTCCTCTGCGATCGCCTGTACAGCAGCCTCCGAAGACTTCGCCGCTGCGATAACACTCTCAAGAGTAGCCAACCGGCCCTCTAGCTGGCGAATGCACTGAAGGAGTTGCTGCTGATCTGCCATCACTAGTCAGACCCTGGCGCTAGTATAATGTTAGGAACGGCGGAACGCACTAAATAAAAATAATAATAAAGTGCGTTCGCCGCTCGGGGTCCACCGTACAGTAGATGTTACAACCGCTGCTGAGTAATGGCAGACGAGCAATATGGCGATATAATGCGCACTGGTTCAACTTCACCCGAAGTGCGCAGTGCGGGCTCTGTTCACACACAGAGGCGCCTGTTATGAATGGGCCACCGAGGAGAAAAAAACAAAACAAGCTAAGTCACAGAAAACCAGAGAGGTTGGTAACTATGCAGATTGCAGATCCCTGATCCTAACCACACAACTAGCAGCAGCCGTGGAGCATACCTACGATGGTCCTAGACGCTTCGTCACAGCCGGAGGACTAAATAAGCCTGAAGCAAGAAAAGGGGAAAACTAACTGCCCCAGAGCAGACCCCAAAGGAAAGACAGCCCCCACACATGTATTGACAGTGAAACAAGATGAAAGCACAAACACAGGCAGGAAAATAGGCTCAGCAAACAATGGGGCCCAAACTAACTAGAAAGGATAGGAAAGGAAAGACACTGTCTGCAATCTGCAAAAAAACCTACAAAAATAAAGTCCAACAATTCTGATAGCAAAATTAACCCTGAAGTCTCTAGACTTCTCCCACTATATCAGCACTCTGAAATATTCTGAGACAGAGCAAAAAGAGGCCAATCTATTAAGGGACAAAAATCAAATTGGCAAATACAGATAAATAAGAGTGGAAATTTAGCGCAGCCCCAGTCGGGGCTGGCTGACCACACAAAAAACTGAATAGACCAACAAAATCAAGTGTGAACATTAGCAGAAAAACTTAGGTTTAGATGACTGGAACAGAGCTGAAAACCAAGACCTGACAAGCCAGAAGGAATCACCAGCACCAGAATAGGGCGTCGGCTGTCTTAAATCCAGTCTGAGATTCCTGAGGTCCAATCGTCATCCTCATTATCAGGTGGCAGATCTCTACTGATTAAATCAGCCTCACTACCTCCTGTTACCACCAGAGGGAGCCTGGAAGGAGAACTCACAACTGGTGGACCAGAAATTGAACTCACAACAGGCACCGCAACAAAAACATACAAAAAGGCTGAGCCTGTTAGAGTCACAGGCCTCAGGTAAATGCACACACGGTATAAGGTCACAGGAGCAGGAACTAACACAGAGGGGCTGCGTCCGTCTAGATCTACCGTATGTGCGGCGTCGCTACTGCGAACGCCAAGAAGGGCTGCAACTAGAGCGCGGCGCAGGACACTGCCGCTGGACGACACAGCTACAAAGCAGGCGCTATGTTGGACGCTGGCGCAGAGGTGCGGTGTGCACAGTGGCCTAAGACTTGCCACAGACTGGCGCAGACTACTGAACTAATTCCCTAACCACATGTGTAATATCAGAGGGAAGGGGTTTCATATTAAGTCAGTCACCAGAATCATACATCCGTCACCATTCACACATAGCAGTATAGTCTATACTAGCGCATGGCGGAATGGCCATGCGCGCTTTTTATAGCAGCCGGGACCTTCCAGAAGCTTCCAGATCTCCGAGATGGACCAATGAGATCTGGAGCAGGACCTGAGCACATGACTCCCAATCTCCAATTGGAAACCGTCTCATGAGCATACTCAGTAGGAGGACAGAGGGACTTAGCCCCTGGAGAGATTTGCTGCAAGCCAATCTCCTCTGCGGTAGATAAAGAGGAAGAGACCGCAGAATGTAAGGGTCTGGATTCCTGCAGAGCAGACGCAGGAACCTGACTCCTAACAGTTGCATGTGACACGTAGCAACGATCAACAATCAGTTGGCTGATCCTTAATCGTTGCCTAATGGTCTGGGCCATAAATCTATTGTTGGTCTCCCGCTGGGCAGCACACATCGCTGTGGGTGACAGCGAGAGACCAACGATCAGTGAGCTCCCAGCGCCATACAGCAGACGCTGGGAGCTGGTATCCAGTGTAATCAGTGGGCAACTAAGCGCCGCGCGGCGCTTAGTTACCCGCTGTTTACCCTGGATACCAGCGTGCTTGCTGGTCCTGATCGGGTATCCAGGGTAGACAGTGGGTAACTAAGCGCCGCGCAGTGCTTAGTTACATGCTGTTTACCCTGGATATCAGCGTGCTCGCTGGTCCTGATCGCTGGTGAGTCTGCCTATGTGACAGCTCCCCAGCGATCAGCTAACTATGTCCCAGCGATCCCATCCATGTCGGATCGTTGGTGGGATCGCTGGGACATTGAAGCGTGTAACGGGGCCTTTAGTTTGCACATTCATTCTGGGCTGACAGTCTTTTTAAGATAATCTCCTGCATGATTTGTGATTGATCCATGCCATGGTAGAGGAAGAGCATCCCGCCAACATACACATTAGACTAACGTCGGCTGATCCTGCTGATATTAAAGGGTTCGCCAATAGTCTAATGTGTATGAGGGCTCCAGATAGATGTTTGTGGAGTGAGTTAAGGCTCCGGCATGTCTGATTTCAGACTTCCAATCCTTCTGCTCTCCCTAAAATAAGCTGTGACCAAAGATGTCTGACAATGGTTCTTTCAGAGACGTGTGCACGCTTTCTATTTCAGGCTTTATATGGTTCATGGGAGGGAATAAACTGGCTAGCCCATAAAGACAGGAGTACTATTCAGTTGAGTTTTTTTTTTAAAACTGTGCTGAAGAAATAAGATATCACCTTTAATTTGTTGAACTTTCTTTATGATGTTGTAGGGAGTCCCATTACATAGTGTATGCCTAAGGTAAAAAGATGTATTGCAGGATACAACAGGAAGGCTAATCTGTCCCTGATTTATACCGATTGAAAAGAGATACAGAGCGTCTCAGCTAACCTTCAGGGGAACGAGGACAGCATGAACCACTGAACAAGACAACCTAGTGAAAAAAAAGAGCAAAGTAGATTTATGATGAGCATCTGATTCACAGCCAACCCCCGAGAAATATGATCCTGATTTATGAACCTTAAAGGCAAAATATAAACACCAGAATTTTCCTTGGAAAAGGACAACCATTATTTTATAGTAGTAGAGGTTAGGGAGACAGCCCTCACTTTTCCTCCCATCATCTCTGTACATCGTTTGTCCCATTAGAAACCACCAATGTATAGCCAGTCAAGAAAAACAACACATAAATAATGACAGCTGGAATAGATGCCAAGGGAATACATATGGACTCTAGCATTTTCACTGATCCGACAAAGGAAAAGCAATGTTTCAATTATATAAAGATCGTTGATAGAAATGGTTATATGTATAGAATTTATTAGTCACCTCCCTCACAGGCAGTTCCATATTGATCTTATCATGCTCGCATAAAACGCAACATAGAAAAATAAAATTATAGTATTTAAAATAAACTGGGGCCTTGTTAATTTCAGATTTATAGCCTGTGGCCCTGACTTCTCGTGCCATTATACAAATCGTCTCATCAGAAAGCATCCCTGTTGAATAGTTCTCGGATTATTAGCTTGTTTATTCTTGTGAACTGATGATATGTGAACCTAAAAAAAAAAAGAAAAAAAAACTTTCCACGATTCTCAGAGAATGGAAGTGTAGATCAAAGAGAATAGAGGGGGACATCCATCTGCTTTATGCAGGGGACTACCACAGGATTCAATTGTCTTCTGTGGAGTAGTGTCTGCTTTCAGACAATCCTGGGCATTGCCACCCACTCACCATTCGGCTTGCATTTGTTGTAGACCAGGGGTCCCCAACTTTTCTTACTATGCGAGCCACATTAAGTTCAGAGATATGGTCGCGAGTCATATTCTGCACGCAGAATTTACAGTAGACCTCTGTGTGTCCATTTATAATTCTCAGTGTGCCTCCTTATCAAGTATTAATAACCCCAGTGCCCCCAAATGGGCATTAAAAAATAAAGCCCCATGTGCCCCCTTTAAAAGTAATAATGTTGCAAGTGCACCTTGTTGAAAAATACTGCCTTGAGTGCCCCATTTAAAGCACAATTTCAGCATTTTATTTTACTGCTGGAGTGGTGTCAATAATGTAAGTTCCCTGACCCCAGTAAGATGCTCACCAGCCGCTGTCTTCTTCTGATATCGGTGCCGCTCTTGTTGTCTTTTACTACTGCAGGATTACTTCAGTGTTAGTTGGGCAATCCGGAAACCACTACTCAATGTAAGTCAATGAGAGCCAGAAAGAGGCCCTCAGACTTAGGCTGCCGTATTATTCGCGTGAGGATCGCACTACAATCTTTGGACTGGTATAAATAGCAAACGTAAGGGGAGAGATTCCTTTTTCTATAGTCCCCACTTCATCAACTATGCAGTTAATCAAGAAGTCAGCATGAAATGCGGATCTAAAACTTAACTTTTACCACCTCATCTTTAAATATGATTTGCATGCTACTGACTTATTGCTCTAGAGAAATACTCATAAACACAAGCAGGCTGAAATAACACATTATATGCATACTAAGTGCTCAACCTGTATGTAACCGTTAGTTGAAAGGGACCCCAATAAAGATCCATCGTAACAGCACTACGAAAAAAGAGGGGGTGGAAAAAGAACCACTAATATACGACCACAGATCCAGTATAAAAATAGAATATCTTTATTAGACAGGTATGCAGAACAAGACAAAAACAGTGTGATAATACACATAGAATAACCACGTAGCATGGAAAACGTGGCAGACCCCACCCAAGAACTCATACATTAGTATTACAAATCAGATAGAATATGAATATATACATATACAATACCTATCTAGGCACCTAAATTCCTGATACTTATTATAAACCGCATTAATGGCTGGTCTAATAAACCCTGCAGGCATATCATAACATCACAATGAGCAAATAAATCACTATACTATAAAGATCAAATAGCTGCCATCCAAGGGAGACAATAACAAGAATATAAGTGCCGCCGTCATCTTTATCATACCACAATCGGCAAAAAGTGAACTCTGGCTAATGTACCAGTCCTGAATATATTACATCACAATATCGCTATTGCGATGTATATAACCATGTTAACCCAAAACGGGCAGCATGACGCCAAGGGTCAATGAGATGGCATCTTACCAAAGTATGACGGTGGTATAGAGAGTCCTGGGGGGTCCGCGCGTCTGCCCTGACGCACGTTTCGGATGCTCGTCCTTCGTCAGACGAAGGACGAGCATCCGAAACGCGCGTTGGGGTAGACGCGCGGACCCCCCAGGACTCTCTATACCACCGTCATACTTTGGTAAGATGCCATCTCATTGACCCTTGGCGTCATGCTGCCCGTTTTGGGTTAACATGGTTATATACATCGCAATAGCGATATTGTGATGTAATATATTCAGGACTGGTACATTAGCCAGAGTTCACTTTTTGCCGATTGTGGTATGATAAAGATGACGGCGGCACTTATATTCTTGTTATAGTCTCCCTTGGATGGCAGCTATTTGATCTTTATAGTATAGTGATTTATTTGCTCATTGTGATGTTATGATATGCCTGCAGGGTTTATTAGACCAGCCATTAATGCGGTTTATAATAAGTATCAGGAATTTAGGTGCCTAGATAGGTATTGTATATGTATATATTCATATTCTATCTGATTTGTAATACTAATGTATGAGTTCTTGGGTGGGGTCTGCCACGTTTTCCATGCTACGTGGTTATTCTATGTGTATTATCACACAGTTTTTGTCTTGTTCTGCATACCTGTCTAATAAAGATATTCTATTTTTATACTGGATCTGTGGTCGTATATTAGTGGTTCTTTTTCCACCCCCTCTTTTTTTGACTTATTGCTCTATGGCGTTGAGGAATTGACACATCTGCCCTTTGCATTGTTTGACCACTGCCAGCGTCTCTTCCTTTACAGTGATATGGGATAAATAAATATATATATATATATATATATATACACACATATACATATAATATATGTGTTCTGTGTGTCATTGTATGCCGTATTTTGTGATATTTACTAATTCTAACAATTATTTTGTAAAAGTTAAGTTAAGTTCCGCATTTCATTTTGTCTTCCCAATCCTTGGATGGGCCATCAGCTCACTTAACCTGAGTGTGACACCTGCACAGAAATACATGTTGTCACGCTAAGGTCAGGAGAGCCAATGTCCAGTACGAGTGGCACGGGGAACATCTGAAAATGGCAGCTGGTTAGTATAATACTAGGTCAGGGAACTTACATTAGTGGCACAACTCCAGCGCTGAAGTAAAAAAAAAAACAAAACAAAACACTGGAGTGGTGCTTCAAGTAATAATGCTCCTGGATTGACCCCTGTGGACACCAATCCAGAGTGGCACTTGCCTAAGCACACATAAGTGAGACACACGTAAGGGACAGGGTTGCCAACATTCCAAAATTTCCAGCACAGTCCGTAAAAACAGGGTATTTTTTTGCACTTTCTGTATAAAATGTTGAAGGCGTTCATGATTTTTTTTTTTACGCTAAAGAAACTTATGCAGGTTATTTGGAGAGTAATTATCATTTTACAGTTGAAGCACGTAATATCAGATTTATGAGCTGTAGACATATATCACTTATAAACATAATGATTTTTTAAAGTTTTCCAATGTGTCCGTAAAAAAATATTGTCTATGATTATTTATAAGCTGTCCAGAAAAAATAGAACGTCAAGTTGACAACGCAAGTAAGGGACCCAAGAACTATATGTGGCTTATGAGCCACTCGTTGGCGACCCCTGTTCTAGATTATTGGGCAGTTCCTGAGTATTTTTCTGAGTACTTTCAGAATCCAACACGTCGTGATTTTACAACAAACAATCTGATATCAAACCAATAATGTACATCAATGACCCTGTATGTATACTGGTTTGGCGCTCTATATTACAGTATTCACCTACAATACCTTTGCAATATGGCATGATTGTTTAAACGGGTACTACAGGGAGATAATAAAAACATTCTAATGTCCATGTCCTTATAAACTATAAAGATAACATCCATAATGTTGCTCTCATCCTCACAGTAACTGCAATTCAGTGTGATGCTGGAGCTGCTCCTCACTGTGCCCCGTTTTCTGGGATGTACCATCATACATCAAGAAGTGGCTTGATGCTGGGTACTAGTAACTGCAAGCCCCCCGATAATATCTGCTTCTGTTCAACGAGTTATCCACTACTAGGACAACCCCTTCTCAATCTGAATGTTAACCCCTGTTAAAATAGAAACACTTATACTTACCTCCCATGCTGGTGCTGTTGCAGTGGTGTTGGCCCTCGCATTCCTGGGGCTCACGTGAAGTTATGTCACGCAAGCCCTGCGTCCAATCAACATTCATCGTTCCCATCTACAGAAAAATAAGTAATCAAGAGGAAGACAGATCTGTGTCTGATCTCTCACTTCCTCTTGATTACTTAAGCATGTGAAGGGAAGGACAGTGACACCAGCACTGATTGGCACATGGTTCACGTGACATAACCTCACATGAGCCCCAGGAGAGCGAGTGCCGACGGTGCCGGCACCGAAGGTGAATATAGGTGCTTTTACTTTATCTCAGATTGAGAAAGGGTTGTCCTAGTCATAGTAGTGGACAACCCCTTTCAGACCGAGAACGGGGGGGGGGGGGGGGGGCGTGAACTGATCCCTCATAGTAGCTGCCAGCCCGTTGACAATATCATGTTCTATTTAGTCCAAGAGCAGGGTCCACTCCCCCATCACGATCCCTGTCTCCGGACTGAATAGAAGCAGATATTATAAGGGGGCTGGCAGCTGCTAGCAGAGATAAGGCTGCACCCCTGATCTTGGACTGAAGAGAAGCAGATATTAATCAGGGGTCTGACAGCTACTAGCAGCAGGGAGCCAGAAGGAGCAGCATCTGATTTCTTCTACTCCTGCACTGATTAGAAGCACTTCACCTTCATATTAAAAAGGTCTCAATGTCTTTAGCAGTGCAGGGGTTAATTGGCTCAGTTAAAAACTCCTGGAAGCTTTCCTGCATTTAAGATATTATTAACAGAAAAAAGCGCGGACGGCACCGCTGTTACCGTTGAATTCGCTGTGGCATGCGGCATGCAGAGAACCAAATGCTGGGAATCCCGGGTGCTGGACCTGGAAATAGACAATCCTTGGAATCCACACAGAAGAAAAGGTCGCACTCTTCGGGATGAAGAAATATCTCACAGGTTTATTGACACATAGAATACATGTCAAGCCGGGGGAGTGACATACAGAGTGCAGAAAAGGCTGACAACGGCCGTTTCACGCTGTTCAAGCGCTTCAATGGGTCTGAAGCGCTTGAACAGCGCGAAACGGCCATTGTCAGCCTTTTCTGCACTCTGTATGTCACTCCCCTGGCTTGACATGTATTCTATGTGTCAATAAACCTGTGAGATATTTCTTCATCCCGAAGAGTGCGACCTTTTCTTCTGTGTGATTTCCTGCATTTAAGGATCTCAGTTGTGGACTGTTAACCACTCCCATCTCCTATATAATCTGGGCCCTGACTAGCATTTATTGTCAGAGGATAGCTTATATTGCACGGCTGGAGGTTGTTGTTGTTGGTTATTGGAGAAGGCGTTTGGCTGATTTATCTGTGACTGTTGCTAGGTTTTGAGTGTGTGATATTCCCTTTCTTCTCCTACTTTAGTTTAACCCCATCCTCCACTCCCCGATGCATTACTCTGTTGTATGTGTGAGTATATTTGTATGTTTGGTATTTTGCGTTACCCATGTTTGTATTATCTTGTTAGTCTGGTTGGTGTATTACGATACACTACTACTCCCCCCTTCCATGGGTGGGGGAAGGGTAGAGTCTGAGTGCGGATTCAGGAGCTAAGGCAAGGTACGTGGCCCCGACGTCTTCACCATCAGAAGTAATCCAAGGAACAGGGTCAGCTACAGCAAAGTAGCCCCTGGCCCCGGACACCCGACAACAGAATCGTAACAGTTCCAGAAGGGACAGGGAGCACCAAGGAGCAGCTCCAGAGTCACACTGAATTGCAGCTTCTGTGAGGATGGGAAACAACATTATGGAGGTTATCTTTATAGTTTAAAAAGACATGGTCATTAGAATATTTTTTTTTGTCTCCCAGGAGCACCCCTTTAATATGGAATCCATAGCTTTCAATTCTTTAAAACCAATAAATGATTGTAAAGCAGATCGTGAATACGGTAATAAGCCCGAGGAGATGTTTGTCCTTTGATATGAGAATCATTGTGCAGACACATCACAGAAGGTACTGTATCTAGTGAATTCATGCAGAAGCAGAGGTTAAACAAAGCTCACAGGCAGTAACTGGGAATAGGAAGGGTTTGGTAGGTGGGTGCTCCATAAATTGGAGAAATACATTAAAATTCATTGTCTTTTCAGATTTCAATAACATCTCAAGTGACCTAGATACCAAGTAACCAAGGAATAATGTGTTTGCCCAGGAGCAAACCACTGCCACACTATGTCATGAGCCATAACTGATCAGTCATTTCTATACCATTCCGAACACTTAGAAATGCAGCATCACCAGCAGATTTACATCAACTGCAACTTCCTATGTTGTTACCGTGTCAGCTTATTAGAAGTTTCAGCAATATCTGATTATTAATGTTCAACCCATTACATCAACTTATTCTTCAACAATCTCTCTTAAAAAAAAAAGCTGCCGTATCTATACTCGTGGCATTGTACATAAACCTACAGAGATGGAGGTCTTATTCATGACCTTAAGGGCCCTTTACACATAGCGATATCGCTAAAGCGTCACCGATTTTGTGACGCAGCAGCGATATCACTACATGTGATACTCACCTCCGGCCGGCTCCCCGGCTGGCTATCGCTGATCGCGCAAGATCGGCCTAGTCCATCTCTCGTCGTCGGCTTCCTGCTGTCGCCGACAAGCGAGACATGGATGCGGGCGGAAGACGGTCACCCTCGCCGTGTCTGACAGGAGAGTACAACCACCGACCGCTGCTGCATCGCTGGTGAGATCTGCCTGTTTGGCAGCTCACTAGCGATCATTTAGCGATGCACCAGCGATCCTGACTGGGTCATATTGTGGTCGGGATTGCTGGTGCATCGCTAAATGTTACGGGGCCTTTACCCAAGAAATAATCACCTTGAAAAAATGACAAGACATTGCCTTTCTCTTTAGAGACTCTTATTTTATTGATGTATCGGGACAAGAGTTATTTGCTTCAGCATAGCACTGCCATCAGGTCACCACATAAGTGCAGCAAGCTGGCAAAGTGTAAATGAATTTGACCTTATTAAAGGGAACCTGTCAGCAGGATTGTGCACAGTAACCTACAGACACTGTCAGGTCGGCGCCATTATACTGAGTAAAATGATACCTGGGTGATGAAATCCGTCTTGTGGTTGTTGTATAATCTGTATTTTTAGTTTTGAGTTAATAAAATGCCTGTGCTCTGGGGCTACCTGTAGGGGTAGGGTCTTCATGTGGTGCTCTGATTCATGAATATGGCTTCAGACAGGTCACTGATCCCTCACTGACCTGCCCCCTATTTTACATACCGATTATTATATGTTTTGAAAAACAAAATCCTATTCAGCAGGCAGGTGCAGCATGATCACATCTATAATACCCATTTAATTATTTTAATAAGTCATATAAATTTATTCAGAAAAAAAAATCTCAAAATGTCGCAGGCCACGCTTGCGCAGCAGCATCTATCGGCAATCCGATAAATGCTACTGCGCATGCGCCGTCGGCCACATTTTGTATAGAAAAAAGATGGACTCCACCAAGATGGTGCCTGCGCAGTGGCATTCATCGACAATCCGATTTTTCTTTAACTTTAGCCCTTTAAGAGATAATTTGATTTTCGACTTGCTTCACTGTTCCCAACAGTAATTTTGACCAGGGGTGCCCAAGCTTTTGCATGCCACTGTACATCTATGTGGATGTAAGCCCCAGACAGAGCTCATGTGATACTATTTCTAATCCCCTTTTACATATATAAAACAGCACTTGGAAATTCTGTGACACTACGTTGAGGAGATGCATACTGTGAGCGGCACAGGTCATATTGTTTAGTAAGGTCTATTTTTCACTGTCTACGCTCAATTTCTCTAGTAAACGCCCAAGGATTAGGATCTATGAACTAGGATGACCATTAGTTTGCCTTTTACTTCTACATCTACTTTTAAGCTTGGTGGCTACATAGCAACTTTGGCCAAGACACATGTCGAGTGGCCAAGGTTCGCGCTGTTATTTCTACATCTCAGCATATCGCAAGTGAATCACGACGGATTTTCTGCATCTACGACAGGCTGCAAGATTACTAGTTATTTTGATTTTGATTATTTTTTTTTGATATTTGGTATCCTCAACAATTATACTCGTGTGTGAATATCCACAGGACAGAATAGATGTTTCAGTTAAAGTGGTCAATTTAAGGGCGTAGCTAAAGGGGGTTCGAATGTAGCAGATCTACCTGGGTCCAGGGTACCTGGGAGTTTGGGGACACTAGAAAACCCCTCTAATATAAATGTACACCGGTTAGGGACTCGGATTCAGAATCTGTACAAGAGCCCAGAAACGATTCATATAATGAAATATAAAAGTAAATAAAAGAAGAATATAGAAAAGCACATCCATCCGCCTCTTTTACTTTTACCTAATGAATTCAATCTTGCCACATAATTGGCTACAATGTTCTTTAATCCTTAATGCACAGCCTTCTAGGTAGTGTTGTTTTATGAAAATGCATTTCTAATTTCAGGTATGTATTTAGAGCAGGAACGTATCATTATGATTTCATATACCGTAATCATATTTATGTTTGAACACAGCCTCAGGCAGCCATAAAAGCGTTTCTTGCTGCAAATAGATGAAACAATGATTACGATTCCATTGAAATCCATGTTTATACAATTTACGCTTAGGGAAAGAAATGAAACCAAAATGTTGTAATTTTCTCAGAATACCAGTCGCTCTCATATATATGACATTATATTTTAAAGCTAATCTATAAATTCAATGAAGGAAACATGGAAACCGAGTTGGCAGGAACAGTGTTATTAGGGCTGCGGGGGGTGAAGTATAAGAGAATTCCTCATATAAATTGCACAAAAAACCCACCTCAAGTGTAATATTCATAAAAAAACAACAACTTTGGGATAATATTTGTTTTATAGGAAATAGAAAGGATCACGAGGGAAATCAATTAAAACATTTGAAAAAAAGGTTCCAGCAACCGGATCTTCATTGTAAACACTAATTGTTTATATAAATGAATTAAAAAAAGCAGGGCTGTGGAGTCGGTGTCCATTTTGGTGGAGTTGGTATAAAATGAACAAGCTCCAACCACTAAAATATATATAATACATTGGGTACAGTAGTACAATGCAGGATGTGCTGTAAATATTTTCATGAGAATTTAGGAAAGTTACGAAATGTCCTATAAATGTCTGTGCTGTTCCTGATCTAAAGGGCATGTCACACTAAGAGATATCGCTAGCAATATCGCTATAACTTGTGACGTTATAGCGATATTGCTAGCGATATCGCTGTCTGATACTTACCTACGACCCGCTCCCCCGCTGGTTATCGCTGATCGCGCGAGAACATCCAGGACTGTTTCTCGTCGTCAGCTTCCTGCGGCGCTTCCTGCTGTGACGACGAGCGACGCGTGGAGCCGGGCGGGAGGATGCAGGATCGCCTTGTGTGACAGGTAAGTAGCGACCCCCGTCCCCAGCAATGTCGCTAGTGAGATCTGCCTGTGTGGCAGCTCACTAGCGACCACTTAGCGATGCACCAGCGATCCTGACCGCGTCATATCGCTGGTCGGGATCGCTGGTACATCGCTAAGTGTGACAGTACCTTAAGGATCTCGACTTTTAGGTGAGATGAATCTGTGCTGCACTTTATATACATGCTCAGTAGTGAGGCAGTACTGTGGGGGTCGCGGGGTATGCACATGCTCAGTAGTGAGGCAGTGCTGTGGGGTCGGGGTATGTACATGCTCAGTAGTGAGGCAGTGCTGTGGGGTCGGGGTATGTACATGCTCAGTAGTGAGGCAGTGCTGTGGGGTCGGGGTATGTAAATGCTCAGTAGTGAGGCAGTACTGTGGGGGTCGCGGGGTATGCACATGCTCAGTAGTGAGGCAGTGCTGTGGGGTTGGGGTATGTACATGCTCAGTAGTGAGGCAGTGCTGTGGGGTCGGGGTATGTACATGCTCAGTAGCGAGGCAGTGCTGTGGGGTCAGGGTATGTACATGCTCAGAAGTGAGGCAGTATTGTGGGGTCGGGGAATGCACATGCTCAGTAGTGAGGCCGTGCTGTGGGGTCGGGGTATGTACATGCTCAGTAGTGAGGCAGTGCTGTGGGGTTGGGGCATGTACATGCTCAGTAGTGCAGCAGTGCTGTGAGGCCAGGGTATGCACAGGGCTGTGGAGTCGGAGTTGGTATAAAATGGACCAACTCAGACTCCTAAAATATATAATAAATTGGGTACAGTAGTTCAATGCAGTTTGTGGGGAATAGTTTTTTCATAAGAATTTGGGAAAGTTATGAAATATCCTATAAATGTCTGTCCGATTCCTGATCTAAGGTCTAGACTTTTAGCTGAGATGAATCTGTGCTGCAGTTTATGTTCATGATAAGTAGTGAAGCTCTTCCTCTACAGATAAGGGTAAAAATACCAAACACATGGAAGAAAAGCCTACATTCATCTCAGAACTTCTGGAGTGAACAGGAAAGCAGTATCAAAGAAGGTAAGTACTTCTTAAAGCATATCTAAACTTTCAATAAACTGTGCATAAATCAATAGTCCAGTATATGTTGTCTCTGTATGTTTGATGTTTTAGTTTGTTTTTCCTCTTAGCTCATGTTTGGAGAAATTAGCTGCTCTGATGAGTTATACCGTATATACATAGAATATAAGGGGTAAAAATGTTTTCTAACATCTCAAGTTCGGAAATACAGTAGCAGGATCGATGAGTACAGTATATATATATATTTGTGTGTGTTCTGGAATATAATTCAGCACAAACATGCCCCCCTCCCTCCTCCCCTCTTCATAGACTGTAAAGAAATATGATGTAAAGCATTCAGTGAGCTGTACTCTACTGAGACAAGCCTTGACATTGAAAGTTCAGAGCAAAGCTATTTAACAACACATTTTACAACCTTTATACTTATCATCTGTCCTATTGATTTATGCAAAGATTGTTTTATTTCTATCCTAAATTATACAGTGCATGATTCCCTTTTCTTGCAAGAATTACAATTTACTTTATTTTTTTTTACAGGACAAAATTATTTTGAGAGTGAATTTACAAAATTACAAAATGTCTAAGAAGCATCTTACGAAGTCTGCTGTATTTGAGCATTTCACAGTTACTCAAGATAATAAACATTTTGTGTGTCACTGTATAAGTGACCCAGATGAAAACAAATGCTGTGATGCCAAAATCATTGCATACTCAGGCAGTGGTAAAAATGCTCCTTCAAGAGCTTCCAATCTAAAAAGACATTCACAACTCTGCCACACAGAAGTTTACAAAGCTGTGACTGAAAAAGATCACAGCAGCACCAAGAAACCAGCACTTTCCGCCAGGCAAAGGAGGATGAAAGAGCATCTCAAACATCAGTTACAGTAACTTTGTCACTTACAAAATATCTTGTAACAATGACAGCAGATGTGTTTAAAAAGACAGCTCATCCAGCTTGTTGTGACGGACAGTGTACCATTATCATTATTTGCACAACCAGCTTTTACATCTCTTAATGGAGAAATGGCCAGCAAAGTTGGTGTTTCTTTGGAAAGAGAAAGTATTAGGAAATCAGTATGTACATGCTCAGTAGTGAGGCAGGGCTGTGGGGTCGGAGTATTACATGCTCAGTAGTGAGGCAGTGCTGTGGGGTCGGGGTATGTACATGCTCAGTAGTGAGGCAGGGCTGTGGGGTCGGAGTATTACATGCTCAGTAGTGAGGCAGTGCTGTGGGGTCGGGGTATGCACATGCTCAGTGGTTGGGCCGTGCTGTGGGGTCGGGGTATGTATATGCTCTGTAGTGAGGCAGTACTGTGGGGTCGGGGTATGCACATGCTCAGTAGTGAGGCAGTACTGTGGGGTCGGGGTATGTATATGCTCTGTAGTGAGGCAGTGCTGTGGGGTCGGGGTATGTATATGCTCTGTAGTGAGGCAGTGCTGTGGGGTCGGGGTATGTATATGCTCAGTAGTGAGGCAGTGCTGTGGGGTCGGGGTATGTATATGCTCAGTATTGAGACAGTGCTGTGGGGTCGGGGAAATTGAGGAGTCAGAGGTTTGGCTTACCGACTCCACAACCCTGCAAAAAAGTTGCAAGTCCAGAGCCAACAAATGAATTGCAAACGCGTTTCAGACAGATGTCTTTAGCTAGACATTTGTTGACTGTGGGCTTGAGACTTTTGAAATTCATTTTTTGCAAAAAAAAAGAGTGCTTTTAATGATGATCTGCATGCTGTAAACCTTTTTTTTCCCTTTTTTTAATATTTGTTTAACTTGGGCTAGGTCCCCATTGCGTTAGTGGCATCCGTTTAACGCATCTGTTACTAAGCGGCACTAACACTATGTAACGGATGCATTAACGCACCCATTGACAGCCACTATAGTAATGCATCCTAATGCATGCCAAATTCGACATGAGTTAGTGATGTTCCGTTACTTTGTGATGCACCCTCAAACACGGTCTACCGCGTTTTCGGGTGCGTTGGGTCTAACGCACAGCGAACGGACGCTAATTTTATGCTGACGCAAGGGTACCTTGCGTTAGCGCATGCGTTAGCGTGATTGACAAAAATAGTCATTTTTGCCCCTCAGCGTTAGCGCATCCGCTTAACAGATGCATTAAACGAATGCCACAAATGCAATGGCAACCTAGCTTTAGAGATACTGTTATTTTTGCAGAAGTGACAACTGCAAGAATTATAATGGTTAAGTGTGTCCCTCCTGCTCTGAAAATGTTCTATACACCAGTCCTAAGGAATATATTGTGTCATTAATGACAATTCCTATCCACATGCCTGTGAGGACAAAAGGACACCATAAACTGGAGCGTTCACTCACTAGTACTGTTGGGGTATGTTTACACATAGCATTTTTGATGGGGGGTTTTTCTGCATGAAAAATACAAACTATACCTGGGAAAGAGCATCATAAACTACATGGGTTTTTGCTGCATTTTGTAATGCTGTTTCTTATGTGATTTTTGGTGTTTAGCCATTTTAATCCTAAAAAGCTACAAAAAAAAAAAAAAAACCACTAAAAAAATTATCATGCTGCATTTTTTAAACACTGCACCACAGGTCAAAAACTCCAAGAGAAAAAAAATGCACCTTGTAAACGAAATTTTAGGGATCTTAATTTTGCTGCTGTAATATGAACATATACCCTGCTGTATGTAAGTAAGTAAAGGCAATTGTCACGGACACCGCGTCGGACTCACCAAGCGAGCCTGTGCACGTGTCCGGGGACGTGCTGGGGGTACTCGTGGACTCCTACCGTGCCGTGTGGCCACAGCTGTGAGTGCACCGTAGGTGAGCAGGACCTGTGGTACATGACCACCGGGGAAGTGGCTGGAGGCGGAGTCACGCCCCGAACACCCAGGGACGCTAGCGTGGGCCGGCAGAGATGAGAGAAGTGTCAGGCAAGTCGAGGTCAGACCAGAGGACGGTGCGCGGTACCCGGAGGGGGTGAAAAATAGCGTAGTAAGAAGCGAGCCGGGGTCAGAAGCCAGAGAGAGCAACGTGGTATCAGAGGGACAAACCAGCAGGAAGTCAGGGGACATAACTGAGATCAAACCAGGAGAGACACAGGAGGTACAGGATCAGAAGGCAGATATCAAACGGGAAACAGACCGGGTCATACACAAACAAGCATGCGGGAACAGGCAGTACACACAGATATATGGGGTCAGTTGCTCAGCCGAGAAAGGAACTATCACTGACGAGGATCTCAACACAGAGGCGGGTACATATAGTCCACCCAAGTTCAAAGGGAGGCCACATAGAGTTAACGCTAAGAGGACGGACAACGAATCCTGTCCATGACCATGACAGCAATAGTGCATATAAATAACAAAGAGTACTCAGTAAACACCATTTTTGATAAGAAAAAAAGTGTAATAGTCATCCCACCAGCGTCAAAGTGTACCACAATCGGGATGGTCCTAACCGCTAGTATTAAAACATTACTATTTGTCAAAGTGACGTCAACATGAATAAGGGCAGAGCAGGACCAGGTCCGGAATGGATACCCAGCAAATGTGAAGCTATATAAACGTTTCATTTTGTTTCTGTCCTGGGTTTGGTCTGTTTAATGGCCAGTGTGAACATGCTCTTCTTTTGAATGTATACCGACTTATTCTCCAGTTGATTTTTTTGATTATGCTGTAATATGCTGCATTCTTACCACATGAAAAAAAATACATAAAGGTTATGGGTCAAAAAGACTTGAGAGACCACAGATCTCGCTGTAGTAAACTTTCCCCTATGATTGGTAGTATGTAACAAAGACAGAAATACAGCCAATAGCAACGTCCTATGTAGCAGTGAGCAGCAACCTATATACCTGAAAACCACAAAAACGGTAGAATGCAAAGGCAAATAGCTTAGAAACCAACTATTTGTGGGCCAGGAAGGAGATCTGAGTACTATTCAGTGATTGTACAGCACAAACTGAAGCACACTCAAAGATATTCAATGTGGTGGCCAAGGCCGTATTTAGAGTTTATGAGGCCCTAGGCACTTTTAGTGCTGCTTCCCCCATTGGTGAGTACGACTAATGCAAACACTTTGGCAAAAGTCGCTGATGTGAAAGTAGCCTCTCTCCCTGGTACAGCCGTCTCCCCAGTGCAGCCGTCTCCCGAGTGCAGCCATCTCCCCAGTGCAGCCATCTCGTCAGTGCACCCATCTCCCCATTGCACCCGTCTCCCCAGTGCAGCCATCTCCCCAGTGCAGCCATCTCTCCAGTGCAGCCATCTCCCCGATGCAGCCGTCTCCCCAGTGCAGCCGTCTCCCCAGTGCAGCCGTCTCCACAGTACAGCAATCTCCACAGTGCAGCCGTCTCCACAGTGCAGCCGTCTCCTCAGTGCACCCATCTCCCTATAGTGCAGCCATCTCCTCAGTGTAGCCATCTCCTCAGTGCACCCATCTCCTCAGTGCACCCATCTCCATAGTGCAGCCATCTCCCAAATGCAGCCATCTCCCCAGTGCAGCCATCTCCTCAGTGCACGCATCTCCCTAGTGCAGCCATCTCCTCAGTGTACCCATCTCCCTAGTGCAGCCATCTCCTCAGTGTACCCATCTCCCTAGTGCAGCCGTCTCCCTCAGTGCACCTGTTTCTCCAGTGCAGCCGTCTCCCCAGTGCAGCCATCTCAGTGCACTCATCTCCCTATAGTGCAGCCATCTCCTCAGTGTAGCCATCTCCATATAGTTGTTAGACCGCTCCGGCCTCCGATCCCACGCTGTCTCTGCATACTCACCTGGCCTCCACTCCCACGCCGCAGCCTCTCGCCACCCGACGGCCACGGCGGTCACCTCTGACAGGCTCGCGGCGGACGCCATCTCTGCATGCAATGCGCATGCGCCATAGGCCGCGGTCGCGCCTCCCTTCTGCTTCTTGTGCTCCGGCTGTGCCCTGACCCAGAAGCACCTTCAGACCAATGGCAGACCAGACGGGGCCATATCAGTCCGCTTCCCCCTGAGGGAGGCGCCTGATCATTGTGTTACCTTGCACACTGGGCCCTGCTTCCTCCTGTGCTCTCTGCAGCCTCTCGGTTCCGTCCTCGGTGTTTCCTGCAGCAGCCTCGCAGCCCTGTCATCCGTGTTCCCTGCAGTCTTCTCCGTCCTGCTCCAGTGTTCCTGTTCCTGCTCTATTCCAGCGTTCCTACAGTCCTACTCCAGTCCTGTTCCAGTGTTCCTGTTCCCTCCTGCTCTTGCTCTGTTCTAGCGTTCCTACAGTCCTACTCCAGTCCTGTTCCTGTTCCATCCTACTCCAGTCCTGCCTCCAGTGTTCCTGCTTCATCCAGCTATCCACATTCCTACAGTCCTACTCCAGTCCTGTTCCTGTTCCATCCTACTCCAGTCCTGCCTCCGTTGTTCCGCTCCAGCCATCTCTCCACGTTCCAGCCTTACAGTCTACACTTCAGTCCCGCACTCCTACTCCAGTCCATCCTGAGCCGCCCCTCTCGGTACCGGCTACCGTGGTACTTGAACCCCTGGGCCTACTCCTAACGGTCCCTGTATAGGGGTCAGATCCACCTGGCAGCTCGCCTGGGGCCCCTCGGTGCCACAGTCCAGAGGGTCCACTCCTGGAGATTCCGGCTGCTGACCACCCACGCTAACAGAACGATCAGGCCATGGACTCCGCCGGTACTACTGCAGCTACTCAGAAAGAGTTGCTCTTCCTGCGGGAGAATCAGGGACGCATTGTCGGTCATGAAGTCTATGGACACCCGTTTGTCAGCCCTGCAGGTGGCCGATCCTGAAAATGCCACTCAACTGGCCAGTCTCCAACAGGAGCTGGGTCAGCAACAAGATGCTCAAGCCCACATTTTGTCTTACATGGCCTCCTTTGACAGTCGCTTATCGGCCCTCCAGGCTGCCACCGCAGCCCCGACTCCTCCCTCCGCATCTACAGCTTTCTCGACGCCCCGCCTTGCCAAACCACCTCGCTTCACCGGGGATCCCAAGCTCTGTAGGGGGTTCTTAAATCAGTGCAGCCTCCATTTTGAATGGTTCCCGCAGCAATATCCCTCTGACCGGGCCAAGGTGACCTTCATCATGTCCCATCTGGAGGGGGAGGCCCTGTCTTGGTTGAATCCCCTCTGGGAACATGACGACCCTGTAGTCTCGAGTCTTCCGGTTTTCCTGGATACTTTTCGCAGAGTCTTCGATGAGCCGGGCCGGTTAGCCTCTCTCACTGAGACACTCTAACTTACATCAGGGTTCTCTCACGGTCGGACAGTACGCTATTCGCTTTCGTACTATCTCCTCCAAGCTTGGCTGGAATAACGCGGCTTTGGTAGGGGCATTCTGGCGCGGTCTTTCAGGCAGAATAAAAGATGAACTCGCAGGTTGCGATATCCCGTCCACCTTAGAGGACCTTATCACGCTGGCTACCCGCATTGACCTACGCTTCCAGTAGCGCGCTCGGGAGTCAGCGAGAGACAGTAGGTCCACCAGGCCAGTTCCGCTTTTCACCCGTTCTGCCAGTCCCCGTTCGGCCGGGTCCTCTTCTCCCTCCTCGGTCAAATCCATGCAGATAGATTGCCTAAAGTTGGCCGAGTTGCGTCAGAGAGAGAGGCGGGCACAAGCTCTGTGCCTCTATTGCGGTGATTCGTCACACTATGTCCGCACCTGTCCTAAGAGACAAGGAAACTTCTCCACCTAGGTCAGGTAAGAGAGGCCTCCCTAGGTGATGATGATCCCTCTCAACCTCTTACGATTTCTGTGCTTTTGGTTTCAGGGGAGAGACGTGGTTCCGAGGTGGCCTACGTGGATTCGACCTGAAGAGGTGGACAAATACCAAATTCCCATGGTTACTCTATCTAACCCTATCCAGATGGAGTTGCAAGTCGGAGCCTAACACCGAGAGAAGATAGCCTTTAACGCTTTGCCTAAGCTCTCACGCCATTCTACTTGATCTTCCATGGTTAAGGACTCATCAGCCTGTTCTCGACTGGTCTTCTGGGGAGATACTCCGCTAGGGGCACCCGTGCCAAGCTCGCTGTCTGACTCCTGTCCGCCTTTCGGCCGCTCCTCGGTCATCTCCAGACCTTCCAGGTCTTCCTCCAGCCTACAGCTCCTACGCCAATGTTTTTGATAAGTAGGAAGCGGAGGTCCTTCCTCCACACCGGCCGTTTGACTGCCCAATTGAATTTGTTCCCGGTTCAACCCCTCCAAGGGGCAGAATCTACCCCCTGTCTCCCGCAGAGACCACCGCCATGTCCGAGTACGTCCGAGAGAACCTCGCCAAAGGCTTTATACAGAAATCCTCTTCGCCCGCGGGAGCCGGGTTCTTCTTCTTGGTACTTGAACCCCATGGGCCTGCTCCTAACGGTCCCTGTATAGGGGTCGGTTCCACCTGGCAGCTCGCCCGGGGCCCCTCGGTGCCACGGTCCAGAAGGTCCACTCCTGGAGATTCTGGATCCTAAGCACCCACGCTAGCAATAATGTAGCCATCTCCTCAGTGCACCCATCTCCATAGTGCAGCCATCTCACCAGTGCAGCCATCTTCTCAGTGCACCTATCTCCCCAGTGTAGCCATCTCCTCAGTGCACCCATCTACTCAGTGTACCCATCTCCCAAGTGCAGCCATCTTCTCAGTGTACCCATCTCCCCAGTGCAGCCATCTCCCCGGTGCACCCATCTCTCAAGTGCAGCCATCTCCCCAGTGCAGCCGTCTCCACAGTGCAGCCGTCTCCACAGTGCAGCCGTCTCCACAGTGCAGCCGTCTCCACAGTGCAGCCGTCTCCACAGTGCAGCCGTCTCCACAATGCAGCCGTCTCCACAATGCAGCCGTCTCCACAGTGCAGCCGTCTCCACAGTGCAGCCGTCTCCACAGTGCAGCCGTCTCCACAGTGCAGCCGTCACCTCAGTACACCCATCACCTCAGTGCACCCATCCCCTCAGTGCACCCATCTCCCCAGTGCAGCCATCTCCCCAGTGCAGCCATCTCCCCAGTGCAGCCATCTCCCTAGTGCAGCCATCTCCTCAGTGCACCCGTTACCCCAGTGCAGCCATCTCCTCAGTGCACCCATCTCCCTACTGCAGCCATCTTCTCAGTGTACCCATCTCCCCAGTGTAGCCATCTCCCTAGTGCAGCCATCTCCCCTGTGCAGGAGATTGCTGCACTTGGGAGATGGGTACACTGATCTCCCAAGTGCAGCCATCTCCTCAGTGCAGCCGTCTCCCCAGTGCAGCCGTCTCCACAGTGCAGCCGTCTCCACAGTGCAGCCGTCTCCACAGTGCAGCCGTCTCCACAGTGCAGCCGTCTCCACAGTGCAGCCGTCTCCACAGTGCAGCCGTCTCCACAGTGCAGCCGTCTCCACAGTGCAGCCGTCCCCTCAGTGCAGCCGTCCCCTCAGTGCAGCCGTCCCCTCAGTGCACCCGTCCCCTCAGTGCACCCATCCCCTCAGTGCACCCATCTCCCCAGTGCAGCCATCTCCCTAGTGCAGCCATCTCCTCAGTGCACCCGTTTCCCCAGTGCAGCCATCTCCCCAGTGCAGCCATCTCCCTAGTGCAGCCATCTTCTCAGTGCACCCATTTCCCCAGTGTAGCCATCTCCTCAGTGCAGCCATCTCCCCAGTGCAGCCATCTACTCAGTGTACCCATCTCCCAAGTGCAGCCATCTTGTCAGTGTACCCACCTCCCCAGTGTAGCCATCTCCCTAGTGCAGCCATCTCCCTTGTGCAGGAGATGGCTGCACTTGGGAGTTGGGTACACTGAGTAGATACTCAGTGTACCCATGTCCCAAGTGCAGCCATCTCCCCAGTGCAGCTGTCTCCCCAGTGCAGCCGTCTCCCCAGTGCAGCCGTCTCCACAGTGCAGCCGTCTCCACAGTGCAGCCGTCTCCACAGTGCAGCCGTCTCCACAGTGCAGCCGTCTCCACAGTGCAGCCGTCTCCACAGTGCAGCCGTCTCCACAGTGCAGCCGTCTCTACAGTGCAGCCGTCTCCTCAGTGCAGCCGTCTCCTCAGTGCAGCCGTCTCCACAGTGCAGCCGTCTCCACAGTGCAGCCGTCCCCTCAGTGCAGCCGTCCCCTCAGTGCAGCCGTCCCCTCAGTGCACCCATCTCCCCAGTGCAGCCATCTCCCTAGTGCAGCCATCTCCTCAGTGCACCCGTTTCCCCAGTGCAGCCATCTCCCCAGTGCAGCCATCTCCCTAGTGCAGCCATCTTCTCAGTGCACCCATTTCCCCAGTGTAGCCATCTCCTCAGTGCAGCCATCTCCCCAGTGCAGCCATCTACTCAGTGTACCCATCTCCCAAGTGCAGCCATCTTCTCAGTGTACCCATCTTCCCAGTGTAGCCATCTCCCTAGTGCAGCCATCTCCCTTGTGCAGGAGATGGCTGCACTTGGGAGTTGGGTACACTGAGTAGATACTCAGTGTACCCATGTCCCAAGTGCAGCCATCTCCCCAGTGCAGCTGTCTCCCCAGTGCAGCCGTCTCCCCAGTGCAGCCGTCTCCCCAGTGCAGCCGTCTCCCCAGTGCAGCCGTCTCCCCAGTGCAGCCGTCTCCCCAGTGCAGCCGTCTCCCCAGTGCAGCCGTCTCCACAGTGCAGCCGTCTCCACAGTGCAGCCGTCTCCACAGTGCAGCCGTCTCCACAGTGCAGCCGTCTCCACAGTGCAGCCGTCTCCACAGTGCAGCCGTCTCCACAGTGCAGCCGTCCCCTCAGTGCAGCCGTCCCCTCAGTGCACCCGTCCCCTCAGTGCACCCGTCCCCTCAGTGCACCCATCCCCTCAGTGCACCCATCTCCCCAGTGCAGCCATCTCCCTAGTGCAGCCATCTCCTCAGTGCACCCGTTTCCCCAGTGCAGCCATCTCCCTAGTGCAGCCATCTTCTCAGTGCACCCATTTCCCCAGTGTAGCCATCTCCTCAGTGCAGCCATCTCCCCAGTGCAGCCATCTACTCGGTGTACCCATCTCCCAAGTGCAGCCATCTTCTCAGTGTACCCATCTCCCCAGTGTAGCCATCTCCCTAGTGCAGCCATCTCCCTTGTGCAGGAGATGGCTGCACTTTGGAGTTGGGTACACTGAGTAGATACTCAGTGTACCCATGTCCCAAGTGCAGCCATCTCCCCAGTGCAGCCGTCTCCCCAGTGCAGCCGTCTCCCCAGTGCAGCCGTCTCCCCAGTGCAGCCGTCTCCCCAGTGCAGCCGTCTCCCCAGTGCAGCCGTCTCCCCAGTGCAGCCGTCTCCACAGTGCAGCCGTCTCCACAGTGCAGCCGTCTCCACAGTGCAGCCGTCTCCACAGTGCAGCCGTCTCCACAGTGCAGCCGTCTCCACAGTGCAGCCGTCCCCTCAGTGCAGCCGTCCCCTCAGTGCAGCCGTCCCCTCAGTGCAGCCGTCCCCTCAGTGCAGCCGTCCCCTCAGTGCAGCCGTCCCCTCAGTGCACCCATCCCCTCAGTGCACCCATCCCCTCAGTGCACCCATCTCCCCAGTGCAGCCATCTCCCTAGTGCAGCCATCTCCTCAGTGCACCCGTTTCCCCAGTGCAGCCATCTCCCCAGTGCAGCCATCTCCCTAGTGCAGCCATCTTCTCAGTGCACCCATTTCCCCAGTGTAGCCATCTCCTCAGTGCAGCCATCTCCCCAGTGCAGCCATCTACTCAGTGTACCCATCTCCCAAGTGCAGCCATCTTCTCAGTGTACCCATCTCCCCAGTGTAGCCATCTCCCTAGTGCAGCCATCTCCCTTGTGCAGGAGATGGCTGCACTTTGGAGTTGGGTACACTGAGTAGATACTCAGTGTACCCATGTCCCAAGTGCAGCCATCTCCTCAGTGCAGCCGTCTCCCCAGTGCAGCCGTCTCCCCAGTGCAGCCGTCTCCCCAGTGCAGCCGTCTCCCCAGTGCAGCCGTCTCCCCAGTGCAGCCGTCTCCACAGTGCAGCCGTCTCCACAGTGCAGCCGTCTCCACAGTGCAGCCGTCTCCACAGTGCAGCCGTCTCCACAGTGCAGCCGTCTCCACAGTGCAGCCGTCTCCACAGTGCAGCCGTCTCCACAGTGCAGCCGTCCCCATAGTGCACCCGTCCCCTCAGTGCACCTGTCCCCTCAGTGCACCCATCTCCCTAGTGCAGCCATCTCCTCAGTGCACCCGTTTCCCCAGTGCAGCCATCTCCTCAGTGCACCCATCTCCCTAGTGCAGCCATCTTCTCAGTGCACCCATTTCCCCAATGCAGCTATCTTCTCAGTGCATCCATCTCCCTAGTGCAGACATCTTCTCAGTGCACCCATCTCCCCCCTCCCTGCTGGCCTCATACTCATCCCCTCCCCACTGGGCTCATTCTCATCTCCCCCCTCCCTCCCCACTGGGCTCATTCTCATCTCCCCCCTCCCTGCCCGCTGGGCTCATTCTCATCTTCCCCCTCCCTCCCCGCTGGGCTCATTCTCATCTCCCCCCACCCTCCCCGCTGGGCTCATTCTCATCTCCCCCCACCCTCCCCGCTGGGCTCATTCTCATCTCCCCCACCATCCCCGCTGGGCTCATTCTCATCTCCCCCCTCCCCGCTGGGCACATTCTCATCTCCCCCCTCCCTCCCCGCTGGGCTCATACTCATCCCCTCCCCCTGCTCATACTCATCTTCCCCCCAGGCTCATACTCATCTTCCCCCTCCCTCCCCTCTGGGCTCATACTCATCTCCCCCCCGGGCATCTCCCCCTCCCTGTGTGCATGGCTAGACTGAGGTCTCACCTTGCGCGGTCCCTGCATGTTTACCGCTCCGGGAGCTGGCATTCTTCCTGTGTCACAGGCTGTTTGTGTGAGCGGTCACGCCTATGGGAAAGGAGTGGAGTCCATATTCATTAATGTAATGAGCGGTATCATTTGACCGCTCACACACACAGTTTGTGACACAGGAAGAATGCCGGCGCTGGAGACCTTCGGAGCCACAGGCACCGCTGGAGACGAGGAGTTGAGTATGATGTCTTCAAAAGGGGAGGGGAGGAGAGGGGAGCTGAGGGGAGGATCCGACCTGGACTTGAACTTCCACTAAAAAAAAAAAAAAAAAACCTTTGCCCAGGTGCCGCCCCACCGCATTGTCCCGCCCTAGGCACATGCCCGCGGGTGCCTAGTAGCAAATATGGCCCTGGTGGTGGCGGTTAAGGATGGAGAAGTGTGAGAAGATATGATTCTCAAGAACATTGCACACCCTCCATAGGAGCAAATGGCATCATGTACATCTGAGACCATCTCTGAGACAGATGAGTCTTGGATTTGGGAGGCACATTTATGGGTAACGCCCCACAAAAAAGGGACTGGAGTCACACATTTAATGATTGAAAAAGGTACATAAGCTGAAAATAGGCCACACTGGAAGATATACAATATCTAGAGCAAAGAGTAGACGATATAGAGGAGACCCAGGATAAGAGTCATGTCTGAGTCTGAAAAGAGTGCTGACCTAAGGCCAATTACTCAAAAAATCATTGGCTATATTCCTGGCAGAAACCAATCTGAACACATCAGGTTGGACAGAACACACAGATCACTGGGGACTTCCTGACACTTAAAGAAGCACTCCCAGGAAAATTGTGATCCTTTTAATTTATTGCAGTCATCATATTATATAGCACTGTGTATTTTCAATTGTTCATTTTGCCCTTCTACCCAGCTAATTCTTCTGTATCCATTAGGTCAATGACATCACGTGATTAAAAACTGACTAGCTGTATCCTTCTTAGCTCTATGTAGAAACAGGAGGTCAATTCTCCCTGTATGAGTCATGAGTCATTGCAAAAGTGCATGCTAGGAGGGAGGTGAGGAGCAGCTGGGATGTGAAGAGAGGAATGACTTCCTGGTACAAGAGACTTCCTGTTTCTACATAAGCAGAGAAAATAGAAGAATTAACTGGGTAGAAGAGAGAAACGAGCAATTGTAAATACTCAGTGATCTATAATATGATAACTGCAATATATTAAGAGGATAAAAACTTCAATGAGGGAAGTGCTTCTTTAAAGACAAAGAGACGTTATATATGTCATGTACATTATCATAAAGATAAGGATGATATAGTCCATGCCCTGAATGGAAAGATAGACTTGAAATACAATGGAAATGATCTGACAAATCTTTTGTACCGCACCCTCTAGTAGGGAAAAGCCTTGCCTCCCTGATTGAGGCTATTGAAGGATAAAGTAATTCCATATAGGTGGGGTTTCCCATTTCGTTTTTCTGCTATTCACAAAAGGGAAAACTGTAATTCTCAGAGCACTTGAATTACTAATAGATTCTCCACCAACTTCCTAAACTGTGGAAAAGAGAGATGGCAAGTTTGCATAAGAAAAGTTAAGACAATACCAAATAGAGGAAAGGATCAAGAACCTGATCTCCTGGGAAGATGTTATCCCCAGTAGCATCTGGATAACATGTTTTTCCCTGAACAGTTTGTGGATAGTTTAATATTTTCAGTAGTAACTGTCATATTACGTTATTCTCGCATCATATCTGCATTTTAACTTTTGTTTCTGCTTTTTTTTTGTAAATCAGAGAACTATACGATCAGAAAGTTGTGAACAAAAGTGAGTTATTAAAAGGAATCTGTCACCACCTTTGACCCATCTAAACTATTAATATGGGCATACAGGTTATAGTCTGCTGAAAACAGTCCTCCCTGTGTGTCTCATATCAGCTGTGTTGTAGAGAAATCATCTTTTATCACTTTATATAAATGACCTCTTCCAGGCTATGGGAAGAACACTGCCTCCGCACTTCATCTCCATATACCTTGCCTCCCATCAGCTACAGGACTGTTTTCAGCATTCTATAACCTGTATGCCCATATTAATGGTTTAGATAACAAGTCTCTCTTAACCTCTGCTATCCATTTACAATAAGATTTCTTGCCATATTATCCAGCATCTTGCTTTACCCCTTAAAAAGGAATCTGTCAGCAGGTTTTTGCCTTGTAATCTGGAGACAGCAGGAGATAGAGGCCCAGTACAGAATTAAGGGATGTGTCACTTGTCAGGGATGTGTCATTTGTCACTTGCTGTTGTTTGCTAACTGTGAAGAATTTATCACTAAGAGATTGACATTGCCAGATTCGTTCGGCCGCACCCCCTATTGTGATAAGCACCTCACTGTCTATGGACTTTATATATTTAGTGCCTAGGGTAGGCAGGGTTAGCTTCCCAGCTCTGTTTCATGCCAAGTATAAAAGTTCTGATTGTGTCAGAACAGCTGCACATAGTAAACTAAGTGATACATTGTTGGATTCAGCATCTTTTTGCCTACATCATGCTGCACTCAGCTGAGATAGCAAAAACCTACTGACAAATTGCCTTTAAGGGCCATTTAGTGTTGCGATGGTGAGTATTAAAGAAGCTCAGAGTTTAGATCTTAATATCAGTATTCGGTCAGTATTTCACATCAGTATTTGTAAGCCAAAACCAGAAGTGGGCAAAAAGATGCAGAAGTGGTGACTTGTTTCTATTATACTTTTTTTCTAATTGTTCCTCACCTGGTATTGGCTTACAGAAACTAAGAGGATATACTGACTAAATACTGATAGTGTGACTGCAGCCTAACAGTACGACTGAGGTGCAGGAAAGTCACTTTAATCATAGAATGGTAGAGTTGGAAGGGACCTCCTGGGCCATCTGGTCCAACCCCCTGCTCAAAGCAGGATTCGATAAATCATCCCAGACAGATGTCTGTCCAGCCTCTGCTTGAAGACTTCTATTGAAGGAGAACTCACCACCTCTCGTGGCAGCCTGTTCCACTCATTGATCACTCTAACTGTCAAAACTTTTTTTCTAATATCTAATCTGTGTCTCCTCCCATTCAGTTTCATCCCATTGCTTCTAGTCTTTCCTTGTGCAAATGAGAATAAAGATGATCCTTCTACAATGTGACAGCCCTTTAGATATTTGTAGACAGCTATTAAGTCTCCTCTCAGTAATCTCTTTTGCAAGCTAAACATTCCCAAATCCTGCAACTTTTCCTCATAAGACAGGGTTTGCAGACCGGTCACCATTTTGGTCGCTCTTTTCTGAACTTGCTCCAGTTTGTTCATGTCTTTTTTAAAATGTGGCGCCCAAAACTGGACACAGTATTCCAGATGAGGTCTGACCAAAGAGGAGTAGAGGTCAATAACGACTTCACGTGATCTCGACTGTATGCTTCTGTTAATACATCCTAGAATTGCATTTGCCTTTTTTGCTGCTGCATCACACTGTTGACTCATATTCAGTCTGTGATCTATTAGTATAACCAAGTCTTTTTCACATGTGCTGTTGCTTAGCCCTATTCCTCCCATTCTGTATATGCTTTTTTCATTTTTATTGCCCAGATGTAGTACTTTGCATTTTTCCCTGTTAAAAAACCATTCTGTTAGTTGCTGCCCACTGCTCTAGTTTATTTATATCACTTTGACATATGGCTCCCTTTTCCTCACTTAAAGAGATGGTCCACTACATTGTATAATGCCCCCATTGATTTACACCTTTTAACTAGAGATGAGCGACTTTGCCTTTTTTAAAGGGTCGAGTCGGGTTTCATGAAACCCGACTTTCTCAAAAGTCGAGTCAAACGAAATCAGCAGACTATCGGGAAAAGTCGAAGGTCCGACTGAAACACGAAACCCAAAGCAAGTCAATGGGGAAGCAAAGTCGGCAGGGAGTGGAGGACAGTAAACACACCTACATGCCAGACCGCTTTTTTAAAGTGCGCAAAATCTCTCTCTCCCCGGACGCTGCACACGTCATCTCGCTGCCCGCAGTGTACGTCCTTGCTCAGTGGCTGAAAAAAGTCACGTGCAAGCATTCTGGGAAATCCGACTTTGGCGCTCGTTTTGCCGACCGCATGGCCAACTTCACGCTGTGGTCGGGTTTCGGTTGGCGAAACCTGACTTTGCCATAAGTCGGCGACTTATGAATCTGGCCGACCTGTTTCGCTCAACTCTACTTTTAACTCCCAGATTTCCTAGATTCACCCAAGTGTATCTCAGTCGCACACACTCCCTCTGATTGACTGGGCTGTGGGCGGCGTTTCTGCCTATTTATAGTCGAGACGTGTTGGATTAATACTTTCAATGGTAATAGAACACGTCTATTACTCGTAGAACACAATCATATATTGATCCATTATTTTATTCCAAAGCATTTACAATCCTTTTTTCTCTACACAACTGCAAAAAATGCCCTTTTTTAAAAACATTAGTTCTATGAAATTACGGAAACTCTCCAGTGAAGCTTTCCTTCTGTACCTGAGCATTGATGTTCTTAATTTTATGAGATTTTTGGTTAACCTGAGTCCGTAGTTTCAGGGTAAGCTGTCATGTATGTACACGAGGAATAGGACTGCTTTTGGCCATTATATGGCTTGTATCTTGCAATTTTTAGAAGTGAGTGTAGACTTGCCACTATGATGTCTCCCATATGCAGAAATATGAAGATTCTCTTTTTGTCTGTAGCACATGTTAATAATCACCAGCATTTGGACATTATTCAGTAGTACTGAGCAGCGTAGCTATGAATCCAGCGGCGGGTGAGAAACGCAAAAAGAATGATCTGTCTATCTCTTCCAATGCCTGTCTTCTCACTGTGCTCCTCCCTCTGGCTCTATGGGCATCAATAGGCAGATCCCTCAGTGATTTAAGTTCATCTTGTTTTGACTTTGAAAACACTTATTTAGTTTTTCAGACAGAGTATATAGTAAGTTTTGGAGGCAGGGGGAGAGGAAAAGCAGCTCATGAGCGAAGAAAGAAGCATATCTTGCTAATAATATATTTTACATAGTTTTTTCTATTTGCTTGCACGATTCATTTATGCAAAGCTGAAATGATCATAACCAGATAGAAATGTGTTATAAAAACTAAAGAGGATTCTAGTGTTATGTGATCTTCTCACTTGCATGTAAATCCTATGAGAACATGATTTATGAATGACTTTCCTCTTTAAGTATAGTTTTTTCTTGACATAACACCAATAGTCTTATTGACAGACCCAGTAATGACAAATTATCAGTCTAAAGCTAGGTGAAGACGACCGTGTTATCTCTCATGCAAGAGCATCGAGTCGATTATGCAAATCGCATTCTGATCAGAGTTTGGACATCGTGGGATCCAATTCTTTCGAATGAGAAGAAGATGGAGAAAAAAAAGTCTTCATCTTTTCCATTCTGTCAGTTCGTGGAAATCAGACTGCACTCATATGTCATCCATGTGCAGTCTGATGTTTTCCACACACTCACTGACTTGCATGGCCGTCTCTGCCCAAGGAAAAAAAAATCGGACATGTGTACCGCTTCATAGCATAACATTGGTCCGGGTGAGATCCGATGCTTTATCGGATCGCAGTGGTACCGCTAATACGGTCATCTCCAAGTGTCCTAAAGCATAGTGGTACAGACATCAGTCCTGAGTAATGTAAAGAAATCAGATGGAAGCAAAGGTCAGCTAGAGACCTCATGGACATAACAGAGCCAAGTTCACACAGACAACCGGAGAACCTGCCAGTCAATGCTAAGGCGATGTACAGGTATGCACTCAATGAGCCGCCATATGAAAAGTACAGTAGAGAATACCTTTGTAATATGGCATATAATGTAGTAAATCATTATTTTTCTGATAGATAAGTTATATTAAATCTTACAGAATAAAACATTAATGCTTCACTGTATCAACAAATATACAGAACATGAAGGACTAAATATGCAGATGCTCCATAAAAAAACAAAGAGACAAGCGATTTAAAGACATAAGTTCGGTATATATTGTAGCAACAGAACTGAAGGTATTTCTCAGATGGGTGAAGGAAAGAAAGCCATGGCCATCCGGGAAAACCTGCACCTCACATCTGTGGCATTGCTGGGATTTCACATGTAATGTTCAATCATCTCAAAAATGTTTTAATTGACTTTCTGAATGGTGGCAGAGCGCACGGACTTGGGCCACGGGGTCCCGTCAGGCCTCCCTGTAATTACACCACAACAGCACACTTGTATTTTATAGCACAATTCACATGCTCCATTGGAGATGTAGTTAAATTGGACATTGTGCATGGTTATAGATTACTATGCAATGTTACAATTAATCCTGCCCATAAAATTAATAAAATGTCACACATGAGTTATGCTCCTTGGTGAAGTGGTGAAGGCCATTATCTTTATTACAAGGTTTCATTGACTTTTTATGAGATGAGCAGAAATTACAACTCCTAAAGCATCTTTCCTTTATATTAATGGTTACTGTAGGTGGGGGTGTTATGGTTTTATAGCACCACTTCATGAAAAAAACGTAAGTCACCAACATTTCAGTTTGTCAAAGGAGACGACCAGAAGAAAATAAAAAAAAAAGTCTCTTCAATCTATACTGAAAATTTCACTTCTGAGAATGGAGCTCGGCCTAAGGCTGGACACCTGTGAAATCCTACTGAAACCATGAGCCCTATAGGAATACCATGTTATCAGGATAGAAATCACATATTTTTAAATTATTATTTATTTATTTTTTAAGTGGATTAGGGGGTTATCAAGACTCTGAAAATTGATGTCCAATCCTGATCGGTGGGGGGTGACAAGATTTGGCTCTCCACTAATCTAATATTAATCATCAATCCCAAGGCTGGCTAATTAGTTTCATTGACATTTACTTATTTTGTAAGATCTCTGATAATGTCTGGCTAACAAGGCATTTATACTGCACCATTATCATGAATAAGCGTTCCTACGAATGCTTGACTACGATAATCGTGCAGCTTTTACAGGACGCTGATCACAGCAAAACACTTGTTCATTGGGTGAAATGATCTTTTGGTTTGATCATCACTCTCAGCAGTGCATGAACCTGTGTTAACCGAACTTATGCTTCCAAGAATACTGGCAGATTTTGTACACTGGTCATGGTCATCTGAAATGGGGGTGGCTTCTAAAACGACCACCGACTGTCAAACTAGATTTTGTCCGGCGGTTGTTTAATGGTGTGCATTGCGCAGTGTAAATGGATGATAAGGAGTGAACCTGACTAATTAAATCATGATTTGATTGTATCACACTCCACAATATTAGAATTGAGCAAAAAGATTTGCTGAACCCTGGTCCAATGGCCAATTATATCACGGCAGCCTACTAATCAAAATACATGCTAGGGATGCTGCAGGTAATAGGAGATTTGCAGGGCTCCAGTAAGGTAGCAAAGCACCACCAATGTGGTTGCTGAAACACCGTCATGGGAATCTTTTTGCTCAACTCTAGGGAATATGTAATGTCCGGGATTGGACAAGAGGGTCTGCTTTAAAAAACAGCATCGCATCAGTTCATTGGTTGATAAGCAGCATTGTGACTCCGCTCCATTAACTTTGACAAATATCAGCTGCAATACCAGACACATGGTAAGATGGCAGTAACATAACACAATTTTCACACATACATTAACATCTGCGAACTGCACACAGGGCATAAAGATCATTAAGTATATGATAGGACTCCTGCTTACCCATGACGGAGACTTCATATTCTACAAGTAAGGTCGCTTCTTGGCCGCACTGCTTAAGAATACTCATGGCTTCAGCGTGTGTCGTTCCATGTAGGCGAATTCCATCCACGCTCAGCAATCTGTCCCCAGGCTTGATTGTGCCCTCTCTAGAACAGGATGAAAAAAAACAATCCTTATTAATTTGATGTAATGTGGTTTAGAGATAATAGCCACTCACATAAAATGATTCATTTGCAGCGTTCATGACATCAGTCCTACTTGTCCACACTCTTAACATTTACCTTGACTGTTATCAAGCTCTAGGTCACCGAGGAATAGAAATTACTTTAATGTGAAAACCAGTGATGGGAAAATAAGTGCTGATTACTATCTAATGAAGAGCAAGTAAACCAGCGCTGCGCTCGGCTTTCATACACTATAGCACGTAAACTCCACTCAAAGGTCAAAGTTTTTCCATACGCTCCGGGAAATATGCTCAACCCAGAGCATTGTGATGCGTGCACTCCTTCCAGAGGAACTGTGCTATAGTTATGAGTTGCAGAGTTACGCCATGTCACATTTTTGGGGTGAAGACTCTCAGGCTGCAATGTATGAGCCACAGTCCATAAATATGCTAAATTACAAAGTACGGGATATTTGTGAAAATAGGTGAAATCTATCCAAGATACCACTTTAAGAGCTTCACGGTCTGAGGTTAAGGGTTGTAAAAGTTTAGTTTAAAGGCAATCGGTCATATGCCCAAACGCTAGTAACCTGCAGATATAGAGTTTATTTGCAGTTTCATAGTGTTTTAATGCTACTCAGTCACCTTACTGAAAGTGCGGCTACTGGGATAAAATGAACTTTATTCCTCCAGGGAGCCGCCAGCTTTCCATCACAGAGAGGTGCCCAGAGCAGCTACAGTCATCGCTCAGTACACAGTGAGGGATGGCTGTAAGCATGCCCCAGCACTTTGACAGCTCACTTTGTGCATCTATACAGAGCGAACTGTCACTCTTGCAGCCATTTCTTACATTGTTGATGGCGGTGACTAGAGCCGCTCTGTACACAGATCTATGACTGAAAGATGGCATCTTCTTCTATTAGCAATAAAGCTTATTTTCTCTGAATAGCCACACTCAGTAAGGCGGCCGGACATCACTAACGCTATTGATCTGCAGGTTAACCCTGTATCTCTAGGTTATTAGCATTTGGGGAGTATGATTTTTAGGTCTCTCTCGATAGGCTAATCGCTTGGTCTTTTCCCACTTGCATTGACTAATTATTTCTACAAACAGTCAGAATGACTGGGATATCTGATTAAGAAAGGAAACGTAGTAATTTTATAATTTACTGCATTACATAGAAATTTAGTAAAGCATTTTGCTCCTCGGATCCTTAGGGAGTGAACAGGCAACAGGCTTGTAGTTTAGATTTATTTTTTATTTCATCAGACTGCTTGTCTCTGAAATTTTGAATAATGTTAAGGATTGCCATCATAAGTCATCATATTATATTATGGCTAAGATTCCTCTGTCATTGTCAAATCCAGCTGTAATAGCTGATAACAGATAAAAGAGGTGAGGAATAAGCATCCTGTGCAAATCTTATTGTCGCTGCTGCTTTTAATACATAGTAAGGGCTTTTACATTAATTATGCTTGCTTATAGCATTTGATGCATAGCTTATCTGCTTGTGTGCCAGAGCAACCCAGATCCATCTGTATTGCCAGAGAAAGATGTATTGTACCTGTCAGCTGGTCCTCCAGGTCTAACGCAAGTTATTACAATAGGACGAGATTTATTTCTGTCCTCGTGTGCTCCTCCTGGAAACAAGAGACCAGAATACATTTATTGCTCAAAGCCTATACACATTCCACTCTCTGTGTAGCCTAAAGGACATTAGCCTCAGCCATTTCACGTGAAAATTATATTCAGGCCTTCCTGGCTTTCTAATAGAAAACATGACATTACTTTTAGAAGGTCTTTTACAAACATAAAAAAATGCTAAAGGTTAATAGAAAGAAATGAGAAAAAAAAAAAAGTTTCAACCTTTAAAGTCAGATAGGAAGTAGAGATTACAAAAACAAATAATACACACTTTCCCTGATAAAAGCAGAATAGATTGAGAATAAAATGAAATCTAGTTGTGGTCTACTTTTTACACTATATTGTGTATACTTGTCACCTTTAAATTTTAAAGTGCTGTGAAGTGTCTTGCCACTATATAGAGAAAAAATGTCAATATTATTATTATTACTGATTGGATTCCAATGTCTGTTATTTGCTTGCTCCATATTTCTCATTTTATTTCATATATTACACAAAGCACTTGTTGCCCTGCACCGTGCAGGAGTATCAGGGTAATGAAAACTAGTTACAGTGGGGAAGATATGTATTTGATACACTGCCGATTTTGCAAGTTTTCCCACCTACAAGGAATGGAGAGGTCTGTAATTTTTAAAGTAGGTACCCTTCAACTGTGAGAGACAGTATCTAAAAATAAAAAAAATATATAAAAACATAAAATCACATTGTATGATTATTACATAATTAATTTGCATTTTATTGCATGAAATATTTGATACAATAGAAAAACAGAACTTTGACCCACTCCTCCATACAGATCTTCTCCAGATCTTTCAGGTTTTGGGACTGTCGCTGGGCAACACTGAGTTTCAGGTCACTTAAAAGATTTTCTATTGGGTTCAGGTCTGTACTTGGGGTTGTACTCATCCTTCTTCCTCCTCCAACCATGGTGACTGGAGCTGATAACAAAAAGTTCTATTTTGGTCTCATCTGACCACATGAATTTCTCCCATGCTACCTCTAGATCATCCAGATGGTCACTGGCAAACTTCAAACAGGCCTGGACATGTGTTGGTGTGAGCAGGGGGACCTTCCGTGCCCTGCAAGATTTTAATCCATGATTGCTGTAGGGATTTCACTCGCTTAGGTGCAATGGGTGGCAATCAGGAGGCACGTTCCATGTAAAGTTCATAAACCAAAACAGCAGATCACCAAAAGAAGCAGCCTTCAGCTCAAGAGGAAAAAAATACATAAATGTCCATTCCTTCAGACTCAGTCCTGGAGCCTCAGCACACACAGGAGGCTTGTCCCTCCTCACATACAGCCCCCTGTTTCAGGAGCAGTCTACGTTATATGGGTATAGCCACACTCACGAACCCAGCAGCTGACTGGTCACATGACTGTGACATCACCACAGGTCCTTGCAAAACACTAGCAATATAGTAATGTTACTTAGGGCTTACATTACAGAGACAAGTCGTCTCTGAGACACATACCTCCCATCAACTATGCAACCCTTAGCCATGCCACATACCTCCCCCTCTGCCTAAAGCTGTGGGGCTTGACACTTTCACCTACTAGACAAGGGATTCTTGAGAGGGCATCGGCATTACCATGTAGCTTGCTGGCCCTATGCTCTACATGGAAGTTGAAGTCTTGTAGGGCTAAGAACCAGCGGGTGACCCTAGCATTCTTACTCTTTGTTTCCCTCATCCATCTGAGTGGGGCATGGTCGGATATTAACCTAAACTTCTGTCCCACTAGGTAGTACTGTAAGGTATCCACTGCCCATTTTATGACCAAACACTCCTTCTCTACAACTGAGTAATTTTTTTCACAAGAAGACAACTTCCTACTCAAGTAGAGAACAGGATGCTCCTCCCCACGTATCTCCTGGGAAAGGACTGCACCTACCCCGACATCTGAGACATCTGTCTGGAGGATAAATTCATGTTTAAAGTCCGGGGCCACCAGAACGGGTTGCTTACACAGAGCCCCTTTCATCTCTTGGAAGGCTGACTCTGCCTCTTCGGACCATCTGATCATTACTGACTTTGTCCCCTTTAGAAGATCAGTAAGAGGCGCAGCCATCATGGCAAAGTTTGGGATGAACCTTCTGTAATATCCCACGATCCCCAAGAAGATTTAACTTGCTTTTTGGACAGAGGTCTCGGCCATGTTTGAATTGCCTCCACTTTATTGATTTGGGGTTTGATCTCGCCACGGCCCACTACATATCCCAGGTACATGGCTTCCTCTTTGCACATGGCACACTTCTTTGGGTTTATCGTAAACCCCGCCTCCCTTACAGCATCAAACACGGCTTGGACCTTTTCCAGGTGAGACTGCCAGTCCGGGGTAAAGATGACAATATCATCCAGGTAAGCGGCAGCGTATAGCTTATGAGGCGCAAGAATTCTATCCATAGCCCTCTAGAAGGTCGCCGGAGCTCCCTGCAGGCCAAACGGCATCCGGACATACTGGAAGCACCCGTCTGGTGTAGAAAATGCAGTCTTCTCCTTGGATTCCTGTGCCATCGGGATCTGCCAATATCCCTTTGTCAAATCCAAGGTGGTTATGTACCTGGCAGGTCCAAGTCTCTCGATGAGCTCATCAACGCATGGCATGGGATATGCATCGAACTTAGAGGCCTCATTCAGCTTCCGGTAATCGTTGCAGAACCTCCATTCACCAACAGGTTTTGGGACCAGGACAATCAGGCTCGACCAGCCGCTCTTGGATTCCTCAATGACCCCGAGCTTCAACATACGCTGCACCTCCTTGGAGATTACTTCTCGACGGGCCTCAGGAATTCGATAAGGCTTCACTTTCACCGGCACATGTGGCTCGGTCAGAATTTTGTGCTCGACGACCTTCGTGCATCCCGGCAATTCTGGAAACAGGTCCCGGTTTCTCTGGAGTAACTCCCGGCACTGTTGTTTCTGGGCCTTCGATATCATTTCCACTATGGTAACCGCTCCAACCTCACCTTCAAGGTTGCCCAGTAAACACAGAGTTACCGCTGGCTCTCTATCTTGCCACGGCTTGAGGAGGTTGACATGGTAAACCTGGTATGGTTTCCGTCTTCCGGGTTGGTGAATTTTATAATTTACCTCACCAAGCTTCTCCACCACCTCATATGGCCCTTGCCACTTGGCTAAGAACTTACTCTCCACTGTCGGAATTAGCATGAGAACTCGGTCTCCCGGACTGAACTGCCTCACTCTTGCTGACCGGTTGTAGACCCTGGCCTGAGCCTCTTGTGCCTGGCGGAGATGTTCTTTAACAATGGGCATCACCTTCGCAATCCTCTGCTGCATCAGGGCCACATACTCAATGATGCTTCTGTGGGGCATGACTTCGGCTTCCCAGGTTTCCTTGGCTATATCTAGGAGACCTCGCGGATGTCGGCCATACAGAAGCTCGAAGGGCGAGAACCCTGTGGAAGCCTGGGGAGCTTCACGGATACAAAACAGTAGATACGGTAAGAGACAATCCCAGTCTCTACCGTCTTTCTCTATGGCTTTTCTTAGCATGCTCTTCAGTGTTATGTTAAATCTCTCAACAAGGCCATCTGACGGCGGATGGTACACTGAAGTCCTCAACTGAGAGATCTGCAGAACCTTGCACAACTCCCTCATCACTTTGCTCATGAAAGGTGTTCCCTGGTCTGTCAGGATCTCCTTCGGCAAACCTGTCCGGGAAAACACATAGACCAGCTCTTGGGCTATACTCTTCGCGGAGGAGTTTCTCTGGGGAATTGCCTCAGGATAGCGTGTGGCATAGTCCAGGATGACTAACATATACTGATGGCCCTGGGCTGATTTAACTAAGGGACCGACCAAGTCCATGGCAATTCTCTCAAATGGCACCACAATAATGGGTAATGGCACAAAGGGGATCCGGTAGTGAGATGTGGGGGCAGTTAACTGACATGTCGGGCAGGACCTACAATAGTTTCCTATCTCCCGGTGACATCCAGGCCAATAGAACCTCTGCACAACCCGTTCCTGTGCTTTTTCCACCCCCAGGTGTCCCCCCAAGATGTGTAAATGAGCCAAGTCCAACACTTTCCGTCTATAGGGGCCTGGTACTATTAACTGTTCTACCAACTCCTCCCTTATTTTCGTGACCCGGTATAACAACTCCCCACTCATCATAAAATAGGGAAACCTTGTGTCCGCTCCCGGCCTTTGTGCAACCCCATTAATGACGGTGACATTGTTGAAGGCTTCTCTCAATGTTGGGTCCCTATGTTGGGCAGTCCCAAAATTCTCACCGGCCACCCCTAACTCCGGAATGTCAAATACAGGGGACCCTTCCCCCTCATCCACCACAAGGACACACAAAGGAAACCCATCTACCTCTGATGGGGGCGATACCTTAGTAGGGTTTATTGGTTCCCTGCTCTTGCTAGCAATCATTAGAACCCTTACCCTACAGATCCCAAAACAGACAGAAATCCCGGCCTATAATTATAGGATGCAACAAGTCCCAAACGACGCCAACTTCATGGGACTCGGTGCCACGCGCCGTTTCAATGTTCACCCTGGCCATAGGGTAGTCTTTTGCATCGCCATGTATGCACCGTTCGCCAACCTTTTTACCCAGGAGTAGGTTGAGAGGAAAACTGGCCTGTACAAGGGTCATCAAGCTCCCGGAGTCTAGCAGCGCCATTACTGCTCGACCGTTCACCTTCACGGGACATGCTTGTGGCCCCTCATTAGGTGGAGAGTTCACACTGCAAGCTGGATATGCATAGTATGAACTACGGCGTCCCATGCTGCAGTCCATCTGCTCGGTGGTCTGGGAACAACGGGCAGCTATATGTCCTGGCTTGTGGCACTTCCTGCAAATAATATCACCCGTGGGGACCTTGGGCACCGCCTCCCCCACCCCTTTTGACCTGGGACACCCCACCCCTTTTTGGGACTCTGCCCCCTGTTGAGACCCCCAATACAGAATGGGCTGCTGCCCCAAGGAGCCTTCCATCCCCTGGTATCTCTCGACCAATCCGACCAGTTCATCGACATTCTGGGGATCACCCTGGGCAACCCAAGTCTGTAGAGGTCTCGGCAGGGAAGGCACAAACCATCTGTGCAGGGGAAGACGACTCTGGCTGCAGTCATTTCTGGACTAGGTGCAACAGGTCGAACATTTGGGAGTGCGGCAGTTTGTCCCGGTGATAGGCCCAGTGGTGAACTCGTTGTATCCTGATAGTCATTGTCACCCCCAAACTTGCGAGAATTTCCGCTTTTAGTTGTGGATACTCCTTGGCGTCTTGTACAGTCAAGTCATAGTACGTCTTCTGGGGCTCCCTCGTCAAGTATGGGGCCAGTACCTCTGCCCACTGCTCTGGCTGAAGTTTTTCTCTCTCAGCCACCCTCTCAAATACCGTCAGGAAGGCCTCAACATCATCCTCAGGGGTCATTTTTTGTAATGCGCGTCTTACTGCCTTCCCGACGTGGGTGGCATCAGCCAGACCTGGGGTTGGGGCGCTCGTCCTGCCTTCCTGGATGGCGGATGCCAGAACCTGCATCTGCTGCCATTGCTCCAGCTGGCTCTGCTGGAACTGCTGCCGTTGTTCCTGCTGGCTCTGCTGAAACTGCTGCCGTTGCTCCTGCTGGCTCTGCTGTAACAACAGCCTGTTGGTCTCCTGTTGCTGTGCCTGGGACTGGACCAGGTGTTTCAGCAGGTCCTCCATTATTCCAGGTAGTGCTTGCTGCCTCGCTCAAAACTTTACCCAGGACATGCAGTAACTGTCTCAAGTCTCTACTGGGAACGCTGCCCGCATTCTCTACTAATTGTAGGGATTTCACTCGCTTAGGGGCAACGGGTGGCAATCAGGAGGCACGTTACATGTAAAGTTCATAGGGTTTATTGCTTCATAAACCAAAACAGCAGATCACCAAAAGAAACAGCCCTCAGCTCAAGTGGAAAAAAAAACATAAATGTCCTTTCCTTCAGACTCAGTCCTGGAGCCTCAGCACGCACAGGAGGCTTGTCCCTCCTCACATACAGCCCCCTATTTCAGGAGCAGTCTATGTTATATGGGTATAGCAACACCCACAAACCCAGCAGCTGACTGGTCACATGACTGTGACCTCACCACAGGTCCTTGCAAAACACTAGCAATTTAGTAATGTTACTTAGGGCTTACATTACAGAGACAAGTCGTCTCTGAGACACATACCTCTCATCAACTATGCAACCCTTAGCTATGCCACACGGCATAGTGTGTTACATATGGTAATCTTTTTGACTGTGGTCCCAGCTCTCTTTGGGTCATTGACCAGGTCCTCATCCCATGTAGTTCTGGGCTAATTCCTGACCTTTCTCAGAATCATCCTTACCCCATGAGGCAAGCTCTTGTTTGGAGCCCCAGACCAAGGAAGATTGACAGTCGTCTTGTGTTTCTTCCATTTTCTAATAATTGTGCCAACAGTTGTTGCCTTCTCACCAAGCTGCTTTCCTATTCTCCTGTAGCCCATCCCAGCCTTGTGCAAGTTTACAATTTGGTCCCTGGTGTCCTTAGACAGCTCTTTGGTCTTGGCCATGGTGGAGAGGTTGGAGTGTGAGTGACTGGATATGTGTCTTTTATACAGGTAAAAAGTTCAAACAGGTGCAATTAATACAGGTAATGAGTACAGAGTAGGAGGGTTTCTTAAAGAACTAACAGCTCTGTAAGAGCCAGAATTTGTGATGGTTGGTATGTGACCAAATACTTATTTCATGTAATTTAATTATTTAAAAATCATACAATGTGATTTTCTGTTTTTTTTTTTTCCAGACTCTGTCTCTCACAGTTGACGTGTACCTATGAAAAAATTACAGACCTCGCCATTCTTTGTACATTGAAAAACTTGTAATATCGGCAGTGTATCAAATACTTATTTTCCCCACTGTATGTACTAATAATTTAAATACTTTCAAGCCTAAAAGTCCGCATTCACATTAGACTAAAGTCGGCTGAATTCACTGATGTCGCTGGGATAGGCAGACAGTCTGATAAGTATGGGGCCCTCCTGACAATCACCCTACAAATAATGTTGGAGAAGAGAAGAATTGGCACATTGAAATTCCTACGGCAGATCCTTTTGTTCACTGGGAGATGCTGATAAAGAGTCTTCCCTTCACACATGTAATTATAAACACATGTGTGGAGACACGGGGGTCAGCGGGTGCTCTAGTTCGCTAGCCGAGACAATAAGGATCAGGGCACAATCCAACCAAACGCCCGCTCTCTTTTTACTGTGGGCGTAATACTACTCAGACAACACAAGGTGAGAGTAAAACAGTGTGCAATCCTTTATTGAACAACAAAACAGGTAAATAACATGTAGAACAGTCTCAGCAAAATACCCAAGGTGGTGCAAAATTACAGAATCTCACCCTTCCGCTGACTCGTTGGGATAAGAGCAGCTGTGACTTCAGAGCTCCCAGGGCCAACTACCTCACCTGTGGCAAGCATAGAGTAGGTATCGACAAGCTTAGGAAGATGATAGTCCCTTGAGGTACAAGGCCAAGTGACTGGAGGTCCACATCCTGGCTTTCTCCAAATGTATCCACGGAGCTCAGGTGACTGGCTGGTCCAAATCCTGACTACCCCAAATGTATTTATGGTTCAGTTAAGGTCAATGGAGCAGATCTGTATTCTTTCAGCTGGGATTCGGTAGAATGTCAATCTGTGGCCCTCATGTTGGAGCCATGATATCTTGGCTGCTGTCTTGTAAAGAGTCTCTGGTTTTTTGGATGTTTAGGTGCATCTCACAAAATTAGAATATCATCAAAAAGTTAATTTATTTCAGTTCTTCAATGCAAAAAGTAAAACTCATATTATATAGAGTCATTATAAACAGAGTGATCTATTTCAAGTGTTTATTTCTGTTAATGTTGATGATTATGGCTTACAACCAATGAACACCCAAAAGTCATTATCTCAGTAAATTAGAATGCTTTATAACACTAGGTATTGGTACTTTTGGCAGTGTGGACAGGTGCCAAGTCCTGCTGGAGAATTAAATTTCCATCTCCAATAAGCTTGTCGACAGAGTGAAGCATGAAGTGCTCTCAAATTTCCTGGTAGACTGCTGCGCTGACTTTGGTCTTGATAAAACACAGTTCACCTACACCAGCAGATGACATGGCTCCCCAAGTCATCACTGATTGTGGAAAATTCACACTAGACCTTAAAAATCGAAGTCCCAGAGTCTGCAGGTAGAGTGGAGAGACAGACAATCCAAGCTGCTTGAGGTCTAGTGTGAAGTTGCCACAATCAGTGATGGTTTTGGGAGCTATGTCATCTGCTGGTGTAGGTACACTGTGTTTTATCAAGGCCAAAGTCAGCGCAGACGACTACCAGGAAATTTTGGAGCACATCATGCTTCCCTCTGCCGACAAGCTTTTTGGAGATGAAAATTTCATTCTCCAGCAGGAATTGGCACCTGTCCACACTGCCAAAAGTACAAATTCCTGGTTTAAAAACAACAGTATCACTGTGCTTGATTGGCGCACAAACTCGTCTGACCTTAACCCCATAGAGAATCTATGGGATATTGTCAAGAAGAAGATGAGACACCAGACCTAACAATGCAGACAAGCTGAAAGCTGCTCTCAAAGCAACCTGGGCTTCCATAACATCTCAGCAGTGCCGCAGAATGATCGCCTCCATGCCACGCCGCATTGATGTAGTAATTGATCCCAAAAGAGCCCCAACCAAGTATTGAGTGCATTTACTGAACATACATTTCTGTAGGCCAACATTTCGGATTTTAAAATCATTTTTTCAAGCTGGTGTTATAAAGTATTCTAATTTACTGAGACTTTTGGGTTTTCATTGACTGTAAGCCGTAATCATTAACATTAAAAGAAATCTTTTCATGGCCAAGCTTAAAAGCGACTTTTTGTCCTCTTGCCCCATCAAGCCCCAGGCCTACTACCGCTTCATTGATGATATTTTAATCTGGATGGAGTCTGAGCAACAGCTAAAGACATTCCACGAACAGTTTAATCAATTTCATCCCACCATCAATTTAACACTCAACTACTCCAGCACTGAGATTAACTTTTTGGACACCATCATTAAGCTAAAAAACAATGAAATAGAGACATCCCTGTATCAGAAGCCAATCGACCGTCCAACATACCTTAAATGGGACAGTTTCCATCCAAAACACATAAAGAACTCTATTATCTATAGCCAAGCCATCAGATACAATCGCATATGTTCCAACCCCATGGATAGAGACAAACACCTTGGTCGCCACAAAAAAATATTTTTGAATCAGGGCTACCATCCAAGAACAATTGAAAACCAAATTACAAGGGCCACCAGAAAGTCAAGGAATCACCTGCTACATTACAAAGCTAAAGAAGAAAATAACCGGGTGCCTCTAGTAGTCACAACCCAAATCTGGAGGTGCTAAGGGGAGCTGCACGGAAATTACAACCTTTACTACAAAAAGATGCCCGATTAAAATCCATTTTTCCAGACCCCCCACTACTGTGCTTTAGGCAGCCCCCAAATCTAAGAAGCATCATTGTCAGAAGCTCCCTGTCCTCTCCTACAGCTGGAGGAACCTTTCCTTGCAACCAGAAAAAATGTAAAACCTGTCCATCTATAATGACCACGGACAAGATAAAGATCCCCAATTAACATCAGGTACTTTCAGCTGCATTACATCTAATGTGGTGTACTTAATTATTTGCACTAAATGTCCAACTGGGGGTCTGTATGTGGGGGAGACAGGGCAAAAGCTTAGAACAAGGATGAATGCTCATCGTCACACAATGAGAAAAAAGAATGGATCTACCTGTGGCAAAACATTTTTGTATGATGGACCACGACATCAGGGATATGAAATTACTGGTATTGAAAGGTAACTTCACATCTCAGAGAGAGAGAAGAGTCTGTGAGTATAAATTTATGACGACCTTTGACACTCTCAATGCTGAAATGAATGTGTCGCATGGATTTATTTCTTTTTACATCAATTAAGGAATTTGCTCCTAAGACCTAGTGGGGGCATCACAACACATTAGGAGACCCCAATCAGAGGACAATAAAACATCCGGACTCCTTATCTATGAACTGGTCCAATATTTATGTTTTCTCCTTCTCCCACAATGATAGTTCTGCTTCGCGTCACTTGTCTTATCTATTGCATTTTTTTCTGTGCTGTGTTGTGCATAAATATGTGACTCTTCAGATTTTGTATTAGTCTATGCCTGATGAAGAGAACTGAGTAGTCTCGAAAGCTTGCAATGTGTTACCATCTTTTCAGTTAGCCATTAAAAGGTATCAACCACTGTATACTCTCTATTCTGAATATTTTTCTTCACTTGAAATAGATCACTCTGTTTCTAATGAGTCTAGATAATATATGAGTTTCACTTTTTGCATTGAAGAACTGTAATAACTTAACTTTATAATGATATTCTAATTTTGTGAGATGCAATTGTATATCTGTATGATGTTAAAGAGGCGCATATCCTCTTTTTATAACAGTCCTTCAAGCCAGCATCCAGAGGTAAAGGGGAAGAATGGTGACGAGATCAACTCGCATTATTTAATTTATTTGCATAGTTTTTCTTCCTCTGTTTTGCAAGTCAACAAACTAGTTGGCCTCGACAATGTGTAATCAACATATCAGCAAACATCATTCAATTATCCTGTGTCTCCATCATCCAAGATAACAGCACAATATGTTACAACAAATGTCAACTTGAAAGTCAATATTACAGGCTTATACAAACAAAAGTCTGTGTTTTCTTGACAAACCAAAGAATAAACACATAAATTCAAAAATCAACATATAAATAAGAGTCTATTCCTCTTGGCTTTCTGAAAATGGATATCTGGTTAATTAAGATAAAATGCTGTGTCATCACAACATGAATGAAAGAAAAACTCTTTATAAAAACATGCATGATGGGAAGATTCTTTATAAACACGTGTCAAGGGAAAACTCTATTCGCACATGTATAAAGGGAAGACTGTATATGCAGATTTATAAAGGGAAGACTCTATATGCACATGAATGAAGGGAAGACTCTTAATAAGCAAACGTATGAAGGGAAGACTTCATAAGCAGTTGTGTGAGTGTAAGATGATAAGCATATGTCTGAGGGCAAGAGTCTATATAAGCACGAGTATGAAGGGAAGACTCTTTATAAGCACATGTATGAAGGGAAGACTCTTTATAACCACATGTATGAAGGGAAGACTTTATAAGCACATGTATGAAGGGAAGACTCTTTATAAGCACATGTATGAAGGGAAGACTTTATAAGCACATGTATGAAGGGAAGACTCTTTATAAGCACATGTATGAAGGGAAGACTTTATAAGCACATGTATGAAGGGAAGACTTTATAAGCACATGTATGAAGGGAAGACTCTTTATAAGCACATGTATGAAGGGAAGACTTTATAGGCACATATATGGAGGGAAGACTCTCTATAAGCACATGTATGAAGGGAAGACTTTATAAGCACATGTATGAAGGGAAGACTTTATTAGCACATGTATGAAGGGAAGACTTTATAAGCACATGTATGAAGGGAAGATTCTTTATAAGCACATGTATGAAGGGAAGACTTTATAAGAACATGTATGAAGGGAAGACTCTTTATAAGCACAAAAATAATGGGATGACTAAGTACATGTGTGATGGTAAGACTCTGTCTAAACACATATATGAAGTGAAGTCTTTTTATTAGCATGTGTATGATGGGAAGATTCTTTATAAACACGTGTCAAGGGAAAACTCTATTCGCACATGTATAAAGGGAAGACTGTATATGCAGATTTATAAAGGGAAGACTCTATATGCACATGTATGAAGGGAAGACTCTATATGCACATGTATGAAGGGAAGACTCTTTATAAGCACATGTATGAATGGAAGACTCTTTTTAAGCACATGTATGAAGGGAAGACTTTATTAGCATGTATATATAAAGGGAAGACTCTTTCTAACCACATGTATGAAGGGAAGACTTTATAAGCACATGTATGAAGGGAAGACTTTATAAGCACATGTATGAAGGGAAGACTCTTTATAAGCACATGTATGAAGGGAAGACTTTATAAGCACATGTATGAAGGGAAGACTTTATTAGCACGTATATATAAAGGGAAGACTTTATAAGCACATGTATGAAGGGAAGACTCTTTATAAGCACATGTATGAAGGGAAGACTTTCTAAGCACATGTATGAAGGGAAGACTTTATAAGCACATGTATGAAGGGAAGACTTTATAAGAAAATGTATGAAGGGAAGACTCTTTCTAAGCACATGTATGAATGGAAGACTTTATAAGCACATATATGGAGAGAAGACTTTATAAGCACATGTATGAAGGGAAGACTTTATTAGCACGTATATATAAAGGGAAGACTTTATAAACACATGTATGAAGGGAAGCCTTTATAAGCACATGTATGAAGGGAAGCCTTTATAAGCACATGTATGAAGGGAAGACTTTATAAGCACATGTATGAAGGGAAGACTTTATAAACACATGTATGATTGGAAGACTTTATAAGCACATGTATGAAGGGAAGACTTTATAAGCACATGTATGAAGGGAAGACTTTATAAGCACATGTATGAAGGGAAGACTTTATAAGCACATGTATGAAGGGAAGATGTTTTATAAGCACAAAAATAATGGGATGACTAAGTAAATGTGTGAAGGTAAGACTCTGTATAAACACATATATGAAGTGAAGTCTTTTTATTAGTATGTGTATGAAGGGAAGATTCTTTATAAACAGATATATGTAAGGAATACTCTATAAGCACATGTATGAGGGGGGATTCTGTATAAGTAAATGTATGAAGGGCAGTCTCTTTATATGTAGATGTTTTAAGGGAAGACTTTTTATAAGCAAATTTATGAAGGGAAGACTATATGCGCGTGTATGAAGGGAAGACACTTTATAAGCAAATGTATGAAAGGAACACTCATAAGTAAATGTAAGACAGGAAGACTTTTTTATAAGCGCATGTATGAAGGGAAGACTCTTTATAGACACGTTTGAAGGGAAAAGTGTTTTAAGTAATTTCTTGACTTTGGATGCAAAACCACTTGAAGACAAGCTTATTGTATGAATTCAGTACTACCTAAATTAATGTATTACTACCAATATGGATTAACACAAGTCAAAACTAAACTACCACAAAGGAAGAAGTGTTGTAATAGGGAGGGTGCCTCACATGCACACAGGGAGAATGCAGTTGCACACTATGTATGGATTCTAAAGAACACTGATGGAGCACTCCTTTAACCCTGCTTTCCGCTGCACGCTATTCAGGATGGTGACATTTGCAGGATATATATATACAGTTTGCCTACATTTTTTTGCTTTGCGAAATTGGTAACAGGTTGCTAAAGTGTTTTCAAATGCTCTGCAAAATTAGTTTCTTATCTTTTAATGAAAATCTAAGGATATTTGTACCGGGTAGTGAATTAACTAAAAAGAATATTGTTTTAAGTCTTTCAGCAAAGGATCTTACTGATATAGATTTAGCAATCAAGTAAAAGTGATGAAAGCCTGCAAAACAGACCACAGAAAACAAGCTTAGAGGATTCAAAGAGTATGCAGCTTTCATCATTTGTAGCAAAATAATACAGAAAATGTAATTTACCATTTTGTTAGAGACTTTCAAAAAGGCTATCAGGGGAACTGCATCGAAAAAAAAAATTACAAATGCACACAATACATTTTCTCCAAGCCCCTACACTTTATATGCACAGTGGCTGGTAACTGCATAGTGAAGGTAATGGTCAATATCAGAGATACTAAAACCACACTGCCATCACCACCTCTGTAAAACAGCAATACTTGGCACTGAAACCCTTATAGCTACAAACATTAAATTCACCCTTTAAACAGGATGGGTATAATGTTAAATTGCAAAATGTTACTTACCTCGTATTACAAATCCGAAGGTGTTACCTTCTTTGTGAAGTGTCACTTCTACTGTCCGAAAAATCACCCCTGATCCTTGTATTGCTGAGGTGAAACAGAAAAGAAACAAGTAAAATTTTTTCTAAAATCGATTAACTGACATAAAAATAAAAAAGTAGGTAAAATAACCCAAATCACCACAAACAACGATGGAACTGATAAAATAATAAGTATATAAATATGAATATACTGTATATGCACAGACACACACATACATGTGTATACTCATACATACAGCCACATATATACTGTACATACATTTTATATATATATATATATATATACACACACACATATACATACATGTATGAGTATACACATACATAAACGCACATACAGTATATACATACATTATATATATATATATACACACATACATGAGCATACACATACATAAACGCACATACAGTATATACATACATTATATATATATACACACACACACATACATGAGTATACACATACTGTACATAAACACACATACAACTTTATAGGAAACCAATTATGGAGGATGAAACCACAGATCAGGAAACAGAATAAACACAGAAGGAACATACACATCGATGAAGACGTTTCCCTCCTTCTCATGTCTATGTATAGTCTACGCATCTGTGTATGTATAACTTAGGTACTGTAGTAATTTATTTATTTTACTCATGTATATAGCGTCATTAATTCCGCAGTGCTTTACAAACATTATCAGCACTGTCCCCGATGGGGCTCACACATTCTTGGGTTTTAGAATTTCTTCTTATTTATAAAAGTACTAACATTTTCCAGAGTGCTGTATAAAAATTTCAGGCAGGCAAACCTACAATATTTATGGAATGTTTTGCGGATGCTGAAATACAAGAGTCAATATCGCTGAAAAGGTCATGAAACGCATTACCCAAGTTTAAAGCTATTTATATTTAGATTTAATTACTAAAATTGTTTTTTTATAAAGCCCTAACATATAGATCATACAGTAAATGATGGTTTCATACACGTAGAAGGAAACAATTCATCTACTTCAATATCTAGAGTAGTGCCACAAGGTATGAATCTTGGCTTCTGCCATTGACTTTTCCCACAGTTCCATAAGGTATCACATCATGTAATAACCTAAATGACCTTACACACTCATTAGAGACAAAGTGAATAGTTTTTATTTTCCTCTTTGCACACACAGAATCTAGACAAGGTTTTTACAACAATAATTCCTAACAACTTGCAGATGACACATTGACAGCAGTCAATGGGCCATTATTATAGACATCCACAATACCCAAAGGGAATACCAATGCAGAAGACCCATTTACAGCTAAATGGGTATTGTAAATCCAAAGAAATCCAGGAAAAATTCCGGTAGTAAACACTTACAATTCAATTCTGGCATAAAGAAGCGGTAAGTATAGCTGTAAATACCATGTTGTGTGTAAAATGGAGCATATCATCCAGGGTAGAGTTCTTCAATTCTATTATTTATTCTTTTAAGTAGAAGGACCGTTTTCTGACACATTATTCAATGAGCTTTCATCAGTAAAAACATAATTTGACCGCATCGTGTTAGGATGAGAAGGTTTGTATTTTATTCCTCGCTGTTGGGTAAAGTACTGATTCCGATCCGCTCAGTCCCATTACTAAAGCACGGCACGTTGTACATGTTTTGTGGTGCCGATGCAGGGTGGCGCACTAGGCTTTATTTCACAAAATGTTCTCACTAAACCAATTGACCATTGGCAAGTTGAGCTTTGGGCAGCAAGGTCACATCTCTCCGAGTCATGTGGGTCAGTGTGTTATCTCTACGTTTCTAATGCATCTCAGCATTTCCCGTCCGGGCAGCCAACGGTATTTGTCAGGAGATAGATTACATTTTGGCTGCTCTGAAGGTAGATGAAGTGACAGACCCTTCTGATGACACGCCAGCTCTTTGTCACAGTGATGACTTCCACACAGTATGCTGGACCCCTGGGCAATGAATCACAGCTGCCATCTTATCCAGTAAATGCCATTAGTTCAGACCTGAACAATTGTAGATTGAATTGGCAGCAGAGTAGAATGGTGTCCTATGCCATACCTTCTTTTCAGCCAAACATCACAATAACTCCATTTCTGTAGAAGACTTAGTATACTAAGTGTCAAAGATGTATTCCTCATTGTCTCCTGGACTGTCCTCCCATCCAAGCTTTCCGAGGCAGTACAGGACAGGACAGAATATCTGGCAGAGTAGACAGACATGACAGTAACACATCTTGGCAAGTAGCTCTTTTACTTGGCCTTGTCCCTACGAGTGACAAACATGACACCAATAGCAACACACAATACTGAAGCTTGTTATATAGCTGACTGTACAGGACTTCACACATGACAGCACAGGGATCTACCAGAGATATACACAACACTATAAAGAGTACTTATCATCAGTCTGGGGCTGGCAATTTGGTGACTTTTCTAACATTCACCTAATAGCAAAAGGGACCAGAAGATGTCCTAATTCCCCCAAAAGGGCATGACTTTCTAGATAAAGTTGGGTTTGAACTTCTGGGTTGTGGGATATCCCAAAAATTAAAGACTTTTCAATTAGTAAATTAAAGAAACACTAATTTTTTTTATTAATTAATTAATTAAACCTATAACCTGTGTGTTAATATATTGACCGATTGCCATCTTCCCCGGCCTCCAAGACCACGCCGGTCCTTTCCTCACTCATGTGACTTTTATTTGCCAGATCACACTGGGATCTGTGGGGGAAGTGGAAGTGGCTTTTACTATACAAGTCTACCCTTGTGCGATTTTCCGTTTTCATCCCAGCGTGATCCGGCAAATAATATTAGCAAATACCTCTAATTAGAAATGTAGTATAGTTCTCCTGATTCATTATGTCACTTACCCTATTGCAGTAGCTACGATATCTATGGTTACGACCACTAACAACTGTCACTATATGAGTGGTTATAACCATGGATACCTACCTGCAATGCCCTGCACATGGGGTAAGTGACATAGCTTATCAGAAGAACTATGCTACATTTCTAATTGGAGGTATTTGCTAATATTATTATCACACCTACCACATATTGGGATAGGATCTTGGAGATGAGAATATCCCTTTAAGATGTTATTTTCCCTAAAGCCTCATACACTCAAATTCTGATGACTGCTGTAAAGACTGGGCTCATATCGAATAAACCCATTTGGAAGAAATGTTCAGAGTCCTGATGTATCTCTTTCTTGTAGTTTTGTATGTGTGCACAAATGTAGCAAGAAATAGACCTGACCGTTGGCAGACATAAAATAATGACTTGGCTTAAGAGCGCTTTATTCTCTCTGCACTTAACAAGAGCACACTTCCCTGGCAATAGAGACAAAGCTTTTTGCATATACATTACATCTGTTTCTCTCATCTCACTGATTATATAGTAAATGTTCATCTGCATAATGGACGTCATCGAAAAACCGAGAGGCCTGTCAGCATAATGTAAAAGTGGAACATTTGTATGATGCATACCGCACATATGGCTGCAGAATATTCTACCCGGAGAGGGACCTATGGCAATGACAATACACAGCTCTGAACAACCATGTAGTAATCATCATGTATCAGCCATTAATTATATCCTGGCACCGCTACGAGTCCGCTAGAATATAACAAGTGTGCGTGCATTAATATGTGCCCCCCCCGGGCCATGACAAACCCCATTTGCTCTGAAGCAGCAGAATAGAGCGTGTGTGCAGCCGTATCTGCTCCTGGATCGCACACAGTAACAATGCGTACCTTCCCAATGTGGGGGGCAGATGGTTCCAGGTAAAACGGCTGGTCATAGGGCTACAGTATGAATAGCTGTGAGCGGCAGCTCCATTTACATCACGCTTTAGATTTCATGATGCAGCATTATCGGAAAGAAAAATTAAGTCTATGCCGGCAAGCTCCTAGCCTAGCCAGGAGGGAATTAAAGCACAGCTCTACTTAATACAGACACTAAGCACAGTCAAGTTGTCTGAAAGATACATTGTAACGTATTTCATCAGCTAATACTTATCTGCCCTAGAAATGTGGAAAGCGGTTTCTGAAAACGTCCCCAGAAGGACTACCTCCCATTTAGAGTGGGCAATATTTCAGCGCGGAGGTTAAGACAATGTCTTTCTGTCTTCTAGAGTGCCCAGCTCAGCTGTATTCGGGCCTTCTGCTTGGCCGGTGTGCTCCTGAAGATTGACAGTTCAGAACCAGTAGCTTGGTCCATACATAACCCCTGCAGCGATGGGGGATTTTCCTTTTTTTGTTTTTCACTCCCCTTTCTTCCAAGAGCCATAACTTTTTTTTTACTTTTCTGACCATGTAGCCGTATGACGGCTTGTTTTTTTGCGGAACAAGTTGTACTTCTGAATGACACCATTCATTCTACAACATAATGTCCTGGAAATCAGGGCAAAAAAAATCCAAGTGGGGTGAAGTTGCAAAAAAAGTGCAATTTCACAATTTTTTTGCTTTTTTTTTTATTTACCATGTTTACTATAAGCTAAAAGTGACCTGGCAATATGATTCCCCAGGTTAGTACGAGTACGCAGATACCAAACATGTATAGTTCTTCTATTTAATTGGAGAAAAAAAATCATAGGTTTGTCAATCCCCCCATTTTACAAGACCCGTACCGTTCTCATTTTTTTAAAATCTGGGGCTGGGTGATGGATTTTTTTTTTGCAACCTGAGCTGATGTTTTTACGGATACCATTTTGGGGTAGATATGATGTGTTTATCGCCTCATTGCATATTGTGGTGATCAAAAAAATTTAATTCTGGAGTTTAGATTTTTTTTCTTGTTATGTCGTTTACTTATTGGATTAGTTTATTTTATATTTTGATAGATCAGACTTTTCTGAATGCAGTGATACCAAATAGGTGTTTTTTTTCTAATGGAGAATGATTTGGACTTTTGTGTTGATGGCCATCAAGTGCATGGAAAGATGCGGGGTCAGCGTGTGAGCTCGCATCAAAGACAGGAACATGGCCAACGACGTACATGCCCGTCATCGGTCGTGAAGAGGTTAAAGTTGCCTCTTCATGCAGAACGTTAGAGCGTTGACTATGCAGAATAGGAGATGTGCTGAGGCACTGATGCTGGCTGAGTCCAGAGGTTCAGCTACTTTCCGAGCAGCAATTTCATGCTCTAAACTTAAAGGAAATATATCAGCAGGTTTTTCTTATGTAATCTCAGGACAGCATGATGTAGGGGCCGAGATACAGATTTCAAGGATGTGCCACTTACTAGGCTATGTGCTGTTGTTTCAATACAATGACTGTTTTATCACCAGGAGATAATCACTACCCGGACTAAAGCTCCCATGAGCTCTGGTCCGACCACACCCCCTCCTCTGATAAGCAGTTTACTGTCAATAGACAATATACATAGAGAGCCTGTGGTGGGCGGGGTTAGCTTACTGAGCTATGATTCATCCTACATCTAAAAACTCTGATTCATAACTGCTGCATCCTGTAAAGTAAGTGAAGCTACATTTACATGGCAGTATTTTTGTTAGTATTTTACATCAGTACTTGGAAGCCAAAACCAGGAGTGGGTGATAAATACAGATGTGTTTCTATTATACTTTTGCTCTGATTGTTCCTCTCCTGGTTTTGGCTTACAGATACTGATGTAAAATACTGACCAAATACTGAAGGCAGGAATGTAACCTGCTAAACCACTGGTCTGGGTCTCTTGTCCTACATAATGATGCTTTCAGAAGAGGTAGCGAAAACCTGGTGACAGATTCCCTTTAAGCACAGATTATGCAAGCGTGCATTCCTGCCATGAAACTGGCCACCTCTGACACTCCACTCTGTGACCTAGGCAATGAGCAGTACTCAATCGGAATAAAAATTCCTCCAGTCTTGAGAATGGAGAGGATCTTTAATTTGAAGTAAATTCCAAATAGCTTGTTGTTACCAGCAGTTTGTCATTTTACTCATCTAATAAGATCAGACAACCACTTTAAGATGATGCATCACAGAACCTAGATAAAAATAAGGTATATTTCAATTTTGATTATGTGACCATGGTTACCATCACCAACCAAAGTAAATTCTCATGTCCATGTAATCACCAACATGGGTGACTGTAATCAACATCTGCCACACTGCAGCAACAGTTGAAATTACAGGTTAATAGTCAGAAAACCTGTAAAGGCCCCCCATACACATTATGGTACGTTCACATGTCCAATAATTAGCAGTTATAACGGATCCAGAGGGAATCCATTGACAAAAAAGTTGTGCAAAAACAACAACTTTTTTTTGTCAGTCTAAGGCTGGTTTCACACTTGCGTCTTATCACGCAGCGCATTGTGCGCTATTGGTCGCACGCGCAATTGTCCCCTATCTTTAAAATGGCGGGCGCAGTGTCCAGCGATTGCACGCGGGCCTCAGTGTTTGTGTGCGCTGCGCATTTTCCAGGTGTGCGACTAGATGCGCCAGATGCTACATGTTGCATTTTTTGTTCCGCCCAACGTCGTTAAAAAATCGCATGCGCACGTCAGCGCACGAAATACGCAAAAAAATTGTAATATAGTCTATGGTGTCGCTGACGTGCGCTGTGAAGTGCGCATGTCAGCGCTTTTTGAGCGCACGCAATTTCAGAGTAAACAATGTCTAGACACTTGCTTAATACACCCCTTAAACAAGCAACATTGTTTTGGAGGAGGGTAGATAAATGAAGGGGTCTGTAGTGCCAGATCATTACTCTCCAGACAGACTGCAAGACAAAGAAGACAAGACAACACCCACACAGCCTGAGATAATCCACTACTTTGGAGAACACAGCAGCTATAATGTGAGTATTCTAAAATCAATTTATGTGAGCCTGTCCTTTAAAATATATTATGTACTAATGTTTTTTGGGTTTTTTTTCCAGCATGTCTTCAGGATCCCAATACAGTCCTTCCAGGGAATAATTGGAAGAAGCAGAGTGTGAGGTGAGTATTTTGCTGCCTTTGTGTAAGTATACCTGCCTCTCCAAATAGGTAATTATTTCTGTTCTTTTTTACAGACTTCAGCATCGGACCAGCCAAGTGAGCCGGAACAGCCAGAGCAGTGTACACAAGGCCCGGCGGGGAGGAGACGCAATGTAAGTATCCATTATTTAAATTTACCTTTTCTTTTAAATTATGTTTTCTATTCCTGTTTTCATGTCCTGTTTTTCATGTTCTATTTTTTTTCCCTCTATACCATTCTCCACAATTTCCACGATTCTAATGTATTTCTTTTCTAGGTTCCACAACGGGATGAAGACCTGTACATTGACAACGAACATCTGATCACCCTTGTCCAGGAGCGTGTCCCGTTGTGGGACAGCCGTGACCAGCAGCAGTACAAGGACATTGTGGTGACCCGGCAGCTCTGGAATGAGGTGGCCGCTGCGTTGATGGAGATACTATTAAATGAAGGATACACAAACACAGCATCATGAACTCAATCGTACACCTGGCCAGTTGATTATTATATTGAAGTGTAAAAAGACAGAGTGCACTCGGTACAGGTATCAACAATTTTTTTTTATTAAGATAAACACAAAAGTAAACTTTGTTACACCATTTGGTCTTGCCAGGCCACCCGTCCTAGATCTGAGTTGAAGTAGGCCGCAAATTGGTCCCTCATTTGGCCAACTTCAACGAATGACCTGAGAGGGTGCTGATTAAATTCAGGTAAGGGGTTAGGAGCGGCATCATCAAGTTCAAAGTTCGGGTGCTCTCTAACCATAACAAAATTGTGTAGAACCACACAGGCCTTCACCACCTCATCCACTGTTTCTGGTTTCAGATTAATGGCTGTGGTTAAAATGCGCCATCTAGAGACAAGTATACCCCAAAAGCACACTCTACAGTTCTTCTTGCCCTGGTCAGCCTGTAATTAAAATTCTTTTGTTGTGGTCTAAGTCCCAGCTGGAGTAGGGTTTGAGGAGGTTTTGGCACATCTGGAATGCCTCATCCCCAACCATTACACCTTCGGTGTTGGGAAGAGGACGTGGCATGGGTAGATTGAACTGGTTGCCATACAACCTCCGGCCCATGTCCGAGTTCTTAAAATCCTGGGAGTCATTCCCACGCCCAAATGCACCAATGTCCACTGCAACAAACTTACAGTCTGCATCAGAAATTGCCATGGGTACTGTAGAGAAGAACTTTTTGTAATTATAGTACTCTGATCCAGTTCATTTTGGTTTTACAATCCGGATGTGTTTCCCATCCACCACACCCAAACAGTTGGGGAAATTGCAGACTGTCCAGGATCTTTCTGCATTTTCAATCCACTTTTCCATAGTGGGGAGGGGCAGAAATTCGGGACAGAGAACGTCCCACAAAGCCCGGCAGGTGTCCGCAACTATTCCCGACAAGGTGGAGATTCCAAGCCGGTACTGGAAGTGCAGTGAAGAGAGGGTCTCACCAGTAGCCAGGAATCTGGGAAACAGAGAAACAATAAAAATTAATATTTGTGTATCTGGATTTTTACAACACCAAAAAATAAAATTACAAACAAAAAAAAAGGCATAAACATAAATATGCAGCCTTTTCTTTACTACATGGCATAACAATAATGCTGCAGCCTTTGTTTAAGTACATGGAATAACAATAATTCATTGTACATCTGAGAGAACAAATAAAATTAGGCAGGCATTGATTTTTAAATACTACGTACCGTAAGGTGACTAGGAGCCGTTCCTCAGGAGGAATCGCACGACGGAGCTGTGTGTCCTGTCTCCGGATGGCATCTTGGACACGAACAAGCAAATACATGAAGCTTTGTTGGGACATCCGTGTGTAATCAGTAAATTTATCCGGGTTTGCCTGGAGCTCGCTGTAGAGGGTGTGGTACGCTCCACGGCTCTCCCGGAGTTCATCAATCGGATGTATCCACAAACGCTGCCACTGCTGTCTTCGCTGTCTCTCTCTCTCCCTTTGTTGATGGCAAGCAACTGCATAAGCCTGAGCCATCCTGATGTCCAGATCGAAGTTGAAGTAAAAAGTCTTCCAGCGCAGATCCATGTTGTCAAGAGAAAATCCAAGGAAATGTGAAGAATACAGCTGTAAACTGGGTCTATATAAAGAATTTCCATAACACAAGCCCACTGCTGTCCCATTGGTGGTGTCTGATGCAAGAATATTTCTAGAATTTTCCTCCTGTGATTGTGACAACATGCGCATAAAAAACGCATATGCATGAAAAACGCTTGAAAAAGTATACAAACGCTGCATTTTTTTGCCTTACCATGCACGATAATGCGACAAAAAAAGCAGCGTTTACAAGCGTTTGTATGCGTTTTTGTCACGCGTTTGATGTACGCGCCAAACGCAGCACAGAAAAATGCTAGTGTGAAACTAGCCTAAAAACTGATTTCAACAGGATCCGTTTTTTTTTTACATTGAAGTGTATGGCAAATAGATTTGTTAGACATCGGTGTTCTTCCATTTGAAACTGATCCAGGAAGCAAAAAATGGATCCTTTTCAAATAAAAGAAAAACAGATGGCTAATTAACGGATTGGTTTTCTGTAGACTTCAATGGAAAAAAACAAACAAAAAGAGATCCAGTTGGAACCATTTTGTTTTAAACAGAAAAGTTGTGTCTGCACATCTTTTTTCGTCAACCGATTGCTGATGGATCCGTTCTAATGGATGACTACTGGACATGTGAACATAGCCTTAGACTGTTAGCTGAACACGTCAAAATTGGTAGTTTTGGCGAATGGCAAGTAATGTTCATGGAGGCCTTAACAAAGGCAATTCTGTCTTGCCACCCCTGCTAGGCCACAGCCGCCTGTTCACTTTTCATATGTAGACAGTAATGCATTAGAATACATACATGCATTATCATTTAAAAAAATACTCTGAGAACTACAAGAAAGTGTCTTTTGGCATATTCTGGTTTAAAAAAAATTATAAACATTAAATGTTAAAGTATTAAAAAGGTTTATAATAAAATGCTCTCTAAAACACAAAGCAAACTAAAATCTCACACAGTAAAATCAACTACGAGGCAAAAAAATAAATAAAAAAATCTTGAAACTAAACTAAGCCAAATACTTAAAGAAGAAATGTTTGCCCATAGACCCTCATAATTATGTATGTGATGTAATGCAAATGTATTAAAATACTAACCGACTGCCATCTTTCCGAGTTTCCAGGGTCGCTCTTGTCCTCTTGTGGACCACATCACCTGAAAACATACTAACCGGCTGGCACAGGGGTGTGAGTGTAGAGGAGAAGTCATTTTCACAATGTAAGTATATAGAGCCTTTTTTTGATTCTCATAAACTCACTTTATTGGAAAACAAGCACCAACCCATACAGTAAGAGCTGACCAAACGGAAGAGCGGTCATATGATCCAGAAGAGGACCAGAGCAGTGCCGGAAACTGGTGAAGACGGTGATTAGTAAATATTTTAATAATGCATTACATCACATGCACAATTACAAAGATTTAGAGAAATTAAAATACTGAGACTTTTTCTTTAAGAGGGTAATATATTAAAACAAAAGTGTGGGTAATGATGTAACTTTTTTATTAAAGAAACACTTCTAAAAAAATGTTTCTATATCAGAAAAGATAGGGGAATGCTGCACCTAGAAAAGCAATATTTGATTATAAAACGCAACTGTATGCAAATACAAATAGTGGTAGTACAAGAGTATAATCAGATTATAAGCGTCAGTTACCAGTCACATGAAAGGCAGGCCTGGCTTGCGGGGGGAGGGACAGCCACATGGGAGGCTGGTGGTCCCCTCCGTTACTTGATTTCTCCCCATATGTTATGTTGTTGCGACCTCCCAGAGAAAAAGCAAACAGGCTATGTTGTACACGAGCTCTTAACTCCTTTGGGTCACTGCTGCACTCTGGACTGAACCTAAATCCCATACGCATGCCTCTGGCAGCTAAAAACTCCAAAACTTAAGATTGGCCATAACTCCTTAATGGACTGTCCTAGGGAGTCAGTTTTGGTGCCATCAGGTCCGGCCAGGCCCCTTCAACGTGTTGAGACCAAACACAGCTTTGCTACCTGGCTCCTACTAGCCAATCTATGTTTCAACCCACCCTGGGGTGCTAAAGCGAATTGAGACCCTTGAAGGCATTTGGCCAGTTTCAGTGATCTCAAAAATGTAACCGATGTGTGTCCAGGAGGTGATAAGTACATATTCTCCTTAAGAAATCCTAGCTATCTGAACAAAGCAGTTACACAACATGGACTCCATAATGCAAGCCAACCTTTTGTTCTGAGCTTAGCTGGCTCAAGATGTGAGATTTGTCACTCACAGTCTTTTGAGGCTTGACCACCTGCGGAGTTAGGTGCCCTGTTACAGCTGCACAAAGGAAGGGAGCTTTATAATCCCATGCCAAATAGGATACAAATGATTGACATGAAATTATATCTCCACTATTCTTAATATTAAAATTTGGGAATGTTTAGTTTGCAAAAGAGAAGACTGAGAGGAGACTTAATAGCTGTCTACAAATATCTAAAGGGCTGTCACATTGTAGAAGGATCAACTTTATTCTCATTTGCACAAGGAAAGACTAGAAGCAATGGGATGAAACTGAATGGGAGGAGACACAGATTAGATATTAGAAAAAACTTTTTGACAGTTAGAGTGATCAATGAGTGGAACAGGCTGCCACGAGAAGTGGTGAGTTCTCCTTCAATGGAAGTCTTCAAACAGAGGCTGGACAGACACCTGACTGGGATGATTTAGCGAATCCTGCTTTGAGCAGGGGGTTGGACCAGATGGCCCAGGAGGTCCCTTCCAACTCTACGATTCTATGATTCTATGATTCTAATATTTCCCATTCACTGATCGCTGAGTCACATCCAGTTTTATCTGCATTCAGGCAGCTACTCAGTATGCTGCATTCCTGAAGTTGATGAGTAATCATTTCTTCTTTGTTGCATCTCTTCAGCCTCCAGATGCTTTCTTCTCCCTTGCCTTAGGAAGCTGGCTTCATGATGATCATGCTCACATTTCAGCACATAATTATTGTTACACTGTGTAACTTCGAACTTTTATGCAACCACTGAATTTATTGGACCAGTCAAGTCTGCAAATTGCAGATGTGACTAGTGTCGTGTGCAGACCCTTTCTGCCATACCAAGGACTATTGCATGTGACTACATGTGCACATAGCACACATATCAAAAATATCCATGTGAACATAGCCTATTTCTTGATGAGATTTTAGGATGTAAATCTTTACAGATGACCTGTAACGGCTGAAAAGTCTGTTTTAATAAATACTAGTATTCTCCATGAATGAGCAATTCTATAACATGTTTTTTTTATTACTCTACTGGGCCATTTGTTTGTTATTCCTTCTAGAAATATTAGAATAAATTGATAACTGGGTGTTACCATTTTCCTTATCATCACCGACTGGACACAGCCAGAGTGTGTGCAGATATGTCCAATTTGTGACACCCCCGTTTTCAATTTATTACCAAATTTCTAGTGGGAATAACAAAAAAAGCAAGAGAAAGATTCCTGTGTGGGTCGATACATGGCGACGTTTTGTGAAGCCCAATAAAAGTCAATCCGTTGCACTTTATGAATGCTGAAATGTTTTAAGAGTCTAGATCACGTGAAGTCATTATCCCCCTCTACTCCTCTTTGGTCAGACCTCATCTGGAATACTGGGTCCAGTTCTGGACCACACATTTTAAAAACATAAAAAAAACTGGAGCAAGTTAAGAGAAGAGCGACCAGAATGGTGAACAGTTTGCAAACAATATCATACGAGGAACTCTTAAAGGATCTGGGAATGTTTAGCTTGCAAAAAAGAAGGCTAAGAGGAGACTTAATAGCTGTCTACAGGAAAGATGTATATATTTGTACCGTGTTAGCCAGTAGATAGAAAAATATTCAGGATTGAGAGTCCTCAGTAGTTGATGCTTTTTAATGGCTAACTGAAAAGATGGTAACACATTGCAAGCTTTCGAGACTACTCAGGTCTCTTCATCAGGCTAGAGAAGAGACCTGAGTAGTCTCGAAAGCTTGCAATGTGTTACCATCTTTTCAGCTAGCCATTAAAAGGTATCAACTACTGAGGACTCTCAATCCTGAAAATTTTTCTAGCTGTCTACAGATCTCTGAAGGGATGTCACAGTGAGGAGGGATCATCTTTATTCGCATATGCACATGGAAACATGAGAAGCAATGGATTGAAACTGAAAGGGAAAATATACAGATTAGATATTAGAAAAAACTTTTTGACAAAAGAGGGTGATTGATGAGTGTACCAGACTCCCAAGATAAGTAGCAAGTTCTCTTTCAATGGAAGTCTTCAAACAGAGGCTGGATAGGCATCTGTCTGAGATGGTTTAGTGAATCCTACATTGAGCAGGGGGTTGGACCAGATGACCTTGGAGGTCCCTTCCAACTCTACGATTCTATGAAATTACCTCCCTTCTAGATGACAAAAATCAGTCTCCCTGTTGCACCTATTGCATGCCCAAATATTTCACAAACAATTTCAATTGAATGGTAAGAGTAACCATCCTTTTCATTTTTATTTCATAAATCAATAATACAAATGAAAATAAAGATTTTATGTTGGCTAAATTCTATATTTTCACAGAAGAAAAGCAAAATGCAGGTAAATGTTATAATATGGGGAATTATTTACGAATACAAACATGTCAAGATAGCAATTTGTGCTGCAGATGAAATCAGAAACTGGAGTCGGAAAAACACAACTCAACACAGACATTTTTAAGCATATTACTTTGATACTGGGCACCTGAAGTACAACATGATTGTCAAAACCGGTCTCTAAGATGCTTGTTTTAAATGCATACAAACATTATCTAACTGTTGGGCTCATAGGATCCTCTCTCCTATGTACAAAAACGTTTATCTTGGCCGAGTGTTCCTATGTTCTCGTATGAGAAAGCCACTAACAGAGCACTCTGGCAGCAGTTCACCTTCCTATCTAACCCAAGGATTGGCCACTGAAATCCTAACAGCCAGATCCTTCTCTTCCTAACCCCACAGGAATTGTACTTTATGATAGTGGTAAAATTTCTTATGACTTGCATTTATTCGTGAAAAAAACATAAATTTGGCGAACATTTTGAAAATATTTTCCATTTTTCAAACTGCTAATTTTTATGCCCTTAAATCAGAGAGCTATATTGCACAAAATAGTTAATAAATAACAGTTACCACATGTCTAATTTACATCAGTACAATTTTGGAAACATAATTTTTCTGTTAGGCCGTTATAAGGGTTAAAAGTTGACCAGCGACTTCTCATTTTTACAACAAAATTTGAAAAACCTTTTTTTTACGGACCACCTCACATTTGAAGTGACTTTGAGGGACCTATATGTCAGAAAATACCCAACAGTGACACCATTCTAAAACCTGCACCCCTGAAGGTACTTAAAACCACATTCAAGAAGTTTATTAACCCTCCAGGTGCTTCACAGGAATTTTTGGAATGTGGAAGAAAAAAAAATTTACTTTTCTTTCACAAAAAATTTCCTTTAGACGTAATTTTATTTTTACTTTCTCAAGGGTAACAGGAGAAAATGGCCAATAAATTTTGTTGTGCAATTCTGAGCATGCCAATACTCCATATGTGGGGAAAATCTACTGTTTGGGCGCACGGCAGGGCTCGGAAGGGAAGGAACACGATTTCACTTTTTTAATGTAAAATTTGCTGGCATAGTTAGAGGATGCCATGTCATATTTGTAGAGCCCCTGATGTGCCTACACAGTGGAAACCTCCAACAAGTGACACCATTTTGGAAACTACCCTTAGGGAACTTACAGTGGGGAAAAAAGTATTTAGTCAGCTAACAATTGTGCAAGTTCTCCCACTTAAAAAGATGAGAGAGGCCTGTAATTGACATCATAGGTAGACCACAACTATGAGAGTCAAAATGAGAAAACAAATCCAGAAAGTCACCTTGTCTGATTTTGCAAAATTTATTTAGCAAATTATGGTGGAAAATAAGTATTTGGTCACCTAAAACCATGCAAGATTTCTGGCTCTCGAAGACCTGTAACTTCTTCTTTAAGAGGCTCCTCTGTCCTCCAGTCATTACCTGCAGTAATGGCACCTGATTGAACTTGTTATCAGTATAAAAGACACCTTGTCCACAACCTCAAACAGTCACACTCCAAACTCCACTATGTTGAAGACCAAAGAGCTGTTGAAGGATACCAGAAACTGCAGGCTGGGAAGACTGAATCTGCAATAGGCAAGCAGCTTGGTGTGACAAAATCAACTGTGGGAGCAATAAACAGAAAATGGAAGACATACAAGACCACTGATAATCTCCCTCGATCTGGGGTTCCATGCAAGTTCTCACCTCGTGGGGTCAAAATGATCGCAAGAACCACATGAGGGGACCTAGTGAATGACCTGTGTAGAGCTGGGACCACCATAACAAAGGCTACCATAAGTAACACACTACGCCACCAGGGACTCAGATCCTGCAGTGCAAGACGTGTCCCCGTGCTTAAGCCAGTACATGTCCGGACCCGTCTGAAGTTTGTTAGAGAGCATTTGGATTATCCAGAAGAGTGTTGGGAGAATGTCATATGGTCTGATGAAACCAAAGTAGAACTGTTTAGTAGAAACAAAACTCGCAATGGTTAGAGGAGACAGAATGCTGAGTTGCATCCAAAGAACAACCATACCTACTGTGAAGCATGGGGGTGGCAACATGCTTTAGGGCTGTTTCTCTGCAAAGGGACTAGGACGACTGATCTGAGTACATGAAAGAATGAATGGGGCCATGTATCGTGAGATTTTGAGTGCAAACCTCCTTCCATCAGCAAGGGCATTGAAGATGAAACGTGGATGGGTTTTTTAGCACAATAATGATCCCAAGCACACCGCCAGGGCAATGAAGGAGTGGCTTCGTAAGAAGCATATGAAGGTCTTGGAGTGGCCTAGCCAGTCTCCAGATCTCAACCCCATAGAAAAACTTTGGAGGGATTTTAAAATCCGTGTTGCCCAGCGACAGGCCCAAAACATCACTGCTGTAGAGATCACGCACGCCCATACAGTTACATTCTGCGGCAGAGCAGGGAGAATCGATCTCCCTACTCTGCCTCCCAGCCGCTATGGGCCCCTGAGAAGGCGTGGGGGGCCCCGGTGCCAGCAGTGCGCCCCCCACCTCACAGCCAGCAACGTCGTCCTGGGCTATTCTGTGCGCACAGGACCTGTGATGAGGTCACGGGAGGGGCGGAGTCAGGGGGTCACATGATCAGGGGCTTCAACAGCTGCAGGGCTCTGCTGTGCTGGTTGTCATGGTGCTGGATGAGGTGAAGTAAGTTTCTGTGTGGGCTCAGGAGGGGTTTACAGGGTGGATGTAGCAGAGCTGTGTGTATGAGGTGTACAGAGCGGAGTCGTGTGTGTAGAAGGTGTACGGAGCAGAGATATGCATGTATGAGGTGTACGGAGGAGCGGAGCCGAGTGTGTATGGGGTGAGCGGAGCCGTTTGTGTACGGAGCGGAGGCAAGTGTGTATGGGTCGGAGTGTACAGAGCAGAGGCGTGTGTGTACGGGGTGTACGGAGCAGAGCCATGTGTGTGCGGGGTGTACGGAGTGGAGCCTTGTGTGCAATGTGTACGGATTGGAGCCGTATGTGTATGAGGTGTATGGTGCGGAGCTGCGTGTGTACGGGGTGTGCGGAGCAGAGCCGTGTGTGTACAAGGTGTATGGAGCAGAGCCGCATGTTTACAGCGTGTATGGAGCAGAGCCGCATGTGTACAGCGTGTATGGAGCAGAGCCGCATGTGTACAGCATGTACGGAGCAGAGCTGCGTGTGTACGGGGTGTACGGAGCAAAGCCACGTGAGTACAAGGTGTACGGAGCAGAGCCACATGTGTACAAGTGCACGGAGCGGAGCCAGGTGTGTACAAGGTGTACGGAGCGAAGCCGCGTTTGTACAGCGTGTACGTAGCAGAGGCGCGTGTATACAGCGTGTACAAAGCAGAGGTGCATGTGTACAAGGTGTACGGAACAGAGTGCGTGTGTACAAGGTGTACGGAACAGAGTGCGTGTGTACAAGGTGTACGGAACAGAGCCGCATGTGTACAAGGTGTACGGAACAGAGCCTCGTGTGTACAAGGTGTACGGAACAGAGCCTCGTGTGTACAAGGTGCGTGTGTACAAGGTGCGTGTGTACAAGGTGCGTGTGTACAAGGTGCGTGTGTACAAGGTGTACGGAACAGAGCCGCATGTGTACAAGGTGTACGGAACAGAGCCTCGTGTGTACAAGGTGTACGGAGCAGAGCTGTGTGTGTATAGGGGGTGTGAAGCAGAGCCGTGTGTGTATAGGGGGTATCAGGTGCAGTAATAGGGACACATATGGCAGCAGTGGCTCAGCATTGGGGTATCAGGTGCAGTAATAGGACCACATATGGCAGCAGAGGCTCAGTATTGGGGTATCAGGTGCAGTAATAGGTACACATACGGCAGCAGTGGCTCAGTATTGGGGTATCAAGTACAGTAATAGGGACATATACGGCAGCAGCGGCTCAGTATTGGGGTATCAGGTGCCATAATAGGGACACATACGGCAGCAGAGGCTCAGTATTGGGGTATCAAGTGCAGTAATAGGGACACATACGGCAGCAGAGGCTCAGTATTGGGGTATCAAGTGCAGTAATAGGGACACATACGGCAGCAGAGGCTCAGTATTGGGGTATCAGGTGCAGTGATAGGGACACATACGGCAGCAGAGGCTCAGTATTGGGGTATCAGCAGGATGAGGGGTTTGTGCAGGTTGCAGACCATATTGCGGTAATATCCATGTTGGTCTTTATATAGGGATTATTTTCAGTAACAGCGCAGTCATCTCCTACATCCACCATTAGGGTGCGTCACCGAGTTGTAATCACAGTTACCTAGTTAGGGGCCCACTCAGAAGTTCCGCCCCCCCTGAACCGAAACCCTAGCTACGCCTCTGGTTGGAATCATATTGTTTGAGGGATTGTGGGGTCCATCATAGTGTTTGAAGGTCTGTTGGAGCCATCATATGTGGGGTGTGATTAGGGCATCATACTTTGAGTGTAGGAAGGCTTTGAAGGCATCATACTGTGTTGGGGGGTGTGGCGATCATACTGTTTGAGTGGAGATCCCTGTTTGTAGGGAAATAATGTTTGGGGGTATAGGCGTCATCAAATTGTATGTGTAATGGCCCACGAAGTTTTCCCCGTATGTGCAATGGTAATCATACCTGTTATTATGGAAAGATGCAAAGGTGTAAACATATTTAGGTTCAATCTATAATTGTTGACTTTGATATTGTCACAGAAAACACTGGAATTAAAGAATAAATAGTTTTTTTGAGAAAAATTTGGTTAGTAGTTTGAGTGTAATTATGTGGGATGCGCTTTTTTGAAGGGGCTGTTGATAATGGAAGCAGCCAAAAAATGCAAAAAAACATATAGGGATGGTATATTGGGATTGGAACAGAGAACAAAGAGCAGTGGCAAAAAATTTAGATTTATAGGTTGATATTATTTGAGATCTCTTAAAAAACAATTTTATTTAATCTTCTAAAGTAGCATTTTCTAGTGGTATAGATAGGAAAAGGTTGTCTATTAAGAAAAAAGGTAATTGTGGGTATGTTCACATTCCAATGTTAATCATAAATCCCCTGAGGATAGGGAATATAAATCTTACCTTGAGTGTTTTTACCTTGTATATTTAGAATAAAAAACTTTTTTAATAAACCAATATAGCACAGGATATACGGTAATTTTCGGGAGCGCCAGCACCAGACTGGTTTTCTGCATCTTTTCAATTCCAATGTTAATACAAAGGGTAAAGTTCTGACTAAAGGAGTGGATGTTTTGGTATTTGTTAAGCAATATTTTGAGATATTATGTCTACCTTATAGTCAAGCTTCCATTGGGGAGATAGGGAACATTTCAATTATGTAGACCTTCCAAATCGCTGATCATGCCAGAGATCTGTTAGATGCACCAATAACTCTTGAGGAAATTACTAGTGTAGCGTCCTCATGTGAAAAAAAACAGTCTCTGGCTTAGATGGATTATTACTGGAAATGTACGAGGCTTTTGCTATGGCAATATGTCTTTTTTTTCTATTCTGAATTATTTTCAACACAGCAACTTCCCTCATCAATTACAAAAGTCTGAAATTGTTTTCATCTTCAAGCAAGGTAAAAAGCAATCTTACCAATCAGCATTTGAAACAGCTGACGCGATGACGTCATCTCATCGCATCAGCTGTGTACCGCCGGAGAGTCAACGCACCGGAGGCAGAGAGAAGAGCAGAGCGCCAGGGAGCGGGACCGAGGTCAGTATGTGGTGTTTTTTTTCATGTATATGAATATGGGGATCCTATGGGGGTGAACATGGAGATTCTATGCAAGTGAACATGGGGATCCTATGAAAGTGAACATGGGGATTCTATGGAAGTGAACATGGGGATTTTATGGGGGTGAACATGGGCATTCTATGGGGTGGTGAACATGGGGAATCTATGGGGTGAACATGGGGATTCTATGGGGGTAAACATGGGGATTCTATGGAAGTGGACATGGGGATTCTATGCAAGTGAACATGGGGATTCTATGGAAGTGAACATGGGGATCCTATGAAATTGAACATGGGGATTCTATAGAAGTGAACATGGGGATTTTATGGGGGTGAACATGGGGATTCTATGGGGTGAACATGGGGATTCTTTTGGGTGAACATGGGGATTTTATGGAAGTGAACATGGGGATTCTATGGGGTGAACGTGGGGATTCTATGGAAGTGAACATGGGGATTCTATGAGGTGAACATGGGGATTCTATGGAGGTGAACATGGGGATTCTATGGAAGTAAACATGGGCATTCTATGGGATGAACATGGGGATTCTATGGGGTGAACATGGGGATTCTATGGGGTGAACATGGGGATTCTATGGAAGTGAACACGGGGATTCTATGGGGTGAACATGGGGATTCTATGGAAGTGAACATGGGGATTCTATGGGGTGAACATGGGGATTCTATGGAAGTGAACATGGGGATTCTATGGAAGTGAACATAGGGATTCTATGGGGTGAGCATGGGGATTCTATGGGGTGAACATGGGGGTTCTATGGTCCTTGAGATATTTGTAGACAGCTATTAAGTCTCCTCTCAGTCTTCTCTTTTGCAAGCTGAGCATTCCCAAATCCTCTAACCATATTTCATAGGACATTGTTTGCAGAACGGTCACCACTCTGTTCGCTCTTCTCTCAACTTGCTCCAGTTTGTTCACATCTTTTTTTAAAATGTGGTGCCCAGAACTGGACACAGTATTACAGGTGAGGCCTAATCAAAGGGGAGTAGAGGAGGATAATTACTTCATGTGATCTAGACTGTATGCTTATGTTAATGCAACTCAGAACTGTTTGCCTTTTTTGCTGCTGCATCACACTGTTGTCTCATGTGCAGTCTGTGATCTATTAGTATACCTAAGTCTTTTTCACAAGTGCTGTTGCTTAGTCCTATTACTTCCATTGTGTATATGCTTTTTTTTGGATACCATTTTCCCAGAAAGAATTACCTGGCCTATAGAAAATTCTGTTCACATGCAGAGTTGTTGTTGTTTTTTTCTCATGCACTAGCATTATTTTTTTTTCTTAACTGAATTTGAAAACTGCAATGTTTTTTTACATCTGTAGCATGTCAATTCTTTCAGTGCAAAAAAATCATCCCGTTCTCAGTGTTTTGGGTGATTATGACTAACTTTATTAAACATGTACTGTAGACAAAGCGCACAATCCGCACCCAAAAATGCAGCAAAAAAAACCCCAAAAAACATATGACAAACGCAGTGAAAATGACAAAAAAATGGTAATTTTGAATGCAGCGATTTTACTGCTAAGAGAACAGATTTGGTTGCAGAAAAAGCTGCATATGAACATAACTTACTGTAAATACTCAAGTATAAGTCGCCACAAGTATAAGTTGAGGCACCTAATATTGCCATAAAAAAACTGGAAAAACTTATTGACTCGAGTATAAGCCGGGTATGCATTGTTCCCTCACCCCTATCCTGGTATGCATGGCTCCCAGGCCCCTGTCCCTGCATGCATGGCTCCCCCGTTTCATCTTTGTATGCATGGCTCCTTATCCCCTATCCTTGTATGCTTGGTTCCTATAGAAAAAAAAAAAATTCTACTTACCTTGCTTGCGTGCCCTCGCTGCATCTCATTTTGGCGCGACCTGCACTTCCTGCCGAGCAATCACGTGGCCCTGCTCATTAAGGCAATGAATATTCTCTCCACACCTATTGGAGTGAAGAGGCATAAATATTCATTACCTTAATGAGCGGGGCCACGTGATTACTTTGCCGGAAGAGCTGCAGGTGCCGGAACGAACAAGGTGCATAGAGGACGCGCAGGAAAGGTAAGCAGAATGTGTGCTGGAAGCCGGTAGTTGTGGCTGTCACTGTGCACTATTACAGAGAAATGAATATTGATTTCTCTTTAGCAGTGGCACAGGCTTTAAGGGCCTGTCACACTAAGCGATATCGCTAGCAATATCGCTATAACGTCACTGGTTTTTGTGACGTTATAGCGATATTGCTAGCGATATCTCTATGTCTGATACTTACCTCCGACCGCTCCCCCGCTGGTTATCGCTGATCGCGCGAGAACGTCCTGAGCCGTTTCTCGTCATCAGCTTCCTGCTGGGGCTTCGTGCTGTGACGACGAGCGACGCGTGGACGCGGGCGGGAGGACGTCAGGATCGCCTCGTCTGACAGGTAAGTAGCGACCCCCGACCCCTGCTGTGTCGCTGGTGAGATCTGCCTATGTGGCAGCTCACTAGCGACCACTTAGCGATGTGCCAGCGATCCTGACCGCGTCATATCGCTGGTCGGCAGGGAGCCATGAAGCAAACAGGAGGGTGACAGGTACACTTTATCATATAAATACTTGGGTAAATCTGTGGGAGGCAAACTAGGGACTACATTAATTTTGTGATTTATAGATGAACAGTTTTAATGAACTGGGTATGAAAATAATTAAGTCTACCACGTCCTGACTGGAATAGTAATATCTGTGAATCTCCAGAGCACTGCACTCTGCAGGCTTTCCTGTGTTCTCTCGCTTGATAGAGAACGGTCCATGATAAGCATGTTCGTTATTTCCGTAATGCCGCTTCAAGTCGAAAGACCCCAGAGAAAACCTGAGGATATAATAAAAAATTGTTCAAGATGAATTTATTCAGAGAATTCCAGAAAAAAAGATGAATGTCATAGCTGTGTAAATTCTTACAGGTTTACATTTCTGTAAGACGGACTCTAAAAAAACACCCCAAAACAGGTGAGTAACTGCACTAGGAGAGCATCTCATTTTGGGGAGGAGCAATTCTCTAATCCAATTCCAAGATTCCAAAGCGCTCAGTACAAAGCGCTTGTTCGTCAGGTGAAATGGTTTTTAAGTCTGCTGAAAAATCATTGTTCTTAGCAGCACATCACTTCCCTGCTAACAGGACAATGTCAGCCTACGCGCACTGAGAAATCTACTAGTTCACTGCACATCATTTATCGTGGTCTGCCTGTGTAAACAGGAAATTAAACAACTGCGGATTGGTAAATATTCACCAACTGGCAGAAATTACTGCCATTCTTCAGCCAGTGCAAACACACCCTTTCTCAATTTCTTGATAAATGTGTGTGTAATGTATTTATACACATTGTTAAATATATAATGTTAATTATTTACAACACATCATCTTCTATATTACCTAAAACATTATAAATGACTTTTTTATTTCCTCAACTAATAAAAACAATTTACTGAGAAGTATGATTCTAATTCTGAATTATTATTTTTATGAATTCATTAAAGGGAGCCTGTCACATTGAACATGGCATCTCTATACAGGCAGCAGGTCATGGAGTAGGAGGAGCTGGGATGATCGATATACTGCATGTTGGAAAAGAATCAGTATAACTTTAAAACTATATTTTACTCTCTTAAATCCTTTTCTTTTTAAGATTAGGAGTCCAGTTGAAGGCGTTGTTCAGTGACTGCCAGTCTTGAGTGTGCATACAGATAGCTTTCAGTCACCATCCACTTGACTATACAGGAAGAACAAGATTTTACGAGAAAGAAAAACAAAACATTATACTAAAAGTTTTTCCAAAGTTTGTATCAATCCATTCAGCTCCTCCTGCTTTTTAACTTGCTCTGTGCAGATCAGAAATTATATATTCCTATTAAACCAGGGGTGCACAACCTGCAGATCAGGGACCACATGCAACTTGCCTGCCACCTTGTATGGTCCCCAACATTCTGTATACATCAGTTTCCTTGTCAAAGGGAAGTAGACGTAGCACACCGCTCAGGAACAAAGATGGGCAAGCACAAATAGAGCACTGTACAAATATCTGGGCCTACATACATCAAGATACTAAGGTTCCTTGACCCTGTTTAGCACTCCAAACAGGCATATGTGAGTTGTAGTGCTGGCTGCCTATGCGGGCAGTTCACACTATTCTATTTTAAGGGAATTGTGAAAAGCAGCCATCAACTATAACACCTATAGTCTTCAATGGATAGAGTTACATGTGTACAGGATCTCTTCCTCTATAAATTACAGAATCGGGAGAAAAGAGCACTGCTAGCCTCCAGATATGTGGGAGTTCTAGATGTGTCTCTTAGACATTTATCATTTTGATATGCTGCAATAGACCTCTCAAATGGTAATACCCTTTTAAGTTTTACTGCGGCCCTTAGAAGTTGTTCAATGTGACACTGCTGCCCTCAGACCAGAAAAGGTTCACCACCCCTGCTTTAAACCCATAAGCTTGTTTAATGAGTGAATGAATTAGAATTTTAGAACTAGACACTTAGATCACCAATTCTTAGTGAAAGCAGTTTGTTTCATAGCTGTATTTTCAGATCATGCTATATTCCTTAAATTGTATGATATTTTCACATGCGCTAGTTCACTTTCACATTGGTTTTTATTATTTTTCTATTTTTTTTAATGACTGATGTCTGTTATAAAGCTGAAGATAGATAATACATGATCGACCACAGCCAATATGTGGGGGACAGCTGACCCCTTCCTCCTCCCTGCACAATGACCTCTGTACAGATCACAGAGCATGACCACAGCACATTGTTTCTGACTATGGTAATGTGGCCTACTATGTGGCTGCTGTAAGGCAAATCTCGGAAGCTACTTTTCACAGATCCAAGCTGCACCTTGGGAAGGCAAGATGCCCGTCTCCTAATCATACACATATACAGAAAAGAGAATTTAGAAAATATATCATCAGGAGAAGAACAGTAATTAGGATCATGTTATATCTTCAGAATTAGTAAACAAGTAAACTATCTAATACAATAATTATGCAGATAATGTGTATTATTTAGAAACATATAGATACTATGGCACTGTGATACAGAGTATGGAATATTGGAGAAGGTCAGCAAACGCTATGGCCTTCACTGGTGCTGAAAAGAAATAAATCTTTGAAGAAAAATAGCAAAAGAAAGATGTCTGTGTTCAGATTATACCGACATGCAATAAATAAAAGCTTGAAGCATAAAGTATTTAGATTTTCATGCTTCATTTACAAGACGAAACACCGGCCCTACTTCCTACGGCTGGTGAAATGGAAACATCAAATGGCAGAAAAGCTTGTACGGCTCAGCCCTCGCTCCTGAATAATTAAAGAAAACACACATAGGAACAGAAGCAGAGCAGAAGATGCCAGCTAAGGTCACTCGTTCTGTACAAAGAGCAAAGCAACAGAACAGGACAAAGGAAAACGAAGAGTGAAATCTGCAGATAAGCAGCCACATATCCATTTATAGACAGCTACAGTGCCACAAGAACGATCCCCAACGGTTCAGAAAGTCACTTAGCATAAACACCCTGTAGGGCAGCGCACCACTAAATCCGAACATTAGCATATGTGTCAGAACGCTAGAACAATCCTGATTATGCAAACAGAAATAGGTTAGAGCTATTACATAAATTAATGTCAATTCATATTATATCCAAGGTACACAAATAGGTCCACTGGCTCGTAGACGGGCATCCTGAGCTCTTGGAAGTGCTGGAACAAGCACTCAACAAGTATTTTAGGTGTTCTTTTTCACACTTTAATTGTGACCACAAAGACTGCTATAATGGTATATTTGTACAGTGGACTGCCTATTTACTTATATCCAATTCATTGGGAGACCCCAAATGTGGGCCATGTGCACACAGTGCAGAGGTGCCCCATATAATGAACACAATGCACAGCAATGCCAAAACGACTAGTCTTATCTCACTTCTTTTAACCTCTTCATGGTTCAGAAATGATGAAACTATTAAAAGAAGTGACATGCTCATTCTTCTTCCAAACATAAGTCACCCACGTTCTATACTTGAAAGCATAAAGCAAAATACGCCAATGGCGGAGGCACAAGAAAAATGATGTCAAAAGTGCCAGTGAATCCACTTCAGGAAAACAAACTTCTGCTGCCTGAGAAAACTCGGCAGGCACGCCATATGCACATAGCTGTAGGTAGTACCGTAAATGTGCAATGTGATGGCAATATTGAGAAAAATCCCATGCACCACAAGGAGAGCTCCATGCAAAACTGTATCAACCATCGACCCAGCAGGAGAAACAAGCAATGTCCAAGGTCCACGAAATAGAAGAACTAAAAGATGAAGCTTCAAACCATTAGACAAAAATATTATGGAAACAATGTAGATATATTTTGGCCATGTGGGTTTTATAATGTAGGCCAAGAATGAAAAACTTGATTCGCTTGATAAAGGCTGTATGGTAAAAATGTCTCTATATTGTTATGGTAATATTTTTGTCTTTTAACTTGACAGTACATATAAATTGTAAAGTTTTCAGCTTTACTAGAAAAACAATGTAGAGACATTTCGGCCAGATGGCCTTCAGTAAGTGACGCAAGGTTTTTATTCTGGTCTCGTTCGATAAAGGCCTTAAAGCCAAAATGTGGCGACATTGTATTATTACTATTTTTTGTATTTTGATCTGATGGGACAAATAATAAGATAGTAATAAGAATTAAGAAGCTTTAATCCACCTCGGATGACTTAGCTTCTTGGCCTTTGCAATCTTCTATATTGGCCATTTTAGACAAGACAAGGTCATAGGAATCTTTTTAGCAAAGATGCAACATTAATCTCAATTTGCAGGGGACACACTTAGTGTACAGTTTACATAAAGTGGAACTCTAGGAACATTTTTCACATATCATATAAAATGAGTGTATACTAGAATGATGTAACAAAATCGGCCAGTATTTTAATTCCCCTCAAATGTAAGCTTTCAAGGCTCTCTGTAACCTTCACTGATCTTATCATATAAAAAGTCCTGCTCTACTTGGTATAACCACACAGGTAAACTCCTATTGGAGATGTTCCTATCTATCGTCCATGTCCATGGCATGTGGCAGATCAAGGGGAGATGGTTTAGACATCAAACTGATAATTAAATTGAGAAATCCACTGATTAAACTAGACTATAATGGTGAAATCAGCATAATCTCCCCATGCACTGTTAAAGAGGACACATCACTAAAGATGAATACTTACACACAGGAGGCAGCTCGTATTCCACTTCAAGAACCACTCGCTCGCCCACATTCTTCAGCAGGCTGATGATCTCATCATGGCGGAATTTCGTAAGGTTGATGCCATTCACGCACTTGATATAGTCTCCCACATTCAGCTGGTCACTTCTGTAATGAACACTAATCTGTCAGTATTCACACAATACTTTAGAAGTCCTAGTGATTATTTTAAAAAGCTTTCCGCCCGTTTATGGTTAGAAGCTAGGACACACAGGAATGACACCAACCTATGTGGATGTTCTTTTCCTTCACTGACACCTCTACTAATAATGACATTTGGCCATTATACTACAGTACTACAGTATATGTGCAATATTTGGAGACAAGAAGTGAAAAACTTTTTAAAGCAAGGAAACTATGTTCTGAATAAACAGTAGTGACATGCTTGCTATGGAAATAGTTAGGACACAATACTGCTGGAAACACATAATCATACCCCACCGCTAAATTACATGTCTCCGAGCTCTACCAGAAGAACACGGCTCCTGCTGAACAGACCCTGTGCAGAGGATTGAATATTATACAAAAGGTCACCAAAGGCAAGTTTAATTCTCTTAGTAAATCTTTACTAATGTAAGTCATAGGTAATAGAAGGAAACAACAGTCAATGTTATTTTATCTTTGTGCATAGAGTTCACACCTTCCCTGGCAGAACAAAACAATAAATGCATTGAAATAAGGATTTCTTAAAGTGGTTAACCTGGAATAAACTCTTTTGTTTGTTTTTTATAGAGGGATTTGGCAGTCTTGCAGATGTGATTATTGCCTTTGGGTCAACAGCGCTAAATCTGCTACAATCTAGGATTTACCCAAAAGTCACAGGTTTCTAAAAGCTGCTAAAGGACACATCTACCCATCACCTTGTGATGTACGTGATATTGTATTATTCGATTTCTTCAGCCATATGGAAAGTGGTCAGAAATCGCCTGCACGGACACAGAAATGATACAATGGTGGCAGCCTGGAGCCACTACAGAGGCGGCATAGGACCCTACCGCATACAGTGAGCTTCTAATACCACTGTGGGGGCTGCTGTAACCAGACACAATGCTGATCTTCAACAATGTCTATGACGGGTATAGTAGTGGGTTTACAGCGCTCAATCTCGCAGCGTTACACGACAGTCGATCGGTAAGTGTTTACAGCTTGGCGGTTGTGTAAGAACCTGTTTACACAGGCAGACTGCAGGTAACAGGGCCTACCGACTATCTGAAAAAGATGGCTCAGCGCAGATAGGCTGCCATTGTCATCAACAGCACTATTCCGGTTTACAAAGGACGAAGTGCTGCCAAGAATGATGATTTTTGATTTTTTGTGAAAACTAAAAGATCATTTCACCCAATGAATGAGCATTCTGCTCGCTCGCTGGGTTATCCTGAAATGATTCAGGATAATTCTTATAAAGAAAACCTAAAAAATGAGAAAAGGTTTACTATAAGTCAGTAAATGACATTTTGTATTAAACCTTTTTTGTGGAGAGATTTACAATTCTATGAATGCAGATCATAGTCATGACGTTGTCTGAATAGTCAGGGCCTGGAGACAAACTTCAAATTAATATTACTCGCTGTCTAGGACAAAAAGGGCACATATTTTAGTTTCCTTGGCTTTCCAGGGCAGTGAATGGGTAAGTATGAGTATCCCTTGTGGTCTAGGGCAATCAGATGGTAAGTTGTACCGGGTGAGTCATAAAGGACGGATGTATTTGAAGTGGCTATAACTCACCACCAGGTGGAGGTAGAGATGTGCGGGAGGCGGGGTTATGTTTGTGAGGTGAAAGCATTGTTTTTATTTTAGTTTCAGTTTAAGCTATGGTGCCGTGGCCGATAGAACATCGCGTTTTTGCGTACGACAGTTTTGTCAAGAATAATGAGTGTATCACAGCCGTTCAGCGTGAGTTTCGGCGTCATTTCAATATTCACAGAAATCAAGCTGTTCCCGCTCGTAACACTATCCTACGTTGGGTTGAAGCACTCCGTACACGAGGTACACTAATGAACAAACGACCACCGGGGGCTCCACGAACGGCACGTACCCCTGAAAATGTGGAACGCGTCAGGCAAGCCATGCTGCGTAGTCCGAGTCGATCTGCTCGGAAACATTCTTTAGAACTTGCCCTCAGTAATCGTACAGTAAGGCGTATTTTGCATTTAGACCTGCATTTCCACCCCTATAAATTGGCCATTGTGCAACAGTTGGAGCGCGGGGATTACGCAGCGCGACTGAAGTTCGCACATGAGATGAAAGCAATTATTGAGCAAAACGACAACCTTATTTTATTCATGAGTGATGAAGCTCATTTCCATGTCAATGGCATGGTTAATCAGCAGAACTGCCGTTATTGGGCCTATGAAAATCCTAAAGAATTACATGAACGACCGCTGCACAGCCCTAAGGTAACGGTGTGGTGCGCTATGGGCAAATATGGCGTGATCGGTCCGTACTTTTTCGAAGGCGATAATGGCAATACTGTTACCGTGAACTCACAACGTTATATCGCCATGATAAATAACTTCTTTGTTCCTGAGTTACGACGGCAACATATCCCCATCTCTAGTGTGTGGTTTCAACAAGATGGGGCAACGGCCCACACAGCCGGAGCAACAATGAACGTTCTTCGCCCTCTCTTCCCTGGTCACATCATTTCCAGGTTTGGCGATATTAATTGGCCTCCTAGGTCCCCAGACCTGTCCATGTGCGATTATTACTTATGGGGTCACCTCAAATCACGTGTATACAAGCTTAAGCCTCGATCATTACAAGAACTGAAGGAAGCTATTCGAGTGGAAGTTGCCCAAATCGACAGAGTTGTGTTGGAACGTGTTGATGCCAACTTCCAAGAACGCCTTTGGAAATGCATCACTGATAATGGCCACCACATGGCAGATGTTGTTTTCCACACTTGAATTTGTCAAATATTTGTCAGTATACGTAACCAAATCTGTGAATACATTTATATTTAATAAATATTTAACGATTTTATGATTAGTTTAAAAACGTCCGTCCTTTATGACTCACCCGGTATTATCCTTCATGCAGGGCAATTGAAGGATTAATGCTTAATACCTTGGATCCTATGATTTCTTACCTCTTCAGACTCCAGCTTGGGCCTTTGTTCTAATCTCCTGGGTTTTTTTCCCTGTACTGACCATAGAGATGTACCTGTATGGCACAATTCTCTCTATGATTTCCCTGTACTGATCATAGAGATGTAACCGTATGGCACAATTCTCTCTATGATTTCCCTGTACTGATCATAGAGATGTACCTGTATGGCAGAATTCTCTCTATGACTGGGAAAAACTATACAGGAGTGCTCTGTGATCAGAAAGCTATTTCACGGTTACTTGTTGTGAACTCATTTTTTGGTTTACCTCTGGCTTCTGGTGAGGGTGGTGGAGCTGGCTGTGTTGACAAAGGAGTCGTGAGTTCTCCATCCGGGCTCCCTCTAGTGGTGACAGTAGGTAATGAAGCTGATCTAAATGGCAGAGACCTGCCACCTGAGGAGGAGGACTGTGAGTGGACATCAGGAGTCTCTGACTGGATTTAAGACAGCCGACTCCCTAATTTTGTGCCGGTGATTTTTCCTGCCCTGAGGTTCTGATTTCCAGTTCTGTTCCTGCCTCTCAAGCTAAGTGTGCTCTGCTATTTTTTCACATGAGATAAGGTCTGGTTTACTCAGTTTTTGTGGTCAGCCAGCCCCTGCTGGGGCTGTGCTGAATTTCCATTCTTATGTCTCTGTTTATGCCAGTTTGCTTTTTGTCCCTGATCAGATTGGTCTCTTTTTGCTCTGTCTTCAGAATATACCAGAGTGTTGATATAGGGAATTGAAGTCTAGCGACTTCAGGGTTTTTGTTATCAGAAAGTGTTGGACATTTTTTGGCAGGATTTTGTGCATGATTGCAGACAGCATCTTTCCTTTGCTTTCTAGTTAGTGTGGGCCCCATCGTTTGCTCAGCCTATTTTTCTATCTGTGTTTGTGTTTTCATCTTGTCTCACCGACAATACATTTTTGGGGCAGTCTATTGCTTTGGGGTCTGCTCTGGGGCAGTTTAGATTTCCCCTTTTCTTGCTTTAGGCTTATTTAGTTCTCCGGCTGTGACGAGGCGTCTAGGATCATCGTAGGTACGCTCCACGGCTACTGCTAGTTGTGTGGATAGGATCAGGGGTCTGCAATCCGCTTAGTTACCATCATCTCTGGTTTTCTGTGGCTTAGCTTGTTTTTGTTTTTCCTCCTCGGTGACTCATTCATAACAGTTACTAGTGGATACAAGGATACTTTAATTCTTGTTATGTCCAGATGTATAGATATAGATAGGTATCTGGACACATCAATGGTAACCAGAATAAGGTTTATAAGTCTGTTTTATGTACCTTAATGACAACTAAAAGAAAATGGAAACTGACCACACACCATACTTCCACCACCCCTTACTCATGCATGCTTAGCTGGGCCATGCTTGCATGTGCTCTCAATAGACATTGACATTGGAAGACACCTTCTCTCCCGTAAATACACAATGATCATACATGTTGAAATGCAATATGCCCGACCCTTCTTTATACAGTCATCTGATGTCAGTCGAAAATGTAGATACCACAATATACATTTTTATGGTCGGCTGGTCCCATTGAAATGTAAATGGCCATCCAAAGATTAATTATGGATATGCAAAAGTTACCATAAACAGATATACATCCTTAATTCAATGCACTTGATTGTCTTTTTGGAAAACTTATGTTTAGCAGAAAGCATACACAGTAAGGCCACAGTAATAATTATCTGGGTCGATAAGACATGCTGATACCTCAGTAGTAGCCTCCTACTGTAGAAGCAATACAGTAAATGAACCATCTGTTCTGCGCAGCTACCACATTGTGACTTTCTACGTCTTTGGGCTGGAGTGAATATGAGATTACCTAGCAGCGATTCCTCCTTGACGCAGGTTTGACACTCTTGGCTTCCCATCCTTGTCAATTCCACCTGACACTGTAAGCCCTAGTGTGGTGCCTTCTTTCTTCATTAGTTCAACTATTGTTGAGCCCTTGAACTCTTCTGTTAAAAGGAAAATGATGGATATCATTAAACGGGAATCTCAGAAAGGTTTTCACACAACCTGATTTGCATTAATGAAAGAATATATGAGACAAATGTGGTTTTCAGATGTGATAAATGACACAGTCCCATAGTATACCATCCTATATATCAGGTCTTCAGAAAATGATAATATAGGAAAGGAAAAGCACTGCACAAAAAAAAAAAAGAGAGAGAGCAGAGTTTCCGACGTTCACACACTAATAAGCAACACATAATGTCAATGTGAGTGGGTGGGAGACCATGAAGGGTAAGCAGTCAGTTTTATGATTACAATTTACTGAAGGCCTTAATTATGTTGTCTGACTTTGCTTTCTCTAAATGGAAGATGCTTTATTCCTCTGTACGGCAGTGATACATCTTTTCCAGCTTCTTCTCTATCAAGACAGGAGGTCATCCGAGTCAATAAACCTTTGTAGATGCATATTTTGATTATATTATACTCTGGCTAGATTAAAGCATGGGTGTCCTCTAGCTGGAGCACACATAAAAAGCGTGGTGTGATCCACGGTAGAACGCTCAGCAGCTGTAACCTTCCAGTTCAGAGCCAATTATCTCCTACTCAGCTTGAGATCAGCTACTTTCCAGACACACGCAAGAGTCTCGACACTATTTATTTGTGTAATATCTCGGTAAAAACACTACTTTGTAATGCAGAAATTTGTATGTGAAAGATGGCTTTTATTAGAAAAAAATCAATGTCGTTACTACATATTAAAGACATACCGGTACATATATTTATATGCAAAAATAATAAGAACCAGTAACCTCCAATAAAAGCAAACTATAGAATAGAAAGTAAGACTGACCTAGCAGTAGTGCAAGAAGCCAAGACATCCTAGCGCCATGTATCCTCCATTGATTTTACCTTGTAAATAATGGCCTATTGTTCTGTAACATGTTGCAAACTAATCATTGGCTCATGAACAAGACACTGGTCTAAAGCACATTCTTCATTACCATAAATTAATAGCAATCAGAAATCTATAAACTGTGACATGTGTCTGATACGAAACAGTAAAGATGGTAGAAGCATAAATGACCTCCTACCAGTGTGAAACAGAATAGACTATAAACATTGTTCCCCAACTCCAGTCCTCAAGGCCCACCAACTAATCATGCTTTCAGGATTTCCACAGTATTGGACAGGTGATACCTGTGATACCTGTGCAATACTAAGGAAATCCGGAAAATATTTACCTTTGTTCCCTTTAAAAAAGAGCTATATATTAAAGAGCTGTAATTCCTAACCCTACTAGAATTAGGATGTGAACCCCCTCAAATTAACGCTGAGAGTCTGCACTTTAAGCCCAAATTGATTCTATAACTGTATGTTGAATATGTTTTGGTAAACAGCTAAAATGCCAAAACTTTTGTCACATTCCAAATATTTCTGGACCTATACCAGATTTTTACTTTTATTTCCCCTCCTGGTGTTGTAGATAAGAAATAGAACATTTCTCTTAACCTCATCACTCACAGCTTTGACCTAAAGGAGTGGAATATCGCTAGGATATGTCACCACTTTCTCATAAGTCCTGGCTTGGCTGCCAGAACCCCAAATATTGTTGAAAAAGTAGGGGCATCAACACTACTTTTGGGCATCAAAAGTAATTTTTTTTTGCTTTTTCACTTTTGTTTCCCTTTAACATAGGTCTATATAGCCACGTGAGGGCTTGTTTTGTGATATATTTTTATTGAATTATTTTTATGAGGTGCAGTGACTGGAAAAAAAAGCAAGTTCTGGAGATACAATTTTTTTTTTCTATTTCTAGCAATTACCGAAAGAGTTAATTAAAATTTTACTTTGATAGATCAGACTTTTACGTACGAGGCAATGCAAAATATGTCTATATTTTTACTTCTTTATTTTTAAATTGAGAAGAGCGAATGGTTCAAACGTTTATAATAATATTTGACTTTATTTCTTCATCCGGTAGAGGACTTCATCCAGTCATCAATATGTTGAATGCTCGTTCTATACACTGCAACAGTGAAGTATATAGTGAAGATGATTGCTAGCTTGGTAATCCTTGGTACCCAAGTTCCATAGGAGACAAAGTGGTGGGATTTTGCTGCAAGCAAGGGAAAATTGGCATCCAAAGTGGCACATGTCATGGACCATGGCACTTAAATAGCCCTGTCATAATTTAGAGTTGTGGCCAAAAGTATTGACACCCCTGCAATTCTGTCAGATAATACTCAGTTTCTTCCTGAAAATTATTGCAAACACAAATTCTTTGGTATTATTATCTTCATTTAATTTGTCTTAAATGAAAAAACACAAAAAGAATTGTCCTAAAGCCAAATTGGATATAATTCCACACCAAACATAAAAAAGAGGGTGGACAAAAGTATTGGCATTGTTTGAAAAATCATGTGATGCTTCTCTAATTTGTGTAATTAACAGCACCTGTAACTTACCTGTGGCACCTAACAGGTGTTGGCAATAACTAAATCACACTTGCAGCCAGTTGACATGGATTAAAGTTGACTCAACCTCTGTCCTGTGTCCTTGTGTGTACCACATTGAGCATGGAGAAAAGAAAGAAGACCCAAGAACTGTCTGAGGACTTGAGAAACCAAATTGTGAGGAAGCATGAGCAATCTCAAGGCTACAAGTCCATCTCCAAAGACCTGAATGTTCCTGTGTCTACCGTGCGTAGTGTCATCAAGAAGTTTAAAGCCCATGGCACTGTGGCTAACCTCCCTAGATGTGGACAGAAAAGAAAAATTGACAAGAGACTTCAACGCAAGATTGTGCGGATGTTGGATAAAGAACCTCGACTAACATCCAAACAAGTTCAAGCTGCCCTGCAGTCCAAGGGTACAACAGTGTCAACCCTTACTATCCGTCGGCATCTGAATGAAAAGGGATTGTATGGCAGGAGACCCAGGAAGACCCCACTTCTTACCCCGAGACATAAAAAAGCCAGGCTGGAGCTTGCCAAAACTTACCTGAAAAAGCCTAAAACGTTTTGGAAGAATGTTCTCTGGTCAGATGAGACAAAGGCAGAGCTTTTTGGGCAAAGGCATCAACATAGAGTTTACAGGAGCAAAAAAGAGGCATTCAAAGAAAAGAACACGGTCCCTACAGTCAAACATGGCGGAGGTTCCCTGATGTTTTGGGGTTGCTTTGCTGCCTCTGGCACTGGACTGCTTGACCGTGTGCATGGCATTATGAAGTCTGAAGTCTACCAACAAATTTTGCAGCATAATGTAGGGCCCAGTGTGAGAAAGATGGGTCTCCCTCAGAGGTCATGGGTCTTCCAGCAGGACAATGACCCAAAACACACTTCAAAAAGCACTAGAAAACGGTTTGAGAGAAAGCACTGGAGACTTCTAAGGTGGCCAGCAATGAGTCCAGACCTGAATCCCATAGAACACCTGTGGAGAGATTTAAAAATGGCAGTTTGGAAAAGGCACCCTTCAAATATCAGGGACCTGGAGCAGTTTGCCAAAGAAGAATGGTCTGAAATTCCAGCAGAGCATTGTAAGAAACTCATTGATGGTTACCGGAAGCGGTTGGTCGCAGTTATTTTGGCTAAAGGTTGTGCAACCAAGTATTAGGCTGAGGGTGCCAATACTTTTGTCTGGCCCATTTTTGGAGTTTTGTGTGAAATGATCAATGTTTTGCTTTTTGCTTCATTCTCTTTTGTGTTTTTTCATTTAAGACAAATTAAACGAAGATAATAATACCAAAGAATTTGTGTTTGCAATCATTTTCAGGAAGAAACTGAGTATTATCTGACAGAATTGCAGGGGTGTCAATACTTTTGGCCACAACTGTAGGAGTTTAAAGTTGACTGATCAGAACTAGCTCTGGACGCTGCTGTTAGAGGCAGATGATTGTTCATTATCGAAGCCAGTACTTGCGGCTTGTGTAGCAGGATCAGATCCTGAGCCGGCTCCATACACATGCACCTGGTGTGTAACATAATGTTAGATCACACACCAGGAAGAGAATAAAGGCGCTGCCCAGAAACACAGGCAGTTTAGTCCACGAGTGTTTGTTTTGTTACAACGTATCCTTGTTAAAGCACCACTTGAGAATTTTTTTCAGCATTGGAGTGGTACAACTAAACTATGGTCCCTACCCCCAGTCTTATACACATCCTCTGGTGTCTTTACCTTTTATTGCCGCCATTTCGGTCCATCAGCGCCATCTTGTGACTGCAACTTCTCAATGGTCAAAAGTTAGAAGTTACATCACATGCTCTCAATGCAAGTCTATGAGAGTGAAAACAAGGATCTCATAGCCTTAAATTGAAAAGTGACCTCCGGCTCGCCCAGCAAACACTGGAGCAATCCGGCAGGTCACAAACTGCTGGAGATAGACTGGAGCGGTGGCAATAGAAGATAAAGATGGTGTCGGCTAAGTATAAGCGTAGGATCAGTCAGGGATCTTAGATTAGAGGCACCACTCCAGAGGAAAAAAAATGTAAAAAATTCTAGCGTGAAGCTTTAACAATTTACTGAACTATTTCATTTCATGATCTATAAAAACCTCACGGTTATATCCCTATTATTATAAGCCTTGCTGTCTGCCTATGCCACCTGCAACACTTTGATTTGGCGCAGTGCTCAGAGGTGGTGCAGCGTTTAATTCTGCCAACTACATTTCTCATATAGACATGCAGATTCTGCAAGATCCAGCACCAGCCCAGGCTTCACACTGCCTCTGGCACTAGGCTCTTAGAAAGGGTTAATGCTCCAGAGCTCCTTCCTGCAGTAATAAATATGTGTATGCATAATTTACACCTTACCTTTTAGAATGAAATCTCGCAGAGAAGTGAGGTTTGTATATAATGGTAATCTATTCCTATAGAATCGCCATTCAATGATTATACAGCAAGCTGGAATCACACACCATTCATCTTACTTTGCTTCGCAACTAGACGTTTCCTCTGGAATTAAGTGTGATCCCGCAGTTACTAAAACCAGTCATAACCTAAAATCACACTTCTTCGAGACCTCTCGTATGGTCTGCAGACATGCGACACATAGAAATATACAATGTATAGTTAGGAGGCTGAAACATTTCTCTTTCATAGGGAAAAGGAGTAATATGCCAGGTATGTAGACTAACAAGGAAATATGTCATTTCAAATTTAATTTATTTTAACCCCCAGATCTTTTTTCAGTTTTGCATTTTCGTTTTTTATTTTTCCGTCAATATGGCCATGTGAGGGCTTATTTTTTGCGGGACGAGTTGTACTTTTGAACTTCACCATTGGTTTTACCATGTCGTGTACTCGAAAATGGGAAAAAAATTCCAAGTGCGGTGAAATTGCAAAAAAGAAAGTGGAATCTCACACTTGTTTTTTGTTTGGCTTTTTTGCTAGGTTCACTAAATGCTATAATTGATCTGCCATTATGATTCTCCAGGTCATTACGACTTCATAGACACCAAACATGTCTAGGTTCTTTTTTATCTAAGTGGTGAAAGAAAATTAAACTTTGCTAAAAAAAAAAAAAAAAAAAAAAAAATTGTGCCATATTCCAAGACCCGTAGCGTCTTCAATTTTCATGATCTTGGGTTGGGTGAGGGCTTATTCTTTGCGTGCTGAGTTGACGTTTCTAATGATACCACCTTTGTGCAGATACGATCTTTTGATCGCCTGTTATTGCATTTTAATACAATGTCGCGGCAACCAAAAAAACGTAATTCTGGCATTTCAAATTTTTTTCCCGCTACATCATTTAGCGATCAGGTTAATCCTTTTTTTCATTGATAGATCGGGAGATTCTGAAAGCGACGTTACCTATTATGTGTGATTGTTTTTATTGCTTTATTTTGAATGGGGCAAAAGGCGGGTGATTTAAAAAAAATTTTATTTTCTTTCATATTTTTTAAAAACTTTTTTTTTTTTTTTTTTTTTTTTTAATTTTGGCATCCACTACTTGATCGGCTCTGATACATATAGGCGATGAGCAGATCACCTATATGTAGTAGAATTACAGCATTGCTATGAGCGCCGACCACAGGGTGGTGCTCATAGCAATGCCGCATCAAAAACCATAGAGGTCTCTATGAGACCTCAGGTTGTTATGGCAACGCATCGCTGACCCCCGATCACTTGACAGGGGTCGGCGATGTGCTCATTTTTGGCCGCGCGGATGTAAGCTCTAGTTAAAGCCCACTGTCAGCGTTTGACAGCGGGATTTAACTAGTTAATAGGCGCGGGCAGATTGAGACTCCGCTCGCGTCTATTGCAGGCACATGTCAGGTGTTGAAAACAGATGACATGTCGTGGCTTTGAGGTGGGCGGTCATAAAGGGGTTAAAGATTTAATGATTTTAATGTAAATACACAGACTCCCTAGTCAAAAATGTCTTTCAATAAATTAAATGTTTCAAATTATATTTGCCATGTAAGTTGTTTCAGGTGTCTTTTTAGAAATATGTATATATATGCACTGTTTCTGCTCATTACGTGACTTGTATTTTGCATTTATCACCAGTTTTCCCTTGGTGCATGCTCCACTTATAATTTTCAGTTGTCTCTGAGCTGGAGGGTAGAGACTAGTTGCTATTATATCACCCACACACAATACACATAGGTTCAAGAGATAACCTGCTCCTGGTCTCTATGTACCTTAGCCTCAGAAGCAGCATGGTGGACACTACACATCACTTCTGAGCTATGAATCCAGCTGAGCCCAAGATAAAACACTTAATAGAAGCAGTAAATAGGTACTGCAGCAATATCTGAGTGTCTTTATGCATCTCTCTCTGTTCCTCCCTGCTCCTACACACCCTATATATTTATACATTTAATTTGGCAACTATAATGTGATTCCTCAGTGGACTAACAATCCATCTTCGTTTTGTCAAAATTGATTTTTAGCAATTTTTCAGAGAGAAAAGTTTTTGAGGCAAGTGGGAGCAGAAGAAGTGGCTCATAAGTGGGGAAATATGTAAATGTGTCCGATAAGATATACAGTGGATATAAATATGTGGATATTGGTTTTAACATTTTAAAAAAATGCATGCATGTTTCAGTGCATTTCCACATTTGAAACACAATAAAAATGCAAGCAATCTGCATATTACTGTATCAATAAAGCTTTGTCAAAGCCAAATACCAGGAAGTATAAAAAACAAAACAGCTTTATTTAAAGGGGTTGTTCATGTGACTGCAGACTCATGAATACCCCAGCGCACGCAGTGTGCGCTGCTGGGATTCGATGGTTTCCGATGCGGGTATGTATGAGTTATACATCCTCCCGGCCAGTGGGTGCGGCCTTGCTCTATACACTTTTATCCAGCGAGGCAGCGTCCCGTCTAGTGATGTGGACGGCCAGTGGGCCTGTCCGACTAAAGGGCGCAACTTCGCTCCATACTAGTCTGAAACTGGTGAATCCCTGTGCATGCACTGTGGGGGGGGTTCAAAAGTCTGCAGTCACATAGAGTGACTGCAGACTTATTGTTTTTGCCAGGACAACCCCTTTAAGGCATGACAAAAAGAGACAAAAACCACAGAGTCAAAAACACTTGTAAAAACAGCACTAAAAAAATAACAAAGAAGAAAAAAAATCTGCAAATTCAAAAACTCAACTAAAGATCGTCGTGGGAATATAGCCTCAATGTCACCCATAATATGTACATATCCTTTGAGGAAAAAAACTGAAATAAATTTGGTTACATAAGTTTGATCACCTTCTTATAATTGGAGATCTTTTGTGTTCAGAATTAGTCAATCACATTTAAACTCATGTTAATCAGAATGTTGTCAGTTCAGTATTGCATTCTATTGAACTCAATACAAAGCTTAGTTGTTCTAGTAGGAATTTCCTGACATATTCTTAAGGTACTGTCACACTTAGCGATGTACCAGCGATCCCGACCAGCGATATGATGCGGTCAGGATCGCTGGTGCATCGCTAAGTGGTCGCTAGTGAGCTGTCACACAGGCAGATCTCACCAGCGACATCGCTGGGGACGGGGGTCGCTACTTACCTGTCACACCAGGCGATCCTGCGTCCTCCCGCCCGCGTCCACGCTCGTCTCTCCACAGGAAGCTGACGACGAGAAACAGTCCTGGACGTTCTCGCGCGATCAGCGATAACCAGCGGGGGAGCCGGTCGTAGGTAAGTATCAGACACAGTGATATCGCTAGCAATACGCTATAACGTCACAAGTTATAGCGATATTGCTAGCGATATCGCTTAGTGTGACAGTACCTTCAGTTGCATTTTTTCAACAAAAGTCATAATCTATAAACAGCTTACAGCCCAGCAAACAGTCAGGAGAAGGGTAAAAAAAAAACCCAAGGCATTAGATATATCATGGAACACTGTGAGGACTGTCATCAAGAAGTGGCTTAAATTTTGTACAACAGTGATATTACCAAAAATTGAGCATCCCTCAAAATATATGAAAAGACGAAGAAAATTGGTTACTGAGGCTTCTAAGAGGCCTACAGCAACATTAAAGGAACTGCAGGAATTTCCGGAAAGCACTTGTGTACTGCATGTGACAACAATCTCCTGTATTTTTCACATGTCTGGCCTGTGGGCTAAGGTGGCAAGGTGGAAGCCAATTCTTACAAAGAAAAACATCCCAGCCCAGCTATCTTTTGCCAATCTAAAAAAAAGTCTGCCAAAACCATATAGGAAAATGTTTTGTGGTCTGATGAGATCAAGTCTAAATATTTTGGCCATTATTCGAAATGTTATGTTTGGCGCAAAGTCAACACTGCTCATCACCAAAAGAACACCCTACCCACAGTTAAGCAAGGTGGAGGTAGCATTATGCTTTTGAGGTTTTTTTGGAAGCTGAAAATGGGGTTTTAGTCAAGGTGGAGGGAATGGTGAACAGTTAGAAATATTCACTTTTGCATCCTAACCTTGAGGCCTCTGGAAAAAGCTGAAGTTGAATTTCACCTCTCAGCATGACAACCCTAAGCATACCTCCAACTCAACAAAAAAAAAAGTTTTGGAATGGCCCAGTCAGAGCCCAGACCTGAATCCAATTGAAAATCTGTGAGTGACCCGAACTGGGCTGTACACTTGCGACTCCTTTGTAATCAGACAGATTTGGAGGTACTGAATGGAAGATAGGCAAAGAGTGCCAATTCTAGATTAGCAATGCTGACAGACTACTACCCAAAAAGACTGTTGAAGTAACCTATGAATTTGTGACATCATTCAAAGTATTAGTTTAAAGTTGTGCATATTTATGCAGTCATATTATTTTAGCTCTTTATTTTTATGTTTCCACCGGAAAAGATTTGTTTATTTCTCAATGGATTTGTACAAATTATGACATTAAAGTTGCAAAATGTTCTAAAATGATTCTTCTTGGTCTAATTTTTTTTCTATGACAAAAAACTGGTACTTTAACATGGGTGTGTAGACTTTTTCTATCCATTGTATTACAACATTTCTCACATTCACTTGTACTACTGAATTATTCAAAGTTTGTTGAAACGTCAGAGACCATGCTATAAAAATGTTATGCCTACATTCTCCTCTAGGGCTGGCCTTGTATAATTAATGTCCAGGACTCCATACTACTTGTGGGTTATAGAGAGTAAATATCAAGACTTTTTTTTATTAAAAACTAATAGGAAAGAAGTGAAGGAATACATATAGCTACCTCTGTTATGGCTGTATAACTATTCATAGTAAATATCAAGACTTTTTTTTATTAAAAACTAATAGGAAAGAAGTGAATGAATACATATAGCTACCTCTGTTATGGCTGTATAACTATTCATAGTCTATCTGTCAATCAATGCTTAGTGTCAAATTGCAGAGGGCGGAAAATGCAAATCAGTAGATTCCCCTCTATAAACCTATTGTCTGTAGCACTAATCAATCTCCCTCCTTGGTCACTGAAGAAAAATGCATGCATAATGAACCAAAAGGCAAAGAAGACAGAAGATGGATGCTTTCCATTTGCATGAGCTAACGTCTCATTTAACCTAGATGACTGTATGAAAGGAAGCAGTACCTGGAAACATTTATTATGCACAGTAATAAGAAAACATTTCTTTTATACAAATTTGAGCTTTAAATTAAATGCCTAATTTTGTAGGGAAATACACAGACATTGTAAATAAAAGCCAGCTATGCCAAGCCAGGAGCAATGTAGGCTTCCTCAGGCATCCATGAAAATATAGTCAGAAGATCTGGCCAGGGACCATAGCGGGAGACAAGACTACACCCAGTCCAACTTCTCCCAGCATAGCTCCAGCTGATAAACAGGTCTCTCCTGTAGAGGGAGAAACCTGTCAATCAACTGGAGTATCTCTCGGAGAAGACGGATGGGGTGTAGGACTAGTTTAATCTCTGGCTATGATTCCCGGCCTTATGCTCGAACTATAGTTTCTCTGAAACGCTCCGACAATCGTGCAGACAGGCTCGGATTAAAGTTGCCTGTGGTTTGGGTAGCATGAATATCAAGTGACATAACCACTTACTGACATGCGCTATGTACAAACTGCCCGCAAAGAGAAATGTATATATATGGTACCATGATCAAATGCAGGTGTCAGCTCTATATGTTAGCACCGATGGCGGGTGTTTAACCAATGTGATACCGCTGTCAACAATGACCGCGACATCGCAGGGCATCGCAGAGGGAGGGAGCTCCCTCTGTGCTCCCAAAGATGGCTGTGGGATCAACCAGGGACGGTGGTCTGTCAGCTCATGCTCAAAGCACGACCTGACCTGCCTCCTCCCTGCATGTCAGATGCTGATCTAATGCTCTGTAGTGCAGAAGCATTGCAGGGTATTAGATCAGCGATCTGTCAGTGGGAAGTCGATGGTCACATTCTGGGACAATGTAAAAAGGTTAATAAAAATCACTCAATAAAGAGAAAAAAAAAAAGAAAAAATATTAATCCAATAAATACATTTATTTATGTTAAAAAAAAAAAAATTGTATATTATTTTGTATTGCCATGTCTGGAACGACCCGACTAGTTAACACCTTCAGTGAACACTGTTAAAAAAAATAACATATAAAAAAAAACGCAAAAAAAAGATACTTTATCATCATACCGCCGAACAAAAAGTGGAATAAAAAGCGATCAAAAAGACAAATGTAAATAAAAATCATATCTTTGAAAATATCATCTTGCTCCACAAAAGACAAGTCTCCATACAGCTCCATCAGCAGAAAAATAGCTATAGCTCTCAGAATAAAGCGATGCAAAAATAATAATTTTTTCTATAAAATAGTTCGTATTGTGTGAAAGCGTCAAAACATAAAAAAAATATAAATGCGGTATCGCTGTAATCATACTGACCCAAACATTAAAACTTATCAATTTATCAATTTTACTACCCACGGAACAGCCAAAAAAAAAATAAAGACAATTCCAAAATTTCTTGGTTTTGTTGAATCTGCCTCCCAAATATCAAAATAGAAAGCGATCAAAAAAGTGATGTGCCCGAAAATGGTACCAATAAAAACGTCATCTCGTCCCGCAAAAAAACAAGCCCTCACTTGACTGTTGGCCGAAATATGGAAAAATTCTAGCCATCAAAATATGGCAATGCAAAAACTTGTTTGTTTTTTTTAAATAAAAAAGTGTTTTGAGCTTGACAGCAGCCAGACATAAAAAACAGATGTAAATCTGGTATTGCAGTAATCGCACCGACCCAAAGAATAAAGTCATTTAATCACTTACGCTGCACAAAGAGCGATATAAAAAAATAAATAAAACCAATTTTTCACCGACTGTTGATTTGTTCTTTCTGCCTCCCAAAGATCATAGTAAGGCTTTGCTCACATTTATCCTGAGCTTACACTGGGGTTTCAGTGTAAATCTCTGAAATATGTGATTCCGACAGAACCCCCGGCGTAAGATTCCCTATAATGAAGCAGATAGAGGCACTGTGGACACCATCTGCCAGCTTATGATCCAGCGATGTCCGTCTTTTTAGGAGTGTATAAAAGCGCAGTCCACCACAGCTTTTGCACCTCTGTAAAAAAGGACAAAGCTGAACACAGGTCAGACGGAGCCCAGAGCAACTCTGCGGCCGCATTATAGTGAATGGATCCTTTGGGGGTTTCATCTGAATCACGTCACTCGGCCACTTAGATGTAAATCCCAATGTAAGTGCTCAGCATAGAGTGGTGGATAAATCTGATCCCAAATGTTATGCAAAAAATTCCCAACAAAAGCTTCAACTCAATTCACAAACAAAGCAAATCTCTGCTCATCTCTGTCATCTGTTAACGGAAATATAGAGGGCTTCCACGCTACTGGCAGTACAAAGGCTCTGGAAAAGCGCTATAGCTCCTTGCCCCCCAAAAGAAATTCAGCAAATTCTGCACTTCCAAGTCCCCCCTTCCCTTTTGAGCCTCAGTGTGCCTATACCACATTTAGATTCCTAATTTATAGGTGCGTGTCTCCAGAAGCATGAGCTGGTCACTACAACGTACTGGTGACTACTACATCAAAGGCTTTCCAAACGCGACACGACACCCGCAGAACATTCTATTAAAATCTGTGTTCCAAAACGTCACTCTTTCTGAGCCCTGTCGTGCGCCCAAACAGTAGTTTTCCCACATATAGGGTATTTGCGTACTCTGGAGAAATTGCACAACAAATTTTGCAGTCCATTTTCTCTTGATACCCTTGTGAAAATAAAAAAAAATGGGGCTAAAAAAACATTTCTTTTGGGGAAAATTTGATTTTGCTTTTCATTTTTACCGCTCAAAGTTATAAACTTCTATGTAGCACCTGGGGTTTTAAGGTACTCACCACACATCTAGATAAGTCCCTTGAGGGATCTAGTTTCTAAAATGGGTTCACTTGTGGGGGATTTCAATTCGTTAGACACATTAGGGGCTCTACAAAGCGACATGGCGTCCACTAATGATTCCATCAAATTTTGCATTCAAAAAGTCAAATGGCGCTCTTTCCCTTCCGAGCCCTTTTGTGCCCCCAAATAATAGTTTTCCTCCACATATACTGAGGAGAAATTGCATAACAAATTTTGGGGTCTATTTTTCCTGTTACCCTTGCAAAGATAAAGTCAAATTTTAGTGAAAAAAGTTAAATGTTCATTTTTTCCTTCCACATTTCATTAATTTCTGTGAAGCACCTGAAGGGTTAATAAACTTCTTGAATTTGGTCTTGAACACCTTCAAGGCTGCAGTTTTTAGAATTGTGTCACTTTTGGGTATTTTATGTCATATAGGCCCCTTAAACTCACTTCAAATGTGATGTGGCCCCTAAAAAAATGGTTTAGGAAATTTTGTTGGAAAAATTAGAAATTGCTAGTCAACTTTTAACCCTCATAATTGCCTAATAGAAAAAAAAAATTATGTTTAGAAAATTGTGCTGATGTAATGTAGACATGTGGGAAATGTTATTTATTCACTGGTTGCTTGTGTGACAGAACGCTTTGATTTAAGGGCATAAAAATTAAAAGTTTGAAAATTGCAACATTTTCAAAATTGTTGCCAAATTTCCAATATTTTAACAAAGAAATTAAAGTCATACTGAACCAATTTTACCAACGTCACAAAATGCAATATCTTATTAGAAAACATTCTCAGAATCAGCGGGATCCGTTGAAGCGTTCCAGAATTATTACTTCATAAAGGGACACCGGTCAGAATTGTAAAATTTGGCTTGGTCAGGAAGGTGAAAACAGGCTCGGGTGGAAGGGGTTAAGGAAAAAGCATGTAATAATGTCAGAAATTATGTGTTGATGTTGGTAGGTTCCTAAGGGTCAAAAATCCCCAAAAGAATGTAAGTAAAAGTTGATTCTTCAGTGGTTGCCCTTGTAGTATTTATCTTCCAGATAATTCCCACAGCAAATTAAAGTTTCATTACTACACAGCGCAGCGAGTCAACCTTTCCCCTCTGTTATCAAGCACAACATTTAGACTACACTTACTGCTAGGGTTGCAAACTTTCCAATATTTTAAGACATTTCTGTGGTTGTTCTTAAAAATATTCAAGAAGGAAACCTAAGGAAGACAATATGTCAATGTGCCAGGATTAGGAATGTCCCCTATATGGGAGGCTATATGTAATCAGTGTATAAGCCACTGCTGAGCAAAGATAGTAAAATAGGTCACATTCCACACTTCCATGCACACAACTGATCGCAATCTCTTGGGGCAACTCTGCCTTTATATAACGCACTCTTACAAGATAGATGGAATATTGCCATAGAAAACATGGCACATGTTTAATAACAATGGTGCCCATAAAAGGAATGTCCCTTCCCCCTAAATATTGGTTTATTTTTTTTGGACCCATAAATACGTTTTCATATACTGCAATATTACAATGCATTTTCCTTAAGGCTATGTTCGCACTTTGCGATTTTTGCTGCATTTTTTTGCTGCAGCATGTCACTTCTTTCAGCGTTTTTTTCTGCGCATCATAAGTATCAAATTTTACTGCATTTTTGGTGCAAAAACTTTAAGGAAGTTGTATCAGGATTTTTTTGGGGGGACTAAAGTTTATCAGCATGCACAAGAGACAACAAAAATGCAGCAAATATACAGCAAAAAATACAGCAAACCCTGCTTTTTTGCAGCAGTTTCGAGCAGGTTTTACCTGCAGAAAAGAAAAACGCAGCAAAAGAGCAACGTGTGAACATAGCCTTAATATTCCAAGGATTTTTTTCTACATCAGAAACAAAATAAAAGATGAATATAAGTGCAGAATCTACAATCTGAGTGATACTTTATTCTGCTTAGATTTCAATTGTGCTTTCTAAATCTAAATTCGATTTCATTAAAGGAAACCATATTGACTGCTGACCATAAAATACAAAGGTTTTTAACAATGTTTTTTTCCTACTAAAAGTGCCTTGTGGTACTAGTGAAAAATAACAGGAGAGTCAATTTTAAATCCTAAATGACTTTGTATAAAAAAAAGAGGATGTTGGAGAGGCAGAGTCTCTCAGAAGCAAAGATGGTCACAGGTTCATCAGCCTGTAAACAACAGCATCTATAAATAATAATAATACTTTATTTTTATATAGCGCTAACATATTCCGCAGTGCTTTACAGTTTGCACATATTTTCATCACTGTCCCTGATGGGGCTCACAATCTAAATTCCCTATCAGTATGTTTTTTGGTGTGTGGGAGGAAACCGGAGTGCCCGGAGGAAACCCACGCAAACACGGGGAGAACATACAAACTCCTTGCAGATGTTGTCCTTGGTGGGACTCGAACCCAGGACATGTGCTAACCACTGAGCCACCGTGCTGCCCCAAAAATTGTGGAACAATTTCATAATACTGTTCCTCAATGTAAAATTGCCAAAACGTGAATATCCCACCATCTACAGTACATAATATCATAAAAAGATTCTGGAGAAATCAATGTGCACAAGGGACAAGGCTGACGGTCAGTGTTGGATGACTGGTCCCCCAGGTCGGTTGTGTAAATCATTGCATGGGCTCAGGAATACTTCCAGAAATAATTCCCTGAACAAAGGTTGCCGTGTAATCCACAAATGCAAGTTAAAGCTCTATCATGCAAACTGCAAAGAGCCCAAATATCAACACAATCCAGAAACACTGCCATCTTCTCTGACCCAAAGCCCATTTAGGCTGTGTGACCACGTAGTGTTTTTTAAGCGTTTCCGCGGAGATTTTAAACGTGCGATTCTGCTGCGGAAACGCTTAAGAAAAGCATTCAATGGATTAGTAATTGAAAACGCACATGTTGTGCCAATGGTGCGATTTTTACCGCTGCAGTATCGCTAAGCGTTAAAAGTCGCAGCATGTTCATTAATTTGCGGAATAGCATGCGATTCCGCCTACATAGAGTTGTATCGAAATGCTTGAAAATCGCGAATGAAACAAACATTTGCAGTTTTTCAAGCGTCTCAAAACGCACACAAAAGGAAGTGACATCAGGCCATCCCATAATTCCATCCCATGAGCATCCCATAATCCAGGAAGACGAGAAAAAATCCCATAATTCCTGTCTTCCTGGATCATGGCTGCCAGCATGGAATGGTATCGCAGGATGGACCTGGATGTGGGCCTCCTCATCAGTGTGGTAAGTGTCGGTGTGTGTCTATGTGTGTGTCTCGGTGTGTGTGTGCTGTCTGGCATAGGCCGATAGGACTACTACTCCCATCGGCCTATGTCTGTTCCCCCCTATTGTAGTGGCAGCAGACTCAGTACCATGGGAGCAGTATTTCCCATCGAGCTGTTCCTGCTGTTAAAAAAAAAAACACTTTTTTTTTGGTCCCGAATCCATCCATAAAATAACCCCCCCTTATATTTCTAAATAAATTATTATTATTTATTAGGGCCCCTTAATTCAATTTTTTTTCAAACTTTTTTTTTTTAAATTATAAAATTTGTCCAACATTTTTTTTTCATTGGTGGCCAGTGGTTACCTGTGGAAAAAAATAATAAATACCTGTCACCGACGTCGCCACCTAAAATAAAAATAAAATAAAAAACCCCTACTCACCTACACAGCTAATTCCCCGAAGACCATGTTCCACCTAAAAAAAAATATAAAATAAACCACAAACATACCTACCCTCCGCAGAATCCCCCAAAAAACGAGTGTCCCACGAAGATCTACAGTTTTGAGCGGGCACATAACATGTGGCCACTCTAAACCACCGACGCCGTTACAATGAACGAGGCCATAAAGCGCCCCGGTTCATTGTATACAGACTTCACCCAAAGGCAGCTCGCGCTGCTCGAGATGAACTCGGGCGGTGCGGTCTGCGCATGCGCGGACTCCCAGGCTGATCTGAGGTGAACTCAGGAGCGTGGGGAGAATTTTTCCCACGCCAATTAGTTCATCTCAGGTGAGCCAGGGCGCCTGCGCAGAGCAGAATTACATTGTTGTGTTTTTTTTGTGATTGTCTAAAAAATAAAAATTTGGTCAAAAACTTGGTGTCATTATTTCATTAAAAATTTAATTAATTAACATGTGTTTTTTTTAACCCCCCCTCCCAAAAAAAATCTAATATATAAAGCTCAAAGTGTGTATGTATGTATGTATGTATGTATGTATGTATGTATGTGTGTGTGTCCAGGATAGGCATCCGCACCGTCGCAGCTACAGCCACAAAATTTGGCACAGTCACACGTCTGGATCCCGAGAGCGTCCTAAGCTATGTTGTGAGGTGAAATTTTAACCCCGCGCGTTCCAATTCACCAAACAATTTTGCCCCGTCTACATACTGGGGAAAAAGTGTGTGCGCGTCAAGCCCCGCCCCTCATTATGATGTCATAATGCCCCTATCTACATACTGGGGAAACAGTGTGTGCATATCAAGCCCCGCCCCTCATTATGATGTCACAATGGTTGCCATGGCGACGCTGATGTCATCATAGTTGTTTAACCAGCCAATGGATAGAATAATTAAAATATACCTTTTATTGATTTTTTAAAAATAAAGTGCAAGGTGCTCAAGTAACGTTAAACACAACAAAGAAGAACGCATAAATGAAAAAAGCCAGTATTGCCCATCGTTACTGAGTATCCCAATTATCAAGCATATTCATTGGGTATTTTAAATCAGTCCAGAACAACCAACCTTTTCAAAAGACATAAGAATTTCTCAAAATAGTCTCTAGACTTATCATATCATAGCGTTGGCCGTTTTTATTGGAAACCGGTGTCATGCCATCAGTATGTTCCCAAATATGGCATACCCGTTTCCCTCTCCTCATCAGGAGTACTGTATACTACAGGGTACAATACTGCTATACAACATAAAACAGAACCACATAACCTCAGTTATTACGTTCGCTGCAGGTTCTATGACACATACATAGTATATCAGATAGAAATGTATCAAGTGTCCTATAAAAGATATAATCCCGCATATCCTCCTTATATATCAGCAACAAATCTGAATCCACCAAGTATGCATAAATATCTTAGATAGACCGTCTCTTATATAATGAGACCAATATCTAGACACCAAAGTATTATATACAACACGGAACAATCTCACCCAATTAGCAGGGGCATTTTTTGATTGATTGCCATCTCCGTGACTAGTAGGCGCGACACCCCTTTCTCCCGACGCGTTTCGTCCTATCTCATCAGGGGAGTCCAGTGGGGTTCATCTGAATGGTGTATCACGCATGGCCGTTCTATACTTCATCCGACATTATGTGTACATACACTCATGCATGCCTCCTTTTAAATGTTGGCCATCATAGGTTGCAAGCCCCGCCGCTCATTATGATGTCATAATGGTTGACTATGGGATGGAGGATGTGTGATGGGTATATGGGCACTGGACTATGGGATGGAGGATATGTATGACGGGTATATGGGCACGGGACTATGGGATGGAGGATGTGTGATGGGCATATGGTCACTGGACTATGGGATGGAGGATATGTATGATGGGTATATGGCCACGGGACTATAGGATGGCAGATATGTATGATGGGTATATGGGCACGGGACTATGGGATGGAGGATATGTATGATGGGTATATGGGCATGGGACTATGAGATGAAGGATGTGTGATGGGTATATGGGCACTCGACTATGGGATGGTGAATATGTATGATGGGTATATGGGCATGGGACTATGGGTTGGAGGATGTGTGATGGGTATATGGGCACTCGACTATGGGATGGAGGATATGTATGATGGGTATATGGGCACGGGCCTATGGGATGGAGGATATGTGATGGGTATATGGGCACGGGCCTATGGGATGGAGGATATGTATGATGGGTATATGGGCACGGGCCTATGGGATGGTGGATATGTATGATGGGTATATGGGCATGGGACTATGGGATGGAGGATAATTATAATTTGTTATAACTAACCACAATTAGTTACTATGCCTGGGCAGCGCTGGGCTCTTCAGCTAGTATATACATAAATATATGTATATATTTTTCTTGTGAGGGGGGGTTAAAACTGGGGTATATATACCCCAGTTTTAACCCCCCTCCCAATCCCCCCCCAAAAAATATATATGTACACATGTATATATCGGAGGACAGGCCATCATCCTCGGCGCCCACAGATATCGTATCTGAAACGCCAACAAGTTATGCAGCGGGCACTTCGGCATCTGGGGTGGAGGTGGCATCAGAGTCCTGTGTTGCTGCTCCTGCCTCGGGCGCTGCCTGTAGCTCTGCTGGTGGCGTGTCAAGGCCCACCAGGATGGGGGCTACTTCTGCCCGTCCCGTGGCATCGAGAAGGGCGGCACACAAAAAGATTCCAAATACTGAAATTTCGACTAGTGCGTTAGAAAACCTCACTAGTCGAACTCTCAGTATGCTCGACACTTCGTCGAAGCAAGATGAGCTGGACAAATTCGGCTCATTTTTAGCCGGCCGCCTAAGATCCATGCCACGGGATCGGCAGAATGTTTTCATGTCAGCAGTCAATTAACTGTTAATGACTGTTGATGTCCCATCCCCAATTCCCCCGTCATCAGCTATAATGACGGTGATTCTTAATATTTTAATCCCCAAAGTGGGCCTCCACCACCAACAGCAGCAGCTGCATCGCAGCGTTTTGGACAGGCGGCAACATACAGGCCTGACGCTGCCCAACCATTTGGTTATGGCCGACCACCAGCACCACATACCTCTGGCCATAATATTTCCCCCAACTCCTCTATGTCATCCCAAGACTTATATCCCAACTATGGATATGATCCAGACTATCAAAGTTTCTGATAAATGTTCTTGTCTCACCACCAACCAGTCTGGACGTCCCACCCCCCCCCCCCACTTTGTCCTGTTGACAGGGTGCTATTTGTTTGTAATTTCATGTATTTTTTTTTTTTTTTAGAAAACAATGTTTAGTAAAAAAAAATTTCTAAAGAAAATCTGTGTTGATTTTAATTTCTTTAAAAAAAAAGACATACATTAAACAACCATGACTAGGGAGGATGATGTAAAAGGAACTGACCCAGAATGGGAGGGGGGGGGGCATTATTACAGGAAGAAGACATTGAATTGGGATACTTTACCAAAAAGGGTTCAGAAGGTGTGACATTTTATCACAATGAGGGTCATTAGACCAGGAAGGTGCCCAAGATGGGGGACATTATAACTTGAAGGGGCTTAGGATGAGAGACATTGTTACATAAAGGGGCCAGGATGGTGGACATTATTACAGTAGGGTGTCATGATGTTGACACTACCTATGTGTTAATAGGATCTGCTACTAGGGCCCCAACATGAAGTTTTACCAAATAATGGAGACCAGATTTTATTTTGAAAACAAACTTAATTTTTATTAACTTTTTTTGTTTTTTCACATTTTTATATAACAATGGACCTTCCTTGCCTGTAGTTAAGTGTTCAGATCTTCTCTGCTGTCCTTGGCTGCTCAACACAGCAAAGGAGTATTGCCAGTGCACGGCACCTTCAGGACTCATGAAGTAGTTAGTGAAGGTTTCTTGCACACGCACACCCGAGTTGGATAGCCTTCCTTTACCCAAATTTTCAACAGCATTTAATTCCGACAGCTGTGACTCCTCATCTACGTCAGTGCCATATTCTCGAGCGTAGTTGTGGAGTACACAGCATGCCTCAATTACTGTGTCAGCGGTCTGCGTATCCAACTGAGTGGCTGTGTGAAAGATCCGCCTCTGACTACACATGATCCCGAAGGTGCATTCCACATATCTGCGTGCACGACTCAGCCGATTAAAAACCCTCCGCCGGTCATACAGTGCCCTTCGTTGGTATGGGTGCAGCAGGTTGGACTTTAAGGGAAACGCCTCATCCGATACAATCACTAAGGGCACTGGATGTGTGGAACACAGCAAAGGTCTTGGGGCTGGGAGCGTTCCGTCATCTCGAAGAATTGGCTGGCAGTAGTATAGTGGCAGTGGCTGGCAGCAGTATGGGGGCACTGGCTGGCAGCAGTATGGGGGCACTAGCTTGCAGCCGTATGGCGGCACTGGCTGGCAGCAGTATGGCGGCAGTGGCTGGCAGCAGTATGGGGGCACTAGCTTGCAGCAGTATGGGGGCACTGGCTGGCAGCAGTATGGGGGCACTAGCTTGCAACAGTATGGGGTTTAGTGGCTGGCAGTAGTATGCGGGCACTAGCTTGCAGCAGAATGGGGGCAGTGGCTGGTAGCAGTATGGCGGCAGTGGCTGGCAGCAGTATTGCGGCACTGGCTGGCAGCAGTATGGGCGCACTAGCTTGCAGCAGTATGGAGGCAGTGGCTGGCATCAGTATGGGGGCAGTGGCTGGCAGCAGTATGGGGGCACTAGCTTGCAGCAGTATGGGGGCAGTGGCTGGCAGCAGTATGGCGGCAGTGGGTGGCATCAGTATGGGGGCAGTAGAAGATTCAGTAATAAAGTCAGCAGCAAAATCCGCAAGTTATCTTCGCTAAGACTCCACTGCTGCTGCACGTGAGGCACTTTGAAAACAGCCAGAAAACAAAATGGGGAAAAGAGGATGGAAAAGGAAATGACCTCATAGTAGCCTCTTTTTTTTTAAAAAACAACTTTACTTGGGCTCAAAAATGCTTAAAAAACGCTTAAAAAAAGCATGGGAAAAACGCATGCAAAAACGCATGAAAAATGCGTCAAAATCATGTAAAAAAAACGCACAAAAAACCGCATGCGTCTTTCCTAGCAAGGGTATGCGTTTCTGCTCAGGAAAAGACTGCTTGAAAAACATAATGTGGGCACATAGCCTTAAAGTGGACTCAGGCTGTGTGCCCACGTAGCGATTTTTAAGCGTTTTTGCCGCGATTTTCGGTGCGAAAACGCAGCGAAAACGTTTAAAAATCGTGTACAGAATGCCCCCCATGCATTCCTATGGCATTCCGCACATGCTGTGCTAATGCAGCGCATTTTTCCGCGGCGGAATCGCATCGCGGAAAAAATCGCAGCATGCTCATTCTTTTGTGCGGAATCGCAAAGAATTGCCGCGATTCCGCACCCATAGGAATGCATGAGAACCGCTTACTCCCCGCATATGGCTATGCCCACCATGCGGGAAGTTAAGTGTCTCATGTGCGGTTGGTACCCACGGTGTGGAGGAGAGGAGACTGTCCTCCAGGCCCTGGGTACCATACCCTTGTAAAAAAAAGAATAATAAAAAATCGGGGTATATTTACCTTCCGGCGTCCCGCGCTGCATTCCCGGCCTAAGCGTTCCCAGTAATGCCTTGCGGCACGGTCCAGTGATGACGTGGTCTCGCGAGATCACTATAGCAACGCGAGACTACGTCATCACAGGTCTCGCAAGGCATTACTGGGAACGCTGAGGCCCGGGATGGCAGCGCGGGACGCCGGAAGGTAAATATACCCCGATTTTCTTTATTTTTTTTAGCATTTTAACATTCTATCTTTTACTATTGATGCCGCATAGGTGGCCTCAATAGTAAAAACCTGGTCACACTTGTCAAACACTATGTTTGACGAGTGTGACCAACCTGTCAATCACTTTCCAAGCGATGCTTCAAATCGCTTGGAAAGTGCTTGAATATCGCACACGAAAATTGCGGCAAAATCGCAATCATAATCGCGGTAAAATCGCGCGGAAAAAACCGCGCGATTTCTGGGAAGGAGTCCGGTTTTTGGTGTGCGTTTTAACACGCAACGTGGGCACATAGCCTAAAGCAAAATGAAAAACTGTTTGTGGTTTCTATAAAGAATTTCAGATTGTGAACCATCTGACCACATAAAGCCATGTCCTGTGGAGTATAAAATATAAGGGATCATCCAGCTCATCAGCGTACGGTTCTAAAACCTGTAGAGTATGGGGTTGCATTAGTGCCTATGGCATGGGCAGCTTACATAACTTGAAAGGCACTATCAATTCTGAGCAATATATAGAGGACTTAGGACAACAAATTATCCCATAAAAATTCCGGCAAAGACCCAGAACTGTGGAGCAGTGAGAATCCTACATCGGACAAGCATGGAGCAACATTCTCTCCAAACACTCCAGGTCTCCTTGCTTTCCAGACTGTTGTTAGAAAAAAAAGGGTATGCTTAGGGCCCTGTCACACACAGCGAGATCGCTGATTTTGTGACGCCACAGCGATCTCGCTGTGTGTGACGGGGATCAGCGACCGGCCCCCCTGCCGGGTATCGCTGATCGTGCTTGATTGGCCTGGGCCATTTTTTGATTGCTGGTCTCCCGCTGCCCAGCACGCATCGCTGCGTGTGGCAGCGAGAGACCAGCGATGCTGGTTTCCAACGTAAACATCGGGTAACTAAGAGCCGCGCGGCTCTTGGATATCCGCTGTTTACCCTAGATACCAGCGCATGCTGGTATCTAGGGTAAACAGCGGGTATCCAAGAGCCGCGCTGCTCTTAGTTACCTGAAGTTTACATTGGATACCAGCGCGCACGCTGGTATCTAGCGTAAACAGCGGGTATCCAAGAGCCGCGCGGCTCTTAGTTACCCAATGTTTACGTTGGATACCAGTGTGCACGCTGGTATCTAGGGTAAACAGAGGGTATCCAAGAGCCGCGCGACTCTTAGATACCCGCTATTTACATTGGAAAAAAGCTTGCTCGCTGGTCCTGATTGCTGGAGGGGCTGTCTATGTGACAGCTCACCAGCGATCAACCGAACGATGTCCCAGCGATCCCATCCATGTCGGATCGTTGGTGGGATCGCTGGGACATCGTTATGTGTAACGGGGCCTTTACACAATGGCAGACTTGGCCTTCTTTCAACGTTTTTTAGATGTGTTGCTGCCATCAATTTCTAATTTTTTTTTTCTTACATATGAAATGGAAAAAAGTCTAATTGTCCACTTCTGATCTGTGCTCTATGCTCTGCTGTGAATAAAATATGGCTATAATTGCATTCTTGTTTTCTTCACATTTTAAACTTAAAGTGTCCCAACTTTTTTTGGAATTGGGGTTGTGCAATTCTTAGTCTGATATGCAAAAAAAAAAAAAAAAAATTGTGGGCACAACAGAATTTCAAAGCGAGTCTCAAATTTATCATATGCAGCATGGACAGCCACTAGGGGCTGAGCGTCACATAAGTGCAAAGTAAGCAGTATACTAATAGGGCATCAGGATGCTGTGCACATGTGCTAATCCCTTCCATCTCTTCTGTGAAGCACCTGAAGTGTTAATAAGCTTCTTGAATGTGGTCTTGAACACCCCTTGAAGGCTGCAGTTTTTAGAATTGTGACACTTTTGGGTATTTTCGGTCATATAGGCCCCTTAAACTCACTTCAAATGTGAGGTGGTCCCTAAAAAATTGTTTTGTAAATTTTGTTGGAAAAATGAGAAATTGCTTGTTAACTTTTAACCCTCATAACTGCCTAACAGAAAAAAAAATTATGTTTAAAAAATTGTGCTGATGTAATGTAGACATGTGGGAAATGTTATTTATTCACTGATTGCTTGTGTGACAGAACGCTTTAATTTAAGGGCATATAAATTAAAAGTTTGAAAATTGCAACATTTTCAAAAATTTTGCCAAATTTCCAATATTTTCATAAGGAAATGCAAGTCATATTGAACCAATTTTACCACTGTCACAAAATGCAATATCTTATTACAAAACATTCTCAGAATCAGCGGGATCCGTTGAAGCGTTCCAGAGTCATTTCTTCATAAAGTGACACCGGTCAGAATTGTAAAATTTGGCTTGGTCAGGAAGGTGAAAAGAGGCTCGGGTGGAAGGGGTTAAGGAAAAAGCATGTAATAAGTTGATTCTTCAGTGGTTGCCCTTGTAGTATTTATCTTCCAGATAATTCCCAAAGCAAATTAAAGTTTCATTACTACACAGTTTCGAGCAGGTTTTACCTGCAGAAAAAAACGCAGAAAAAGAGCAACGTGTGAACATAGCCTTAATATTCCAAGGATTTTTTTCTACATCAGAAACAAAATAAAAGAAGAATATAATTGCAGAATCTACAATCTGAGTGATACTTTATTCCGCTTAGATTTCAATTGTGATTCCTAAATCTAAATTCAATTTCATTATAGGAAGCAAGGTTCTTCTATGGAGGATATGCTGCCAACAATATGGAACAGCAAAGGTTAGAATAGATATTCACAAAATGGAAAATGTGTTACAGACAGATCTGAAATATCTGAACTATTTTCCAAGACCCCAATGTTTTAAATTTTAAAGTTACAAATTTTTCTAGAATGGAACGAAAATGTTACTTTTCATATGAACACAATGTGGCAATGTTGGAAAATACCAATAGTTTAACTTTTATGTTAAACAGATATTTTTTTAATCTAGTCTTTTTCTCATGTTTCCATCTATATAACTAAATCTTGAAATCATACAGTTTCCACACCAGCCATTGAGCGCTAGTAGTAGGCTGATACATTCTGTAACTTTTCAGCTTGTGCTGTATACATGAAAGTGAGTCAGTAGGTCTTTACCAGATAGTAAAACTACAATAAAAAGTAACATCTCTTAAAACTGGAGGCAGCCAACAGGAACTCACCATTGACAATAGGCAGTTAATAAAGTTGGTGCATCGCCATGCCAGTAATCTGTGATCGCTGGACTGAAGACCTGAGAACCACCTCTTATCTGACTCCATCTGCAGCTCTTCTTTTGATTAACCAGACTGGTGCGACATTACATGCGCATCATACTGCAACGATGACACTGCACCAGGCCAGCTAATCAAAGGAAGAGCCAACGATGACACTGCACCAGGCCAGCTAATCAAAGGAAGAGCCATGACTGCCATCAGACAAGAGGCAGTTCTTAAAGAAGCACTTCCATTAAAGTTTTTATCAGCTGGTTAGAAGGGCAAAATGAGCAATTGTAAGTGCATAGTGCCATATAAAATGATGACTGCAATATATTAAGAGGATAAAAACTTTGATGGGAGGAGAGCTTCTTGAAGTCTCCCATCCGGTGGCCACAAATAAGGAGGTGTCTAATGGACTGAGTCTTGAGAATAGATTTACACCAACTGTAGTAGAAGACAACGCTCGCAACCTTCCCTTCCAGCCACTGTAACAAGCATGCCTAGCTGAAGATGGTTTCTCATGTTCCCTTGACATGACAACTACTCTACTACAGATCATCACTGATTGCCAGCAGCCTCTAACTTCAAGTTGTCTGTAGCCAAATCTCTAAAAAACTGGCCTTTTCTGTTCTCAGAACCTTCTAACCTACCAAAACCTAAAATGTCCATTTCAGCATTCAAACTGCCAATGCTGCACTGTTTTGGGGTTATGTTTAACTCTGTTCTGTCGTTCACTCCCTATACTACATCATTAGTAAATTCATGTTACCCGTACCTTAAAAAACAACTTCAGAAATGCTCTTTGCTTACTGTGAAAGCAAAAAGTCTCATTGCTGCTCTGGTTTTGTCTTTTCTTGAAAATCACTACTGATTAGTCTACTCTTTTCATCACCAACAATTTCAATTTTTCGCTCTATTTTGAACACAGCAGGCAGGCTCATAGTGTGACCGCTTTACCACTGCATCTACCCATAGCCAGTCACTGCCCAATTCCTTTAGAATTCAATTCAAATTTAAAGGGAATCTGTCACCCTTTTTTTGGCTTTGCAGTTGCTGGCATAGACATCGGGGGCTTATCTACAGCATTCTGTAATGCTGTAGCTAAGCCTCCGATGTAACCTGAAAGAGAAGAAAAACAAGTTATATTATACTCACCGAGGTGGGCGGTCCGGTCCCATGGGTGTCGCCGTCCCGTCCGGCGCCTCCCTTCTTCATGCGATGACGTCCTCTTCTCCCATCCTGTAATGGCTCCGGTGCAGGCGCACTGCTTTGCCCTGTTGAGGGCAGAGCAGAGTCCTGAAGTGCGCAGGCGTCGGGACAGGTCTGGCGTCTGCGCACTGCAGAATTCTGCTCTGCCCTAAACAGGGCAGAGCAATGCGCCTGCACCGGAGCCATTTCAGGACGGGAGAAGAGGACGTCATCACATGAAGGGAGGCGTCGGACCGGACCGCAACACCCATCGGACCGGACCGCCCACCTCGGTGAGTATAATATAACGTGTTTTTCTTCTCTTTCAGGTTACAGCGGGGGCTTATCAACAGCATTACAGAATGCTGTAGATAAGCCCCCGATGTCTATGCCGGCAGCTAATAGGGGATAAAAAGGGTGACAGATCCCCTTTAAAACGCTAAACGCTGGTCACATTTCCTAATTTGATGCCTTTCCTTTTAACCTCCTGTCTTACATTATATACATAACCATAGCTGGACCCAGGTATGGACTGGGGCTGAAATTCAGCCCTGGCATTTGAAATCTCACAGGCCCATGTTGTCCCGGTCACCATGAACCAGATGAGATACATTACTAATATTACCCTGGAAGGAGGAAAGGAAGATTTTCTACAAGACCAATATTTCTAATGATACCCGTGGCCTGCTGGGGTAAGTGATGGAGTTAGTGACTTTGTGCTCCGTCACAACTCTTAACAGTATGGGTGCCTTGAGAACACGGATTTTGTTAACAACGTTGCAAACAAGGCAGCCCATGACTAGACAGGCCCTTCTGGCATTTGCCAGATGGCCAGTCCGGCCCTGGCTGGACCACAGTATTAATTAAACACTTTTTTAAGAAGTCATACTACAAAGTTCAGTTTCATAATTATGCCCGTTTTCCACCATTTGCAGAGATATTTGAATGATTAATCTACACATAGCCCCTTAGGCTCCAGAAATTAGTGCGGTGAGGAAGTTGAATGCTCTATGACAGGGGTGGGCAATTCATTTTCCCAAGGGGACACATGAGAAACTGGCACTGCTGTGGAGGGCCAAACCAAACAGGTGAACTGAAAGGGGCGGTTCGAAACCAAAGGTGAATTTCATAATAAATGTATATCTACTCAGTGTAATAATCTAATCTTATTCTACATAATATTAATTTTATGATTTTATAAAAAGCAGTTACTTATGTGGTGAAGTTTACATGAGCGTATAAAAAAAAAAAATCATGATTTTCATCCAGAAAAAGATTATTTTCCATCTGTATTGTCATCTGTATGGCATCTATTTTTAGACATCAGAAGTGAATAAAATTTAAAAGAAGAAATACAGTGTCCTGTGTTAGTAAAGTAAAGGTACCATATATACTCGAGTATAAGTCGATCCGAGTATAAGTCGACCCCCCTAATTTTGCCACAAAAAACTGGGAGAACTTATTGACTCGAGTATAAGTCTAGGGTGGGAAATGCTCCATAGATTATTCCCCCATATGGTGTCCCCAGAAGAAGCTCCATAGATTATTCCCCCATATGCTGCCCCCATAAGAAGCTCCTTAGATTATGCCCCCCATATGCTGCCCCCATAAGAAGCTCCTTAGATTATGCCCCCCATATGCTGCCCCCATAAGAAGCTCCTTAGATTATGCCCCCCATATGCTGCCCCCATAAGAAGCTCCTTAGATTATGCCCCCCATATGCTGCCCCCATAAGAAGCTCCTTAGATTATTCCCCCATATGCTGCCCCCATAAGAAGCTCCTTAGATTATGCCCCCCATATGCTGCCCCCATAAGAAGCTCCTTAGATTATGCCCCCATGTGCTGCCGCTGCTGCATGTAAAAATAAAAAAATGACATACTCACCTCTCCGTCGCTGGGTGTCAGATTCTCACCTGTCCTGCGTCCATGGCTGCTCACCGCTATCTGCCACGTCATCAGTCAGTGACGTTCAGACTGCAGGGGGCACGGTACGCACTAACCACGTCACCGCGCCCTCTGCTGTCTGAAGTCACTGACCGATGACAGACACAGACAGCAGCAAGCAGCCATGGACGCAGGACAGGTGAGTATCGCTATACTTACCCATCCTGACGCTGTGTCTTGAGCCCCCAGCTTCTCCGCGCTCTCTCTTCCTGCCTTCAGCGGTCATGTGGTACCGCTCATTAATACTCATGAATATGCGCATATTCATGAGTTTTAATGAGCGGCACCACGTGACCGCTGAAGGCAGGAAGAGAGAGCACGGGGAGAAGCTGGGGGCTCAAGACACAGCGTCAGGACGGGTAAGTATGACCTGACACCCCCGCTCCCCCTCCCCCTCCGACCCCCCGGTGTATATGACTCGAATATAAGACGAGAGGGGGACTTTCAGCCCAATTTTTTGGGCTGAAAATCTCGACTTATATTCGAGTATATACGGTATTTGTAAAAATCAAATGATATATGGATGATTCATATGGCATCCAATATTTTTATTTTTGCACACCCATAAACTTCAACAGGCGGAACATTGGAAAAAAGTTATCCACATCACATATGGGCAGGAGCTGACAGGACGGGGTGGGAATCCTTACTGCAGTCTATGGAGTGGTTGTGATAAGCCACAGATCACAGGGGGGAGCACTATGGGGGACTTAACCCTTACCTCTCCTGCACAGGATATACAACAGCACAAGCTGGGAGCAAAGAAGGAGGTAAGGGCTAACGCTCCCATACAGAGGTGAGGAGGCAGCAGCATACTGGGACAGAAGAGCAGTTTGGGGAGCACCCAGAATATCCCATCTGAAGGCTGCATGTAGTGGAGGTGAGGTGGGGGCACTGCTGGACCCTGTATTCAGTAGGAATACTCAGACCAAGTGTCTCATCTTCTATCAGCGCCAGGGAGATTTAGTGGCTACTAATTAGCCACTCTCCCTGAACATAAACTACAGCCCCACAACTTTCATTCCAGAGTGAAAGGAGGCAACGCAGGTGCTATGACCTACTCAGCACAACAGACACATTATGCTGCCTCCCAGGTGGTATCTTGGCACCTCTTGGAATCTACTTGTCCATTATGTGCAGCAGATGGGTGTTGTAGTCCCAGCCTCCCTCCTCCTGTCTTGACCGCTCTGCCTCCTGCATAGGTTTCACCAGCTCTCTCTGCAAGCCAGGAACTGAACAGCCCGGAGTCCACCAATGAGAAGACGGGGGTGGGGCTACAGTAGCTTCCGAGAAAGATCAGAATCATAAATCAGTCCCTCTCCGGCCCTCTGGCTGTGACTGTCCGTGGGCCACACAGAAACACTCAAGGGGCCGGATGTAGCCCGAGGGTCGCAGTTTGCCCAGGCCTGCTCTATGAGCAACATGTTCAGCTTTCCTGATCATAGAGTGCTGAATAGGGAGAGAGAGAACTGTGCAGACGTAGACAGATCATACGGACCATACATGCAAAATGATGGGTAAAAGCAAAAAACAGCTGCACAGTTCTATCAAACACCAGGCCAAAAAATGTATGAGCATTAAGAAATTAATAAATTGGTAGAAGTATCTAGTGCAGCCAGGCCATATTGAGTGCTGACTATAAAAAACAAAGGGTTTTTAACAATGTTTTTTTCCTACTAAAAGTGCATTGTGGTACTAGTGAAAAATAGCAGCAGAGTCAATTTTCAATTCTAAATGACTGTGTATGAAAAAAAAGAGGATGTTGGAGAGGCAGAGTCTCTCAGAAGCAAAGATGGTCACTGCTTCATCAGTCTGTGAACAACAGCATCTATAAATTGTGGAACAATTTCATAATAATGTTCCTCAATGTAAAATTGCCAAAACTTGAATATCCCACCATCTACGGTACATAATAATATCATAAAAAGATTCTGGAGAAATCAATGTGCACAAGGGACAAGGCTGACGGTCAGTGTTGGATGACTGATCTATGGTCCCGCAGGTTGCACTGCATTTATATCGTTATGATTCGGTTGTGTAAATCATTGCATGGGCTCAGGAATACTTCCAGAAATAATTCCCTGAACAAAGGTTGCCGTCTAATCCACAAATGCAAGTTAAAGCTCTATCATGCAAAGAACCCAAATATCAACACAATCCAAAAACGCTACCATCTTCTCTGACCCAAAGCTCATTTAAAGTGTACTAAGGCAAAATGAAAAACTGTTTGTGGTTTCTATAAAGAATTTCAGATTTTGAACCATCTGACCACATAAAACCATGTCCTGTGGACTATAGAAAATAAGGGATCATCCAGCTCATCAGCGTACGGTTCTAAAACCTGTAGAGTATGGGGTTGCATTAGTGCCTATGGCATGGGCAGCTTACATATCTTGAAAGGCACTATCAATGCTGAGCAATATATAGAGGACTTAGGACAACAAATTATCCCAGAAAAATTCCGGCCAAGACCCAGAACTGTGGAGCAGTGAGAATCCTACATCGGACAAGCATGGAGCAACATTCTCTCCAAACACTCCAGGTCTCCTTGCTTTCCAGACTGTTGTTAGAAAAAAAAGGGAATGCTTACACAATGGCTGGCATGGCCTTATTTCAACGTTTTTTAGATGTGTTGCTGCCATCAATTTCTAATTTATTTATTTTTTTATATATAAAATGGAAAAAAGTCTAATTGTCCACTTCTGATCTGTGCTCTATGCTCTGTTGTGAATAAAATATGGCTATAATTGCATTCTTGCTTTCCTCACGTTTTAAACTTAAAGTGTCCCAACTTTTTTGGGAATTGGGGTTGTGCAATTCTTAGTCTGATATGCAAAAAAATAAATAAATAATTGTGGGCACAACAGAATTTCAAAGCGAGTCTCATATTTATCATATGCAGCATGGATAGCCACTAGGGGCTGAGCGTCACATAAGTGCAAAGTAAGCAGTATACTAATAGGGCATCAGGATGCTGTGTACATGTGCTAATCTCTTCCATAGGGAGAGGGATACTGCAGAATCAGACTGGAGTCTGTAACGCAGAAGAAAGATGAATTTGCTAATGAACAAAACAGTAAGATTTTTTTTTTTATAATCCATCCTACTTGCAAACTTGCTTAAAGGGATTTTCTGAAACCAATAGTGAATTTCACACTATTTCTATTTCCAACTATTTGATTCCATATAACCATTTATCTAATTTTAATGTACTTCAATTAAAAATTCCATACCATTCACTCTCTACTCTAACTTTTTTTTTTTTCCTTCAGATGACGATTCGCTTGAATATCCCATAATGCACTGGGTATTCTCAAAAAGATTGTCATCCGAGTGCTGTGGCTGCTGTCAGTCCCACTACTTTCTTTCTCACCCTGAAAATGTCTTGCTTCAGTAGTGTTGAAGGAGAAGTGACTGCAGCTTCAATCTGCCCAACACACTGAAACACCGAATCTTCAGTCCACGTTGCTACAGTCCTCACCACCACAATAAGTGAAACAAGATATCGTCACCGTAGGTCGGTCACTACCCCCTGATGACATCTTGTTTCAGTGAATGAGTTGGTGGTGACAGAAGCAGTGTTGACTGAAGATGCGGGCCCGCGGTTACAGAAGAAGTAGAATATAAGAAATTCCGGCACTCAAAAGAAGTATATGCAGAAGAAATTTATTTGTACAACAGATTCTCCCAAAATTGTATGACGTTTCGGTCTACAACTCAGACCTTCATCAGACTAGAGGTATGGAGATATATGTGAGCATGGAAAGTCCATGGAAAGCTTTACCACGGGGCCACCCAGCCCCCCCTGCCAGCGCTGCATACACACCTGACTATGTGCCCACAGGGACTTTCTCCTTGTCCCAAGACCTTGATATCTCTCTCTCGACCCCCTCCAAAAAGGAGAATATTGCTACTTATCGTGGCTGCCTTCCATGGACTTTCCATGCTCACATATATCTCCATCCCTCTAGTCTGATGAAGGTCTGAGTTGTAGACCGAAACGTCATATAATTTTGGGAGAATCTGTTGTACAAATAAATTTCTTCTGCATATACTTCTTTTGAGTGCCGGAATTTCTTATACTATACATTTTGAGGAGTGGTATCCTTTTCCGTGCACCTAGAAGACGGAGTGACGTGTACTCTATTCCAGGTTACAGGAGAAGTGTGGTGGCGTGCTATAAGCTGCGGTCACTTCTCCATCAGTGCTACTGAAACAGGATGTCATCAGGGGATGGCACTGAAAGAAACAGTGGTAAGTGACTGCAGCGCAACCCCCTGATGAAGCTTAGTTTCAGCGTGGAAAGGGAAACAAAGGCAGCGATAGCAGCCTGGGGCTCCTGATGATGATCTGTTTGAGGATACCCAGCGCATGCGAATCAGCATTGGAAGAAAAAAGAAAACACCACGGAGAGGTCGGGAAGTACATTGGAAAAGTGGTTAGATTGTTAGATTAAATAGTTTGACATATAGAAAGGAAATTCACTGTTACTTTCGGACAACCCTTTCTTGTCCATTTATATGTATTGTGTAAGGAGGCTAATGGCCGTATAATCAATGGGAGGTATATATCACAGGGATGGATGCAATGCAAACCGGAGTATTTTGCTTTAGTGCACATGAGCACCAAGATGTCGTTTAGTGCACCTGGGTCCGGGTTGCTATGAGAGAAGGGCGGGTTTGGCTACCCACATACCTCACCTGTGAATGCGGTTACAGCCTACATAATGGAGGCTGTTGTTTGGCACATAGTCAGTGACTGGAGGTGTGGAGACATCCATGGTCTGTGTGTAGAGAGGGATAAGTCTTCCTGCATATGTGGCTCCAGACCGAGCCTGAGTGCTGGACATTACCCCAGCCTGTGTGCCCACAGTTTAGTCAGTGGATGGGTACGATTTATTCACGTCCATTTCCATTATGCCCAGGGTGCAATGCTGATATTTTCTTACAGATAAACGTGTGAATTCATCATCAGGCATTGGAAACGTTTTTTCTATGCTCATAGTAAATTAATTCAGTTCTTATACAAAGTCAACCTTTATTTCCTGACTCGCGACGCTGTATTCATTTAACCTCTTTCAACAAAATGGTCACTGGTTCTAAAAGATGTGAGATACCATACAAGCACTTGTTGCAATTGCTTTATGCCCGCAATGCACAACACAACAATATATACACGTGTAAACGTGCTATCACCTAACAATTACGTTATTGTAGCGCATGACAATCTATGTATAGAAGGCAGGTGAGCCAAAATGACCATGATGCCCAATTAGGCCTAATTAGGATTTAACCAAATGAGAATTGGATATTCATGCGTTTGCTGCCAATCCTAACCAATCATAAATGATCAAATAGGTGTCTACAATCACAGTGACAATATGGAGACATTGCAATACCACAGCCAGCAAATATTAAAGGCTTTAAGTTTGTTTTGGGCTTTTGATCCTTCTAAAGATCTTGTGAGCTGGACAAATAAGACGGAAGGTGGCAACAAGAGCTCTTCTTGGATTTTGTGTTCTGGACTTAGCTTAGTGCTAATATTTGAAGTAGAACATCTGTCATTTTGCCTTTGTCGCTGTACATTTCTGTTCTATTAAAAGGCTGCTGTAAAATCACTCTTGCTTTTCCTCGCTTTATATATATTAAGCCTAGAAGAGATCAGGTTCCTCATAAAGTACCAACCCATAACACTGCAGATATGAGCGTCTACTAGAAAGGGTAACATCCACAGTGTATACATCTCCTAATAGGCAGCCATCGTGCGCAAGGGCAGCTGTAATCAGATTAAGTCACGTTTGTCAAGTTGTTTTATATGAATGATTGTTTCGATTGATTGCCCAGTAAGTGATGCATTGCTGAAATCAGGGTCTCTGCCCCCAGATCATACCGCTCTCAGAAGGGGTAGCAAAAACCTGGTGACAGATTCACTGTAACTCACTGGTCATGTCCCTTAACAATTGGACAGAGGGCAAATTAAAGGGTTGTCCAGCAAAATGTAAAATGTATCCATGACTTGCCAAGTTAAAAAATCAACAAAAGAAACACTACTCACCGGCATTTCCTGTGATCCAGCCTGCTTTACAATGACAGAATATAGCAGCAGTAGTGCCACTGCAGCCAGTGATTGGCCACAGTGGTTAGATGTCTTCGGCAGCGCATCATCAGTAATTTTACAGTAACGCAAACGGTGGAGACAATGACAGGTCTCAGAGGATGCCGCCGCTTTTAATGGTGCCTAATTACAGAGAGAACGGTGTGGTTTTCCAATTGCAGCTGCATCGTCCACTCTATCCCTTTATCTCCTTCCCAGCACTGATCTGCATAAGGCTAAGCTCACACCACCGTTTTTTCTCTCATCCGAGAGAATCGGGCTAATTATACTAATCAGACCAAATTCTGAGCAGCGTGTGATCACAGTGTGATTTCATTTTCTCGGATTGGAAAAAATGGAGAAAAAAAAAAATCTCCATCTTCTCCTTTCTGTCAGTCTGTGAACACCGTGCCGCACTCTGATGTCATCTGAACGCAGTTTGAAGTTTTCCACAGACTCATCGACTTGCATGGCTGAGTGTGATCTGAATATCAGATGCAATATGTGCATGCTGTGATTTTTTGTCCTCAAACAGGCTCTGTCCGAGGAAAAAAAAAAATCGGACGTGTGCGAGGCCCCATAGAATAATATTGGTCTGAGTGTGATCCGATGTTTAGTTGGATCGCATGCAGACCACAAATACAGTTGTCTGCCTGAGTCCCGATCATGAATAATCAGTTTTTATTCTGCATTCTAATAGAAACTTTTCCTACATACTTTCCATATAGTACCCGATATACAGCCTGTAGACTAATCATGTCACATGCTGATGACAGTGGCCATGAAGATATGGCTGGCGAGCGCAAAGAAAATGATAATATATATTCATATACTGGCCACACTTCAATTAGAAGAGTAATTCAATAATTAGAACAGAGACGGTACATCCTAATTGCTGCCGTCACTGCCTACTGACTGCGGTTATTTACCAGCGGGGAGCGGTTGTAACCACAGGATTCGGCTACAACCATTCTGAGAATGTGGAAGACGGTTTTACATTATCCGTTTGGCGCAAGCACCATAAGTGACGGACTGACAGCGAGGACTAGGGGCTTGGCGTAAGTTTACATCTAGCACCGCAAAATATTCTCGAACTATACTTGAGCGACTCTATAGAGGCCATCTCTCAGCAGCAGTACAGTCAATTAGAGGTAGAGTCTATCACGCGCTGCCGCTTTAATCTTCTTCGGCTTTTTCACACTCATTAGAGCAGACAGATTTAAACCCAGAACAGCTATTTCACTTAGTATGTCTCGCGGAAGAAACTGTAAATATATAGAAAATAATTGCTTGCTTCACAGCCAAACAGCCATGATCTCCCGCACCTCGGAATCTAACAGCCAAACGCATCTGGAAATCCGTTTTTTAACAGCGTCGGCTTAAAGGGAATCTGTCACCTCATTTTTGGCCTATAAGGTGCAGCCACCGCCATCAGGGGCTTATCTACAGCATTCTGTAATGCTGTAGATAAGCCCCCGATATAACCTGAAAGATAAGAAAAACGAGTTAGATTATACTCAGCGGGGGGCGCGGTCCGGTGCGGTGGGTGTCGCGGTCCGGTGCCTCCCATCTTCTAGCGATGACGTCCTCGTTCTTACCTCTGTCTTGTCTCCTGCGCAGGCGTACTTTATCTGCCCTATTGAGAGCAGAGCAGAGTACTGAAGTGCGCAGGGGAAGGTCAGAGAGGTCCTGCGCCCTACAGTAATTTACTTTGCCCTCAACAGGGCAGATAAAGTACGCATGCGCAGGAGCCGCGGCAGAAGTAAGAAGGAGGACGGCATCGCTAGAAGATGGAAGGCGTCAGATCGGAGTGCGACACCCATCGGACTGGACAGAACGCCGGGGTGAGTATAATATAACTCGTTTTTCTTATCTTTCAGGTTACATCGGGGGCTTATCTACAGCATTACAGAATGCTGTAGATAAGCCCCTGATGGCGGTGGCCGCATCTTATAGGCCTAAAATGAGGTGACAGATTCCCTTTAATTTATTAATAGTGAGGACTAGACTACGATCCAAGGACTTCCCCATAGTAACCAAATTCTATAGAAATCCCATAATAGAGGTTGGAAACCTGGAGCCCAATTACCAAAGGCAACGTCTCCACGTTTTGTCTCGTTTTCATAAATCGGGGGCAGGTTTTTATATTTTTTTAACAATAAAAATATTATACTCATTAAAGACGCAGTTCAGTATCTTTGTACCTACCGGTGATGCTCTGCCGTCTAACAGCCAAAGATCCATCCGGCACTTTCGTCTGGGAAGCGGATTTTGTATAAGGACCTTCATCTGCGAACAAAAGAAAATCAAACATTGACTTGGTTGCAACTTAAGAAATGTTTTTATAAAAAAAGAAAAATGTGACACAGAAGCCAAGTACAAGCCGCTACATAAATTACTGCACTTATTTTGACATCCGCACACCAACATGTAATAGTTCTGTCTGGCAAAGCACTGGGAGCACATCGCACTAAATGGCATGTAATTGAGGCGGATTCATTCATCTTAAATTGTTTGTGAATAATAGAACATGAAGCGTACATAATGTGACGGAAATCAAAGTCATCGACTAATCGAGGTGCGTGAAAAGTCTTTCTTACTGTCTACACAATTTTGCAAACACTAGAAGCTAGACACAGGTAAAATGAAATATTGTGGGCCACACCAAGAAAGGAAAGATATCTGAAGGCCTTCCAATAGGGTTGGCATTGGGCATGGGGGCCCATGGTTCATCTTATGGTGGAACAGCTTAATTCCCCAAGTTCGGAAAAGCCTGCAGACTCACTGAGCTCCCCTTAATGATTAGGCAGAGTGTCAATGAGGCTGTCCGCTGATTACAGAGAGTCAAGGATAAAGATTACATCTGCACAGCCTTCTGTATCCCCTCCCTGAACAATGAGGTGCAGTCTGTGTAACGGAGCAGATTGGGGAGGAATGCTCAACAGTTTGTTAGAGGAGGAGCAATGGGGAGCAGTCTGTGCAATCGTTGAAGAGATTCACTCTCTTGTGTACACATTAGGTAGCCTTCACACAGGCAATGCGGTTTGGTCCAAACAGCAAGAGTTTTACTTCTTTCATAAAACTCCAAAGGATTCAACCAAAAAGTCTCTCCTAGGCAAAAAGGTATACCAGCAAATAAACAGTTCATTCAGCAGGCACTTATGTCAGTGCGGGTTCACCTGAACAGATTACAGTTCTTTCTCCCACAGCAAATTTCATACAGAGAAAAGGTACGATCTCACCAGTCCCGGTATTCCCTTCATCCGGAGCTCCAGCACCAAGCAAAAGTATTCAACTCTATGCACATTTCACACTGAACAGGCTGCAGCTTCCACACAGTTATCTGCACACACAGACTGCTTGACCCATGCAGTCTCCATTCAGAGAGAGACTCTGGCATGTCTCTCTCCCAGCTGCAGTTCACATGTTGGCTGGACACTCACCAGCTCCAAAATACTTGATTCAGCTCCATTTAGCAAACTGACACACAACTAGCGAACACAGTCTTGCTTCTTAGTCAAAGTAAATCAGGTGCATATAATCAAAACCTGCAGTGCTAGGATTAAACCCCAGTCAGAAAAAATAAACATGGGTAGCAATCAGAGAAAAATGAATGGGGACGTAAGAGAGAGAAAGGCATGAGCAGCAGACAGAGAGGAGGGCATGGGGAGCAGACAAAGAGGAGGGCATAGGGAGCAGTGAGAGAGAAGGGCATAGGGAGCAGTGAGAGAGAAGGGCATAGGGAGCAGTCAGAGAGAGGAGAACATGGGGAGCAGACAGAGAGGAGTGCATGGGGAGCAGACAGAAAGGAAGGCATGGGGAGCAGACAGAGAGGAGGGCATAGGGAGCAGACAGAGAGGAGGGCATAGGGAGCAGACAGAGAGGAGGGCACTGGGAGTAGTAAGAGAGAGAAGGGCCTGGGGAGCAGACAGAGAGAGAAGGGCCTGGGGAGCAGACAGAGAGAGGAGGGCATGGGGAGCAGACAGAGAGGAGGGTATAGGAAGCAGACAGAGAGGAGAGCAGCCAGAGAGAGAAGAGCAGAGGGAACAGTCAGAGAGGGTAGAGCATAGGGAGCAGACAGATAGGAGGACATGGACAGCAGACAGAGAGGAGGGCATGGACAGCAGACAGAAAGACGAGCACCGTCAGAAGTCAGAGTGAGTATTGTATGAGTAGCAGTCAGAGAGAGGAAGGAGGGTACGGGGAGCAGTCAGAGAGAGGAAAGCACCAGAAGCAGTTAGAGAGAGAAGGACATGAGGAACAGTCAGAGAGAAGAGGGCATGGGGAGCAGTTTATGCAACAGTGGGGGTGGACTATAGGGAGCATTCTGTTTGAAAGGAATGCATCTACATTATAGTCTCATTCTTCCTGCTATATACGAGGCATACACACAACACAGGACAGGAGCACTGTGCACCAGGTATGCAACCTGAGATATGCTATTCTTCTTCTGCCCTAGACCATAAGGGATGCTGATATTAGAATGTTCTCTGTCCCAAACAACAAGCATGCATACATTAACCCCTTCTCTGCTTTAGACCACCAGAGATTCAGATATCAACACCCTTCAGTTCTGCAGACCACCATTATTGCAGATATTAATTCCTTCTCTGCCCTAAAACCAGGGATGTCACCATAAAACTATTAACTACTCTACCTAATTATGTCAAATTATCCGGTGCTATAAAGTAATACATATTTTGCTGCAGCTTTGTAGCACCAAAATTGGGCGTCTGACTTTACAGACCACAAACGGTTCCAGCTCCTCTGCTCATTGTAGAATGGGGTTAAGTTGTGTTTAAGTTTTATTATTTTCTGGGGACACAGAGGACATTTTTTTAAACTTTTTATCGGGGTATAAAGGGGGTTGTAATTACCGGTTTAGGGTATAAAAAGTGGCATTATTGATAATTGTGCCCTCACACAATCAAAAATGCCAACTATTATTATTTTCTTGAGAGTGTAAAGAGGATGTTACTACTTTCTAGGCTAGAAGGTTATTAAGTGGTGGACACAATGAGGAGCATTAAGACTGTGCAGTATGTCAATTAGTCCAGAAAATGCCCTAACTCTCAGCCACAAAATGTACCTGTACTGTATCCATGTATATGGCTATGATCTGCAGAGTACCAGTCTAGAACTGGTATTTACCACTACCACTATAGTTAATTTACAGGGGTTGTCTCAATTTCCGATCTCATGAGACTGAGATAACTGCACGCTCTCTGATGCTGCTAGCAGAATTAGCTTAACCTCTGCAGAATAGGAGAAGCTCGGGGGCCCTGAAGTGGCCAGGATCCAGTCCTTTGGGCTGCTTCACAGCGATGTTTGCATGTTGTATAGCAAGCAACTTGCAGACAAAAGGAGGTGGTCGGTACCCATGGCAACGAGCAGTGCAGAATTAAAAATCCCTCTGCTCTTGAGAATGGAGAGGAGGAGGTAATTTTTACATAAAATGAACTCGGCTTAACTGGTGTTCCCAGTTCATACAGGAGCGCTGCCCTACAGGGAAAACTCTAAATGGGGAGAACAGCAGGAAATGAGAGCGACAGCCTCTTCCTTTTCAGGAATTAAACTTGAACTGTTGAAAAACCAGGACTGTAAGTGATTGTTCACATGTCGGCTGCATTATAGATAGACCTTGCCTACATTTGTCTACATTGGCAGCACTCACATTTGTCATTTGTTTTAGCATTATAACTATTTTTTTCTGAATTATTAATAGTTTGTTATGTACGCAGGAGGTCTAAGATCAGCAATCTATACATTTTTAAAACCATGGTTGCCAATGTTCATTTTGGCAATTTGCATGGCATGCTTAGAGGTAATTCCGGGCAGCCTACTAAAAACTAAAACAACACAAATTCTAACTAGTCATTTTGCCATCTGGAGTGAAATGTATCTCCTGGATGATATCAGCTGAAAGGAAGAAAGAAAAGTTGTTACCGCACACTGCTTACACCACAGGTGGCTATTGATACTTGTAGCATCCAAAATATCCCCCACATTCTGCAGACCTGCTTCTGCTTTCTGAACATGAGAATCTGCAAACTACACACTGCTTACACTCCAGATAGATACATGTACATAAAACCCAAGTCACACATTTTCATATTAATGTGTCTCATAGGATTTAGAAAAATATTGCATTGGATCCTTGAAATTGCAATCGTGTCTATGCCTTCAGTCTTTCTGATAAAGCAGAAGGGAATCTGTCACCAGGTTTTTGCTACTCATCTGAGAGCAGCATAATGTAGGGAAAAAGACCGATTCGAACAATGTATCACTTAGCCAATTGGGTACAGAGCTCAGAAAGCTAACCCCGCCTACACCGCAGTTTGTTTATTGACAGTGAGCTGCTAATCAGTGGTGAGGGCCGAGTTGGACCAGAAGGCATGTGAGTTGTAGTCCTGCAGTGTTAATCTCCTGCTTATAAACACTCTTTGTATTGAGACAACGGCGCACTGCCTGGTAAATGACACATCACTGAAACCTGTGTCTCATGCTGCCCTCAGATTACATAGCAAAAATCTGCTAACAGATTCCCTTTAATTATACTAAATATACTGTATGACAGACAATTCTCAGGCTGAAAGTTTTGACTTAACTCCAAACCAAAACTTTTGCTGCTACTTTTTATGCTGCTGGTAACAAATAAACAAAAAGTACAAATGAATGACAGTCATCCAAGATCTCCATGATAGTGACCTCCCACCACAGCTTCAACAAATATAAAGGGAATCTGTTAATCTGTAAAAACGACCCATCCCAAAATGTGGTCAGTTGGTCCTGTTTAGTGATGTTGCTCAGGTTTTCCAGAGCATGCTCGGGTGGTCTCCGAGTATTTTGGTGTGCTCTGAGATTATTTTCGTCGTCTCAGCTGCATGATTTGCGGCTGCTAGACAGGCTGAATACATGTGAGGAATGCCTGTTTGTTAGGGAATTCCCACATGTATTCACCCTCTCTACAAGTCGCAAATCATGCAGCTGAGACGACGAAATCTAAATCTCTGAGCACGCCAAAATACTCGGAGGTCACCTGAGCATGCTTGGAAAAACGAGCAACGAGTATACTCGCTCATCACTAGTCATGTTGCTTCCTAAAAGATAATGTCATCCACACCTTTAGCCATAGTTGCATTTGAATTTTTGATTTTTCAGACAGGAGCAATAGAAAAGTAAAGTGCTTTGGCGCCTCTGGAATCATTTATCCAGGCTCTACCTGGTTGACTATATTTCCTTCCAGCCCCAGCTTCTTCTACTTAAGGGTTTATCCAGGACTTTTTTATTTTAATATAGGACTAAAAACTAAAAGGCAGGTAAGTTGGTAACTACCTGCCTGTTTTACCTGACACGGATTATTGTGGTCACTGACCGCTCCTACTGGCGATTCAGCTGCTCCACGCCAACAGAGCAGCTCTTCTGGTCTGAACCGTAGACAGGGCGTGACTGCCAACATCATGCTGATTGACAGCTAGCTCACCACAGTTAGGCAGTGGGGAGATGGTTCGCTGTTGTGCCACGTCAACAGACCAGAGTGGAAGAGAAACCAATACTCTGTCGACATGATGTCAGCAGAAGTTGCAGAATTGCTGGCAGGAGTGCTATGTGACTGCTCTACGATGACTGAGATTAATAGTTAGCAACTACCTGCCTGTTTTTGGGGGGCTTTATTTACTGTGGGCATAAAACTAAGTTCTGGATAGACCATTTAACTGAGTTCAATAGCTGTATAGTAAAAAAAAAAGTGAGCATAAGAAGGTGGGGTAGGATGGGGAATACAGCCAGGAAGGCAGAGGCTTAGGAAGTGCTTTCAGATGCCAAAAGCACTTTAGCTATATTTGCATATGAATGAAAACAGCAACTTTTCATACTGAAGCGACAACATTGCAAAAGTAATCGTGCTGAGATTCCTGTTAAATTAGTCGTTGCAGTGGTGGGAGGTCACTTTATATGTAGGGGCCACCTTAAGAGTGCATTTACATTTGGCGTTTTATTTTTTTTTAAAGGCATTAGTGAATTAACTGCAGAATCAACATAGGAATTTTCCATTGTATTTACTGCAGCTAAATCTGTGGTGTAGAAATATGCCACTTTTTTTTTTTTAGCAATACCCCTGAAAAGCATGCTAAAGAGACTGCTGTAAACTTATGAGCAGACACTTTGATAAGTGATCACAGACATGCCTTTTATAAAACTGCAAGCAAACAGTTCGCCATCCAAGAAAAATGTAATAAACCCCAAGTAGTGACTTACCAGTCTCCGACGGGATATTCGGATTAAAGCCACAGAGGAGGGCCATCAATACTCCTATGCTACACAACACGTCCTATTCGAATCCAGATGTTTTGCTACCTTGGAAATGTCCGGTTCTGGCCTTCTTCCATTAAGAGGAGACTATTCTTGCCTTTGCACCATTTTGGAAATGCTTATCCAGAGCCTGGGGAAGTCCATGGTGACTGTTAGTGGGAGATGTGTGTCAAATCAAATTTTGTGATAGGCTGCGGGATCCCTTAGAAATCGTAAGAGCCGCAGAATGCGTTTTGTCTGGCTATAACCTTCTCTCGGAGCCTGGGCTGCACTAACTAGTTTTAATTTAGCTCTTGGTCTCAGCATGCAGATACTTGGCAGCTGTAACACATATCCATTGCTGCATTGATACTTCTCCTCCCCCTCTCATCTCGCAGCAGATTAATACTTGCAAGCAAAACTGAGCAGACACAAAGGTATACAACGCATGCTAAGCTGTCCGCCGTACATTCCCATTCATTGAAAATACACGATTGATTATGGAGGGGGGTCACAATATTACAGGTGCCCTTTTCAATGTCTGACCCTATAAAACACCAGTTGTCTCCAGACACACGTGCCTCCTTTCCCGGCCAGCATTTGCATTCAGATGAAGTCTGATGGCTGCTGGTTTGATATGGCAGCAGAGCAGCGCGGAGAACAGCTTTTAGGGGGCAATAAAATACCGGCATTAGCTGCTACGACAGTCAATGACTGAACGCCACAAATCTCCTTCGCTGCTGCAATATTAGTGCCATCTTTATGGAAAGTCGCCTTTTCCCTACTGCAGTAGGCTCCTCCTAAAACAAAGCTTGGCCATATACATTTGGCACAGATGTAAATTCAGAAGATAAAAAGCCTGCAAACAGGAATATACAGGTGGCAGAAAAATAACACAAGCTGCTGCAGGGGTTCGGAGAAAAGGCTACCGACATTGTGCGTCTATGGCTCCTGTCGGGCACATACGCTCAGGAGGTGTACACCCGACAGTGGCCGCAGACAGGGTGGCCCTTCCACTATAGAGACCCACCGTAAAACAAAAAGTGTCGCTCTCTATGGGAAATCACATTCTGCTGCACTTTCCTATTCAGCTAAATAGTCTGCATATACCTGCCAGATTAAGGCAAAAAGGCAATGAGGGCCTATGGGGAGGCTAACCCCTTCAGCACAGGGAAAGCTGTTGTTTTTACTCCCCTTCTTCTAAGAGTCGTAACTTTTTTTTGTCCATTAACATAGCCATATGAGTACAGTACTTGTTCTTTGCCGGACCAGTTGTAGTTATGAATGACTCCATTCACTTTACCGGAAAATGTACTGAAAAACAAAAAGAAAAATTCCACGTGCGGCAAAATTAGTGGAAAAAAAAAGCAATTCTGACATTTTTTGGCGGGGTTTGCTTTTATTGCCTTCATTATTCTGGAAATGACCTGACTGTATGATCGTTCAGGTCAGTACCGCGATAAGAGTAATAATAATAATCATAAAAACATTGGTTTGAGTCGCTATTTTCTGAGACCTGTAATTTTTTTTCAATTTTCCGACAATGGAGCAAGGGTAAGAACTTGGATTTACTTGCGCACTGAACTCACATTTCTATCGATACCGTTCTGGCTCTTTTTTCCTTTGGAGTTTAAAATATGATTAAAAGAACTTTGTATATTGGACTTTTACAGATGCAGCGATGTCAAATATATTTGTTGTGTTTTTAACTTTTTGTTGTTTCTCTAATATTTTAAAATTGATAAAATTATACGTTTAACTCACCACCATTTTACAAAGTGTACAGACAGAGCTTGCAGTTAGCGCAAATTGACAGGATGGATCTTTTCTATAAATTAAAGAATATTTTATTGAAAGCAAACACTGGGGCAGATACCTTCTAATATATACACAGAGTGATCTTAAATTGGACACTTTTTCCAACTGGTTAGTCTATCGTGAGAGTTCAAGCTGGATGATGACTTTGCCTAACTTTTCACCACTTCTTGGTTTTCTTACTTCTAGACTTTGTGATTGGCTGCAATTTCAGTGCATGATAGCGCAGCCACATTATTAAAGGGAATCTGTCACCTAATTTTTCGTATACAAGATGCATCCCCCCCGATGTAACCTGAAAGAGAAGAACAACTTCCCGTCGTGGCTCCGGCGCAGGCATACTGATCTGCCCTGTTAAGGGCAGAGCAGTGTACTGCAATGCGCAGGACCTCTCTGACCTTTCCCGATACCTGCGCACTGCAGTACTCTGCTCTGACCTCAACAAGGCAGAGCAGTACGCCTGCGCTGGAGCTGTGACGGGAAGCAAAGAAGACAAAGACCTGCAAAGGCAGAAACGTTACATCTTGGCAGAATAAAGTTTTTGAAAACTTCTAATCACCTGGAAGAGATGCTGTTCCTTTTTTCTATTCTATGGGAAGCAAAGACGAGGATGTCATCGCTAGAAGATGGGAGGCGCCGGACCGCAACACCCATCGGACCCGGACCGCCCCTGGGTGAGTATAATATAACTCATTTGTCTTCTCTTTCAGGTTACATCGGGGGCTTATCTACAGCATTACAGAATGCTGTAGATAAGCCCCTGATGGCGGTTGCCGCATCTTATATGCGGAAAAATACAGTTAGGTCCATATATATTTGGACAGAGACAATATTTTTCTAATTTTGCTTCTAGACATTACCACAATGAATTTTAAACAAAACAATTCAGACGTAGTTGAAGTTCAGACTTTCAGCTTTCATTTGAGGGTATCCACATTAAAATTGGATGAAGGGTTTAGGAGTTTCAGCTCTGCAAAGGGACCAGGACAACTGATCTGAGTACATGAAAGAATGAATGTGGCCATGTATTGTGAGATTTTGAGTGGAAACCTCCTTCCATCAGCAAGGCATTGAAGATGAAACGTGGATGGGTCTTTCAGCATGATAATGATCCCAAGCACACCACCAGGGCATGAAGGAATGGCTTCGTAAGAAGCATATGAAGGTCCTGGAGTGGCCTAGCCAGTTTCCAGATCTCAACCCCATAGAAAACCTTTGGGGGGATTTGAAAGTCTGTGTTGCCCAATGACAGGCCCAAAACATCACTGCTCTAGAGGAGATCTGAATGGAGGAATTGCCAACATACCACCAACAGTGTGTGCCAACCTTGTGAAGACTTACAGAAAAAGTTTGACCTCTGTCATTGCCAACAAAGGATATATAACAAAATATTGAGATGAACTTTTGTTAATAACCAAATACTTATTTTCCACCATACTTTGAAATTAAATCTTGCCAAAAAAGACAAGGTGATTTTCTGGATTTGTTTTCTCATTTTGACTGTCATAGTTGTGGACTACCTATGATGTCAATTACAGGCCTCTTTTAAGTTGGAGAACTTGCACAATTGGTGGCTGACTAAATACTTTTTTTCCCCACTGTACCTACAAAACCTGCTCTCTGGTTAACTTGCACTATCATTGACATTGGTAATGTGCCCTCTTTTGTAATAGTCTCATTGTTTCAGTCTCTGATTTTTTTTTATTTTTTTTTTACCGGCTGAATTTAGTGGGATAGATTCTGAGCTAACAGTTTGGTTTAGGGTGTGATTTTTTTTCTTTTTAGTCTGGACTGGGGTCTGAATTTATTCTTGAGTGTAAATGGGGTCTAGTGCATGATCTAAATTTATTTAGGGGTCTGGTCTAGTATCTGAATGCGTCCAATTCTTTAATCAGTCTATGACCAGATTAATAAATTATACACAAAGACCAAATAAACATATATAAAAGGCTTTTTAATCAAACTCTATCCACGTTCTGAACTCCGTTTGCATGAACACTTCAATACATCTTCATACTTCACACTGAAACTCGTTTAAGGTTTGTAGCAGCGCATTTATTTCTTCTGCAATGCAAATTCATCCTCAACAATGCCTGAGGGCATGCTCATTTGGCAGGACACAAAATCCTCCATTTTCTTTATCCTGTTCCATCCTGCTGCGTGTTTGAAGAGTATACCCAGATGAATATTGGCTTAGGAAACAGCACACAAATATAAAGACTTCTTGAACTGCAGTACAAAAAATACCAAGTGCTAAGAAGCCAAAATACTGCCGTTAGGGATATGTATTCTGGATAGTGTTGTTTTCTTGCTTTTATAAAGATTTGCACAGCATGAGGGGTGTAGTTTGGCTCCCTTGGACATACTGTTACTTTGGAAGCCTTTGTAGACTGGGAGGATCATCTATGATACAATACCCAAAGTACTCCTTGATAATATCTAACAGTTTAGTCAGAAGAGAATAGTATCTATTTAGCCTATTAATTCAATCTTTACAACAAGAGCTAGTATCACTTGTTAATTGGTAGAGTGCCATAATATTTTATGTTAAAGGGAATCTGTCACCACTTTTCTGTCCTACCAGCTAAAAATATCGTTTTATTCAGTGTCAGCAATGCATTCCCTAATAGTTATGTAACTCCCTGACTCCCCATGTATCACCCATAGAAACCTTTTTTATGTCTCCCGCGTATGTATGCCAATAGGGTCCATCCGGTCCAATGGGCGTTGCTTCGGTTCACTCACTCCACCCCTCTCCTTGGTTGCTGTACGCAGTCCTTGACATAAATGGCAATGATAAAGGTCTAGCCGAAACGCGTCTTGCCGTGCGCTTTACAGCAGTAATTTTTCCTATCTCTGCCTATATTTATAATATGCTGCTATGGATAAAATAGTGCCCAGGTCCTAATATTTAAATAGGACTCGTGCAAGAAAATCTTTGGACATCGGACCGTTGCCTTTGCAACTGTATTACCCGAGAGGTGGGTCTCTATGTGCCAGATGTAGGATTGGTGTGACGCTTCAGGGATTGGCAGCGTCTGAGAGTGGACCCTCTGGGTCACGGAACTGAGGCCCCCGGGACGAGCGCGCCAGGTGGAACCGATCCCTATACAGGGACCGTTAGGGGCAGGCCCGCAGGGGTCAGACACCGCGACAGCTGGAACCAAGAGGGGCGGCTCGAAGGACCAGAGTGGCTACAGGCAGGAGCGGGATACCAGACAGGGAACAAGGTACAGGACTCCGTGCTTTAAGCGCGTTGAGAGGCACAGAGCGGTTTAGCACCAGGAACAACTAGGACGACAGACAGACAGCAGGCAGGAGAACTGGACAGGGAGTGGGACAGACACTGGAGGACGGAACGGAGACGGAGACCAGAGGGGACATAGGCTGCGGAACAAGGACCAGGCAGGACGGAAGACAGGCAGGGAGGCAGGTAATAGAACAAAGTGGCAGAGACAACGAAGGCTGGGACAGGGGGGAACACGAGACTGGGGTAAAGACTATAGACTAGCTATAGGCGGCCAGATTAGCGCAGGGAAAGGCACACGATAACCAGGCGTCCTCCCCTTATGGGAGACGCCTGATATATCCTCTGCTGGCAGGTGATTGGCTGGCCGGGGTCCAGCAGCAGCCCACCGCAAGGTTAAGAACTCAGACGGGTGCGCGCCCGTGAACTAAGGCACATGTGCGGGACCGCAGCTGACCAGGAGGAAGGAGGAGGAGGGAGCGCGCGTGAGCAGGAAGCAGCTGGGTAAGAAGATGCAGCAGCGGGACCCAATGCTGGTGGGACGGCGGCAGGCACGGCCCCGACATTACAGTACCCCCCCTTACATCTCCACCTTCTGAGATTGGCTAAAAACTTTTTCAGAATACGTGGGGCATTTACATTCTCCCGGGGCTCCCAGGACCTCTCCTCGTGACCAAATCCCTTCCAATCGATAAGGAAGAAGGTTCTTCCCCTGACTTTTTTCATGGCCAGAATATCTTTTACTTCAAAGATGTTATCAGCCCCAATTGGCTGAGGGGAAGGAATAGGAGCAGGGCGAAATCGATTGAGAATGACAGGTTTAAGGAGCGAGACATGGAAGGCGTTAGGGACCCGAAGTGAATCCGGCAACCTCAATTTGAATGCAACGTCGTTGATGCGTACAAGTACTTCAAAAGGCCCTATGTACCGGGGGCTCAACTTGTACGAAGGGACTTTCAGACGGATATGATTGGTTGAAAGCCAGACTTTGTCGCCAGGATGGTATGGTGGAAGGTCCCTCCGTCTTTGTTTGCATGTTTCTTTATCCCGGCACTAGAGTTCACGAGAGCCTCTCTGGTCTCTTTCCAGACTTGCGAGAACTCAGAGGCGAGAGCATATGCCGCAGGAACCCCTGAAGACGTGGAAATGGGCAGCGCGACGCCAGGGTTCTGGCCTGAGACCACAAAAAACGGCGACTTGGAGGTGGACTCATTAGGATGATTATTATGTGCAAATTCTGCCCAAGGAAGAAGTGAAACCCAGTTGTCTTGGTGGGCGTTGGAAAAGTGATGCAGGTAGGACGTCAGAACTTGATTGATTCGTTCCACTTGCCCGTTGGTCTGAGGGTGGTAGGCAGAGGAGAAGTCCAGAGATGTACCCATAAGCCGACAGAGAGCTCTCCAGAATCGAGAGGTAAACTGGACTCCTCGATCAGACACAATCCGTTGAGGGAGACCATGCAGTTTGAAGATCTGATGGATGAAGATCTCGGCCACCTCAGGAGCTGAAGGCAAACCGGGCAATGGGATAAAATGGGCCATTTTGGAGAAGCGATCTACTACTACTAGGATAGTTGTACACCCAGAAGAGCGAGGCAGGTCTGTCACGAAATCCATGGCGATTTGCCGCCAAGGAGCTTCTGGAAAAGGTAACGGGTGAAGAAGACCGGAGGGCAAGCTCCTCGGCACCTTGTTCTGAGTACAAGTAGTACAGGAAGCCACATAATCCGTCACGTCCTGGCGAAGAGAGGGCCACCAATAGTAGCGTGAGAGAAGCAAGAGGGTCTTCTTGGTATTGACGTGTCCTGCAATTTTGGACGAGTGCCCCCAAAATAGCACCTCCAGTCTTTTGCTCTGTGGAACGAAGGTTCTGCCTGGCGGAAGGGTGGAGAGGCTCACGGGAGCCACGGTGATAACTTTCGCAGGCTCGATGATATAAAATGGGACCTCCTCCATTTCAGGTGACTGCAAAGACCTGGAGAGTGCATCCGCCTTGGTGTTCCTATTCCCGGGTCGAAAATGGAGCTTGAAGTCGAAGCGAGAGAAATACAAAGACCATCTGGCTTGCCTGGAATTGAGTCTTTGGGCGGACTGAAGATAGGCTAAGTTCTTGTGGTCAGTGAAGATAGTAAAGGGGTGAACTGCCCTTTCGAGCAGATACCACCATTCTTCCAGAGCCATCTTTATGGCGAGCAACTCCCGATCTCCGATTGAATAGTTGCACTCAGCAGGGGAAAAGGACTTAGAAAAAAAACCCACAGGGAACCAGATGTCCAGATGATGCCCGCTGGGAAAGAACTGCCCCAGCCCCGGTAGAGGAGGCATCCACATCTAGGATGAAGGGCCTACTGGCTACAGGGCGATGTAAGATTGGTGCTGACGCAAAGGAGCGTTTCAGGGCAAGAAAGGCGTCTTCAGCCTCAGGAGACCAAGTGTTCGATTTAGTTCCTTTTCGGGTCAGGACCGTGATGGGCTTGGTCACTGAGGAGAAGTGAGGAACAAACTGTTTGTAATAATTGGCAAATCCTAGGAAGCGCTGGATAGCTTTCACTCCGACAGGACGAGGCCATTTGAGTACGGCAGAGAGCTTCTCGGGATCCATCTTCAGCCCGGAATCCGTGATTATGTAACCCAAGAAGGGCAACGAGGTTTGCTCAAACAGGCATTTCTCTGATTTAGCATAGAGATGATTCTCCCGAAGGCGTTGCAGGACCAGGCGAACACTTCTCCGATGCGAGGATAGATCGGGTGAGAAGATGAGGATGTCATCCAAGTACACCACAACACAGGAATACAGCAAATCCCAAAAAACCTTGTTAACGAATTCCTGGAACACTGCCGGGGCATTGCAGAGTCCAAACGTCATGACCAAATATTCATAATGGCCATCCCGAGTATTGAAAGCCGTCTTCCACTCGTCCCCAGCGCGGATTCGGATCAAATTATAAGCTCCTCATAGATCCAACTTGGTAAAGACCCAGGCTCCCCTCAGCTGGTCAAAGAGTTCTGGGATTAGCGGAAGAGGATACCGATTTTTAACGGTGATGTTGTTCAGGCCTCAATAGTCAATACATGGCCGGAGGGATCCGTCTTTCTTCCGTACAAAGAAATAACCCACGTCTGCAGGGGAAGATGACTTCCGAACGAAACCCTTGGCCAAGTTCTCCTGAATGTACTCTGTCATGGCCGAGGTCTCTGCTGGAGACAGTGAATACGTTCTCCCCCTGGGAGGGGTGGCTCCCGGAATCAAATCGATTGGGCAGTTATAGACCTGGTGCGGAGGTAGGGAATCCGCCTCCTTCTTACTGAAGACGTCAGCATACGCGTGATACGGTGAGGGAAGTCCCGGAAGATCAGCTGGCCCCTGTAGCGGACGGGGACGGACAACCGACAGCAGACAGTGTTCATGGCAGGAATGACCCCAGCGCAGAATCTCCACTGAGCACCAGTCAAGAACCGACTCATGCAACCTGAGCCAGGGTAATCCAAGGAGAACGGCGTGGGACAAATTAGGCAGGACATAAAAAGCTATTTTCTCCAGGTGAAGAGCTCCAACTTGTAGCTCCACTTCGGCAGTAACCATGGTGATGAGCTCCGGTAGCGGTCTGCCATCCACAGAGGCAATCGCACGCGGGTTTTCCAGGGTAACCACCGGATTCTGAAGCTTGTCAACTTCTTCTAGCTGAATGAAATTACTAGCCGCACCCGAGTCCACATACGCCTCCACAGATCTACGCACCTGACCTAGAATAATTAAAGCCGAAATGGTAAGGGGCAGAGAGGAATTAGGGTCACCTAGGGAGGCCTTTCTTACCTGGCCTAGGTGGAGGCGTTTCCCGGTCTGTCAGGACAGGTCCGCAGAAAATGGTTGGCTGCGCCGCAATACAGACAAAGGCCTTGCGTCATTCTCTCTCTGCGCCGTTGCTCAGACAATCTTAATCGATCTATCTGCATGGGCTCGGGAGCGGTACTAGCAGAGGGTGTGGAGGAGCGTGGAATGGGAGCTTGATACAGCCTAAAGGGTCTTTTTTCCCTAGCTGATTCGCGAGAACCTTTCAGAAACCAGAAATCTATACGGGTGGCCAGGGATATGAGATCCTCAAGGGTGGTGGGTGTGTCCCCACCAGCAAGCTCATCCTTTATTTTGCCAGAGAGACCTCTCCAGAAGGCTCCAACCAGGGCCTCAATATTCCACCCAAGTTCCGAAGCCAGTGTCAGGAAGCGGATGGCATACTGTCCTACGGTAAGGGAACCCTGACGGAGGTTAAAAAGAGCCTCAATAGTAGAAGCCAACCATCCGGGCTCGTCAAATACCTTGCGGAACATATCCAGAAAATTCTGGATACTGGAAACCACAGGATCATCCCTCTCCCACAAAGAATTCACCCAGGCCAAAGCCTCCCCCTCAAGGTGGGACACTATAAACGCCACTTTGGCTCGATCTGAGGGGTATTGCTGGGGAAGAAGCTCAAAGTGCAGTCTGCACTGGTTCAAGAAACCCCGGCATAGCTTGGGATCCCTGCTATACCTGGGGGGCTTTCCCAGGCGAGGTGGCAGGTGAGATGCTGGATTCCAGGGTTGGATAGAGGCAGCCGCAGAGGACTGTAGGGAAAGTAGTCGATCATCGACGGACGCCATGTTACTTAAGATGTGAGACTGGGCATCGCGCTGCTGCGCGAGCTCCTGCTGGAGACCTGCTAACAGGGGAGTGTTCCCTGGGTCGGTGGTTGGAAGAGCGGAAAGCCGGGTGTCCATGGACTTCATGAAGGACAGTATTCGGGTCTGGTTTTCCCGTAAGAAAAGCAATTCCTTTTGCGTAGCGGCCGCGGCTCCAGCGGGGTCCATGGCCTGGTTATACTGTGACGCTTCAGGGATTGGCAGCGTCCGAGAGTGGACCCTCTGGGTTGTGGAACTGAAGCCTCCGGGACGAGCGCGCCAGGTGGAACCGATCCCTATACAGGGACCGTTAGGGGCAGGCCCGCAGGGGTCAGACACCGCGACAGCTGGAACCAAGAGGGGCGGCTCGAAGGACCAGAGTGGCTACAGGCAGGAGCGGGATACCAGACAGGGAACAAGGTACAGGACTCTGTGCGGTAAGCGCGGAGAGAGGCACGGAGCGGTTTAGCACCAGGAACAACTAGGACGACAGACAGACAGCAGGCAGGCAGAACTGGACAGGGAGCGGGACAGACACTGGAGGACGGAACGGAGACGGAGACCAGAGGGGACATAGGCTGCGGAACAAGGACCAGGCAGGACGGAAGACAGGCAGGGAGGCAGGTAATAGAGCACAGTGGCAGAGACAAAGAAGGCTGGGACAGGGGGGAACACGAGACTGGGGTAAAGACTATAGACTAGCTGTAGGCGGCCAGATTAGCGCAGGGAAAGGCACACGATAACCAGGCGTCCTCCCCTTATGGGAGACGCCTGATATATCCCCTGCTGGCAGGTGATTGGCTGGCCGGGGTCCAGCAGCCGCCCACCGCAGGGTTAAGAACTCAGACGGGCGCGCGCCCTAGGGCGCATGTGCGGGACCGCAGCTGACCAGGAGGAAGGAGGAGGAGGAAGCGCGCGAGAGCAGGAAGCAGCTGGGTAATAAGATGCAGCGGCGGGACCCGATGCTGGTGGGATGGCGGCGGGCACGGCCGCCGACGTTACAATTGGGTATGAGATTGCATTTATGGGCACGATTTAAAATGGCATTTCCTCATCATACATGGCTATAGATACACCAGTTTTAAACATTTGTTTAAAAAAATGTTTGATAATTTGTATGAATCAAAGTTTTTCCTAAACTCAAATATATGAAAGGCAAGCAAGTCGAAATTCTTCCTTTTTAACAAGCCTTTTATGAAATGCAAACTATAAAGGAACCATTAACATTTAGAAAATTTTACCGACACTGAAGAAAAATGAAAATTATTTAGAGCCATATTTTAGAACCATTTAGTATATTTTTAACTCTGAATAAGTCATCTGGAAGCTCTTTAAAGAACTTAAATCTTCAAACTTGTTGAAAAAGCACATGCCATCCTTACTGTCATTATCACAAGTGCTTCTATTAGCTGACGCTCAGAAATACATACACTATATTTTACTTACAAGGATGAGGGAGCTAAGATCTGATCATGATCTATCAAGCAAAAAAAACATTAAAGGGATCATCAAAAGCAACTGAAGACATGGTTAATACACAAGAAGCAGAGAGCTCCTGCCAAGATAGAAAGAGATCAAAAGTAATAAACTTGTAACATCCCTGGTAAATATATTTGATAAGTCAATTTTTAAATTTTGGTTTGAAGAGATCATTAGGCAAGCGCAATTACAAGACAGCAACAAGAAAATACTGTGAATATTATCAGGACTATAAATGAGATGTTTAGGGAGATCCAATCTAAGGAAAGTAACAGTAACAACAGGTAAAACATGAAAGTTATATAATTTAAGGGGTTGTCCTGGTATATAATATTGACTATCTATCCTTCATAACTGTAATCAATATCATATTGATGGGGGTCCAAATCCAACACCACCATGAATCAGCTGTAATTATCTTTGGCGGTGGTCAGATGTAAGTGCTCAAAAGAGCTGAACGGCTCAGTTCAATGCGTGGAGAGGTGTTTCCCAAATCCAGTCTTCACAGCCCCTCCAGCAGATCATGTTTTCAGGATTTCTTGGTATTGCACAGGTGACAAAATTATTATCAAGGCATCAGAAGTTGCCATAGATTCTCTCACCTGGGCAATACTAAGGAAATCCTGAAAACATGACCTGTTGGGAGGCTGTGAGGACCGGATTTGGGAAACCATGCCGTAGAGGCTGCTGCAAAGAACTGCAGCTCAGATCCTATTTTGGTAAATAGGTGCTGATCTGCAATACCTAGCTGTGTCCACTACAACATTCAGCTCCGTGTCTTCTTTGGGCGAAAGCTCATTTTAAGTGGACTGGGGCAAAAATTGAAAATTTTTCTGTCCTCAGATGAGAAAAATATTGAAATTCTTTATGCGAACCAGGGACACAGTGTCGTGGGGACACAAGAGGAGAGTGACCATGTTCTCTCTGAAACTCCAACAAATGGTTTTCTGACATCCTAGATGGTTACAGACTTGTAAAAAGAGGGGATTGCTTCACAATGGTAGATGTCGCCCAGGCCCAACTTTTGTGAGATGTGTTACTGCTATCAATATCTAAATGAGTAAAACATTTTCATATGATATGGAAAATTGTCTAACTTTCACCTTCTGATCTGTTCTGTATGGTCTGTTGAGAATAAAATATGGCTACAAGGAGATTTCCAAATCATTGCATTCTTGTTTTCTTTCAATTTTACACATTCTTGGAATTAGATTTGTACAAGCAATGGAAAATCAACAATTGAAACCCACCTATATATCTAACTTCTATCAAGAAATGTACAAGTCAGATATTCGCACGCTAGCTGTTACAACAATAGACTGCTTTAGTTCATAGATTTCCTAATCAATAAGAAAATTGAAGAAGCCCAGGGAAATACAACCTTCTTCAAGACAGAATACCATAGCGTAATTACAAGTCTAACAATTCAAGTACAATACCTATACTGTACCTGCCGCAGTATCAATAACCCTGACATAACAAAACCATCTAAAAAGATTTATTTCTTTGTATTCAGTCACATAAGTTGGGCCTTTTGTCTGCTCGCCTTGGACTCTTCATCTGCATAAGAATCAAAACTTGCTGCGCACATCACAATAACCATTTATTGAAGCTAAATAATTAGAAAACATAAGCTGCTCTTTGAAGTCTCTTCTCCAAACATGGAATATAGGAGGTCCTGGATTTCAGGTAGCTTTAACAGAGCTAAAGAAGAAATACGGTATATACATTAAAGAACACTAAAACTGAGGTTTAGTGATGCAGTTTTTTAAATCCAAGCACAAAGCTTTCCTTCTGCTTTTATTTAATGATGCCGAGGAAGACATCACTGGCCTTGTGACACCCCTGCCAGCATACGACAGGGTCAGAGCCAGAACAAAAACATATTCCCCACAAATGGCGCCAGCTCCTCTCAATTACCCCGACAGAGGGCTTAACTAGCCACTGAGTAAAAACGAGACTTTCACATCATGATTATACATTTTTTCAGTACTATATTCCTGCTGCTCGTGATTTTAGAGCCAAAGCATCGAAACAATGCAATCTAATCTGACCAGGAGGTCTAAAATCTCTACGTAACGTGCCATCGCCCAATGCATCGGCAATGAAAACCAAATGACGTATGGTCACTTATAAACAGGTGGAGTTCTCACAGAAGCCCATGATACCGTCTCCACCATCAATCCCCAAGGCTTGTAGTGACCCTTGTAACAAACATGGCCTTTCCTGTCATTCTGCATGTCTCCAGTATCACACGGATGCATCCGGAGAAAAAAACTGTTTCCATGTTCCAGCAGATTTGGAATTTTTTTATGCAAATTGTCTCTTCAGAGAGGAAGAGTACTTGAACTCAAATGTCACCTATTGGACGTAGCAATCCTAAAAGTCATTATCGATCCTCTAACGAGTCTTGCTACATGAGTTAGGATAAAAGCCAAACCAGAATCTGTATTTGCAGACACGTGTTTACATTCTCATCACTTCTGAGACGGCTTCATCCAGGTACTTTAGATTTCCTACAATCATAAATAATTTGACAGCTCATTTGACATTTTCATACCACTGTGAAATCAGACGTCTTTCATATGCTTTCCAGAAAGCCCTGCTCAATACGATAAATTAATAGTCTGTTCTCAGGCTAATAATACAGAAGTTAGCAAAAGATAATTAAACTTTTGTTAAATTTACTCAACACCCATAATTATTGCCTATGAGAAAAACAAAGGTGTAAAAATTTCAGCTTAGAAAAGTCCACCTTCTTTAATGACATTACTCTTACTAGCATCAGAGGCCAAGCAATTTTAGCTTATAACCTAATTACATTACTTGAGAGAGAAAAAAAGGTGTCAGTAAAGCTTCCCTCCTAGAATAATGGTTGTCCATAGCTGCCTTGTACTTTGTATTGCGCACATGGTTTAGGAAGAAATTGCTTGCGTAGATCACATGTCCACTCTTACGGTACTGTCACACTTAAGGGCCTGTCACACTAAGCGATATCGCTAGCAATATCACTATAACGTCACTGGATTTTGTGGCGTTATAGCGATATTGCTAGCGATATCGCTATGTCTGATACTTACCTCCGACCGGCTCCCCCGCTGGTTATCGCTGATCGCGCGAGAACGTCCAGGACTGTTTCTCGTCGTCAGCTTCCTGCTGGGCTTCCTGTGGAGAGACGAGCGACGAGCGTGGACGCGGGCGGGAGGACGTCAGGATCGCCTAGTGTGACAGGTAAGTAGCGACCCCCGACCCCAGCGATGTCGCTGGTGAGATCTGCCTGTGTGGCAGCTCACTAGTGACCACTTAGTGATGATGCACCAGCGATCTTGACCGCATCATATCGCTGGTCGGGATCGCTGGTACATCGCTAACGGTACTGTCACACTTAGCGATGTACCAGCGATCCCGACCAGCGATATGACGCGGTCAGGATCGCTGGTGCATCGCTAAGTGGTCGCTAGTGAGCTGCCACACAGGAAGATCTCACCAGCGACATCGCTGGGGTCGGGGGCGCTACTTACCTGTCACACTAGGCGATCCTGACGTCCTCCCGCCCGCGTCCACGCTCGTCGCTAGTCTCTCCACAGGAAGCCCAGCAGGAAGCTGACGACGAGAAACAGTCCTGGACGTTCTCGCGCGATCAGCGATAACCAGCGGGGGAGCCGGTCGGAGGTAAGTATCACACATAGCGATATCGTTAGCAATATCGCTATAACGTCACAAAATCCAGTGACGTTATAGCGATATTGCTAGCGATATGGCTTAGTGTGTCAGGCCCTTTATTTCCGTTCCTCCCTTAGGGTACACACACAAAGATAATCCTAATCTTATCTTATCTTTGTTAATAATCCTAATAATAAAGAGACAAATGCTGGCAAGGATAAAAAGTGCAAACAGGGTCTCATCTGAGTTAAACAGAAATAAAATAACATGCACAGTGGCGCTCACCTGGTAGGGTTGTGTGCCCACAACCACTGATAGAGATAAAGGCTGCTGCAGACCCACAATGAAAAATGGAACAAAAAAAAACGGAAGTAATGGGTTAACCTGTTCTTCCGTGGAGAAAGAATAAGGAATGCAGATGCAAGTTTAGATGTCAACGCGTTTCAAAGTTTATTACTTCTTTATCAGGACAACCCACAACAGTTCATTATCGTGGTTTTGCCCTGATAAAGAAGTTGTAAAACTTTGAAAAGCGTTGATGATTAAACCGCCTGAACATGGATCTGAATCCCTTATTCTTTCTTGACGGCAGCGCAGACTTACCTATTACTTCCAGCTTTCTTTCTACTAATAATTCTATACATACAGCGTCGGACTGGCCCACCGGAGAACCGGAGGATTCTCCAGTGGGCCCTGGCATCTGGTGGGCCCTGGCACCTGCTGGCATACAGGGCCAGCAGTTGCCTAGGGCCCCCGCTGCTCCAGGGGCCCCCAGCCAGTGGTGTGTCGCACACCATGCAGCTGCTATGGGGGCCCCTGCCAGCGGAGCAGCAGCGGGTGTCAGGAGGCAGGAGCCCCTGTCCCCGCTGCTAAAGAGAAATGAATATTCACTGCGAAGCAGTGAATATCATTTCACAGTCTCCACCCCCAGAGGCCCCTCCCCCAGCCCAGTAAGCTGCTCTGCATCAGGGCCGGCGCCGCCCTCAGTCCTCTCTGCTCCTGACTCACAGCCAGTGCGCGATGACGTCACTACATCGCGCACCCGCTGTGTGTCTGGCAGAGGGGGCAGCTCCTGACACTGAAGCCGGCTGCCGGAATCAGCGTGGGAGCGAGGAGGAGAGGTGAGTATTGTGTTTTGTTTTTTTTTTATATCTCTCGCTCTCTCTATCTGTCTCTATCTATCTATCTCTATATATCTCTCTATCTCTCTTATATCTATCTATCTTTCTATCTCTATCTATTATCTATATCTATCTATCTCTATATCCATCTCTATCTATTATCTATATCTATCTATTTCTATATCTATCTCTATCTATATATCTTTCTATCTCTACATCTATCTCTATATCTACCTATCTTACTCTATCTATCTCTATATCTATCTCTATATTTATTATCTATCTAGCTACCATCTATATCTATCTATCTATCTATCTTTATCTATATACACTCACTGGCCACTTTATTAGGTACACCATGCTAGTAACGGGTTGGACCCCCTTTTGCCTTCAGAACTGCCTCAATTCTTCGTGGCAGAGATTCAACAAGGTGCTGGAAGCATTCCTCAGAGATTTTGGACCATATTGACATGATGGCATCACACAGTTGGCGCAGATTTGTCGGCTGCACATCCCTGATGCGAATCTCCCGTTCCACCACATCCCAAAGATGCTCTATTGGATTGAGATCTGGTGACTGAGTAGGCCATTTGAGTACAGTGAACTCATTGTCATGTTCAAGAAACCAATCTGAGATGATTCGAGCTTTATGACATGGCGCATTATCCTGCTGAAAGTAGCCATCAGATGTTGGGTACATTGTGGTCATAAAGGGATGGACATGGTCAGCAACAATACTCAGGTAGGCTGTGGCGTTGCAACGATGCTCAATTGGTACCAAGGGGCCCAAAGAGTGCCCAGAAAAAATTCCCCACACCATGACACCACCACCACCAGCCTGAACCGTTGATACAAGGCAGGATGGATCCATGCTTTCATGTTGTTTACGCCAAATTCTGACCCTACCATCCGAATGTCGCAGCAGAAATCGAGACTCATCAGACCAGGCAACGTTTTTCCAATCTTCTACTGTACAATTTCGATGAGCTTGTGCAAATTGTAGCCTCAGTTTCCTGTTGTTAGCTGAGAGGAGTGGTACCCGGTGTGGTCTTCTGCTGCTGTAGCCCATCTGCCTCAAAGTTCGACGCACTGTGCGTTCAGAGATGCTCTTCTGCCTACCTTGGTTGTAACGGGTGGCAATTTGTGTCACTGTTGCCTTTCTATCAGCTCGAACCAGTATGCCCATTCTCCTCTGACCTCTGGCATCAACAAGGCATTTCCGGCCACAGAACTGCCGCTCACTGGATTTTTTTCTTTTTCGGACCATTCTCTGTAAACCCTAGAGATGGTTGTGCGTGAAAATCCCAGTAGATCAGCAGTTTCTGAAATACTCAGACCAGCCCTTCTGGCACCAACAATCATGCCACGTTCAAAGGCACTCAAATCACCTTTCTTCCCCATACTGATGCTCGGTTTGAACTGCAGGAGATTGTCTTGACCATGTCTACATGCCTAAATGCACTGAGTTGCCGCCATGTGATTGGCTGATTAGAAATTAAGTCTTAACACACAGTTGGACAGGTGTACCTAATAAAGTGGCCAGTGAGTGTATATCTCTATCTAATATCTATATCTATCTATCTCTATACCTATCTATCTATTTATCTATCCGTTATCTATCTCTATATCTTTTCTCTGTATCTATCTATCTCTATATCTATATCTCTCGCTATCTATCGCTCTATCTCTATATCTATATCTATCTCTATATCTATCTTTATATCTATATCTATATATCTATCTCTATATCTATATCTATTTCTCTCTATATCTATCTCTATATCTCTCTCTATAGCTATCTATCTATATATCTCTATCTATCTCTATATCTATCTCTCTGTAAATCTATCGCTCTATCTCTATATCTATCTTTCTATCTCTATATCTATCTCTATCTATTTATCTCTATATCTTTTCTCTGTATCTATCTCTCTCTATATCTATCTCTATATATATCTATTATCTCTATATCTATTTCTCTCTATATCTCTCTCTATATCTATCTATCTATTTATCTCTATCTCTATATCTATCTCTCTGTATATCTATCTATCTTTCTATCTCTATATCTATATCTATCTTTCTCTATCTATCTATCTCTATCTATTATCTATATCTATCTCTATATCTTTCTATCTCTACATCTATCTTTCTATCTATCTCTATATCTATCTATATCTATTATGTCTATCTAGCTATCTCTATTATCTATATCTACCTATCTCTATATCTTTCTATCTTACTCTATCTCTATCTGTTATCTCTATATTTATTATCTATCTTTATCTATCTATCTCTATCTATATCTATCTATCTATTTATCGATCTCTGTATCTATCTCTCTCTATATCTCTCTCTCTCTCTATCTACCGCTCTCTCTATCTCTATCTATCTTTATATTTATATCTATCTCTATAGCTATCTATTATCTCTATATCTATCTACCTATCTATCTCTATATCTATCTCTATATCTATATCTGTTTCTCTCTATATCTATCTCTATATCTCTCTCTCTATAGCTATCTATATATTATCTCTATATCTATCTATCTATATATTACCTCTATATCTATCTATCTCTATATCTATCTATCTCTGTCTATCTCTATATCTATCTGTTATCTCTATATCCATATCTATCTCTATATCTATCTCTATATCTATCTATCTATCTCTATATCTATCTATCTCTATATCTATCTTTCTATCTAACACTATATCTCTATATCTATCTCTATATCTCATTATCTATCTCTATCTCTCTCTCTTTATCTATCTATCTATTGATCTATCCATCTATCTCTATATCTATCTATTATATCTATTATCTCTATTATCTATATCTATCTATCTATCTAGCTATCTCTATCTATCTCTATATCTCTCTCTATATCTATCTATCTTTCTAACTCTATAACTATCTATCTCTATACATATCTCTATATCTAGCTATTATCTCTATATCTATCTCTATATCTATCTTTCTATATCTATCTCTATATCTATCTCTATATCTATTATCTCTATATCTATCTATCTCTATATCTATTTTTATTTATAGCCATCTATCTATATATATTTATCTCTATATCTATCTATATATGTCTATATTATTATTATTATTATTATTATTATTATTATATCTGTATATCTCTATCTATTATCTATCTCTGTCTATTATCTATCTCTATCTATATATCTATCTATCTCTATATCTTTCTATCTATAGCTATCTATCTCTATATCTATCTATCTATCTATCCATTATCTATTTTCTATCTATCTCTATATCTATCTACCTATCGATCTATCTATCTATCTATATTTCTTTCTATATCTATCTCCAACTCTATATCTATATATCTATATAGCATTATACCCTATGAGGGGGTGCATTATTCCCTATGAGGGGGGCAGTATTATACCCTATGAGGAGGCAGCATTATACCCTATGAGGGGGTGCATTATACCCTATGAGGAGGCAGCATTATACCCTATGAGGAGGGCAGCATTATACCCTATGAGGGGGGCAGCATTATTCCCTATGAGGGGGTGCATTATACCCTATGAGGGGGTGCATTATTCCCTATGAGGGGGGCAGTATTATACCCTATGAGGAGGCAGCATTATACCCTATGAGGGGGTGCATTATACCCTATGAGGAGGCAGTATTATACCCTATGAGGGGGCAGCATTATACCCTATGAGGGGGGCAGCATTATACCCTATGAGGGGGGCAGTATTATACCCTATGAGGGGGGCAGTATTATACCCTATGAGGAGGGCAGCATTATACCCTATGAGGGGGGCAGTATTATACCCTATGAGGGGGGCAGTATTATACCCTATGAGGGGGGCAGTATTAAACCCTATGAGGGGGGCAGTATTATACCCTATGAGGGGGCAGCATTATACCCTATGAGGGGGTGCATTATTCCCTATGAGGGGGGCAGTATTATACCCTATGAGGGGGGCAGTATTATATTCTATGAGATGGCTGCATTATACTATGTGAGGGGGCTGCTTTATATTCTATGAGGGGGCTACCCCAACTCCTGCTACATAATTAAGACATGTACAACCTTATATTATACCCGGATATTAGCGTGTTTTACCGCATAATTGGTGGTCTGGTATTTAACTCTATGCAGCTACATAGTGGGCCCCAAGAATGATTTTCTCTGGTGGGCCCAAGGTGCTCCAGTCCGACGCTGTATACATAGCTATACATAGTGAAACCAATGTTAAGGTTAGGCCATCAATGAGAAGGCTAGGGAACTCCAGTAAGCACAGAATTCTTTTACATCTTAATAAGCACGACTCAACATTTTCTATTAGCTGTGAACAATGAAGGGGACATACAGGAGCTTCTTTACACAGATCAGAGCAAATGGTGGGAGTCAACCACCTAATATTGAAGGCCTATCTTAGGGTATATGCACACGCTGCGGATTCTGCTGCGGATGCGCAGCGGATTTGGCCCTGCGGATCCGCAGCAGAATCTGCTGCGTTGTACAGTACCATTATAACCTATGGAAAATGGAAACCGCAGTGCACACGGTGCAGAATTTTCCGCGCGGTTTTTGCTGCGGTTTCCAATCCGCAGAAAGAATTGACATGTCATTCTTTTCTTCGGATTCAACTGCGGTTTGCCATCTCCTCCATTGTAGAGGTGATAAACCGCAGGGCAAACCCGCAGGCTAATCCGCAGATAAACCGCAGGTCTTCTAAAATGCGGATTTTGCAAAATCCGCAGACCAATCTGCAGCGTGTGCACATAGCCTTAAGGATTGGTCATAACGATCAAAGTGTGACAAATCTATTCTATTATTTCTAAACACTGTTTTTCGGCGATTCCTTTGTATCCCCGTTCATACTGCACCCACACACACAAATAAGACACCATTTGAAAGGTAAACTTGCCCCCTTCAGCAAGAAAAGAGCCAAACAAACCACACATCCATGATTTGATCACAAAATAATGTTTAAACATTAATTTTTATAAACCTGCAGAAGGAAAAATGACCTGCAGGTGGCACCACACTACCCCAAAGTACGCTACCAACACATTTGTAAACATGCACTGCTTTTTCGCTCATTACTTTGCCCCCCCACACACAGAAATGATAGACCATTTGAAAGGTAAACTTACTCCCTTCAGCAAGAAAACAGCCAAAACAAACCACACATCCATGATTTGATCACAAAATACTGTTTAAACATTAATTTTTAAAACCTGCAGTAAGGAAAAATAACCTGCAGCTGGCACCACACTACCCCAAAGCACACTACCAACACATTTGTAAACATGCCCTGCTTTTTCGCTCATTACTTCGCCCACCCACACACACAAATGATAGACCATTTGAAAGGTAAACTTGCTCCCTTCAGCAAGTAATCAGCCAAAACAAACCACACATTCATGATTTTATCACTAAATACAATTTAAACATTCATTTTCATAAACCTGCAGAAAGACACAATGACCTGTAGGTGGCACCTCAACCGGAAAACATTTTTTCGCCTCTACTTATCAAAACAATTTATTGTATTACCAATCTACATATATAAATACCTGTCTGTGCTCATCAGCTCATAAAATACATTTACATTTGACCAGCTTACTTTTGCTGAAATCGCCTGCGCCCCCAACGACCAATGTGCGAAAATTTTGAATGGGCCAAGCTAGTACTCATTAATAGCGCTTACATGGCTATTTCTGAAATGGCCTTTTCTTGCACTGTAGGACACAACAGTCTATCATAATGTATATTTGACCAGACATCTTAGGGAAGAAACCTTTGACAAGAAGCTGATTATTAAGTTAACTGCTGGGACTGACTAGATATCTCTAATCTATGGAGAAATCTGGTGGTGTACCTCAGATAGGTATCGGCCAACACTTATCTCTCCCAACCACACCATACACATTACCGCTTAGCTGGGCCTCTATGGGAAAAGTAAAACAAGCCGCTAACAGACACCTCTGGTGGCGGCTTATTTACAGGGACTTATTTACGGTGGTATTTCAAAACATGGTAGTCAAAAGAACTAAACTGTGGTGGAATCGCACATTTTTGGAGAAATATTTGAATAAAAAAATCATTCCTAGGGGCCTGCGAGTCAGGGTAATCCCTACATTTCCGGTGGAGGACAGTGGATTTGTGTCTCGGTGGGAAGATGTATGCAATGAATGTTCTAGATCCCTTATGCAACTTCTAAGCGAGCATAATACTAAAATTATTACCCAATTGGACGGATCTATTCAAAATCTTGAAGAAGAACTTAAATCTATTGGTACGGTTGAAAAATTGAAAATCTTTCATAGTAATATGGATAAGACTTTGGAAACTGTTGTAAAGAAGATACAGGCTACACAGTTGAATAAAATTAATCGTGATCGTCGTGATTACGAAAATAATACAGTATATTTGTGGAGGAAGTTTCCATCACACGGCCATCAATTAGGCCGTACTCCATCTCAAACGTCAGTCTCATCTCTAAGTGACATGTCAGAAAGATCAGGGTCATCTATGACTACTGGATCAGGATTGATGAGACGTAATCAAAGAGAACGCACGTTTCATCCATATAGACGTCATGATCGCTCTCCCGTTTCTACTAGATATGGTAACAAGGTAATTAACCTTAGTGATCATAAATTTACTATGACTGACTTGAAGTTATTGGAGAAGGGCTTTTCATTCTCTCCATCTGCATCTTTTGATGCATTTTTGGCGATTAAGGACTTACATTTGTTTGCCCGTTCATTGATTTATAAAAAACATTTTTTTGATGGCAACCTCTTGAATTTATTTCCAACAGAGGAAGAACAAATAGCGTTGCAGACATTGGAGGATCTAGCCACCGATCACAGTGTTCCAGAGGGAGGTAAGGTTCCACCCTCGATACGGCCCAAATCTAAGAGGTTTCCCCTTATATCATCATGTCCCAATGTGGACTTATTTGTACAAATTGTAAGTAAAGAATTTTTGGAAATTCCAAAATATATTCGGGGTGATAACCTTACAAAAGAAGAACGGGGACGTCTGCGTGTCCTTCAAGACTTAAGGGATGTAGTTTTTAAACCGGCGGACAAGGGGAGTAATGTAGTAGTTTGGCCAAAGGTGTTATATGAAAAAGAAGCCTTTCGCCAGTTAGATAATAAAATCTGCTATAAAAAACTCACATTTAACCCCTTGTCCGCCTATTCCCTACAATTACATACTATCATTAATAAAGCAAGGGAAGCAGGAAGCATCACTAAGGAGTTGGCTGATGCCCTGATGGTTGTGGAGCCAACTATCCCGACCTTTTATTTACTCCCTAAGGTCCACAAGGACGCGCAGACGCCCCCAGGCCGGCCCATTATATCGGGTAGAGGCAATTATCTGGAGCATGTAAATAGGTGGATAGACTCCAAACTGCAACCGCTAGTGGAGGGGTTGCCATCATTTCTTAAAGATACGGGTGAGCTGTTGAGACGTGTGGATGGCTTGCATTAAGAAGATGATATGATGCTGGTGACAGGAGATGTGGAATCCCTGTACACCAGCATCAGGCATGAGGATGGCATTAGGGCTACAACATTCTTTCTTGGTATGTCCAATTTACCTGTGGAGATTAAAGAGTTGATGATCGAGTTATTGCGTTTTACCCTGACGCATAACTTTTTTGTTTTTAAGGGGTCTTTCTTCCTACAGCTCCAGGGAACAGCTATGGGGGCATCTTTTGCCCCTGCTTATGCTAACCTGTTCCTGGGGCTGTGGGAGAGAGACCTCTCCCTGCCGGATCGACAGATGCCGATGTGCCGCGTCCCCCTTTGGACGCGGTACATCGACGATATACTGTTGATCTGGCAGGGGTCCAGGGTTGATCTTGATTCCTTTATGCTATCCTTAAATAACAATGATTTAAATATCTATATTACCTATAAATATGATCCGGTATCAATAGATTTCCTTGATACAGTCTTGAAGAAAGATCATAGGGGTGAGATACAAACGGATATTTTCCGTAAGCCAACTGCTACCAATATGTTACTCCATGCATCATCTTCCCATCCGGGACATATGGTCCAGTCGGTTCCCACCGGACAATTCCTGCGATTACGCAGGTTGTGTTCGACCAATGAAGACTTTTTCAGGCAGGCGGAAGATTTAAAGGAAAGGCTACTTGAGCGAGGTTTCAGCAACCGAATGATCAAAAAGGCATTCAATAGGGCCAGATATTCATCGAGGGACACACTCCTATATGATACAAAATCCAGGAAAGAATCGGGTAAAGTGAGGTTTGTTACCAATTATCATTCACACTTCCCGCGTATGCGTAAGATTCTAGATAAATCCTGGCATATATTGAAGGCTGACCGGGTCTTGTCGAGTCTCCTGCCGGACAGGGCTACTGTCGCGGCCAGAAGATCAAGGAATTTGCGTGATAAGTTGGTGCAAAGCCACTATGTGGGTGAGCCAATGGTCACCTTCCTTGATCAAATGGCTGGGCGTTGCGGTAGTACTCCGTGTGGTCGCTGCGTCGCTTGCCCAAACATTGATTGCACTGAAGTTTTTGTTACTCAAAATGGATCTCGAGAGTTCAAAATAAAAAAATATATTACATGTACTAGTAAAAATGTAGTATATTATGCTGTCTGCCCATGTAACATGATCTACGTGGGTATGACTACTAGACAGCTAAAAGTTAGAGTGCGGGAACATGTTTTGGGCATAGAGGCTGCAGCGACCGTGGAGGATATAACATCACTAAAGACCATTCCACGCCATTTTCGGAGATACCATGGCTGCGATGGCGGCCTTCTTAGAGTGAGGGGTATCGACATGGTCGAGACGGGGATCCGTGGGGGTGGGATTTCCAAGAAGTTGGCCCAACTTGAGTCCAGATGGATATGGACAATCGGATCAGTCCATCCATCTGGACTCAATGAAAACATCAGCTTTGCCCCATTCCTATAAATTCTGCTCTGTGGGTAAACATCGCCTATGATTTGTGAAATCACTTTTTTAACTTTTCTTTTAATATTTTTATTATTGTAGTGTTGGGATCTATAAGGATGGATAAAGTGAACCATATATTTATGGACATCATATATATTCTAGCCCCTTGTGGGTGAATATTGCTATCAAGAAATGAAGAAGTCAGCAAGGATTATGATGAATATTGTGTATATCATATATATATCCTTAATCTATTAATGATATGCAAGGATTATTGTTGTATGATGTAATAATTGTTATATCTTATGGAAAAGAAATATATATGTTAATGCCCTTATAGATGGTTGCTGATCCTGTGTATAATTGGTAGTATGTGTATACTGCAATTAATGTGTTTTTTGTATGTTTTCTATGTAGTTGTGGGTCGGCGCCAGCGGCCCTGTACGCGCCTGTCCCCCTGTCACCGCTGCCCCTGTCCGCATGTGGCGTCTTTACATGGTGGGGCTGGCCCGCCCCGGCCACTCCCACTGTGTGACGCCGATGCTGACCGGCGTTGTGGTTGCCTCGGTGACAGAGCTCGTCACTTCCGGGCCGCAGACACGACTTCCGGTAACGCCGTTTTCGCGGCGTCCGGGTACACTATTTAAGGACGCTGGTGTATGCACCGGCTAGGCCCCTTGAAAAAGGCGGATCCGAAACGCACGTCGGGGCGGACGCGCTAACCAGGCACCTGTACACCTCCTGACCACCATTGCGGGTAATGATTAGTTTAGTATGGACGTTAATCTATACATTTAGTGGCTATTACTGTAATGGCCATTATGGTGTGATGTGAGTTTTTGTATATAGCGGCTGTTGCTGGTGATAACTCTTATAGCATGTTTAGTGGCCACTTTAGCTGAGATAAGTGGCTACGTTTAGATACCACACCATATAAGATCTATTACTATAGTGATTACGTCCATTATGTATAACGGTTAGTTTCTTGGTGGAGGAGGCATGATACAATAGTCACCGAATAAGAATTGTCTTAATCAGCTGTAGGATATGAGGACATAATAAATAATGTCCACCTTGAGATTGATAAACTATTTTTCAGCAAAAACTGTCAATTTTTTGATAGTCAGATAATTATAGGTGTATAGGTTACACCTTCTGGTGCTGGTTATGTGCGTCTTTTTAGATGTGTAATCACAATATACATATGTGTATGTTTACTTCCCCTTAATCCCCTAATTGGTGATATGTAATATTTTATCTATGGTTCTAAACAATAAAGTTGCTTTTTATATTAGTAATACAAGCCTTCTAATCATCGTTTTCTTTTGTGGGATATGTTATATTTGGTGATAGGCATAACCAATCCGAGTGGACTCATGGGGACTCAAATTAATTATATATGATGATTACTACCATGTGTCCTAGTCATACTTGGTATATTTATATATAAATACCTGTCTGTGCTCATCAGCTCATAAAATACATTTACATTTGACCAGCTTACTTTTGCTGAAATCGCCTGCGCCCCCAACGACCAATGTGCGAAAATTTTGCATGGGCCAAGCTAGTACTCATTAATAGCGCTTACATGGCTATTTCTGAAATGGCCTTTTCTTGCACTGTAGGACACAACAGTCTATCATAATGTATATTTGACCAGACATCTTAGGGAAGAAACCTTTGACAAGAAGCTGATCATTAAGTTAACTGCTGGGACTGACTAGATATCTCTAATCTATGGAGAAATCTGGTGGTGTACCTCAGATAGGTATCGGCCAACACTTATCTCTCCCAACCACACCATACGCATTACCGCTTAGCTGGGCCTCTATGGGAAAAGTAAAACAAGCTGCTAACAGACACCTCTGGTGGCGGCTTATTTACAGGGACAACAAGAAGACATGACAATTGAATTCAAACTGCTCAGTCGTTATCTTCCCTATCATCTATGGGTGAAGAGTCCGGAGGCCGCCATAAATATTATTAGATGGCTGATGTCTCAGTTGAAATTACATGCTGCCCTTTTAACAGCCACTTTAAACTTTAGATAAGAAATGAGGTTCCTGAATAGGAGACCTAGAGATTAGGTACCTGAACATTTTATTAACTCAAAATTTCCTAATATGGCACATGAAAAGTGTGTTTTCTATACTAGTAAACTCAGTTTATATATATATATATATATATATATATATATATATATATATATATATATATATTTTTTTTTTTTTTTTAAATGTCCAAACCCTTCATACATTTAAACTTCAGCCCATATTTTTTGAATGATCAGTCCCACCAGTCATTTAGTGAAGGTCAAATATGGAGTATGCGTAGAGATAATAGAGGTGATGAAATCTTTGTAGACTAGGAGTCTGAATTGTATGCTCTGTTTGACAATTTCCTCCTGCCAATTTCCTCCAAGACTTCAATCTGCTGCATATAATAACAACTGCAAGCCCACCAGGCAAATTCAATTCCCCGCTTCTAAACCAATTTTCTATATAATAAGGTGCAAGACAGACAGTCCTCTTATTTTGTGGTTTGTCATTACTTATTCAGACATTGTCAGGCCTACCATGTCATTTTAATAAATTGTTCTACATCTTTCAAAGATCAGTCACTGGTATTCAATGCACATTTAAATAACTTATAAGATCATTTTATTAAGGTTCTATTTAATTTCCCCACTCTGCCATTCACACGCTTCCGGGTGAATTTGAAAGAGATACTCATGCAGTCGTTTAGGTGACCTAGGTTATTACTTCGGGAAGATCTGAGGCTGTTCTTGCACGTTCACATTACAATGCCTAACATGTGTTTGAGATACTGATGGGGCGAGCTTTTTGGCTCTACGAGCACTGTTTACGGTACAGAGGCGCATGAGAGTTCCTGAGGCTCAGTACACTGAGTACCTGCACCGTGCTCCAGATAAAGCTGTACTTTGGAGAGTCGTCTCATACTACAGAAAAAAAATTCATATATCATCACAAAAAATGAGCTCCTATAGAATAGGCAACACTCAAGGGATACAAAGTATTTTTATTGAATTTTTTTTTTAAAAATAAGTAAAAAAAGAAATGGTACTGAAAATACAAAAATCAGGGCAATAATACCATGGAGTGCCAACAGTCCAAAAAAAGCCTGTATGAACAGCAAGCTCATGCTCGTTACAGAATGCTGTAGATAAGCCCCCAATGTAACCTGAAAGATGAGAAAAACACGTTAGATTATACTCACCGGAGGGGGCGGTCTGGTGCCTCCCATCTTCATACGATGCCGTCCTCTTCTTCCCTTCCTGTAGTGGCTCTGGCGCAGGCGCACTGCTCTGCCCTGTAGAGGGCAAGGCAGAGTCCTGCAGTGCGCAGGCGTCGGGAGAAGTCTGGCGCCTGCGCACTGCAGTATTCTGCTCTGCCTTCAACAGGGCAGAGTAGTGGGCCTGCGTCGGAGCTACTAGAGGAAGGGAAGAAGAGGTCGGCATCGTATGAAGATGGAGGAGCTGGACCGGACCGCGACACCGATCGGACTGGATCGCCCCCTCCGGTGAGTATAATCTAGCGTATTTTTCTTATCTTTCAGGTTACATTGGGGCTTATCTACAGCATTACAGAATGCTGTAGATAAGCCCCTGATGTCAATGCCGGTAGCTGATAGGCCAAAAAAAGGGTGACAGATTCCCTTTAAGAAACGGGCATAAAACAAAAACCAGACGGACCCCAAGATAGTAAATGAAGCCCTTTTTTTTAGTTTTATTATGTTTTGTCAGTGATCATTTCCCACATGAATTCCATATTTCCGGTTTCTAAAGTAGTACAGTTAAGAACACAGGTGACAACAAAGCATGAGCAAGGGATTGTCCATACTGACATCCATCAACAGACCTCATGGGCACCCACACTCGTATATACACTCCTCAGCATTGAAATTGCAACACCAAGAAGGAAAAGTAATGGAGTTATGGAAATCACGAATCACAGGAGGGACTGACATGCTAATGATATGCAAATGATGGAAAAATGGAAGCAACATTTTTAAAACATCACAATTTACTCAGTATCGGAGTATGAGCAGCACCCGAAGAAATATACAGCTTAGCATATTACCAAAGGGGTTATTACTAGTTGTCTGAGGAATGCTCTGCCACACTGAATGCCTTTGGGCATGCAAATCAGCAAGATTTGCTGCCGGCAGCTCTCTTTGCAATTGTTGACCAATGATATCCCAGATATGGTCAATGGGAGGCAAGTTCGAAGACGCTGCAGGCCATGGTAGCAGGTTTTGACCACGCAAGCTGCTCACAGTAGCACGAGCAACATGTGACCCGGTGTTACATAGAAAATTGTTTACATTTATTTTTCATAATTTGGATATACAGGTGCTTTTCACAGAATTAGATCATCAAAAAGTTAATTTATTTCAGTTATTCAATACAAAAAGTGAAACATATATTATTCACAGTCATTACAAACAGAGTGATCTATTTCAAGTGTTTATTTCTGTTAATGTTGATGATTAAGGCTTACAGCCAATGAAAACTCAAAAGTCATTATCTCAGTAAATTAGAATACTTTATAACAACAGCTTGAAAAATGATTTTAAAATGCAAAATGTTGGTGTACTGAAATATATGTTCAGTAAATGCACACAATACTTTAGTTGGGGCTCCTTTTGCATCAATTACTACATCAATGCGGCGTGGCATGGAGGCGATCAGCCTGTGGCACTGCTGAGGTTATGGAATCCCAGGTTGTTTTGATAGCAGCCTTCACCTCATCTGCATTGTTGGGTCTGATGTCTCTCATCTTCCTCTTGATAATACCCCATAGATTTGCTATAAGGTTAAGGTCAGGCGAGTTTGCTGGTCAATCAAGCACAGTGATATTGTTGTTTTTAGACCAGGTATTGGTACTTTTGACAATGTGAACAGGTGCCAAGTCCTGCTGGAGAATGAAATTTCCATCTCCAAAAAGCTTGTTGGCAAAGGGAAGCATGAAGTGCTCTAAAAAATCCTGCTAGACGGCTGCGCTGACTTTGGTCTTGACAAAACACATTGCACCTACACCAGCAGATGACATGGCACCCCAAACCATCACAGATTGTGGAAACTTCACACTAGACCTCAGGCAGCTTGGATTGTGGCCTCTCCACTCTTCCCCCAGACTCTGGGACCATGATTTCCAAATGAAATGCAAAATTTACTTTCTTTGTGGAGTGTGTCAATGACAGCCTTCTGGACATCTGTAAAGTCAGCAGTCTTCCCCATGATTGTGGAGCCTACTGAAAGACTAAGGAACCTTTTTAAATGCTTAAGAAGCTTTTGCAGGTGTTTTTTGTTAATTATTAAGTTACTAAGATAATGACTTTTGGGTTTTCATTGGCTGTAAGCCATAATCATCAACATTAACAAAAATAAACACTTGAAATAGATCACTCTGTGTGTAATGACTCTATATAATATAGGATTCTCACTTTTTGCATTGAAGAACTGAAAAAAATTAACTTTTTGATGATATTCTAATTTTGTGAGAAGCACTTGTAATTATCATGCCTATCCATCATGTAATTTTCATAAACCCACATTTTTTTCTTCTTGGCGTTGCAATTTCAATGTTGAGGAGCATTGATTGTCATACAGATAATTCCATTTCTAAGTTGTAAAAAGCCCTGACATCAGTAAGAGGAGATCATTCACAAAAAAAGGACTGACAAACAAGTTTTTTGCATTTTTGTTACAAGTAAAAACATTGAACTCTATTCTTCTAAGATCTACGACTGCATCAGCGAAAAATGAATTATTTAACTTTGTATTATGCTGTCATTTGAAATTCATATTCTATGTTCATCAAGCAGTCTTGTGCTACTCACAGCTTCATGACAGAATGCTTTTCTGAACAGCTACATCATGAATATTTCAAGTATTACAATACATGGAGGGACATGTTCTCTGCTCTATTTTACTGTTATCCAAAGCCAAAAAGAAGATGTCCATATCCTTCAGCTCAACACTAGCATGGAGAGGACACATGGTAGAAACAGGCAGCAGAACCACTGAAAATTCCTTTCAAGAGGAAGCCAAAATTAAAGGGAACCTGTAATATATATATATATATATATATAAAAAAAAAAACTTTATTAACCTGCAGATATAAGGTTATTCTGCCATGGAGAGCCCTGCTGCCGGGAGGAAATTAACTCTATTCCTCATGGCAGCCTTGGGATTTCAGATATATGGGTGGGCCCCGCAGCTTCAGTCACTGCTCAGTACATAGTGACCAGTGTCCCGTACACTGACTGACAGCTGGCACAGCATTTGGAATAAAGTTATTTGCTCCAGGCAGCGGGGCTCTCAGTGTGGGAGCCGGGCAGCTTCAAAATGCTATTAACCTGCAGATTAAACCCACATTGGCAACCGAATAGCATTTTTTTTTGTTTGTTTTTTACATGACCGATTCCGTTCAACAAAAACTAAATAAATGAAGTGACCTGAAGACCAAAAATAAGGGGCAATTTAAGAAATCAAAAATTCTAGACAGGACATACAGGTGTAAGAAGGGGCCAACTATTAAAATTGCCTTTTTGGGGGGATTTAGTACATATATTTATACTTCTTTAATAATAAAAATGATATACTAGTTAAGATTGCATTAAGACAAATGATGCAAAACTTTTCACCAATGAAAAACGAATGAATTTCCATGAGTGGAATCCATTTTGTGACTATGTTTTACGGAATGAGAGAGATAGGGTTGAGAATCAGATCGAAGTAGTGGATGCTGCAGTAAATGACATATTTGGAAATAGCCCATTGCCTTTATTGGGTCAGTATTCAGCGTGTGAGTTCTGCACAATCTACACCTGGACAGCACGGTTTCATGAATACTGTTAACATGAATAAGACCTAAAGGAAAAGGTAAGGAAATATCAAATAACATAAATAATAATGCAACGACCTGTCCATGTCTTTACTGTATTCTCCCACTTGTAGTAATAGATCAGCTCTAATCACCCATTCCGTCGTTAGCCGAGTTATCCATAAAAATACGGATTCTTTACTTAATATATACTTAAAGTATACAGTAGAGGACTATATATACAGTGGGGCAAAAAAGTATTTAGTCAGTCAGCAATAGTGCAAGTTCCACCACTTAAAAAGATGAGAGGCGTCTGTAATTTACATCATAGGTAGACCTCAACTATGGGAGACAAACTGAGAAAAAAAAATCCAGAAAATCACATTGTCTGTTTTTTTTTCATTTTATTTGCATATTATGGTGGAAAATAAGTATTTGGTCAGAAACAAAATTTCATCTCAATACTTTGTGATATATCCTTTGTTGGCAATGACAGAGGTCAAACGTTTTCTGTAAGTCTTCACAAGGTTGCCACACACTGTTGTTGGTATGTTGGCCCATTCCTCCAAGCAGATCTTCTCTAGAGCAGTGATGTTTTTGGCGTTTCGCTTGGCAACATGGACTTTCAACTCCCTCCAAAGGTTTTCTATAGGGTTGAGATCTGGAGACTGGCTAGGCCACTCCAGGACCTTGAAATGCTTCTTACGAAGCCACTCCTTCGTTGCCCTGGCGGTGTGCTTTGGATCATTGTCATGTTGAAAGACCCAGCCACGTTTCATCTTCAATGCCCTTGCTGATGGAAGGAGGTTTGCACTCAAAATCTCACGATACATGGCCCCATTCATTCTTTCATGTACCCGGATCAGTCGTCCTGGCCCCTTTGCAGAGAAACAGCCCCAAAGCATGATGTTTCCACCACCATGCTTTACAGTAGGTATGGTGTTTGATGGATGCAACTCAGTATTCTTTTTCCTCCAAACACGACAAGTTGTGTTTCTACCAAACAGTTCCAGTTTGGTTTCATCAGACCATAGGACATTCTCCCAAAACTCCTCTGGATCATCCAAATGCTCTCTAGCAAACTTCAGACGGGCCCGGACATGTACAGGCTTAAGCAGTGGGACACGTCTGGCACTGCAGGATCTGAGTCCATGGTGGCGTAGTGTGTTACTTATGGTAGGCCTTGTTACATTGGTCCCAGCTCTCTGCAGTTCATTCACTAGGTCCCCCCGCGTGGTTCTGGGATTTTTGCTCACCGTTCTTGTGATCATTCTAACCCCACGGGGTGGGATTTTGCGTGGAGCACCAGATCGAGGGAGATTATCAGTGGTCTTGTATGTCTTCCATTTTCTAATTATTGCTCCCACAGTTGATTTCTTCACTCCAAGCTGGTTGGCTATTGCAGATTCAGTCTTCCCAGCCTGGTGCAGGGCTACAATTTTGTTTCTGGTGTCCTTTGACAGCTCTTTGGTCTTCACCATAGTGGAGTTTGGAGTCAGACTGTTTGAGGGTGTGCACAGGTGTCTTTTTATACTGATAACAAGTTTAAACAGGTGCCATTACTACAGGTAATGAGTGGAGGAAAGAGGAGACTCTTAAAGAAGAAGTTACAGGTCTGTGAGAGCCAGAAATCTTGATTGCTTGTTTCTGACCAAATACTTATTTTCCACCATAATATGCAAATAAAATGAAAAAAAAACAGACAATGTGATTTTCTGGATTTTTTTTTCTCAGTTTGTCTCCCATAGTTGAGGTCTACCTATGATGTAAATTACAGACGCCTCTCATCTTTTTAAGTGGTGGAACTTGCACTATTGCTGACTGACTAAATACTTTTTTGCCCCACTGTACATCTGCACTATGGAAATAAAGTCCATTATGATAAAGAGGCTTACCTCCAGTTACTTATGAGAAATTAAAAGTGCATGCTACTGTAGAATTTGACTGTTTGATAATGGGGACTGTCTAGGTCATGTCTGTATCTGGCATTGCAAGCCACCCAATGGTGTCAGCCATTTTGAAAGTAAGAATTGTTCTGTATACAAAAGCATTGAACACATAGCCTAACGTAAGATTGGGTGCAATATTTATGTCTTTGCTTTGGAAAAATTCACATAGAGCAGTGGTCCCCAACTTTTCTTACCCTGAGACATTCAGTTCTGAGAGATCGTCGTAAACCACATCCACAGCGAGCCACCTTTCCCCACCACCAAGAGCCCTGATTACAGCCAGAACTTCCCAGCAGAAAGCACCTTCTTTATAGGCAGTATACTTCTATCCAGGAGTTCCCACTTTAATCTCGATTCTTGGATGAAGCACTCCTGCCACACTATCCCATCCAGCTTCAACACCCCTCTATCTAATAGTATCAGCCTATCTCCAGCTTACCAAATTTCTCTTATCCCCCGCCACCTATATGCACATCCAAATCTGCCCCTCTGTTTGAGGCTACTCCAAAAAGTCACCATCTGAAGACCTTTCCCTTCATAATAAGTTTGCTAAACCTTGTGCTAATCTACCAAGTTGGCAGACAGCCGTGAGCCACATATGGGCCCACAAGCCATATGTGGCTCAGGAGCCATAGGTTAGGGACTACTGATATAGAGGATGCTATGGTAAGGAGTAAAAACGAGTCACCCATAAGGAGGTCACTTCAGATTGGGTGGAGGAGCTGGATCTTGCTAGAAGATAGGATGGTAACTATGATGTGGTAGATCTTAATGATAAAGTGTCTCCCCAATGGAAAATAAGCAGTTGGGCACAGATTGATAAGTCCACAGTCTTACACGAAACAACAAACTTGATGGTTTACTAAGTCTCACGAGAGGCAAAGGTTTGATTTGAATATAGCTAAACAACTGATATTTGCAACTGCGGACTGACAGATACAACTGTTTCCCATCACTTCAGAAGGTCTAATAGCAATCTCTGCTGAACTAAAAGGGTATGTCATTACGTAGCAATAGGTTATGTCTGCTGTGCAGCACAAGCAATGTACCAACGTTTTCTACATTTTGGCATGGAGGTATTGCCACCACAACAGGTCTACAATAACCCATAGTAGCCAATATTTATTTATTTTTTTGCAATTTTTATGTTCTTAGGTTTGTTTGTTTTTTTAAATACTCCCTTTTAAGAATGCATGGTTCTAAAAGAAAAACATCAAATTTACAGGTCCGTGGGTTTCCAGTTTTAGCGATGTATATGGCAAATAATAGCTTCTTCCTGCAGCGTAAGATCATTTTGTTCACCAAGGCAGCCACTTTTTCTAACATCACCTACCCCAACAGTCTGGGTTGTCCACTGTCCCCTCTTACCCAGCAGATGGAATTCTTCTCTCATTCTAAGACGCAGGATCTATCACTAGAGTGAACAGGTCTGAGAAACCTAATGCAAGATCCTCCTAAATCTGACCACAGAACACTGACTGTAGTCAGAATCAATAGATTTCTATTAACCAATTTGTCATTACAAAATATACCCAGGAGTGAAATATAAAGAGATAAAATAAGTAATAAAGATTTATTACAAGAGTTGTACAGTTACATTTATATGTAACAGTGCTTATTGAAGCATTATACAATGAAAAGCAGAAAAATGTGAAATGAGGACATAAGACCTCAAGGAATACTAAATAATAATACATTACATAAAGACGATTGAAGATAAATACAAGAATAAATATATTATATGTATATCTCAAATCATAAATGGCAATAAAATAACAAGAAGAAAATGACTCAAAGCCCTAAAATGTGCCTTTGCTATGTCCATTAGAATATGAGGATTTAATGGAATTAATAACATAGGATAGAGCAAGGCCAACAACTCCGTGACCGTCCATTTACTCAACATAAGTAGCTCCTACACCCCAATCTTATTTCATGAATCAAGGTGTAGAAAGTCACTAGTCAATAATATAAAAGGAGCAGGATAGCGTAGAGAGTGAAAGGAAGAAAAGGAAAAATAGAGGAGCAGAAAGGTCTGGCAAGCAAGAAATTTAGAGAGTAAACCTCCAGTCTCAAACTCCACAGGGTAAACACCTGACTGTTAGGCCCAACAAAGGAGGAAGCATCCTGGAAACATTTGTGCAAGCCTTTGAGGTGACAAAAAACCATCTCATAAGGAGTTTAGACCCAAGTTCTGACATAAATGCATTAATAGAAAGTTTCTGTGGATTCTCAGATCCTCCTCCCAGTAGAGCAAATTTATACAATCTGGATATATTTCCAGGAAATACAGGGTTATTAAGACTTACGGTATATATCCAAAAATTGATTTTACAATTTTTGCGTCGCTTAGTTACCCGCTGTGTAACTTAGATACCTGCCGCTTCCTGACCCTGGTTCAATGCCAGTAATGTTTTCTGATCTTGATCAATAACATTAGGTTCATCATACAACAACCCCAGAGCCTGAAAAAACACATCCACATTAGCCAGAACAGGATCCCTAGGTGTCAGGGGAAAAGCCCAGTCCTGAGGGTCGCCGCGCAACAGGGAGATGACAATTTTAACCTGCTGCACTGAGTTCCCCGAGGAATTAGGTTTCAAGGCAAAAAACAGTTTACAATTATTCGTTCAAACATTTATACCGATCCCCAGAAAATAAATCAGGAATAGGGAATTTAGTTTCAACAACAGACAACTGAGTGAGATAGGCTGAAATTCCCTGTGCTCAACACGATCAGACAATTGCTTAGTATCCATTAAAGAAAAAATCCTCCTACGGCCCCCAGAGAAAAAGAGGAAAAAATATATAAAAAACTCTGACACCTTTTTTTTTTTTTTACTATTCTTTCCTTCTTTAGAGTACCCTAGAATCTACAGTCAGGCCGGTGATGCTGTTATGATTAGGTAACCGAGGAGGATAGCAGGTGAATAGACTAGGCAACCAGATAACCAGAGAGGTTGGTAACTTAGCAGAAACTGACAACACAACTAGAATTAGTCGTGGGACGTACCTACGATGCCCTAGACGCCTCGGCACAGCCAAAGAATTAACTAAGCCTAAAGCGAGAAAAGGGAAAGCTAAACTGCCCCGGAGTAGAACCCCAAAGGAATAGATAGCCCTCGAACATATATTGCCGGTGAGACAAAATGAAGCTCAAAACACAGGCAGAAAATAGAGTAAGCAAAGGATGGGGCCCAAACTGTCTAGATAGAACAGGACAGGAAAGGATACTGTCTGCAATCACGCAAAAAACCCTAAGAAAAAATCCAACACGTCTGATATGCAAAAATACTGAGGTCACACGACCTATCCCCCACTAAATCAGAACTCTGGTGTGAACTGGATGCAAAACAAAAGATACTGATATAACAGGGGATTAGAAATACTGAAAAGACTGACATGAGCTGTGGCATATGGATCAGAGTCCAGCACAGGTCCCAGCAGGGGACAAGGCTGAACTCACACCAGCAATGCAGAAATCAGAGGAAAGCAAAAAATGGATCAAATGCAAAAAGATTCAAGCAGAATAATAACTTATCTGAAAGATGCAGGACAAAGCAGGAGGCAAGCAGACTTCCAAAATGCTCAGGAAGAAAACCAAATAATCGGCAACAACTGAGGGAAGGTTTCTCACTTAAATCTCCAGTCTGTAACACCTGCCCTCCAATCATCCTCCTCAGGTGATTGACTTCTGTCAGTCAGACCAGCTCCATTACCAGCAGCAACCACCAGAGGGAACACAAACTCAGAAACCAGGTCAAAAGTGTTCACAACAGTAGATAGCACTAAAAACTGGCCGAACAGTGGCAGGTAAAAACAGGTAAAAATCTAATCTGATCGGGATAAATATATTTATATATAAAAGAATTAAAGTGAGTGGCCAATATTTTTTAAGTATTCCAAAATCATTATTAATCAATGGAATGAGCTAATAAAAATTTCTTCAGTCGATAAAATTATCAGATTTGGGTTTTATTAAAGCGGACAAGATGAAAGAAGGGCCTCAACTGTCCATCAGAGCACAAGTGATTAAAGAGTAGACTAGATGGTGGGTTAAAGCAGCAAATGCTTTGACTAGGCAACCCATCGGGTCCTGGAGTCTTTGATGATTTGATGGGCTTAAAAACTTCCTGTAATGAGATGGCCTCTTCCATCAAATTGCAATGCTCAGCATCTAAGGCAAGGATGACCCTAGGAACCAAGACCCCATCTACAAGGGATCTCGGGAGGAGGCCAGAGAGAGCATACATTTGCAAACCGAAATTCTAGAATTACTGGTGGATATTAGACTCCTGAGAAGCAGAGTTTAAGAAAGGACCTTTTTAAATAGCCCTTTGCAACAGCAGCATATCGAATAAGCTGATGCTCTGCCCTCTGAATGAACAATGAAATTTTTTTTTTCACTTTTTTTTAAATTTGCCCACCATAATAATTAAAGGGAGTCTGTCAGTGGTGCCTAGGTCAACGGATGCCATAAGGAGATAGTTTATTTAACAGTAAGTAAACTCATTTATTCTTGAGAGCTAAACATAAACCCCATGCAGCTTGGATAACCACTATAACACATTGGATTTCATATTTTAGAATCATTTGTGACAGACAAGAAAAAGTCTAAAAAGATTGTGAATCCATAGTGAAGACAGTGACCCTCCAGAAATGAAGTCCGTAAACCTTCTCATGTACTTCATTTTTCCATGCTTTGGAAATTTCTCTAGTCTGGGCATCAAACTCTGTTCATTTCTTCCAGTGCTGAGTTAGTTGGAAAGAATTTTGTTCATCTCTGTATACTTTAGTGTTTAATCAATAGCTGGTTACCTGCTGTATAGAGTCCAATAAACGGAAAAACATAGTGTACGATTAAATGACTCAAAATGTGTGTAGTAAACTTATGGAAACATTTTTTTTCCTCTAAACAATTGATACTTAACTAATATCTATAACTCAAGGAAGAAAGAAATCTAACTAATATCTATAACTCAATGAAGCAAGAAATCTAACTAATATCTATAACTCAAGGAAGCAAGAAATCTTTGACATTTTGTCATGGTTCTTTAAGAAACTAAAAAAATGCCTCTAGTTTTTCTAATGTCTTAAGCCATGTGCACACCCAATCCTTCTTACTGAGTCTATGGAGTGGAAACTGCAAACTTTTGAAGAGGATTTGGAGAGTTCACACTCCGTTTTTGTACCAAAACCTAAAAGAAACTCCAGTTACACATAGACTTCCATAGGACTAGAAAATCTTGTGGATATTGCTTTTTAACATTTTATTCTGCAGCCAGTAAATAAAATTATAAGAGAATTTTAAAACCTCAGTATTTCTATACCTGCACGTCCGGCAGTAATATAGTCCTAATCATCATAGATGCGGTGTCAGACACAAAGGTCACAGTTAACATGAATGAAAGCATACATATTTCAAGGGTGTCTGCTATAAATTAGTCATCAGCCTCAGCGACAGAAGCCATATGCCGAACCGGAGTCTGCATGCACACAAGAGGTTAAATGACATTAAGCCAAGTGTCAGGAATATTCCATTTACCCATTGATGCAAAAGTATTTAAAAGTTGCAAAAAATGTACTTCTATGCTTCACAAAAATCTAATTAAATAGAGTCAATTATCAACAGAAAAGAGTAAAATATCAAACGGTTATGAAAAACACAAACATACTAATAAAAAATTTTTACACAAAGCAGAAGTATGCAAAATATTAACTAAAAGGATTTCAGAATGGTTATGGAGAAAAAGACAAGCTCTGTTTTTGCCCAAGAAGGTGGTTTCAGAATGTTCTCCTCGCCGTTAACCAATGGTCATATAGTGACCTACACATTTCAAAAGTTACCTTCTTCAGGCGGACTACAATGCTAAAATGTTACAATTCAGTGCTACAGCATTACTGGCATTGAAAACAGCAACACGGAACTAATGCATACATTCAAGAGGGTATCAAGGACTATTTTTGTGAACGAAAAGGCCTGTAGTTGCCGACTACCAGCCGGTACTGCCTGGGACAATCTCTGCCGGTGATTCTGCTGCTTCAATTCACCACACATCAACAGAACAGCTCTTCCTCTTTCAGAATGCTCTGTCCATGGCGCTTCACTGCAGACGTCATGCTGACTGACAAAGCCTGGAGTCACACCAGCATATGGCATCCAGTACGAGAGCAATGGATATGGTAATGACCCTCGGCTCCTGCTGTACTACGAGCCGAGTGTCATACTACAGTGCTCTCACATGACAGGATCGGTGCACAGCTGCGGAGAAGATGGAGAAAGTAATTTCTCTATCTTCTCTGCTCTCTGTGTCGGTGTATATCGCACTGCACTCAGGTGATATCCGAGTGCAGTGCGATGTTTCACTCGCACCCACAGACTTGTGTGGGTGCAAGTGAGTCGAGTCTGCCTACTAATCGTAGCATACTGCAATTGTTCTCTAATGTCGAACTGGCAAGAGAAAATAATCTCAGATCTGAGCTTCCCATAGAGTAACACTGGGTCGAGTGCTATGTGAAGTTTCACCAGAAGCCACAGAATCAATGTGTGGTCCATGGCCGCTTTTGAGCTGCATAGATCAGTACCGGACAGTACAGGCAGGTAGATAGCACCACCTGCCTATTAGTTATCAGCCCCAGAGCAAAAAATAATAAAAGTCTCAATAACCACTGTAAGTATAAAGGTGGGCTCCTCCTTACAGTTTTAACATTTTCCACCCCTTCAAGCATCTCTATATTGGCTTATAACTCAACTATGGGCCATGGATTGGATGCTCCTTTATTTCCAAGGGGGGTTGTTACTCTATACTGGCTTTACAAGAAATTACTGAAAAAAATTCCAATATCAGCTATGACGATCAAGGTTGGTCTGATAAGGCTGGATGTAGGTTGGCTTAACGGCATAAAAGTAGATTCCCCCAATTGTTCAGAGGTATTGTAAAAATTATGTCACCAATGCAGTGGCAGACATACTGCCGCTGCAGCTGCACCATGGCCCGGAGGTGGAGGGGTGCCCTTGCAGGCAGGCATGGTCGGCGTCACCACCCAGCGCATGCTGGGGCCCATTCTGTATGGAGCACAATATGTATGGAGCACAATATGGGGCCCATTCTATATGAAGCACAATATGGGATTTATTCTATATGTAGCAATACAGTCATGGCCAAAAGTTTTGAGAATGACACAAATATTATATTTTCACATGATCTGCTGCCCTCTGGTTTTTATGTGTGTTTGTCAGATGTTTTTATCACATACAGAAATATAATTGCAATCATGAGTAGCAAAAGGTTATATTGACAGTTAGAATGAGTTAATGCAGCAAGTCAATATTTGCAGTGTTGACCCTTCTTCTTCAGGACCTCAGCAATTCTCCCTGGCATGCTCTCAATCAACTTCTGGATCAAATCCTGACTGATAGCAGTCCAGTCTTGCAAAATCAATGCTTTTATTTTGTCTGAATTTGAAGGTTTTTGTTTGTCCACCCGTCTCTTGATGATTGACCACAAGTTCTCAATGGGATTAAGATCTGGGGAGTTTCCAGGCCATGGTCCCAAAATCTCTATGTTTTGTTCCCTGAGCCATTTAGTTATCACCTTTGCTTTATGGCAAGGTGCTCCATCATGTTGAACAAGGCATTGGTGATCGCCAAACTGCTCTTGGACGGTTGGGAGAAGTTGCTCTTGGAGGACATTTTGGTACCATTCTTTATTCATGGCTGTGCTTTTAGGCAAGACTGAGAGAGAGCCCATTCCCTTGGCTGAGAAGCAACCCCACACATGAATGGTTTCAGGATGCTTGACAGTTGGCATGAGACAAGACTGGTGGTAGCGCTCACCTGGTCTTCTCCGAATAAGCCATTTTCCAGATGTCCCAAACAATCGAAAAGGGGATTCATCAGAGAAAATGACTTTACCCCAGTCCTCTCCCTGTACCTCTTGCAGAATATCAGTCTGTCCATGATGTTTTTCCTGGAGAGAAGTGGCTTCTTTGCTGCCCTCCTTGAGACCAGGCCTTGCTCCAAGAGTCTCCGCCTCACAGTGCGTGCAGATGCACTCACACCTGCCTGCTGCCATTCCTGAGCAAGCTCTGCACTGCTGGTAGCCTGATCCCGCAGCTGAAACACTTTTAAGAGACGGTCCTGGCGCTTGCTGGTCTTTCTTGGGCGCCCTGGAACCTTTTTGGCAACAAGGGAACCTCTCTCCTTGAAGTTCTTGATGATGCGATAGATTGTTGACTGAGGTGCAATCTTTCTAGCTGTGATACTCTTCCCTGTTAGGCCATTTTTGTGCAGTGCAATGATGACTGCACGTGTTTCTTTAGAGATAACCATGGTTAACAGAAGAGAAACAATGATGCCAAGCACCAGCCTCCTTTTAAAGTGTCCAGTGGTGTCATTCTTACTTAATCATGACAGATTGATCTCCAGCCCTGTCCTCATCAACACCCACACCTGTGTTAATGGAGCAATCACTGAAACGATGTTAGCTGGTCCTTTTAAGGCAGGGCTGCAATGATGTTGAAATGTGTTTTGGGGGATAAAGTTCATTTTCGAGGCAAATATTGACTTTGCAAGTAATTGCTGTTAAGCTGATCACTCTGTATAACATTCTGGAGTATATGCAAATTGCCATTAGAAAAAATGAAGCAGTAGACTTTGTAAAAATTAATATTTGTGTCATTCTCAAAACTTTTGGCCATGACTGTATATGGAGCTCATTATACTGTATGGAGCATTACATAAGACTCATTGTCTGTTGCAATATATGGGTCAATTATACTATATGGGGCCATTACACTGTATGGAGCAATACATTGGGCCATTATAATGTATGGACCAATACATGGAGCCATTATACTGTATGGAGCACTATATGGGGCTCATACTGTATGGAGCATTATATGGGGCTCAATATACTGTATGGAGACAATATATGGGCCCATTATACTGTATGGATATGGGGCTCATACTGTATGGAGCAATATATGGAGCTCATTATACTGTATGGAGTAATACATACAGCACGGTGGCTCAGTGGTTAGCACTGCAGCCTTGTATGCTGGGTTCTGGGTTCAAATCCCATCATAGACATCTGCAAGGAGCTTGTATGTAATCCCCATGTTTGCGTGGGGTTCCTCCGGATACTCCGGTTTCCTCCCACATTCCAAAGACATACTGATAGGCATTGTAGATTGTGAGCCCCAATGGGGACAGTACCAATATCTGTAAACCGCTGTGGAATTAATGGCGCTATATAAGTGAGTAAAATAAATAAATAAATATATGAGACCCATTAGACTTTATGAAGCAATATATAGGGCTCATTACACTGTGTGGAGGACTATATAGGAGGAAATTGACTTTTGTAAAGGGTACACTGCTGAGGACAGTTTCTACTGGTAGGGTACATTTATCAATATCCCATTTATGTCTAATACTACAGGTACGGAAACCCTGAAATCAGTTGGCTCTTGATCATCTGAATCCCCTCTGCTCTATGATATTATAGAATCACTCATGTAATGTCAGAAGTGAAATCTTTGGCATTGTACAATACCTAGATTTCTCTAGCGGATCTGTGCATCCTAAATAGTGATGTATGTTAAAGGGGCCCACAAAAGTCTGTATGAGTGTTTATGTTTATGCATGTGTGTGTATGTATGTGTATCTATGTGTATGTATGTGTGTGTCTGTATGCATGTCTATGTAAGTATATGAGAGCATGTCTATGTGTATATGAGTGTATGTATGTGTGTGCATGGAACATATTTGTTTTTGGTTCATGTATGATACTGTAATTGTAAAGAATAGGAAAATAAATTAATCTGACTATTTAAAGGTTAAGTTCAACAAATAAGTTTTCTATGATCCATAGGATCCAACCACTACGCTCAGCTATTTCATCAATTCCATAGACAATGAATAGAGGAGAAGCATGCACCCCTCCAATCCATTCATGGCTGAGCTGTCAAGTTATGATCATTGGGATTGGGAATAACCCTTTATCAGATACCAGATGGTATAAATAACAGACATATACAGTACAGACCAAAAGTTTGGACACACTTTGCCATTCAAAGAGTTTTCTTTATTTTCATGAATATGAAAATTGTAGATTCACTCTGAAGGCATCAAAACTATGAATTAACACATGTGGAATTATATAATTAACAAAAAAGTGTGAAACAACTGAAAATATGTCTTATATTCTTGATTCTTCAAAGTAGCCACCTTTTGCTTTGATTACGGCTTTGCACACTCTTGGCATTCTCTTGATGAGCTTCAAGAGGTAGTCACTGGAAATGGTCTTCCAACAGTCTTGAAGGAGTTCCCAGAGATGCTTAGCACTTGTTGGCCCTTTTGCCTTCACTCTGCGGTCCAGCTCACCCCAAACCATCTCGATTGGGTTCAGGTCTGGTGACTGTGGAGGCCAGGTCATCTGGCGTAGCACCCCATCACTCTCCTTCTTGGTCAAATAGCCCTTACACAGCCTGGAAGTGTGTGTGGGGTCATTGTCCTGTTGAAAAATAAATGATGGTCCAACTAAACGCAAACTGGATGGATTATCATGCCGCTGCATGATGCTGTGGTAGCCATGCTGGTTCAGTATGCCTTCAATTTTGAATAAATCCCCAACAGTGTCACCAGCAAAGCACCCCCACACTATCACACCTCCTGCTCCATGCTTCACGGTGGGAACCAGGCACAGAGTCCATCCGTTCACCTTTTCTGCGTCGCACAAAGACACGGTGGTTGGAACCAAAGATCTCAAATTTGGACTCATCAGACCAAAGCACAGATTTCCACTGGTCTAATGTCCATTCCTTGTGTTCTTTAGCCCAAACAAGTCTCTTCTGCTTGTTGCCTGTCCTTAGCAGTGGTTTCCTAGCAGCTATTTTACCATGAAGGCCTGCTGCACAAAGTCTCCTCTTAACAGTTGTTGTAGAGATGTGTCTGCTGCTAGAACTCTGTGTGGCATTGACCTGGTGTTACACCCGGTCCCCGTCCTGGCGCTGCGCCCAGGTCTGTCGCTCTTACAGCTGGCCCCCGTCCTGGTGCTGCATCCAGGCCTGCCGCTGCTTTCCGTTCTGGGCTCTCACCTCGAGCCTCTCAGGCTTCTGCTCAGCGTTCTGTCCTCCCTCCTGCCTCCTCCTTCCGGCGTCCTGTGAGGAGATCTGTAGCTAAGACTATTAGGGCCCGCCCGCTCTCTTGCCTTCTTAAAGGGGCGGCGCGCATTATTCAAAAAAATAAAACAAACCAATGGCAGCTCACTGGCTGCTAGTTATGGCCTCTCCTCCATAGGGAGAGTGCCGGAGCAACGAGTATCTATCATTGCTACATCCGGTTCTCATGCTAACCTGTCTGCGCTGCATCTGCAGTCTCTGTGCATTGTCTAATGCTCTCTGTTTCCACAGCATATCAGTATCCTGTGTTACCTGGTTATATCAGCAACCATCTGGGCCTAAGCCATCCCGTTCCACCTACAGCCATCCAAGTCCAAGGACAGTGTGAAGGTCACTGGAATCGACTCCTCACCAACTAACCGGATCCAGGACCCAGCGCATTACGGACTCTGCTGTAACTTTTGTTATCCCTGTTGGTCCCGCTGGGACAGCTGCCACGTGTTCGGGGTCTAACTGGAGGTAGCACCTGTGTCCTCCGGGTATTCCATTCTGGCCCTGCCTGAGGGGCTTTACTACGGGTGCCCGGGGCTCACTAGTCACGCCCCCTTCGGAGCCCCCTGGACCGTGGTCCCGAGGTTCCACTTAAAAAATAACAACGAATGTGAACTTCACCATCTCTGCCTCCGCTTCCATTCGTTACACCTGGTCTCTAATCTGAGCTGCTGTTAACCTGCGATTTCTGAGGCTGGTGACTCGGATGAACTTATCCTCTGCAGCAGAGGTGACTCTTGGTCTTCCTTTCCTGGGGCGGTCATCATGTGAGCCAGTTTCTTTGTAGCGCTTGATGGTTTTTGCCACTGCACTTGGGGACACTTTCAAAGTTTTCCCAATTTTTCGGACTGACTGACCTTCATTTCTTTAAGTAATGATGGCCACTCGCTTTTCTTTACTTAGCTGCTTTTTTCTTGCCATAATACAAATTCTAACAGTCTATTCAGTAGGAAGGACTATCAGCTGTGTATCCACCAGACTTATGCACAACACAACTGATGGTCCCAACCCCATTATAAGGCAAGAAATCCCACTTATTAAACCTGACAGGGCACACCTGCGAAGTGAAAACCATTTCCAGTGACTACCTCTTGAAGCTCATCAAGAGAATGCCAAGAGTGTGCAAAGCAGTAATCAAAGCAAAAGGTGGCTTCTTTGAAGAACCAAGAATATAAGACATATTTTCAGTTGTTTCACACTTTTTTGTTAATTATAAAATTCCACATGTGTTAATTCATAGTTTTGATGCCTTCAGAGTGAATCTACAATTTTCAGTCATGAAAATAAAGAAAACTCTTTGAATGAGGTGTATCCAAACTTTTAGTCTGTACTGTAACTTAATATATACATGGTTGGACTCAGCTGAACCAAATCCACCAATCCTAATGGAGATATATATTTCCACCTCAGTAAAAAAAAAATATATAAATACCGTATATATATTTTAGAGGTATAGAAAGAACACCGTGAGCACAGCTCAAGATGGTGCTAAGGTTAGGTTCCCAAACCGTTAAAGCAACAAATATGAACCTAGCACTCAACTTAAAGGTATTTGTAAGGCGGTTTATTGTAGTACACGAAAAAAGACGTTTCCGTCAATGTGACCTTCTTCAGTTACGTGTGGTATATACATTGTGTAGACCTTATAGGCATCTATCAGGAAGGACGATGGTGCTTTAGGCATTGAGGAGAATAATCTCTCTAAGGTAATGAGCTTGTCAGTATATAGGAGAGGGGTAAATGTGCCTCCAGATGCGGTGTCCACCGACCATGAGATGAGACTGAAGAAGGTCACATTGACCGAAACGTCTTTTTTTGTGTACTACAATAAACCGTCTTACAAATACCTTTAAGTTGAGTGCTAGGTTCATATTTGTTGTTTATATATTTTAGAGGTGCATGGAGGCCCAAATAGAACTTGTGCTATGATGCCCTGTGAACTCTATGTACGCCCCTACTTGCAAATCAGTGATAATGAGGGCAATATGTTGCTCAGAGCCCGAGGCTCCGGGGAAGCCATGATCAGATTGTTCTCATCATAGGTGGCATGCTGGGCAAGGAGGAGGGCCAGACATATTTCTTGCACAGGGGCCCCTAGCTGTCAGTGTCATAGGTGGCATGCTGGGCAAGGAGGAGGGCCAGACATATTTCTTGCACAGGGGCCCCTAGCTGTCAGTGTCCGCCCCTGCTCCAATGTCTTATAACATCTATGAAACTCGAGCCAGTATATCTGTGTTTATCTTCATTATTTCTCCATTTCCTCTACTGAGGGTTAGGTATGAGAAACAGAGATATTAAAGAATTGGAATGTATTGCATGCAGAACACATCATCCTACTCAGTTCACTCCTTCCTATGGTTTGTTTGAACTCATTCATTTATTACCAAATACATTTATATAATCATCTCTGACCAACAGATTAAACTTTTTTCACCTTCAATTTCCAGAAATGTCATGGTCTGATAGTTTAGATGTTACAAATATATATCGGCCTTGTTGGAACAGTATTGTTACATCAAAATAGCAACGGTAAAATATGGTTAATCTACATATATCTGTCAATATATCGTGACAAGGAATGTTTGCGTGGTGTAAGAATAACAGTATGTTATCACTTTATACATTGTCATATCAATAACTGCCTAAGTTTAGATGTTCTCTAATAAAGCTGTATATGAAACATAGTCATTTGTTGCAGGCAGTTGAAGCATCTGCAACTAAAGTGTCTAATAATATGTATTCTCTGAATAAGGGTGTCCCAGTTTACCTCCTTTTGGGTGTCATTATAATTTCAATTGACCGCATTCTCATGCTGTAAATATTTCTTATGGCTTTCTCATATGTTTTGCTATTGTGAAGATCCTTTTATTTTTCACATCACATACATGATCTCTAAAACTGCAAATGACACAGTCCAGCCACCTTGCCTACAATACCATGGGCATATAAAAGTTGCAGAATATTCCACTTCAATGATTGAACAGTGACTGAAGAATATGAACCCAATTTATCACAGTTTTCAAGTCAGAATTCAGTCTTGAAAGCTTTGAAAAGTCACAAAATTTAAGCACAACTTCAAGTTGCACCTAAATTTTGCACCTTTTGGCATCTTCATGTCAGGTTCTTCCAGCTCCATCAAATTGGGCAGAGCAGAGTGGGTTGCGACAGCTTCTCTAGGCTGGAAATTGCATTCTGGTAACAGACTGGAGTGAGATTTCTGGCATAGTGCACAGAGGTACACGACACTCAAATGCTCCAGATTTATGAAGAGGCGAACACCTCTTCATGAATCTGTATCCTCTGTCTCCAAGATGCCCCTGAGCAAGACCAACGTGAACAACACCAGTCTTGATGAATCGGGTCCATAGATGCTGTACTGCTCCTGTGTTATGTTCCGAAATTTGTCGCCAGTGCCTATGACCTCACACATTAAAATATATTATGAGTTTTATAAAACAAGCCAGGTATAAAACTTGGATATTGGGGACAACTGTGTAGTAATCCTTTCAATTTTTGCCTCTCCTATAAGTGATTGATTAAGCTTTTATGTCCTCTATGGTGTTAATGCTCTAGTGTACTATCCTCTTGGTATCCTATTTCTGAGTCCAAAAGGGTCCTAGTGATCCGATTGCATTATGTTGTTTGTAGCCGGCTCCTTGCAGCGGACTGCAATGACAATATGGCCCTGTGGTCTCAAAGTGATTTTTAGGTTTCAAAAACACTCAACAATTTCAGAAACTAAGTTTAAACAATATGGGTTTCTATTAAGTACTGAGACTATCATTCAAAATTTTTCCTTGGCGATCCTGCTACCCTGGACAGGCACGATCATATCACCTTCAAGATTAGCTATACTGATTTATTTAAACAGTCATGGTCCACAGAATACAATTCATTGGTCCAAAGTGCCAAAAATACAAATTATCAAAGTTAGGCCACAAGAAATTCATTTTGCTGCATATAGCCATTCCTTTTGGATTGTAAGCCAATTAAAAATAAAGGCTTCAAACTTCTACATATAGTCCATGAATGCAACATTCGTGTCTCTGTCATCAATGCTGTGAGAGTATGAAATACGACTGTAGTACTCAGAAATAATCTTAAATCTAATGGACCTCTAAACAAAAATAGTGTCATAGGACAGCTCTACCCTCCGATTTGTTCTGTTCTCATGAAGGGCGATTTCAGTTTTTAATCCATGGAGTTCTAACATTTATCAGCTTACCGTATATATATCACTACAAATGCATAAAGTTCAAATACTAATGGTTATAATTTGCGAAAATGTCAAAATTAAATGGCATGTTACACAGAATAAGTGTTACCTACAACAACATTTTATTGACAAAAGCGATTTTCAGCAGAACAAGACTTTCTCATCCATACTGTAAAAAATCAGTGCAGCATCACTAAGCTGCAAATCAATATTAAGATATACCGTAATGTCTCTAATAGAGATTTCAAGACAATAGGTAATGTTCAGATCAAATGTTAAACGCATACAAAAATTTTCATTTGCAGTGTGACCGCTCACAACATGCATCCATCTCAGGTTAGGGCAGGATTACTGGAGATTTGGAAGGGGGGGTTATTAGAGTACCAACAATAAGCCTTAAAGTATGCCAATTTCTATGATCATGACATTGATACTTGTAAAATAAATGTTTCTGGTTATTAGAAGCAGAGACTTGAGAGATACTCTTTACTTTTCCAGTATAGTTCACAATGAACTTGCAAAAAAAGATGTTACCAGAATTGATCCACGCGTTGGCCACCAATGAGTCAGAAGAACTATTGCTAGGAAAGACTACAGAGAAGGATGGTCTAAAGAAGGAGAAGGTGTCTGATATTGTTTGGAGACATACTGTAGTTAATAAGTTAATAAAACAACTTTATGGTCTAAGCTAGGAGAGTATGGTAAATCCCTTACTCTGCTACGCCATAGGAGCTCAATAAGGAATTTAACACCAGTGTTAGATCCATCACACCCTTTGTAGATAATTTGGTCTATTAGATTTTCAGCACGGTGTCAAGCATTTGACAAGATACACTATTTTGCCCAAAATTTCCAGTGGAATCTGTGATGGCAGCCGTAATGCAGATGTGAATGATGCCTCAGGGAGAGGACACAGCCATATAAATCGGACCGAGATCGGAATGCAATGCATGGACTGTCCAGAAGCTGTCTCGACCAGAGCCTGACAGCTACATATATTTCTTTGTAGCTGTCCCGCTTGGGTCAGGAGAGCCATTGGCCAGTCCGTGCACTGTGTTCCGATCACAGTCCGATTTATTCAGTCCTTTAACTAAGCTCTTAAATGGATCAATAAACATATACCAACATAAATCACCTTATGTTCTGGGATGGAGAATTTGACAGATGTATCCAAGACATGGACATTTCAGGAAGTACTAGTGAACTATTTATTCTTACATTTCTAATAGATTTTGACATCTTTGCTACAGAACATGAAGCAGGTTTTATTGTCTCTTTGCCCTCTAATAGCAATCTTGCTGTTGCTTTATATCCAAGACTCCAACAGCTCATCCATCAATATCAAGATCATTGAAACTTGCTCTCTGCAAGAAAGTTATTAGCCATCAAACTGTCAAAGATGTGATTTAGAAGATTAGCACCTGCACAGCCTGTTCCTTTGGTACACAGACAGCTTTCAAGTTCTTCCGTCCTGCAAGCTTTCCAGTCTCTGACTAATCATCAATTACTGGATTTAGCATGTGCAGCTTGTGGAAGAGTTCTAAGAAAATATAGAATATATATCAGGGGATTTTGATGAGCATATTCCATGGTGTCAAAAATGGAATATAAAATGATATATTGGAGTCCAGGGTCCAGGATAATGTGGACAGATGTAATTTAAAAATGCCAGCAGAGGATTTATTATACAGAACCCATACATAAACAGTTTATCTACAGAGATAACCAACATCTACAGAATTAACTTAAAGGTAATCTGCAAGTAGGATCAACCCTAATAAGCCGTCTATTTCGGCATTCAGATCATAGGAACCTGAATTAAATGACACCTTGATACTTGCAATCTGATGTCTTGCTCCTGAGAAATCCATAAATGAGCAGTTAAGATCTATGGGCAGGACATTGATCTCCTCAAGAGTCTACCTCCAAAGCTTATATCAGATGAAAGGTGGCATTACCAGTCTGAGACCTATAGACGAGGAACGTAGACAGTCAGTCTTTGCATGTCTCACACCGATAACGCCCCCTTTTATTTCATATAAGCTCTATTGGCAAATTCTCAGGGAGATTTGTGCCCGTCCCATAGATTTTAACAGATAATTTACATATTAAGAAAGATGTGGATTTCTCTCGAACATAATACTGGATCACGGATGTCAAGGTATCACTTTATTCAACTTTCTATGATCTACATGCTCATATAGATGGCTTAGGAGGGTTGATCCTACTGAAAAAATTCTCTTTAAGAGCAAGACCAAGTCGACAAAAGACTTTTTCCAAATAACCAAGAGTATCACAAAACAAGATCCAATATAAAATAGTTAAGCTAATAGGTCACATTCATCAAATAATTAACAAATACTAATTCCATTTGCAAAAGAACTTTCCTGTAATAAAAGAACAATAAACACCTTGTACCCTGGTATTAAGTATTTACCCCTCAAATCTAAACTCCTGCTTGTTTTGATACCTCCTCCTACCAAGCCGAAGATTGGCACATTAAAATTAATCTCTCACACAATAACCAGAGCTTATATGCCTATAGTGACAGAAAATTAAAAAAAATATTTTGACTCTTGCAAAGTGGGGATGAAAAAAAAGAGAAAGGAAAAAAATGGTATTTGGGTAGCATTTTGGTCACTTGACACACATGGACTGGGTCAACAAAGGATACAGCTATGGGATAAGTGGATAAGTGAGTAAAACTTTTTCTAGGGACCAGGTTTAGTCTCATTTGTCCTATGGATTCATTATATAGGATTAATTTGAGCCAAGTATTTTTTTTGTTTGTTAAAAATTTAGGTTTTTGCATAAAGATGATATGCAAGCAAATTATATACAGTTAGGTCCATACATATTTGGACAGAGACAACATTTCTCTAATTTTGGTTGTAGACATTACTACAATGAATTTTAAACAAAACAATTCAGATGCAGTTGAAGTTCAGACTTTCAGCTTTCATTTGAGGGTATCCACATTAAAATTGGATGAAGGGTTTAGGAGTTTCAGCTCCTTAACATGAGCCACCCTGTTTTTAAAGGGACCAAAAGTAATTGGACAATTGACTCCAAGGCTATTTCATGGACAGGTGTAGGCAAAAAAGGCCTTGCGTTGATTTGAGGTGTGGTGCTTGCATTTGGAAGGTTTTGCTGTGAAGGAAATATGCGGTCAAAGGAGCTCTCCATGCAGGTGAAACAAGCCATCCTTAAGCTGCAAAAACAGAAAAAACCCATCCGAGAACTTGCTACAACATTAGGAGTGGCAAAATCTACAGTTTGGTACATCCCGAGAAAGAAAGAAAGCAAGCACTGGTGAACTCATCAATGCAAAAAGACCTGGGTGCCCATGGAAGACAACAGTGGTGGATGATCGCAGAATGGTCTCCATGGTGAAGAGAAAGCACTTCACAACAGCCAACCAAGTGAACAACACTCTCCAGGAGGTAGGCGTATCAATATCCAAATCTACCCTAAAGAGAAGACTGCATGAAAGTAAATACAGAGGGTTCACTGCACGGTGCAAGCCACTCATAAGCATCAAGAATCAAAAGGCTAGACTGGACTTTGCTAAAAAACATCTAAAAAAGCCAGCACAGTTCTGGAAGAACATTCATTGGACAGATGAAACCAAGATCAACCTCTACCAGAATGATGGAAAAGTATGGCGAGGGCGTGGTACAGCTCATGATCCAAAGCATACCACATCATCTGTAAAACACAGCGGAGGCAGTGTGATGGCTTGGGCATGCATGGCTGCCAGTGGCACTGGGTCACTAGTGTTTGTGACAGAGTCAGCTTACGCGGAGTCATTTTCTTTAGAGTGGACCCTCTGGGTCGTGGCACCCACCCACCTAGGGCGAGCTGACCTTGTGAGGAACCACCCCCTATACAGGGAGTGTCAGGGGCAAGACCAAGGGGGTGAGCCACCACAACAGCTGGGACCAGACGGCTCAGGTAGACACTAAGTACGATTGTCTGATGACAAAGGACGTGCAGGAAACAAGACAAGACGTGAATTCAAGGTATCTTCATTAAGACAAACTCAGGGTAACATCAGGTGCAAAACACAGCAAGGTGCGTGCGTGGCATGCCAAGGTCCATGGCATGGTACGTGCCAGGTGACACGCCTGGGTACAGGCAAGAGCTCAATGGCATCGGACTCCGGACAACTGGCAACGATCGACAGGATCAGGGCATCAGGCTGCGGACATTAGCTCCGGACATCAGGCCGCAGTCATCAGGCTTACAATCTCTGGCAGCGATCGGCAGGTTCCGGGCATTCGTCAGGAAAACCAGGGTTCAGGCAAGGAGGCACGACAGACCTCCAGACAAGGTGCGTGTTAGAGAACACGCCAAGGTCCAAGGCAAGGTTCCAGGCAGGGTGCGTGCTAGGGGCACACCAGGGTCCAGGGCAAGGTGCGTGTGTAGGAGACATGCCAGGTTCAAAGTACAAAACACGGTGCGTGTGTAGGGGACACGCCAGGGTTCAAAGTTCAAGGCAAGTTCCTGCGCGTGCCGAAGGACACGCCAGGGTCAGGGTTCAAGGCAAGGTCTTGCTCGTGCCGAGGGACACGCCAGGGTCAGCGTTCAAGGCAAGGTCCTGCGCGTGCCGAGGGACACGCCAGGGTCAGGTTCAAATCAGGGTGCGTGCTAAGAAACACGCCAGGGTTCAGGCTACAGCAAGGGCCTGCGCGTGCTAGGAGGCATGCCAGGGTACAGGCTAGGGCCTGTTCGTGCAAGAGGGCACAAGCTAGGGCCTGTGCGTGCAAGAGGGCATGACAGGGTACATGGCAGGACCTGTGCGTACTTTTACAGAAGCACGGGGAGGTATGCCAAGGAGCAGGCTAGGGCCTGCGCGTGCTATTAGAGAAGCACGCAAAGCACAGTGCAGAGACAGCGTGGGTGCAAGGAAGCACAGAGAGCATGGCTGGGCACTGGCTAGCTGGTCGGACTGAGGCACAGACAGACGGGCAAGACTGAGGCGATCCCGGCTGAGGCATAACAGGCGACACAGCGGTCACTGGCTGACGAGCACGGCTGAGGCACAAACAGGTGGGCACGGCTAGGGCGGGCACAGCTGAGGCAGACAGGAGGCTAGGAAGGCCAGGCGCATGCAAAGGGCACACGAAGAAACAAGGCAAGGCAAGAAACAAGGCAAAGCTAGACAAGGTACGGAACAAGGAGCGAAACGTAGGCAGAAGCACAGAGCAGGGTCAGAGAGAGAGTATAGGGCTAGCAGCGGAGCGTAGGCCGAAGCCCAGAGCCGGGTCAAGGGGGAACCTTGAGACTAGCCTGCAAATGTGCTAGAGAGCACCATAGGATAGAGTCTAGCAGCGGAGCGTAGGCCGAAGCCCAGAGCTGGGTCAAGGCAGAACCTTGAGACTAGACATGGAATGTGCAAGAGAGCACCATAAGACAGAGTACGGAAAACCAGGCAGAGACAGAGAACGTTGAAGTACTACAAGACTCAGAATAGCAAAGGCCAGACATGGCGAAACAGGCAAGGCAGAGAACATAGGAAGTACTACAAGGCAAAGCATAGCAAGGACAAGACATGGCGAAAACAGGCAAGGCAGAGAACATAGGAAGTACTACAAGTCCAAGGATAGCAGAGACAAAACATGGCACAAAAGACAACACAAGACATGGCACGAGACAAGAGGCAGAATACAAGCACAGAGCGTGTGCAGAGAAGCACTACAGGGCAGAGTGCAGGGGCACAGAATACAGGGAGCGACCGAGCAGACCAAGCAGCCATGCAGGGAAGCAACACGATACTCAGGCCCCGACAATAGGAAAGGGCGGTCTGATATAGGGCATTAGCACCTGCACTTCCGGGTCAGGACCAGGAGAGGATTTCCGGTTCAGATCCTTCAGGATCATAGAGAGCATTGCTAGATCAGACTGGGTTGGACCATAGTGAAGGTCACATGATCAGGGCCTCCAAGACTATTGAGAGGATTGCTGGATCAGACTATGCTGGAACATAGGAAACGTCACATGATCAGGGGCTCCAGGAATACAGAGAGGATTGCTGCATCAGACAGTCCTGGAACCTAAGAAAGGTCACATGATCAGGGGCTCCAGGAACACAGGGAGGACTGCTGCAGGCACAGCAGAGACGGCTGGTCACACAGCAACGGCGTGTAGCCATGAGGTAAAACACATGCGCACTGGCAATGGCAGGCAGCCATGAGATGAGGCGCGCGTGCACACTGCTCCAGGCATCTTGCAGCATAACAGTCACGAGGTGCATGTGCACACTGCTTCCAGGGATCTTGCAGCATAAGACATAACGGGCATGATAGTTCAGTGCACGTGCACACTGCTCCAGGAGTCATGCAGCATACCAGACATGGCGGGCATGATAGTTTGGTGCGCATGCACACTGCTACAGGGTTCATGCGGCATAACAGACATGGTGGGTATGACAGTGTTTATTGATGATGTGACACAGGACAGAAGCAGCCGAATGAATTCTGAGGTATTCAGAGCCATACTGTGTGCTCACATCCAGCCAAATGCAGCCAAACTGATTGGTCATCGTTTCATACTACAGGTAGACAATGACCCAAAACATAAAGCCAAAGCAACCCAGGAGTTTATTAAAGAAAAGTGGAATATTCTTGAATGACCAAGTCAGTAACCTGATCTCAACCCAATTGAGCATGCATTTCACTTGTTAAAGACTAAACTTCAGACAGAAAGGCCCACAAACAAACAGCAACTGAGTGAAAACCACCGCAGTGAAGGCCTGGCAGAGCATCAAAAAGGAGGAAACACAGCATCTGGTGATATCCATGAGTTCAAGACTTCAGGCAGTCACTGCCAACAAAGGGTTTTCAACCAAGTACTAGAAATGAACATTTTATTTACAATTATTTAATCTGTGCAATTATATATATACACACACACCGTATTTTTCGGACTATAAGACGCATATGACCATAAGACGCACCCCAAAATTTCAGAAGGAAAATTAGTGTATCAAATGAGGGTCCATCTTACAGTCCTGAATTTAGCTTACCCTGGGGGAATCAGCAGCGCTGGTGGAGCGGAGTCACAGGGCATGTTGTCCGGCGATGACATGACCCAGACTGGTGCGGCAGGGTTCGGCGGTGCTCGGTAGTGCGGGGATCCAGGCGTTGCCGAGATCTCAATCTGTGCATGTGCCGCCTCCGGCGGCAATTTTCCCGGAGGCCACAGCATCAAGGCAATGGAAGTGTGCGGGATCTGGGATTTCACAAAATATTGCTGAAGCCCCCGCACCATCGAGCAACGCCGAACCGGAATGGGAGTGAGATCGCCCCACAGCATCGGACCACAGGAAGAATCCCCCGACTCCTGCTGCCACCTCGCTAATTGTAAGCACGGTATATTCCGACCATAAGACGAACCCCCATTTTCCCCAGAAAAATTTTTGAGAAAAAAGTGTGTCTTATAGTTCGAAAAATACGGTATATATACACGAATAAATATATTAAAAATGTGCACCATTTCCCATTCCTTAAACAAATCAGACAAATACTGGAATACCCCATAAAGATTTTTAGGACTTATTCAATGTGACTATTCTTTCCATTCAATGTGAAAGAGTAATGGGTACAACGTGACTACAATGTCTTTTAGGTATGAGAAGAAGCCTTTCAGATTTTGCTTGCATAATATTGAACTACTACCACATTATTTAACCAAATTTGCTTTTCAGCTCACCTTTTCACAAACTGACAAGTTCATTAATATACTCGAGAATGAAAACAGGGCAGCGTGGGTGTTTTTATAAACAGCGAGAAAATAAGAACTGCTCGCTCTCCGAAGCAAAGGCAAGCTATGCAAATGTCATTGTTATTGACATGGAGGAGGGGAGCCTGCCTCGGCACTACAGGCCTTGACAGATACCCCAAATCCTCCTAAATTCACAGCTGTGCTAGCCAAGCAACAAAAAAAGAAAACTACTGTATGGTTGGGGTACTTTATTAACTATAATACTATTACTATTTGCTAGATGATTCATTTTTTGGCCATTAGGCCTCATGCACATAGCCGTATAATGAATGTTTTACAACCTCAGAGCTGCAATGGACCACAGTACAGTATGGTGCCTATACAAATGTATAGCTCCTTACTGTAACCCTCTATGCTTCTCATCTCATATGAAGGCTTTCAGAGATTTTCAGAATCTGACAGAGAAAATGCAAAACTTTTCTATCCTAGAAACAATGGGCCCGATTGATCCTCTGGGACTTTTTGAAATCACTATTTTTTGTATTCACTGATGTATTTTTGTGGAAATTTCTTAAAAATGGCCAATTTAGTGCAAGATCAAAAAGGCTCTTTTCGTCTTTAATCGGTTTTTGTGACTTTTCAGCACCAAAAGCCACAAATCCTTTATAAAGTTGCACTTTAGTCCAAAACTGCCCCAATTTGAAAACTTCATGTGAAGCCTAAGGCTGGGGTCACATTGCGTTCAGGCAGTCCGTTAGCCGGACTGCATTACACTGCGGTATAACGCAGTCCATTAACGCTGCCATTAACCCCCATTGTCGGGCGCATCGCCAACGCATGCCATATTTGGCATGCGCTTGCGATGTGCCGTCATTCAGTGACGGAGCCTTGGACGCAGGCTGCAGCGTCTGAGGCTCCGTCACCGCTAGCACAGATGAATCATCTGCAATGTGAACCTAGCCTTTCTTCAAGAAAGCATGGAGTGAGATGTGCCCCATGAAATAAGACTTTTGGTAAGGGCCGCATTTCAGGAGGCTGCCTAAACATCTGGATAAGCAAAGTTGTCAAGGAAAAATCAAAAACTTTTTAAAAAGAAAAATCTTAAAAAGTGGCCCAAAACGTAAAGAGAATAAAAAAACAGCAAATTGCTACAGAAAACTGGAGAACAGCAATGATAAATCAGACCAATGTTTCTTTCATATGGCTCCCAATAGGTTATTGTATGACATCACACTGAGTTCAACATGCCACTGTATAGGTGAGCTGTCATTACTGCATATTTACACCAGGAAAAATACCGTACAAAGTGTTTTCATAGAGAGAAAAGTGAGAAAAGGTTCTGAGAATGTTCCATCAGGCTCATAGCGGTAAGACCCTGAGCAAAGGAGGATACCTCAAGATGAAATGAAACATTACACAGTTTTCAGTAGTTTTGACCCTTGAAAACTGCTGAAATCTTGTGTGGTCAACAATTTGATTGGCTGCAAGCAGCTAAAAGATTCTCTCTTTTCCTTTCCCGCTACATGATGTACTAATAATACACCATAGACCGGCAATGAAAGTATGGAGCTAAGCCCGCTTCACATGGATTGCCAACTTGACTTTTTCCTTAACAGCTTACAAAAAAAATCATGGAAAGTCAACATTATTTACAGACTCATTGAAAAACCATAGTAAATCAAAAAGATTATAAAGATCATGTCTATGGTCCATAATTCTGATATGAAGACATTAACTGCAGAAACTAGGAACTGTAAAATGATAATTACAGACATAATAATCTGTACAAGTTTCTCCAGTCTGAAAAAATTCACAGATGCATTCAATTTTTTTTTGTTACAGACGGGATAAAAAAGTGCTCTTCAAGCATGTCAGGACATTTGGCAATCGTGTGCCCCACACAGGGCAGGTGCCGGATCTGTCTCTCACAGCAGTATTTAAGAGGAGTGATCCAAGTGCTGGTGCCCATCAGTCAACATAACCTGACTACATAGTGATACTAGGCTGCCATGGCAGGCGGGTAGCTGTTCAAGTCCACTATGGGGACTGAAAAAAATTGAGAGAAATGTAATAAGAATATAAAACGTTTTTAAAAATATTAAAAGAAAAAGATTTGATAATTTAATTTGTTTAATCGTCCCTTTTCCTCCATTTAGAAATAAAGCATTTTTTTTATTTCATAAAAACTTCATAAGGTAAACGGGCCCACTCCACACTTCCATTATCTGTTACCAATTGCTTTGTGTGTATCGAAAGTGTGGTGGGTCAGTCTTAACAGGCTATTAAAAAACAGCGAATATGTAGCCGATCGTCAGTTGTTTAATGATGCAGGTCATCTAATATAAACGAGCCCTTACATCGGGGGCATAAATTGTTAATATATAATGTATAAACGACTTCAAAGCACTCTATCGATGATATTAGCTAGTGAAGCCTTGTTTCTATGCATCCATAAAAGAGCAAGTAAAATTGTCATAAATGACATCTAAACCGTGGATATGTTGTAACCTGTTACTACCTGCATATCTGACTTCAACCAGTGACCAGACACAAGCGGAAGGTCGAAATTACCCACTTGTTAGTCAACAAATGGTTGGCATGTAGGTACTGGATCAGTGAGCAACAAGAAAAAACTATGTTAACCGTAAAAAACACTACGGCTTGTTCTTCACAAGACAAGCAAGTTGCAACCTTCAAAAACACGTTGTGTGCCAGGTATGAGGAAGGAAGCATCACATGTTCACTTTTTGCCAATACTCACATAAAACGCTCAAAAACATAAAAACGTGAGCAGTAAAATAAGGATATGATGTAATAATTAAAATAATGGGTGAAGTTATAATATTTTCAGACAGACATGACCACAGCCACTCTGCTGTCTATGGTGAAATCCCGAACATGTCAGCTACATTAATTTCATTAAAAAAGAAAACAATCTTCAGTGAAAGGATTTGCATTTTACATGCTTATTAATTAGATGTTAATTTTCTTTCTAAATAAATCATCCCAGCAGTGTTCTTCATCTGCAGATCAAAGATGGAGCAGTAACCGATGTAGAATGGCTCAGGCTTTCCTTTCCCCTTCCTGGGTAATGAATATGAATCAGAGCATGGTCGCCGGCCCTAATCAATACTTCTGGTCCATAAGAAGAAGACATCCCGAAGAAGCAAAACACTCGACACAACACAAAGATCGGGGCCATTTGCGCCGTATATCGGAACAGATTCGGCAGAACATAAATGAATAGTGACAATTCTCAGTTGCCTTCATTGTGACCAACAGCTCCGTACCATCTTATTAAAACATCATTATCAAGTCACTGCAGCAAGCGACCGGCAATGGCCCAGGGGACCACATCGCCACATGAGAAAACTACAATGAGATGTTTGTATTAATGGTGCAATGAAGACCGACATGAACGGTCTACAAGAGGTAACAGAACCTACGTTATACATATGGTCTCCGGTCTTAACCCCATCCTTGCCACTGAGAGCTGTGTGCATAAACAGACGTGCAATGCTTTTTGAACGACCTCAAGCACAACGTTTTAGTGACAGGTGGATAATATTGTAGATGCCATGGAGGCTTTTTCATTTAAATAATGAATGCTACATTGGTTTATAACCCAAGAATAAGGTATTGTATTCCTGCAGAATAATGATTTCTTTCAATTTCTATTTAATGGGAAAGATTGAAATCCATGGAAACTAATGCAATATGTTGTGGTGGAAATCATTTACCCAAATGTATGGAGGCAAAATGAGATCATGGGGTCATGGGTTCACCGTTTCCCAATGCAGCTAAGAAGAGGCACACTGCTGCACTTCCTAATCATCTTTCACGCAGGATCACAGTCATTACTGCTCCGGGTATATATCCGTATATACATGAATGAAAAGCCCAATCCAAAAGCAAGATAATATGTGGAAACTTATTTCTGGAGAAGTTCTACTTTTCCTATTCATTTTTATAATGGCGCAAAGATGTAAGCCATGAAGCATATCCTGTAGATGAAATTTAAGACATTATGCCACCAGAATATATGTCACCCATCATGTACTGTACGACATGAGAGATGGGGGGGGAAAAGGAGCACCAGAAAATATGGAGACAACTGCAGGTACCATAAAAGGCCCTGATATGAATGGCTTCTACAAGAAAACCCTGCTCCCTGCCGCTTGACTATAAATTCTCAGGACAGGCATATTTGTAAGGCACAAGAATGAGCTAGCGCATCTCGAGAGCCAGGGAGAGTGTTGCCGGCTGAAACCGAACAAGAACAAGCTCCTTACCTTTAACCAGTCTCCGCAGGATTTGACAGCGACATTTGAAAGAAACAGCTATCATTCTTCTATGCTGCTTTCCACCGGCAATACTCATACACGGTCCTTCCCGGAGAGATGGAGCAGCAGCACGAGCATACGAATTCCTAGCGCGTATTACAGGAGAAGGTAGTCCCAGAGGGGAGTGACACGGTTTGATTCCTCCTGGCTGATGCAGATATCGGCTCTGTGTCATCTAATGACACTGTATCAGTCACACCGCTCCACACGGCTACTTGAGCAAGGAACCTGCAGCACTGGATCAATTGCCTGACGGGCACAACTCCTCCGTTATTGCAGGCATCACTTGGAGGAAGGGATGATTATGAGAGCTGGATGGAAGCAGCTCCTTCTTCCTCGCTTACTCCATTAACTCTCATTCATGCCCAGTGCTGTGTCTAATACATAAGTGTAGACCGTAGAGGGCTGTGCGTTCCAACATCAGCTGGAAAACTGCATTATTCTCTTCCTTCCTTTCAATGGGATCTTCCTTTGCTGAAAGGTTTAACTCTTGCAGTAGGATGCACTTTCCTCAATCAGATTGATAGTAAATCACAATAAAGACAGTAAGGACGGCATCTTGCAATATGGCTATTTATCACAGGCTATATCACAGCAATAATCACAACACAATTAACATTTTGTCAAATTCAGATAAGGATTTTATTTAGACTGGAAAGGAACTAGGTATCACAAATTTGTATAATATCCACACAAATCTATACATTCATTATGTGCATCTACGGCATGGGATTACTGCAGAAAAGCTGGATTAAGGCCCTCTTCACATAGACACTTATCTTTTCTGTTTGTCTGTTCTGTCTGAAACAGTAATGCAGAGGATGCGGATTCCATTTATCTGTTCCGTTTTCAGTTTCTAAACAGAAGCAGCAGGGTCCCACCGATGTATATGAATACAGAACTTTTCCTCCAATTGTAAACATGAACGCAAACTAGACAGATCCCCATAATAATCAGTAAGGAACGTTGATTGAAAAAAGGTCCTAATTACTAAACGGAACAGATAAATGGACAAATAAACAGGGCCTAAGTCATAGATAAAGCACTACACCAAGGTATCGTCAATGCTTCTTTATATATAGCTCAACTCAGCTCAGTAGAAGTTACATGACACATACACATGTGTTCAAAATTGTTGGTACCCCTCGTTTAATGACAGAAAAACCCACAATGGTGACAGAAATAACTTGAATCTGACAAAACTAATAATAAATCAACAATGGTGTCCTCCTTGGTCGTCTCCCATGAAGTCCACTTTGGTCCACTTTGGACCAAATACCTGTCGAGAGGTGCAGAAGTCTCATTAACAGTTACAGGAATCGTTTGATTGCAGTGATTGCCTCAAAAGGTTGTGCAACAAAATATTAAGTTAAGGGTACCATCATTTCTGTCCAGGCCTATTTCCTGAGTTTTTTTTTTTTTTTTTTAATTCTGTGGAAGCATGGTTGAAAAGCACTGTCTGACTTTCATTTGTTCATTTTGATAGATTTTTGATTTATTACTTCTGTCAGATTCAAGTTATTTCTGTGACCATTGTGGGTTTTTCTGTCATTAAACAAGGAGTACCAACAATTTTGACCAGTTTTGTGTAGATGTGGTAAATCTAAACTTAAGGTGTCCAAAAAATTCCATCAGAGATGCTTTAGGTCCATAACACCATCAATCAAATGACATCCGCTCCGACACCACGCATTTCAAAGCCTTCCCTTTTTCAAGCAAAACATTTTGAGGCACTTTCTTTTTTCAAAGTGTGAAAAAGGGAACACCTCAAAGCATCAAAGTGTCGGTGTGGATGTAGTTTGACTGATGGTGTCCCCACCATTGTGGAACTAAAGTGTCTCTGCTGGAAGGCATCTCAAATTTGGACTTACCAGAATTGGTGAATATGGTAGTGGATTATTATTGTCTTGGTGTGTAATTTATACTGCGCAGAGCTATGTATTTATATATCTATATATAGATATATATACATAGATATATATAGTTATAGTCAATGGTCCAGTCAGCGCATATGCCCGAATCACGTTTTTAGGGGTTCGGGCATAAGCCCCACACACAGCCACTAAACGGAGGAACAAATTTGATGTGAATCCAGTCTGAGTCTACAGATATAAAAACATATGTTTAATAGCTGCTGGTGACCGAGCAGGGCGGGTGACGAATCGTTCAAGCGGGTCCATGGCAGCTCCTCACTGCCCACTGACCATAGCTGACAAGCCTCTGCCTACATGTGCGTATAGACAGAGGCTTGTCAATGTCGTTGGGCGGGGAGAAACTGCTGGGGACCTGTCTGTACAACTAGTCACCTATGCGGCTCAGTCCGTGGCAGCTATTAAAAGTATGTTTTGCTCTATGATCATACAGCTAGTGGTTGATGCAAGCTGCCCGCAGATTGGGTAGCATGCATCGCCTGCAAGGTTCCCTCAAAGAGTATGCATTCTCACAATGTAGCATCCTCATCAGATGTACAATTTATTCAAGTTTGGCTTAAAAATTACTGATGACCAAATTGAATTTGCACTAAACTTCTGTATTCTTTTGAGGGTTGGCAAAATTTTATAATAACTAAATAAATTATACCTTCTTTCGAACACTGATTCTCCTACCGTAGTGGTGGCATTAGACAGGTGAGGGTCTCATACAGGTGAATACAACATATTTTGCTCATTAACTCCTTTAATATCTTCCTCTCCTTTATTATACATTAGGTTTTTGAGAGATCTCAGAGCATAACAAACATCTTTTCACAGGCATCCAAGGCACTTCTGATTAGAATCAATGTTATTTGGAATAAATGGAACGTGTCTACCCTAGCGAAATTGCTCAAAATGAAGTTCAGGCGAAAGCCTCCTCTCTATTTACTGGCATAACTAGTGATGCACCCATTTTTGTCTAAAATGTCAGCTTATACAATCTGTCTCAATAATCTTATAATATCAAGGTATATTCGTTTTCTTGGGATGACCACTCTGAGCAATTCCTGTTTGTTAAACAATCATGGAATAACTACAGTGCTTCTGTTGAGGAAACTGAGCATTACATAGTTTTCTTTATATTGAATATCCACTCAAACCAATGTCCACCTGACATAAAGCCAAATTCTTGTATTGCTATTTGATAATACTGTTAGGCTACATTTACACATGCCGAGTTTTTTACGGGCCATTTTTGCGGGCCGTATTGCTGTGATTTTTGCGGTTTCCCGAAAAAAACAGGCAGCAAAAAAACCTTCTTGGATCGCCGTTTTTCCCTATTGTAACAAATTGCAGGGAAAAAATGGCAATACGCAAATACGGTGTACCGCAAAATCAAGCTACTGCTGTTTTTGCCAGTACCATTGTTTTAAATGGAGGCCGTGTCTGTGAAAAATATCGAGCAAGCTTAATATTTTTTCACGGCCATACGGCACTCCGATGAATTTTTGCGGCCCCACAGAAATCTAGTGGGGCCACAAAATCGGCCCACAAAAACACGGCAAGTGTAAAAGCAGCCTTATCCATCCAAAACCATGTACCACTGATTAAGTTGAATGTTATAATAAAAAGACTATAGGACAGTATTAAATGCCCCATGGTATGGAAATCCCAAGGAGGAAATAGGAACAGGAAATAAGACAACAGGGGAAAAGTTATGGCTGTGTACTGAGCCTCTGTTTGGACAGCTCTTGAAATATTTTAAATCAAGTCTAGGTGGGTGTCTGACATTTATGGTCTGAAAATTAACCACATATCTGAACTGGCTACAGGTCTCTTAACCTGCACTTACCTTATGCCTATTAGATTGTGGAGTACAGCTCAAGAGAGCCATGGCCGTGTACTAAATATTGAGAGAAAAAGTTCCATAAAAATTTTAAGTTTATTTAAAGAAGTTTAAAACATTGAATCCATGTTATGATCATAACATTGATTCAACGTTTTAATCTTCTTGCAAACTGCCTCTTCAGAGAGGAAGAGGACTAGAACTCTAGTGTCACCTATTGGAAGCAGCTATCCTAAAAGATAATATCGACTTTCCCAGAGGAGCATACATCTATTATAAGTCTCCTCACTCTGACATGACAGGTCTTTCTTGTCACTCTCCACAAGGAGAAATATTATCCCTCAAAGCTTTGAATCAAAATTTTTAAGGAGCTGGAATCTCTTCTCTTTTTTCACTCTGGAATCACAAATGCGGTCCCACGGCTTTCCCTGCTCCTGCATGCCCTGAGCCACCCACGTGAGCTGGTTACAATCTTTTTGCTAACTAATTATTGAATATAGGTGGTGTGAAACCAACCTTTGGGCTCGCTCACAAGAGCGAATAAATCGGATGACTGCAAAACAATAAAAAAAATCGGATGAATGCACTACAATAAAAAAAAAAAAATCAGATTTCATTCAGAACAATGTTATTCAATGATTCAGTGCTCATCTGCAATTATTTTATCAGGTCAGATTGGATTGCGATTATACTGCTAAAAAATTGTAGCATACTGCAAGTGGATGCAATTGCCAATGCAAGTTAATGGGTGTGAGAGAAAAAATGGCATGGCACAAGGACTATGCATGTGCCATTCAATTTTTAAGCACCCATCTCATAGGAAACCCAATATTTCATCAGCCGCGCTAAGTAAATTCACGGCATGAACTGTCAGTATAAAACAGACATATAGATAATAAAAGAAAAACTGGCATGAGGTTCCCCATATTTTTCTTAGCCAGCTGAGGGAAAGTCAACAGCTGGGGGCTGATGGTTATAGTCTGGGAAGGGAGTAAAACATGGAGCTTCAAAGGCTATTAATATCAGCTCACCATTACTAAGAAAATAAGGATGAATAGTCAGAGCTCTGACAAAGAACACAGCTCGTGTTCGAAACGCGTTGCTGCGCTATCGCGTTATCTCTGCGGCATGTCATTTTTATCAAATTTTTTAATAAATCAGCCTTTTTTTCATAAGCTGGACTATTCATCCTTATTTTCTTCAAGTCTCACAAGTGGTCTTCTTGGAGTACGTGTTGATACACGCCTCAGTGGGTGAGCTGGCCAACCACTCTATATTCTCACCATTACTAACCCCTGGGCTTGATGTCAGCTGACATTACAAAGCTGACATCAACTCCAATAAGATTACCTCACTTGCCACCACAAGAGGGCAAATCTGAAGATCGGAGGCGCCATTTCCGGGGCAGCTGAGGGCAGATGTCCTTAGTCTGGGAGGGGCCAATATCCATAGCTCCTTCCTATGCTATTAATATCAGCCTGCAGCTGTCTACCTAGCCTTTGCAGGTTAATAATAAGGTGGACCCCATGTCTTTTTTTTTTTTGGGGGGGGGTCACCCCTTTGTCAATAACCTGTAAAGACTAAGTAGACAGCTGTGAGCGGATATTAATAGCCTGGAAATCTCAATGTGTATTACCCCATTCCCAGAGTATAAACATCAGCCCCCAGCTGTTGGCTTCCTCTCAGCTGGTTAAGAAAAATACAGGGGACCCCAAGCTATTTTTTCTTTTATTAGTTAAAAACATGTACAGTAAGCTGCACATGCACTGATCATATATCTCAATTTTATTTATCTACAGTATATCTGTATATAAGATTGTTTTATTAGTTAGTAAACCAGATTAAAATGACTCAGAATTACTGTATGCAAAAGCTGTTTGCATTGCATATGGATTTCATATGTATTTCAGACTGATGGTACAGCTAGGTCCATATATATTTGAACAGAGACAACATTTTTCTAATTTGGTTCTAGACATTACCACAATGAATTTTAAACAAAAACAGTTCAGATGCAGTTGAAGTTCAGACTTTCAGCTTTCATTTCAGGGTATCCACATTAAAATTGGATGAAGGGTTTAGGAGTTTCAGCTCCTTAACATGTGCCACCCTGTTTTTAAAGGGACCAAAAGTAATTGGACAATTGACTCCAAGGCTATTTCATGGACAGGTGTAGGCAATCCCTTCGTTATGTCATTCTCAATTAAGCAGATAAAAGGCCTTGAGTTGATTTGAGGTGTGGTGCTTGCATTTGGAAGGTTTTTCTGTGAAGGAAACAGCGGTCAAAGGAGCTCTCCATGCAGGTGAAACAAGCCATCCTTAAGCTGCAAAAACAGAAAAAACCCATCGGAGAAATTGCTACAACATTAGGAGTGGCAAAATCTACAGTTTGGTACATCCTGAGAAAGAAAGCACTGGTGAACTCATCAATGCAAAAAGACCTGGGCGCCCATGGAAGACAACAGTGGTGGATGATCACAGAATAATCTCCATGGTGAAGAGAAACCCCTTCACAACAGCCAACCAAGTGAACAACATTCTCCAGGAGGTAGGCGTATCAATATCCAAATCTACCCTAAAGAGAAGACTGCATGAAAGTAAATACAGAGGGTTCACTGCACGGTGCAAGCCACTCATGAGCATCAAGAATAAAAAGGCTAGACTGGACTTTGCTAAAAAACATCTAAAAAAACCAGCACAGTTCTGGAAGAACATTCTTGGGATAGATGAAACCAAGATCAACCTCTACCAGAATGATGGAAAGAGAAAAGTATGGCGAAGGCGTGGTACAGCTCATGATCCAAAGCATACCACATCATCTTTAAAACACGGCGGAGGCAGTGTGATGGCTTGGGCATGCATGGCTGCCAGTGGCACTGGGTCACTAGTGTTTATTGATGATGTGACACAGGACAGAAGCAGCCAAATGAATTCTGAGGTATTCAGAGCCATACTGTGTGCTCAGATCCAGCCAAATGCAGCCAAACAGATTGGTCGTCATTTCATACTACAGATGGACAATGACCCAAAACATAAAGCCAAAGCAACCCAGGAGTTTATTAAAGCAAAGAAGTGGAATATTCTTGAATGGCCAAGTCATTCACCTGATCTCAACCCAATTGAGCATGCATTTCACTTGTTAAAGACTAAACTTCAGACAGAAAGGCCCACAAACAAACAGCAACTGAAAACCACCGCAGTTAAGGCCTGGCAGAGCATCAAAAAGGAGGAAACACAGCGTCTGGTGATGTCCATGAGTTCAAGTCTTCAGGCAGTCATTGTCAACAAAGGGTTTTCAACCAAGTACTAGAAATGAACATTTTATTTACAATTATTTAATCTGTCCAATTACTTTTGGTCCCTTTAAAGACAGGGTGGCATATGTTAAGGAGCTGAAACTCCTAAACCCTTCATCCAATTTTAATGTGGATACCCTCAAATGAAAGCTGAAAGTCTGAACTTCAACTATATCTGAATTGTTTTGTTTAAAATTCATTGTGGTAATGTCTAGAACCAAAATTAGAAAAATGTTGTCTCTGTCCAAATATATATGGACCTAACTGTACTTTCTAAAAATCGCATTGTACTAACATGACACTCACATTACAATAGTCCTACTTTTCTGGATCAACATCGGACCGAATTTTTAAATGATAGTGTGACTCCAGCCTTAGAGTACGAGGGGCGATCCAAAAGTAATGATAATCTGTTATTTCTATTGCACACAGAAATTAAAATAAAATGTTTTCTTCTCTTTTAGGTACCCACTAGTTCAGGAAAAAAAAAAAATCACTTAAATAGGCCACGATTCCCGGGAGCTACATTCATTTGAATATGAACTGCCAAGGAGTGAACATTAAAATGGAAAAAAACTAGCTCAGAGCTGTCATCAAATACCTCTGCTTGAAAAAAGTGTCTACCAAAGACATACACAGCGACTTGGTGGAAACATTGGGGGACTCTTCTCCTCCATATTCCACAGTTGCACGCTGGGCCAAGGAATTTAAGCTGGGAAGAACATCGCGAAGGACCCCCATCCACGTCCCTCAATGAAGAAAACGTGAAAAAAGTTGAAGTTGTGTTGACAGATCGAAGAGTGACTATCAGGCATGTAGCTGAGGTCACAGGGATCTCATATGGCAGTATTCAAAGAATCCTTGCAAAAGAATTGCATATGAGAAAGGTCTCCGCGTGTTTGGTGCCAAAAATGTTAACCGACGAGCAAAAGAAGAAACGAGTTGACATTTCAATAGCAAATCTCGAAAAGTTCCAAGCAGACAAGGAGAATTTTTTGTCACGTTTTTTGACCATGTATGAGACCTGGATCCACCACTTTGATCCCGAAACTAAACAACAATCGATGACATGGAAACGAGCCGACAAGCCGACGCCGAAGAAATTCAAAGTGTCAAGCTCAGCAGGGAAGGTTATGGCCAGGGCTGTGGAGTCGGAGTCGTGGAGTCGGAGTCGGTGCTCATTTTGGTGGAGTCGGAGTTGGAGTCGGTATAAAATGGACCGACTCCGACTCCTAAAATATATAATAAATTGGGTACAGTAATTCAATGCAGAATATGCTGAATATTTTTTCATAGGAGTTTGGGAAAGTTATGAAATGTCCTAAAAATGGCTGTTATATTCCTGATCTAAGGCTACATTCACACACAGCGTTTTTCCTGTGTTTTTTGAGGATACGTTTTTCAGCTGAAAAGCTGATCATCTTTTTAAAAAACTGCATCACCTGAAAGGTTTTTGAGCTCATAGATAATGTTTTCAATAGCAAAAGCAGATTAGAAATCTGCTCTATCTATCCATTTATCCATATCTGTCTATCCATATCGTATCTGTACCAAAAAGAATAAAAACCGGGTAGTACACCAATATATATTCTGTTCTATCTAAATATCTTGATTATTGGATCATAAAAATGATTAAATGTCTGAGGTTCACATTGTACTACAATAAATTTTTCACTTAAATATAAGCAATATGTGTGGGAGTCGGAGTCGGAGTCGTGGAGTCGGAGTTGGAGTCGGTGTAAGGGAAATTGAGGAGTCGGAGTCGCAGGTTTGGCTTACCGACTCCACAGCCCTGGTTATGGCGTCCATTTTTTGGGATGCTGAAGGAATTATTATGGTGGACTATTTGGAGAAGGGAGCCACTATTACGGGCTCCTACTACGCAGAACAAATAAGAAGATTGCGGGAGGCTATCAAGGAGAAAAGGCGCGGCAAACTGCGGGCTGGAGTGCTGTTTCACCAAGATAACGCACCGGCTCACAAAGCTGCAGTTGCCATGGCTACCATTCAAGAAGCGAGCTTTGAACTGGTGGAACACCCCCCTATTCGCCAGATCTAGCCCCCAGTGTCTTCTTTCTCTTTCCTCGGCTCAAGGAACACCTTCGGGGCAAGAAATTTGACGACAATAGCGACGTGATAACCGCTGTTGTGGAGTTTTTTGAGGGTCAAGATCAAGAATTTTTTTCGAAGGGAATTCTAAGTTTAGAAAAGAGATGGACTAAATGTATAGACTTGTTAGGAGACTATGTAGAAAAATATTTTTTTTTTTTTTTTTTTTTACTATATTCATTGTGTTTATTACTGATTATCATTACTTTTGGATCGCCTCTCGTATGTGCACATTAAGTTTTTTTCAGGCAGGGGAACCTGCAGTTTTTCCTGAAGAAAATGCTTAAATAAACACTGGTGCTTTTGTTATTCCTTGAAGCACAGTTTCTTGAGAACTTTTAAGATGTTTTTGTCTGACGGTGGCTTCTTTTTAGTGTTTTTCCAGCATTTTATGCAATTTTTTTTTTACTGGAGTTTGAAAGAAATATAACTTTAACACTATTCAATAAAGGTTAAATCGCTGGCAGTTTTTCAAGCAAAAAAGCTGGCAGGACGATCAAAAAGATGCCAGGTCGTCTTTTGAGTCTTCCTATCAACTTGTAAAGTATACAGAATCTTCAGAGCAGAGAATGCCCGCATAATGGTCAGCTCACTTCTTTTAACCATTTGGCATCTTTGGAAATCTGAAGTGATTAACCCCTTTCCGACATCGGGGAAAAATGTACACCGATGTCGGACTCCCCCTGTTTGGGGCGGGCTGGGCACCTTTCCTGGCACATGTCAGCTGATCTATACAGCTACCATGTGCCCGCAACAGCCGCGGGTAGAATTGCGATACACCCGCGGCTGTTAACCCGATAAATGACGTTCTCAATTTCTGACAGCGGCATTTAACTCGCGCTTCCGGCAAACGCGTTGGAAATTCCACCCATCGGTTGGCATGATGACCAGAGGTCTCCAGCAGACGCTAGTTGGCGCTCATAGCAAGTGAGCATTTCTGCTACACACAGGCGATCTGATCATCGTCTGTATGTAGCAGAGCCAATTGGATTATGGCAGCTTCTAGTCTCCCATGGAGACTATTGAAGCATGCAAAAAGTTAAAAAAAAGTTAAAAAATAAAAAAAAATTAAAGTTCAAATCACCCCCCTTTTGCCCCATTCAAAATAAAATAAAAAAAATCAAACATACACATATTTGGTATCGCCGTATTAAAAATCGCCCAGTCTATCAATATAAAAAAGAATTAACCCGATCGCTAAATGGTGAAAGAAGAAACAAGTCAAAAGGTCAGAATTGTTTTTTGGGTTGCTGCAACATTGCATTAAAATGAAATAACGGGTGATCAAAAGATCGTATCTACACCAAAAAGGTATCATTAAAAACATCAGCTCTGTGCGCAAAAAATAATCCCTCACCCAACCCAAGATCACAAAAATGGAGACGATACGGGTATTGGAAAATGGCCCAATTTTTTTTTGCAAAGTTTGGATTTTTTTTTCCACTACTTACGGTAAATAAAAAAGAACCTAGACATGTTTGGTGTCTATGAACTTGCAATGACCTGGAGAATCATAATGGCAGGTCAGTTTTAGCATTTAGTGAACATGGTAAAAAAAAAAAATTTGTGGGATTGCCGTTTTTTGCAATTTCACTGCACGTGGATTTTTTTCCCCCGTTTTCCTTGTTATATTAAAACCAATGGTATCGTTCAAAAGAACAACTCGTCCTGCAAAAAACAAGCTCTTACATAATCATTTTGACCAAAAAATAAAAAAGTTATGGCTCTGGGAAGAAGGGGAGCAAAAAATTAAAATGCAAAACCAAAAAAAACTCTGGTTGTTAAGGGGTTAAAGGACACTCAAAATCCTGAACATATGTACAGCAAGTGGTGTTTACATAGAGATGAATATGTTGGGTTTCCCAACCATTCCCACCTGGACAACACCATGGGGTCTATTCATCAAGTTGCTTATGTAAAAATTCTGGCATTAACACCTTAATAATCTGCAACATTTTTGCGCTAGCTCTCGGTTAACTCTGCCAATATGAGCATAGCATGGGCAAAATGGGGTTTGATCATGCCTGCCTGTCAAATTCATAATACGTTCATCAAGGTATCATATAATGTTAGCGTTTGACGGGACCTCAAGGGTCATCGTGTCCAATCCCCTGCTCAATGCAGGATTCACTAAAGCATCTCAGACAGATGTCTGTCCAGCCTCTATTTGAAGACATCCATTGAATGAGAACTCACCACTTCTCGTGGCAGCCTGTTCCACTCATTAATCACCCTCACTCTCAATAAATATCTAATCTGTATCTTCTCCCTTTCAGTTTTATTCCATTGCTTCTCGTATTTCCATGTGTAAATGAGAATAAGGATGATCCCTCTACTCTACACTGTGACATCCCTTCAGATATTTGTAGACATCTATTAACTCTCACCCCTTAGCCTTCTTTTTGGCAAGCTAAACATTCCCAGATCCTTTAACTGTTCCTCGTAGGACATAGTTTGCAGTCCACTCACCATCCTGGTAGCTAAGTTACACTACTATAGTGACGTAACGTACTCCAGAAACGTGTGCCAGCCCTTGGCACATGCTTGGTATCAGACGCGCATTTAAGCGGTGCACACTGCTTAATGAGTCAGCTCAGTGTACTCCAGGGTTGCTTCAGTAAGACTGGTGTGTGCTACGCCAGTCTTAATGAATTGCCCCCATTGTGTGCAAATACCCTTAGAGAGCCTTTTAGGCTATTTTTTACACATTTTTGCCCTTTAAAAAAAAGTATTGAAATGTATACAATCTATAACGTATGGCTAAAAAATCCACCAAATACTTTTCACAGATCTTTTAGTTAAGATAAACATGACTGCCATGGAATATAACAGCTTTGTGAAGTTTGTTTAAGAATGTATACGACTAAACATAGTAATGACTTTGGCTACAAATTCTGCTCATCCAAACCAACATTCAGTAAAGCGGTGGACTCCAAAGTGATATCTCGGCAGCAATGTGCCCAGGTCAATACTAGTTACAGAAGTATGCTTTCCAGCTGCTGCAGTACTGAGGGGCTTTACAAGGCAAGATAATGCTGTCATTCTGATATATGAAGGTGTTTCTTATTTTACCACGGTGCCTTTTAAAAACTCCTTCCGTATGCTCCAGTTTATCTCTGCAGTACTTTACACAGTCATGAAAGCAGAGTGGAGGATGGAGAAATAGAAGTTAATTATTGCAGTTTCTCGGAAACTGCTCCCTACAACTAAAGCCAATGTGTGAGCTTTCTTCAGAGGTTTGATTAGAATTCCCACATCACTCCTACAGTAAATGTACTTGTGCCCAAAGATAATATGCATTCATCTTTATTGCTTGCCGAATCGTGTGTGTCTGCAAAACAGTCATGGTCATCCTTGGCCATATAAAATAATAAGAAAAAATACATTCACTGGTTAACCATAAAAATAATACCACTGTCATGGAAGGTGAATAACATGGACAATGGCACTCATTACAATGGCACTTGTTAATGGACGGTATATAAATATATACATTCCATGCCTCGATAGGTCAGAGCATGATGGCCGCCATCACAATATGGATACCACCCACAGCGCCTGTATATGGGCAATTAAGCATTCTTGTCACATTTCAAGCTGGTAGTGTCAGGGTCCTGACAGCGCCGGCGTACAGCCTCCGCTAAGCAGGGACTCACCCGCATCGTAGGGACCCCTGGGGACAAGAACAGCAGAAAATAAAGATGCACAGGACCTGAATGTAGAAGTGTAGCAAGCCGGCACACAGGACCTACAGTCATGTGATTGCAAGGGGCGGGGCTTAGCGTCCTGGTTTCAGAGAAGGTCAGGCAAAGCGGGGGTCAAGCACAACACAGGCAAGCGAGGTATAGGAGGGATAAACAGACGGAAGGTCAGACAAAGCCAAAGGTCATACGCAAGATATCAGTACAGTACCAGGGATGAGACAGAACGGATAGTCAGGGCCAAGCAGAGATCAAAAACCAAACAGACGTAGAAGGTACCAAGCAGACTCCAAAGCAATATCCAGAGAACAGACCGAGTCATACACTGAGAATCATGCAACCAGAACACAGGACAAACACACTCAGGGGTCACCACACAATGCCAAGGGCAAAAGTATAACTGACGGGGGATGGAAGCTTCCTGAGGCTATAAGAAGCCTCCCCAGAACCAATGAGAGGCCACCATAATAGGTCCCAGGTGCGCAGGTGAGAATCTGTACTGAGATCAGAACATTAACCCCAGAAGTGCCGGTCACCCAGCACTGGTATCATGACATGTAGACTAGATTTTGCTTATATAGCGCCATCATATTCCACAGCACTTTACAGGCCCTTTGGGCATCACAATCTAGATTCCCTATCAGTATGTCCTTGGAGCGTGGGAGGAAACCGGAGAACCAGGAGGAAACCCACATAAACACACAAACTCCTTGCAGATGTTGTCCTTGGTGGGATTTGAACCCAGGACCCCAGCACGGCAAGGCTGCAGTGCAAACCACAGAGCCACCGAGCTGCCAGGGACATGTAATATATAATTCAAGTGCCAAATAAAGTCTATTTTGATCATTACACACACAGATTATATGAATAATGTCATCAGTCCTCATCAGGGTCCTTCATTGATAACTTGTCCAAGGTAATTGTACATCCTCTCTCACATAGTATCCATCTGTCACGTATGTTTAGTTGTACTTGATTTGTATTTTTTTTTTAATTTTGCTAAGGCCTCTTTTCCACTTATCTGGCTTTTTTTACCCCCCCCTCTGGGGTAGCAGTGAATAGCCTGAAGGAAATAATGATGTGAAACCGACTCACAGTTTGCTGTGGGATTGTTCACATTCATCCAATGAATCAGTTGTTGCACTGAACCCTTCAAAGAGCAAGATCAGAATAGTCACATGTTGTGTATTTCAACCAGTTTTGCAGTAGAAACTGGTGAAAAAGCTTGACGACGATTTAAGCTGTTTTGTCATCGCTTTAGGCATAAAAGGCCAGCTACTGTATGGATCACGTGGACTAATGCAAACCTGGCCTAAATGATTTCAGGGTACTGTAAGCCATATTCTTTCATGTACAGCCACTGGCATTAAGGGCGATTTAAAATAATTATATAAAAAGAATAACAATAGGTTAAAACCAAAAAGTGGTGTCCTAGTCTGGTTGTGTAAAGAAAAGAAACGTGCACATGTATGCAGCTAAATTGGATCAAGTAAATCATGAACATATCGGATCTGTGTCCAGTTACATAGGCTGCATGTCAAATCTCCGAGTCAGTACACAATATGTAGTGTACATATCTGCATATAAATATGGTACATAAGATGGGCTTACACCACCTGCCCAGAAGCATTAGAAGACCGCCGATAGGCAAATATTTAGCCTGTTTATACAGGCAGACAGCGTTCAATGATGAACATTGAACAATTTTTAATAGATTGTTTCATGTAAACAGGACTTGTAATGCTCAGTCAATGTGCTGCCGAGAACAATGATTTTTTCAGCAGCACAAAAGATCATTTCACCCAACGAACAAGCATATTACTCTTTCATCAGACGATCAGCAGCCTGTCTATACTGCACGATTATCCTTCCTAGGAATACGGTCCACTAAAATCTTGCAGTGTAAATGGAAGCTTACAATGGGGACATAAATAGGAAGGATGACATTAATGCCACAAATACTACTATAAAGTGATAAGTACATTTGGAGATTTTAACACAAAACTTTACTGACATAGGAATCTTCCCACTTAGGTGAAAAGTCCATGTGCTGTCTGAAAAAAAACCAGCCCCACAGAGTTTTGTGTTTCAGACTTGGCAATGCGTCCTCTGGGATCCGTATAAAACACGCGACACATACTTTGAACATTTTTTTCATCTATTGACTCTTAATGGTTTAGTTCAATATTGATACAATTTGGATGGAACATTGAAGTACAGACGGTCTACCTGCTTCAGGAAAAAAAAATGCATGGGAAAAAAAGATTTGGATGAAACCTGAGAAAAAAAATTGTTGTGGTTCTGACACAGGGAAACACTCAAATAGATGTGTGAATTCAGCTTTAGTTGAAGAGTAAGCACTTTTTTTCTCTACTCTGATGCTAATTACCCATCTCTCACACTTGTAACTTCTAGAATACAGATATACTCCAGAAAGCACTGGAAACTGAGAGAAACCAATAACGAAGGTGTTACGATGAACCACATTAGGCCTGTCCTTCCCCCGTCCTCCTCCGTGCAGCCCCCATCCTCCCCTGTGCTGCCCCGTCCTCCTCCTTCATACTCACCCTGCTGTGCAGTCGCTGAAGGTCCCTGCATCATCCGTTGTCCAGCGCTGACAGCTTCTTCCTGCCTTCAGCGGTCACATGGTACCGCTCATTAAGCTCATGAATATGCTTCTACACCCATGGGCATCCATATTCATGAGCTTAATGATCGGTACCATGTGACCGCTGAAGGCAGGAACAAGCTGTCAGCGCTGGGAAAAGGAGGATGCAGGGGACGTTCAGCGAGGCACGGGAGGGGTGAGTATGAAGGAGGAGGATGGGGGCAGCACAAGGGAGGATGGGGGCTGCACGGAGGAGGACTGGGGAAGGACAGTCCCAATATGGTTCATCGTAACACCTTCGTTATTGGTTTCTCTCAGTGAGCAATCCCTTCGTTATGTCATTCTCAATTAAGCAGATAAAAGGCCTGGAGTTGATTTGAGGTGTGGTGCTTGCATTTGGAAGGTTTTGATGTGAAGGAAACATGCGGTCAAAAGAGCTCTCCATGCAGGTGAAACAAGCTGCAAAAACAGAAAAAACCCATCCGAGAAATTGCTACAACATTAGGAGTGGCAAAATCTACAATTTCGTACATCCTGAGAAAGAAAGAAAGCACTGGTGAACTCATCAATGCAAAAAGACCTGGGCGCCCACGGAAGACAACAGTGGTGGATGATCGCAGAATAATCTCCATGGTGAAGAGAAACCCCTTCACAACAGCCAACCAAGTGAACAACACTCTCCAGGAGGTAGGCGTATCAATATCCAAATCTACCATAAAGAGAAGACTGCATGAAAGTAAATACAGAGGGTTCACTGCACGGTGCAAGCCACTCATAAGCATCAAGAATCAAAAGGCTAGACTGGACTTTGCTAAAAAACATCTAAAAAAGCCAGCACAGTTCTGGAAGAACATTCTTTGGACAGATGAAACCAAGATCAACCTCTACCAGAATGATGGAAAGAGAAAAGTATGGCGAAGGCGTGGTACAGCTCGTGATCCAAAGCATACCACATCATCTGTAAAACACGGCGGAGGCAGTGTGATGGCTTGGGCATGCATGGCTGCCAGTGGCACTGGGTCACTAGTGTTTATTGATGATGTGACACAGGACAGAAGCAGCCGAATTAATTTTGGGGTATTCAGAGCCATACTCCAGCCAAATGAAGCCAAACTGATTGGTCGTCGTTCCAAACTACAGATGGACAATGACCCAAAACATAAAGCCAAAGCAACCCAGGAGTTTATTAAAGCAAATAAGTTGAATATTCTTGAATGGCCAAGTCAGTCACCTGATCTCAACCCAATTGAGCATGCATTTCACTTGTTAAAGACTAAACTTCACCGCAGTGAAGGCCTGGCAGAGCATCAAAAAGGAGGAAACACAGCATCTGCTGATGTCCATGAGTTCAAGACTTCAGGCAGTCATTGCCAACAAAGGGTTTTCAACCAAGTACTAGAAATAAACATTTTATTTACAATTATTTAATCTGTCCAATTACTTTTGGTCCTTTTAAAAACAGGGTGGCACATGTTAAGGAGCTGAAACTCCTAAACCCTTCATCCAATTTTAATGTGGATACCCTCAAATGAAAGCTGAAAGTTTGAACTTCAACTGCATCTGAATTGTTTTGTTTAAAATTCATTGTGGTAAAGTCTAGAACCAAAATTAGAAAAATGTTGTCTCTGTTGAAATATATATGGACCCAACTGTAGTTCCTAATATTGTACCAAATAGCTTCTATATAATCAAATAGACTGTGGAGACCTGTGTGTCGTAACCATTGCTTTCCCCCCCTCGCTCCAATCCCGTAATGAAACACAGACAAACCTATAGCACAATAGCTTCCAGGTGTCCGCCGGAAGGGAAAGAGGAAGTTAATGGCATGGACACCTGGCTTTAACCCCTGTAGGTGTGGCCGTAGGACCCTTCCCCTTTAAGAACCATTGGCCGGCAGGGACATCCCAATTAGTGCCTCACCGAGGGGATTGGTGTGAGGGGGGGACTAGGCACTGGCCGTATTTTATTGTTGTCTGTTAGATGGGCTCCACATTCAGAGGCGCGCTCCTTATGCTGTTCCCTGCCTGCCATTCTACAATGCAATAAATAAATCATTTAATCCTTAGAGCATTTTAATGTAGCACTACAAGGTTTCTTTTTGTACAGGGGTTCCCATGAAGTGGAATGTATACCATGCACGCTTGGCTACGTAGTCATAGTCTAAGAGATATGCTTTTAAATGTACTACAACAGAGCTGGGCAAAGTGCGGCTCGTGGCCCACATCCGGCCCTTTGGCAGTTCCAGTCCGGACTGTGGACCGAGACACCAGAAAAACAAACAGTTGCTCAAGGGTCACACTATGCCTTCGCCCGCAATCGCGTTCGTCTTTTACCACTATCTGCATCCTCGGGATACAGACAGCGGTGAACACATTGGTGGAAGAAGGAGCCGGCAGCTCCATCCTCCACCAGTGTGTGTGATTGAGTCAGCAGACATGATGGAGTCACTTCTACTGTGCGGAGAGTGGGTGCACCAGAGACAGAAGCAGAACTCCAGAGGAACAGGAGCGAGGTGAGCACGTGCTGTTTCTTTTTTGTCATACTGTATGTGTGGGGGTTCATAATGTACTTAGGAGGCTAGTGAGGGTTTATATTGTATATAGGAGGCTATGTGAGCCTTATATTGTATATAGAAAGGCTATTTGGGGGCTCATACCATATTTAGGAAGTTATGTGAGGCCCCATACTGTATATAGAGTCTACGTGGGGGCTCACTATATATATAGGGGGCTATGTTGTAGTTCATACTGTATATATGAGGAAAAGTGAGGGTTCATACTATATATAGAGAGGCTATGTGGGTGTTCACACTGTACACAGTGGGCTATGTGGGGGCTCATACTGTACAATAATTTTTTTTTCTATAGCGCCAACATATTCCACAGCACTTTACATTTTAGAAGGGACTTGTACAGACAATTCAATAAATAACAAAAAGAGAGGGGCTATGTGGGTGCTCAAACTGTATGTAGGGGGCTGTATGTAGGGTCTTACGGTATATAGGGGTCTGTGTGCAGTGACATATGGTATATAGGATGACATACTTAATTCTGCTCAATATTCAATGACTCAATTAATATAATTAATATGTTAATTTTAATATTGAGCAGAATTAATTTCAGCATGTTGGTTCTACCCTCCACAAAAGTCACGATCTCTCATGTGGTCCTTTGGGAAAATTAATTTCCCACTACAGTACTACAACATGTAATATCGCAACAACTGTGAAAAATTAATGTTTTGATATCTATATAATAATTATTTAACAGCACCAATAGTTACAATTTTATTAAAGAAGCCGTCCCATTAAAATGTTTAGCCTTTTAATATATTGCAGTTATCATATTATATAGCATTGTGTACTTACAATGGCTCATTTTGCCCTTCTACCCAGTTAATTCGTCTGCTTTCCATTGGATCTATGACATCACGTGATTAAACTTTGACTGGCTGAATCCTCCTAAGCTATATGTAGAAATAGGAGGTCAATTTTCACTGCACAAGTCAAAAGTCATTGCAAAAGTCCATGACAGGAGGAGTGAAAGCGGGGAATGATCAATACTGGGACAAGAGACTTCCTGTTTCTACATAGAGCAGAGAAAAGAGACAAATTAGCTGCATACAAGGGCAAAATGAGCATTTGTAAGTACACCGTGATACATAATATGATGACTGCAATAAATTAAGAGGAAAAAAGCTTTGATGATAGGAGGAGTGCTTCTTTAAAGGAATTGGAAGCTGTGGTGTAGTAACACTGTTTCTGCAGTTTCTAATGCTCTGGTCAAGTGATACATTTTTTTTATCAGAACCACAAATTGCTGTGGCGAAAGTAAAAACAAAATGGAATTGCAGTAGTCAACATCTGGTGTCTGGGGTAATTCATCACAGCTAAAAAAAAACGCTGCAAGCGAATGTATAGTATAACCCTAGAGAATCCCATTAAGTTCTGTAGGTTATATTTCCTGTTAAGAAATGGATCTTACAATAATGATTTAGTCTCAGCTGGTGATTTCCACTGGAGACAAAATTTAGGAGCTAAAAAGTAGCATGCAGATATAAAACTTGTCCCTAGAAATCCTCACTACTTTAGCCCCAAGCGTTAACCAACACAAGAGTAATCTGCTGCGCACGGGTTTATGTTATGCTGGGATAAACTACTTCCATACATCACGGCATGAAAGGCTCCTGGTTATAGATGGCATACATGATAAATGTTATGCTTGACAGCTAACAATGCTTAAAGAAATGTCAAATCCTAAAAGTTCTGAGCGGCGCATCTTGGTTAGAATGTGCTGATCTACTGCGGACAGTATCGGACAGGAAGTAATCATGCAAATCACAGAGCGCATCGAGTGCCCATGTGTGAGAAAAACAATAACATGAAAGCTCATTTTACATGAGAAATATGATGGAGATCATTCCGGTAATTACCACGGACGTAATCAATATCAGTGTCCAGAACCTGCATGTGACCCTGCGTGTGATCATACATAGAAAACGGCGAAACATTGCTAAATGCTGCAGTGGCTTTAATGCCACACATCCCGTTTATAGAAAACCTTTCTTATAAACTATTTTATTGCCACATCCGTATATGTTAAATAAGTGATGTTATCGATTGTATTTTTTCAAAGAAAATTTCTAAACTTGTTCTTTAAAGCAATGCGGTAATTCACAGGGGTCTTAGTGCTCACTCACGCGTCTGATTTTCACGTACGAGTGTTATCCGGGTTTTTTCATTGATAGCACACATACATGTGATATTCTATGGGGCCATTCACAGGTCTGTAATATCTCATGGCCAACAGGAAAATCGTGGAGACATGCCTGATTTAATCTGAGGGTGGATTGAAATGCAGCAATGCAAGACAATAGGTCAGTGAAAAAAAAAATCAGACCACACTCAGATGTAATCCGTGTGCAGTACCATTTTCACAGACTGTCAGAATGGAGAAGATTGACTTTTTTTTATTTAATTTCTCCACCTATGAGAAAAACGGATGACACTCTTACCACACTCCGATCAAAACCTGATCAGAATAACCAAGTATTTTCGGTTAGTGTGCTGTTCGTGTGCTTATCTGACAGCGCATTGATCTTGTAATAATCTATGTTCTAGGGAAAAGCAACAAAGGAGATATGTAAGGGAATATCTCACTTATATGACTTGTTCATGATGAGAATACCTTGAGATATCTTCATGTGACTTCTCTCTGTGGGATATTGCTCTGTTGGAGCCATAATTCCTCCATCACGGTCTAGTCCTGCAGTGAAGTCCATCATTCACACGACCATTGCCGTCAATCACTGACCTCGGTGGTCGGGTGTCGTATATAAAATCATCACCACTAAGGCCAGTGAGTGCCTACCGTAATCAAGAGTATATTGGCATTGATGTGGAACAAGGCCAGCAAGATCAACCGAGCACAGATGCTTGAAGGGCACGAGAATTAATGGGTGAGAAATGCTTATTTTTCAGTTATACCCTTTCCTTCTCTCAGCCAAGTTTTTCTTTTAAATCTCAGACAACCATGTTAATACTTAAAGGGGTTGTCCACTACTTTAAATTAACCCCCAATGTATCCCCCGGGGCCCCTAATGAATTTTGTAAATAGCTCATGTTGCCTATACTGCCTGTGAGCGGCACTATCACTGGCTGCTCACAGGCAGCACGTGACCCCCGGCTGCAGCCGGCTCTTGCTTCCGCTGACGTCCCGTCAAGTGCTGGCAGCAGCCAGGGGTCCCTCTTCCTCCTTCCACGCAGGCTGCCAGGCTGTGGGCGGGGGTTATCCCCCTGCATCACACCCGGCATCCACCGCGCACACATTCATTGAGAAAGCACGCAGTGGATGTTGGGTGTGACGCAGGGGGTAACCCCGTCCACAACCCAGCAGCCACCGCGGGGACCCAGCACTGAGTCACGCCTCACTTGTAGTGACATCAGTGCTGGGTCATGTGCTGCCTGTGAGCGGCCACGGATAGCGCCGCTCACAGGCAGTATAGGCAACATAAGGTATTCATTACAAAATTCATTAGGGGCTCCGGGGGGATACATTGGGGGGTTAATTTAAAGTAGTGGACAACCCCTTTAAAGGGAACCTGTCACATTAAAAAAAATATTTTGGGGTTAATCTGCAGGCTAATAGCGCTCCGAAGCTGCCTGTCACCCGGATAGCCCAGCTGCTGGGAGGAAATTAACTTTATTCATTCTGGCAGCCTCAGGCTTTCAGACGTGAAGGTACGGCTTCTGTGGCAGATGTAACCACATCCATGGTACTGACTGCCAGCTCTAATGCTGAGCTGGCTGTCAGTCAGTGCAGGAGGTGGTTACCACTGCCGTTCACTATGCACTAAGTAGTGTCTAAAACGGTGTCGGCCCATCCCTATGACTGAAATCCAGAGGCTGCTGGGAGGAATAAAGTTTATTTCCTCCCAGCATCGGGGCTCTCAGTGTGGGTGACCGGGCAGCTTCAAAGCTCTACTAACTTGCAGATTAACCACATATCTGCAGGTTAATAGCAGGTTTTTTCTGTTTTGTTTTTTTACATAGCACTCCTGGTATCTCAAGTATTAGATCATATAGGGTGCCGTTACACTTAGCGATGCACCAGCGATCCCGACAACGATATGGATCGCTGGTGCATCGCTAAGTGGTCGCTAGTGAGCTGCCAAACAGGCAGATCTCACCAGCGACATCGTTGGGGACGGGGATCGCTACTTATCTGTCAGACGCGGCGATCCTGACGTCCTCCCGCCCGCGTCCACGCGTCGCTCGTCGGTGCCACAGGAAGCCCAGCAGGAAGCGCCCGACGAGAAATGGGCCAGGACCTTCTCGCGCGATCAGCGATAACCAGCGGGGGATCCAGTCGGAGGTAAGTATCACATGTAGCGATATCGCTAGCAATATCGCTGCTACGTCACAAAACCAGTGACGTTATAGCGATATTGCTAGCGATATCGCTATGTGTAACGGGGGCTATAGACAGTGTCAACAGCAGTGTGAACAACTTCTTCCCTCACAACCCCTGGTATCTCCAGTATTACATCAGAATACCCACTGGAGGAACATATTCGTACATATGAAGGGAGAAATGGAGCTTGAACTACACATGCTCACAGACACTATATTATTTTTTTTTTCAATTCCCAGAAAACCCTTACTTGATGCTTAGGCCTCTTTCACACTTCAGTTTTTTACAATCAGTCACAATCCGCCAGGTTTTGAAAAAAACGGATCCGCAATTTTGTTTTGAGGATCCGTTTTTTCCCCCATTGACTTCCATTATTGGCGGATTGTGACGGATTGCCGTCCGTTGCATCCGTTTTTTTGCGGATCCGCCAAAAGTTCCTGTCCGTCACCATCCTCAAAGATTTCAAAACGGAGCTTGCAAGGTTTTTTTCTGTGGCGGATCCTCCAGACACTCATTTAACCAGAAATTACCTTACCTGTTAGGCCTCTTTCACACTTCAGTTTTTTGCATCAGTCATAATCCGCCAGAAGGACGGATGGCGGATCCGTTTTAGTACTGATGACAACGGATGGCACCCGTCTGTTTTTTTGACGGATCCGACAAATGAACAATTTTAAAGGAATCGCAGGAGAGAGAGAGAATTTCGGGTTAAATGAGTGTCTGGAGGATCCGCCGTGTCTGGAGGATCCGCCACAGAAAAAAACGTTGCAAGCTCCGTTTTGAAATCTTTGAGGATGGTAACGGACAGGAACTTTTGGCGGATCCGCAAAAAAACGGATGCAACGGACAGCAATCCGTCACAATCCGCCAATAATGGAAGTCAATGGGGAAAAAAATGGATCCTCAAAAGAAAATTGAGGATCCGTTTTTTTGCAAAACCTGGCGGATTGTGACTGATTGTAAAAAACTGAAGTGTGAAAGAGGCCTTAAAGGGACTGTATTAGGTTAGAAAAACAACCTGCTATTTGTCCTCCAGAAAACGTTATGAATTGTGCCTATATACTAATTATGAATTCACACCTTTGCCCAATTCACTTAATGCAATGTTAGACACAGCCCACGGCAAGAGTCACATTATTTCTAGGGGGTAAAGAGATCCTATATCAACAAATCTTGTAAAATTATTAAGTAAATGATAATTATTATTACACAACAGCACCAGCAATATGTCCCAGTACCAGTATTGCTGCATTCAGAGTAACTAAAATTCAACTTGACATAACCCAGGAAGCCAAATAGTAGTACTGTAGCCCAATAGCACTGCATACAAAGTGGCCATTTTCCCACGACTACTTACACAGAAAACCATAATGTTGAGTGGTTGTCTATTAGAGAAAAAAATTAACTGTATAATATTAACCCTTAAGAACAAGGTATACGGATTGGCATTATCTGTGGAAAAGCACTTTATGGGCTCATACTCACATGCGAGAAACTCGGACGAGTCTCTTACATCAATTCCCGGCACTGCCGCCGGCACTCTGATTGGAGCGTTTAGCTGCATGTATTTCTATGCAGTTGAACGCTCCGATCCGAGTGCCGGCGGCAGTGCCGGGAATTGATGTAAGAGACTCGTCCGAGTTTCTCGCATGTGAGTATGAGCCCTAACTCTGTACTTATAAAGAACTGGGGCCACCAATTCTAAATTAGCATTCAACATATGTTACTCAGAAAAAAAAAAATAGTTTCTCTACTTTTATCTTTTAGTAACAGTAAAAATTATGGGCAAACATTTTTGATGAAAGCCTACATTTCTGCTCAGATGATACACCTGTCGGTTCATTATTTTTATCCGTTTATTTGCATCATTTGCCTTTTGTTGCATTTCAGGTTGCAAAATCCACCTCTCGCCAATGAAACGTATGAGAACCAGACTGGGACCCTATTACACATAGCAAGTCCCCATTGTACACAAAATACCGATACTACATAACTGTATCAGTACTATCAGGGACAATTAGGGATTTCTTGTAAAATTCGATGTTGTATTATCAGCAATCGTAAATATTTATGGGTCGCCCAAGTAAAGGCAGCGCCAGCAGTGTGCTGCCCGATGCCATTTTCATTTTGGGTGCTCAATTCTTCATTCAACCTTCCCCGGCTCACTGAGTTCAGGTTGAAATGAAATCTATAAACCGGCTTGTGATTGCTTTTATCAGCGAGCCTCCTGTGAGAAGCAGAGCAAATATCACAGAGCCAGTGGGAATGACAGAAAGATGGAATATGTTGCAGAGAATCTCTGCAGAGCCGCGTGCAGCACGGTTGCCCTGCCACACGCACGTGATCCGCTCGCAGGGAACAAATCAATTTCCATTTGCAAGATTAAAAATTCAGCATCAGCGTGTACAAGCAGACAATTTCCTTCTGATTTTTAATAAGATTCTTTGGAAGATTAATAGAAAAAAAAAGCAATCTCGTGAGAAAATAATAAATGGGGATTTCCACATTGTCCTTCCCACTGCTATGTGACAAGTACAAGAGCATTTTAATATGGACTTTTTTTTACCACTTAATTTTATCAGTACCAAACACGGCCTTTCACAAGCATGTGATCTGCCATAATGCACTAAAATAAAGATATTCCGTACATTGGTAAAGATTCAAAGTATAAGGTGATGTTCCTGCAGGATGTATCTCCTGCATATTATTAGCAGAGGAAAATCTGGAGTGGAAAAAGATGGGTGCAGATTTGATTGCGGAAATGCTGCAGATGCAAAAGGTGGGATCTGCCGAAAGATTTAACACAAACATGTCATTCCTGCACATGGATGTGATATTATGTACGGCTGCTTCTGGAAAGATGGGGAGATAAAAGGACAAAGAATGTCTCACCTCCTTCTGAAGAGCGGTGACATCAGTAACATCACTGCTAGTCAGAGGTTCCGGGTCACTCGGCGTCGTGGGAACTTTTCTAATAAATTGGATGAGGAACAATACCTTGTTTTTATGCATCTGTTTATGTTTTTCAGGTCTCCATTTGTGGACTACATTGGATTCAATGAGCTACATTGGACCTGCATGAGATTTTTAATTTTAATTATTTGGTGAACAAGGGATATTTTCTGGGAGTACTTATTTCGATAATTAACTTTGTGTTTTTTTTTTTTTTTTTTATTGGTTGGGGGGGTGGGGGTGTCTGATCGATACCTCTCCATTACTAGCACCAGGACTTGATGTCAGCTGTGTTTTGTCTATATGTGTCTGTCTATCTATATATTATGTATTTCTAAAGCATTCACTGCTGTCCAAAAACACGTGCAAATAAACGCATAGAAAACAAGGCAAAAATGTGCGTTTTTGTTGCTGCGGTTTTCCTGCCAAGAGATGCAGGAATTTCTACATCCAAATACCCAACATGTGCACATACCCTAAAAATATCACAGACGCCACACACAAGGTTCTGGTGGACGCGGTAGGAAAATGTATACCGCCACTGAAAATTCCATGCACATCTTTGAAAATATTATATTATATATAAAACACATAATATACAGTATATGCACATAGGAACATATATAATGTTATATCTTTATATATTTTATCTTTTAAAGATTCAGCTTTACAAATATTCTAGATGTGGGCCACATTCATTTTCTGTGTGGCAGATGTTCTCATTTTTTTTTTTCAAAGTGATAAGAAATTAATTGCAAGCCGATGTTCCTTTGTTATTAGGGTGGGTGCCCAAGCAACATTTTTGTAATCACCATTTTCATGGAGTTCTGCAGCGGAAAAGCACAGCGAAATCTGCTGCAGACTTTGATGCGAACATGGTGCTAAAGCAGCACATCAATAAGCCCCGCAGCATGCATATATATATATATATATATATATATATATACACACACACACACACACACGCTGGTCAATTTACATGTCTCGCCTGCTGTGCGCAGCGTTTTTTGTAGTCTTTGTCCACATATCTGTATGGAAGCAGGATAAAAAAAAACTAGATTCAGATGCCACATTGGTTACCATTTTGAATCCAATGTAATGATTCAGTTTTTACTAAAAGGTGTCTCTGAGTGATCTGTTTCACAAAGACTTCAATGTAAAAAAAAAAATAAAAAAAAAACCGGATCCACCACTTACTATTCATTTGTATTTTTTAGGGAATCAAATAAAAGTTGTGCAGACTATAGGCCCAATGCGTCAAAGCTTTTACGGCAGAATTCCATTGTAAATAGCTTTGAAAAGTCATAGAATTTTTTGTTGGTGCAACTCTAGTCTGTGCTAAAATGTAGCGCCTTTTGGCATTCTCGCACCATCTTCATTCAGCTCCTCCAACAGAGTGGACAGAGAAAGGATCCCTGGACTACATGATTTTATTTCCTTTTTTGCTATCCAAAAACAAATCCAAAAGCAAAATAATCTACTGGAGATATGAACACATTCCAGAGGCATATGCAGTAGGTACAAGCCTTTCTTGTAAGAAATCTGTGGACATTTTCACTTGCTATGAAGCTCTCCTAGTACAATCATGGAGTCATCCATCTGAGGTGGGGTTAGGGCAAGAAGTCTTTTCCTCTTCCTTTAGAATAATATAACGCTCGTTAACATCAAATTAGAATCATGGGCACCATCTAGTGGCACATCTCTCCGCTTCACCCAGGATTCTCGTCATTTCAGTGCCGGCATAAATTCTTCTGCATCTTTCTCCTATCACATTTCCGGTAAAAAGTGATGTGCTACTGTAATTGTACAATAAATGTTCCAATAGTTAAGAAAAAATTAAAAATAATAAAATGTACGAGTCACACACAGATGAACAGTAGGTTTAGTACGGTACCCAATTCCATACAAAATGTGCCATGCCCATGGTATGCAGAATTTACACTACGCGGGTGATCTGAACTCAATTTTAAGTCAGGTTGACTTTTTTTAATCTCCTATTTGATCCATTTAGTGCAAAAGGAATTCTGCAATCTGACCCTTCAATCATGTAGCCAAACCCGATAGGACCCAGCACCCAGATATTGCGCTGCCAAAACGTAAATGTTTGGCATCTGGACAATCATCACCGCCTAATATTGTGTTCACCACTTACTGATGCATTGCACAGCTTTTATTCTGTTAAATTGTAGGAGTCATATGTGCCAGGCAGGCCGGTTGGCACATTATAGAGCGATGACGTCACAAATAATATCACAATAATAAACTAATTTTTTAGCTGCAGGACTTAGGCTAGTTTCACATTAGCGTTTACGGCCGCAGCGTCGGGCTGCGCACGGCCGCCGCTAAGCCCCGCCTCCACGGGTAGCTTCGCCTACGGACGCATGACGCTGCATGCGTCCTGCGTCTCCTATCTTTAGCACTGGGGACGCAGGCCGTGCGCAGTATGCGTTTGGCGGCGCATGCGTCCTTTTGACGCTGCGCCGACCAGCGCCAAACGCAACAGGTTGCAATTTGGTGCGCTCGGTGCAGCGTCAAAAGGACGCATGCGCCGCCAAACGCATACTGAGGACGGCCTGCGTCCCCAGTGCTAAAGATAGGGGACGCAGGATGCATGCAGCGTCATGCGTCCGTAGCCGGAGCTACCGGCGGAGGTGCGGCAGAGGGCGGGGCTTAGCGGCGGCCGTGCGCAGCCCGACGCTGAGGCCGTAAACGCTAATGTGAAACTAGCCTTAGATCGGAGCATTTACTTCTATATTGTGCTAATAAGAGCACAAAGACGTGTAATACTGCCCTCTACTGAACGAGAGAAACAACAACTAATTAGCATTTAATGCTAACCACACAGCTAATTATTACTCCAATAGTATAATCATACACAGAGATCAAGTTCCAAGAAAGTAAATTTAAATTCCAGGATCAGAAAAAGTATGTTGAATGGAAAGTAATAAAGTGCGGAAAATGAGTATTTGATACAATGCCGATTTTGCAAGTTTTCCCACCTACATAGATCATGGAGAGGTCTGTAATTTTTATCGTAGGTACATTTCAACTGTGAGAGAGTGAATCTTAAAAAATATCCAGAAAATTACATTGTATGATTTTTACATAACTAATTTGCATATTATTGGAAGAAATAAGTATTTGCTACAATAGTAAAACAAAACTTAATATTTGGGACAGAAAACTGTAATTACAGAGGTCAGACGTTTCCTGTAGTTCTTGACCAACTTTGCACACACTGCAGCAGGGATTTAGCCCACTCCTCCATACAGATCTCCAGATCTTTCAGGTTTCGGGGCTGTTGCTGGGCAACATTGAATTTCAGGTCACTCAAAAGATTTTCTATTGGGTTCGGGTCTGCAGACTGGCTAGGCCACTGCATGATCTTGAAAAGCTTCTTCCGGAGCCACTCCTTAGGTGCCGTGACTGTGTGTTTCAGGCCATTGTCATGCTGGAGGACCCAGCCATGGCCCATCATCTTCAATGCTCTTATTGAGGTAAGGAGATTGTTGGCCAAAATCTCACAATATATGACCCCATCCATCCTCCCTTCAATATGGTGCAGTAGTCCTATCCCCTTTGCCAAAAAGCACCCCTAAAGTATTATGTTTCACCCATGATGCTTCATGGTTGGGAAGGTGCTCTTGGGGTTGTACTCATCCTTCTTCTTCCTTCAAACACGGCAAGTGAAGTTGATGCCAAAAAAAATCTATTTTGATCTCATCTGGCCACACAACCTCCTCCCATGTCTCCTCTGGATCATCCAGAAGGTCATTGGCAAACTTCAAACGGGCCTGGACATGTGCTGGAGTGAGCAGGGGACCTTGTGCGCGCTGCAGGATTTTCATCCATGACTGCATAGTGTGTTACAAATAGTAATGTTTGAGACTGTGGTCCCAGTTCTCCTCAGGTCATTGACCAGGTCCTCCTGTGTAGTTCTGGGCTGATTCCTGACCTTTCTCAGAATCATCCTTACACCACAAGGCAAGATCCTGCATGGAGCCCCAGACCGAAGAAGTTGACAGTCATCTTGTGTTTCTTCCAGTGTCTAATAATTGTGCCAACAGTTGTTGCCTTCTCACCAAGGTGCTTGCCTATTGTCCTGTAGCCCATCTCAGCCTTGTGCAGGTCTACAATTTTGTCCCTGGTGTCCTTAGACAGCTCTTTGGTCTTGCCCATGGTGGAGAGGTTGGCCTGTGATTGAATGTGTGGACAGGTGTCTTTTATGCAGGTAACGAGTTCATACAGGTGCAATTAATTCAGGTAATGAGTGCAGCGTAGGAGAGCTTCTTAAAGAAAAACTAATAGGTCTGTGAGAGCCAGAATTCTTGCTGTTTGGTATGGGATGAAATGCTTATTTCATTCAATAGAATGGAATTTCATTATGTAAAAACCATACAATGTGATTTTCTGGTTCTAATTTGAAATTCTGTCTCCCACAGTTGAAGTGTAACCCAGATAAAAATTACAGACCTCTCCATTCTTTATAAGTGGGAAAACTGGTCTGTTCATACCACATCTCTTGGCCAGGGGGGACACAAAAGAGAATACATTACAGCAGGGATCACAGCTGACTCTTGTGAGGTGAAAACATTTCCCTGCCTGTTTTTAAGCAATGTTGTACCTCAAAGAAAGAACCAGCTGCGATCCCCTGCTGTCCTGTCTGTATATTCTTCTGCTCCATCCACTGCCGAGGAGCTGTGGTATGATCAGTCTATGTTCCTGCACGGTCAGTACACAGCCATTACACAGTACACAGCAGGGACACATGTATAAGATTATCTCAGCACAGGGACATTGTCCTTACGGCATGCAATTATTTTCTCGCACCCATCAGGTTTTGGAGTGAAATTGCAGCATGGATTGTTTTCTCACACCGAATACAGGTGATAAAATAACAAAGATCTGCGCTGCCTCATTGAATAACATTAGTCCGAGTACAATCCCTTTTTTTAATGTTGTTTAATCTGTCATACGATAAACGAGTTATACGTCAGAGTGAGCAAACTCTTATAAGGTGAATATAGGTTATTTTGAAATTTTTCAATATCCTGTTCCCTTAGAGCAAGTTTTGCCCAATACCAGAAAACACTTAAAAGAATACACATCATTTCAATTTTACTTTTAAACTGATCATAGTCTGGGTTCTGAGAATTCCAATAAACTGATTAAGAAACAGCGTTGAAACGTGTAGCACATCAGACAGAAGTGCTCTGCTTCTGCCTGAGTGTTTGCAAGGAGCGGTGTATAGGCTCAGTAGAAAGTCCATGGGGCCGAATCATTAACATTGGCTTTTGACATGTAAGGGGGGTGGAATAATACTATTTCCTTGCTCTGCCTCCTTTAGTGTTATTAATGTTTTATTTATAGTAATTTGGTGGTACTGCTACATGTCGCCATGGATTACCACCCAGAATTGATGGTATTGCCACACTTTGATATGTGTTACCATTTTCTGTAAATATGTTGTGTTCCGTTGTATAATGCTATGTTTTAGATGGGGAAAGTGTAGTGCACCCTTTGGACACTAGAGGGGGGAACTTTAGTATCTAGAGCTCTTAGTAGGATAGGGTTAAGTGTAGGAGGGGCTGCCGGGAGTTAAGGCTAGGTTAGAAGAAAGTTAGTTCAGACGGGGCAAGGGTACCAGAAGTGTCCACATGGGTTATAGGCCCAGGACGGCTCGGCAGCCACGCAACGTTAAGTAGCAAAAGTCCAAGTTATCCACAGCTATTGGACATTGGTACAGTGAGCCAGAACAGTAGAGAAGATGTGGTGACTCGTAGCCTGGGCAGACGCTCTTAGGGCTGGAGTCGGACAGAGTGAGGAACAGAAGGATGCTGTAGCTTCACAGGGAGCAGTACAGACGGGTCGGATGCTTTTCCATAGGCAACTAAATCAGGTGGCGGATGATTTTGAGTCTGGTGCGAAACAAGCAGAAGGAATTGTCATCATGGCAAGGTTAGGCCAGGAAGAAGCTGGGAAGCAGTCTGATGGTCCAGTTAGGGTACGTGCCATATATAAGTGTCAGCAAAGTAGGGAAAGCTGAGGAAGCAAGTAAAGACGAATGTGTATCCTATGATGTGCCAACTGTGGATATATTGTGTAAAGTTGTCAGTAAAGAAACCGTTCAAGTTACTATGGTATGGACTGTGTCTCGGTTACTGGGAGTCACCTTGGAGCGGGGCCATAGCCGCTTGGGAAGTGCCCAGGGGGACCCGAACCTGGAGATGCAGATACGCCGAACAGTGGATTGTACTTTTCTGTGAGGGAAGGCCTGGACACTGATGCTTTAGTGTCCCTGGCCACGACTATATTCCTGGCCGACCCTTATAGACACACCAGTCTTAATAGAGGGCTCGCTGGAGAAGGTTGTGCCGAATTCATTAAGAAGTGCATATCACTTAATGAATTTATCGCATCCCTCCAGAAGTGTGCTCCTCTGTAAGTTTCGTCAGAAATGCTACTCCAGTCACAGACTGGCATAGCATGTCTGGTGTGAGAAACTCTGAACTTTTGCAGAATTTGACATGTGGAGATAGCCACTCCCTGTCTCCTTCCCAGCTCCGCCCATTTTGGCAAAACTGATTCAAAATGTTAAAAACGCCAACAAAATTTTTGTGTAATTCTACTTATTAAACTGTTTTTGTCCAGTTTTCTGGCAAAAACACTGATAAATGAGCCCCCAAAATCCTGTACACAGAGAGGAGTTTGGGGTTATAGCCTTTCCATTGAGGCCATACTTCTTTCTGTTCAAGAGTTCAGCTCTTTTGCCTGATAAGCTGCGTGTTTCAGAGTGACTTCTTTAACAATTGGTGGGGGTCTCAGAAACCCAAACTCCCCTCCAATCTGCATATTAAGTAGTGCCTATGAAATTAAACAAATACATGATATGTATTATTAATGGGTTTTATAGTGTTGGGTAAACCTTGCCCCAAGGGAAGGGGATACTGCAAAATTACAAAATCAACCATACGCACATGACAAATCACCCACTGTTACAGTGCCGCTGTTCTCATGTTCCATGACGGTCTTTGTTTACCGCATTGCTGCAGTCATGTGCCATCTACCACGACTGCTGCAGCCAATCACAGGTTTCTTTATTAAGCAGACTTAACCTGTCCTGAAAAAAACATTGTCTGCTGGTCCAAGGGTTCACATAAGAAAGGCTTTAATGGTAACATATCTAGCTGTCATACAGACAACACAATGAATGGCAATTCCCTGAAGAATGCAAGTTTCCTTTTAGAGGTAAATTCACAAGAGGCATTCTGTTGCAGAGATTTCTGTGACTGTAAATCTATACTATTCATCTGAATGGGGTTGCTTTGGCCGCAGGCACATGGATTTCTGTGTGCCTGCAGAATTATGAATCCCCTAGATCACGAACTGTGCGCCGCAGGGATTCGCCTGTTTCTGAGTAGGAACCGAAGGGTAAGTATGAGTTATACATACGGTACTCGTGGACAATGGACGCAGCCTCGCTCTCCATACACTTGTAGGCCGCATCTCTAGATGGGACACATTCTCGCTCAATACAAGTGTATGAAGTGCGAGGCTGTGCCCACTGGCTGGGATTATGCATAACTCATAAGGAGTCATACTAGTCGGGCTGGGAGAATATATAACGCATACATACTCTCCGGTACCAACAGAGAAACCTGTGAATCCTTATAGCACACAAATCGTCCGCTGGAGGGATTCATGATTCATAAGTTGGCAGTCACACAGAGTGACTGCAGACGTACTGGTTTGGACCGGACAACCCCTTTAAGAAATGAAAGCTGAGCTCTGGGTGGTTGCACCAGGTTACAAAATACATTTTTTCCTTTTAGATGGTTTTGATAAATGAGGACCACTTTGTGTGAATCCAACCAAAAACTCCCTGCTAGTAAAAGGAAGCAGTTTCAAAAAGAACAATATATAGCTAATAAGCTCACCAAATAAACAAAAACTTGACATACGGTACTTAAAAGTATGTATTTTTACTATTTCCTCTTGCTAATTGATATTTTTTTTTTTAATTACAAGGGATGTTCCACTACAATGATATAGATGATCTACCCATGTGATAGGTGGTAGGAGATCGGTAGAAGGCTAACACTTGCCACCACTATCGATCAGCTGCTAGCTAGTAACACCAGCGCTCTGCCACACTGTTTAGTGGTCATTCTTGGGTGCTAAGCTACTGCAGATTCATTCGATTACTGTCATGATCCATGCTGGATCATGACTGATATAAAGCACAGGTAACCTTCTTTTTTTCCCTAAGCTGTGCTGAAGGTGTTTTTGCCCCCCGGTGGCCATTAGGATTTTTGCACTGTGGTGTTGTTTGTTCTAAGTTTGCCCCCGGTGGTGGTGAGCGTCACTGCACTCTAGTTTCTTTTGTTTAGTGCACATGATTATAATGCAGGTGTGATTGCTGGCTCTGCTATAAAAGAGTCACAGGTGTTGCAATCAGTGTGGATGATAGTGTTAATTTCAACCATTCTTGGTGGAGGAAGGAGATGGAGAGCAGCTCTGACAGAGACTGGTGTGAAAGGAGTCATAGGGGATTTCCTTAGCTTGGACAGAGCTTGGTGGCAGCGATTCAGGAGGAGAGCTGCATGCTGGTGGACTCTGTTGCCAGGAGCAAGTGCAACAGAGTGAAGCTAAGTTGTGTTTCCCCATTTGTGCTTTCTCCTTAGTGTGTATTAGTACAGCGGTGGGGCCAGTGCCTGCGCCACCCAGCTCCCTAGCAAGAGATAGGTGTAGGGTGTGCTAGGGCGACAGGTTCGTGATCGGCGCCCGGTGCGGAACTGGCATAGGGAACGTTAGGAGCGGTAGGGACACTGACTCAGGGGAGTGCAGGAGGTCTCCACGTCCCCTTTCCCTATCGCAGGGCCCACCGTTGTAACTGTTTCCCTACCCCTTGTCTTGTTGTTTTAGTTACCGGCCTGCAAGCCGTGTCACATAGGACAGTATCACGTGCCGCGTCCTGTTGTTTTAGTTACCGGCCTGCGAGCCGTGTCACACAGGACAGGTCCACGTGACATTTATCACCAACCTAACTTTTTTTTCTGCTGAGCCATGGACCCAGTTCAGCCCTTTGCCCAATTGCTGCAGACCCTTACTAATGAGATTAGGGGGCTGCGCGGAGGGTTGGTGTGGCAGCTGCGGCTGTTGGTGGGCTCTGGGGGCTTGGTCCAGGAACAGGCTCAGCCAGAACCCAAGATATCCCTCCCTGACAGATTTTCTGGAGGGAGAGATCAATTCTTGGTGTTTCAACAAGCCTGTAAATTGTATTTCAGGCTGCGCCCTCGTTCATCAGGGAGTGAAGAGCAACGGGTGGGAATCATTATGTCCCTTCTTAAAGGGGATCCCCAATCCTGGGCCTTCTCCCTACCGGACGATTCTCCATCTTTAGAGTCCGTGGACGAGTTATTTGCGGCTTTGGCGCTTGTGTATAGGGATCCTGATGGCGTCGCCCTGGCGGAATCTCAAATCCGTAGGTGTAAACAGGGAGCCCGGGTCGCTGAGGAGTACTGCTCAGAGTTTAGGAGATGGGCCACTAATACTCAGTGGAATGACCTTGCACTTAGGAGTCAATTTGTGCAGGGTTTGTCTCCAAAGTTGCAGGATACTCTGGTGCAGTACGCCGCTCCCAGGTCGCTGGAGGCCGCCATGTCCCTTGGCATCCGGGTGAATAGACGCCTTAGGGAAAGACATATACAAAAAGTGCCCCCTGATGTCCTCGTTAGGGAGGAGGACCCACCAGTGCGGACGGAGGAACCCAGACAGTCCGGTGTTGTTGATACAAAAAAGGGGGTGTCTGCGGCTTGTTGTGGTGGGGGGGTATGTTTTCCTGTGGGAAGCTTGGCCATTTTATGAGAGCCTGCCCAGTTCATGCCAAGTCTCCTGATGAACCCATGCAAGTACGAGGAGCTAGTTTGTTTTCGGAGCTGCCTACGGTTTGGGGAGTGGTGTCGGCATGTTTGTACTGTGGGCAGACTGGTCATGTCCTGAAGGCTTGCCCATTGCGCGCCAAATTATCTGTACCATCTGAGAAGCCGCATTCCCCTGGTCGCTTGGAGGGAGGTGACCAGGGAGTATACATTTCCTCCATTTTGCCCTCCCAAAGTACCATGTCAGCAGAGGTCTTGGCTGGCGGCGTACCAGAGGTAAAAGATTGGCGGGCGAGGGAAGTAGCCAGCTGGGGGCACTCATGTGAGGGCTGCTGCCTAGGAACTACTGTCTCTGCTGTCTCTCTTCAACGGACCCCTTCTTCTCCGATGAGGGCAGCAGATGTGCTGCAGGAGTAGGGGCAAGTCTCAACCCTCGCCATTGGCCAACCCTGGGAGGCGCAGACCTCGTGGTGGAAGGGGTTGGAGGGTGACGTACCCCTTGGTGAGGTGCGGGGGTGTGAGTGTGGTGACACAGGGGGACGCCTCTGTTGTCAATCCCAGAAAGAGTTCTCCAAGTGGTGACAAACGAACGAGTGGCAATAAACGTTCAGGTCCGGACCTGTGTGTGAACGAGCGTGTATGGATGGCCACCAAAAAACATCCAGTGGAAGTGTGTTGTAGAGTCTTACCAGCTCATACCAAACATACACATACACAACCCGTTCCCTAGGTCAGAGCTTCGGAGATGTGTGTTGCCTCCAGAACATACGTTGCCAATACCAGCGGGCTCGTTTCTCATCAACCTGACATGCAGGTAGTTGCTGGGGTGAACTCTGGGTGTCCCCGCTGTAGGTAGTTCCCTGATGTGGAGCGGTCTTGAGGGTCCAGAGGCCCCTCATTAAGGGGAGGGTACTGTCATGATCCATGCTGGATCATGACTGATATAAAGCACAGGTAACCTTTTTTTCCTAAACTGTGCTTAAGGTGTTTTTGCCCCCGGTGGCCATTAGGATTATTGCACTGTGGTGTTATTTGTTCTAAGTTTGCCCCCGGTGGTGGTGAGCATCATTGCACTCTAGTTTCTTTTGTTTAGTGCACATGATTATAATGCAGGTGTGTTTGCTGGCTCTGCTATAAAAGAGTCACAGGTATTGCAATCAGTGTGGGTGATAGTGTTCATTTCAACCATCCTTGGTGGAGGAAGGAGCTGGAGAGCAGCTCTGACAGAGCCTGGTGTGAAAGGAGTCATAGGGGATTTCCTTAGCTCTGACAGAGCTTGGTGGCAGCGATTCAGAAGGAGAGCTGCATGCTGGAGGTGGACTCTGTTGCCAGGAGCAAGTGCAACAGACTAAAGCTAAGTTGTGTTTAGCTGTTTGTGTTTTCTCCTTAGTGTGTATTAGTACAGCGGTGGGGCCAGTGCCTGCACCACCCAGCTCCCTAGCAAGGGATAGGTGTAGGGCGTGCTAGGGCGACAGGTTCGCGATCGGCGCCCGGTGCGGAACCGGCATAGGTAACATTAGGAGTGGTAGGGACACTGACTCAGGGGAGTGCAGGAGGTCTCCACGTCCCCTTTACCTATCGCAGGGCCCACCGTTGTAACTGTTTCCCTACCCCTTGTCTTGTTGTTTTAGTTACCAGCCTGCGAGCCGTGTCACACAGGACAGTATCACGTGCCGCGTCCTGTTGTTTTAGTTACCGGCCTGTGAGCCGTGTCACACAGGACGGGTCCACGTGACAATTACTAGCTGATCTGCAACACCCGAGAGCCCCCAAGGCTCCACTGTGCAGCCCTTGAGCCCCTGAGATGATCAAATTAAAAAATTCAAAATACAATCTGCAAAAATAAGGGAAAAATATTTGGTCAGTTAAAAAACTGAATTAAAGAAGACCTGTAACCCAAATGAAAAACACCATTAAAAAAATACAAAATACGCCAAAAATTACGAAAAATATGATCAAAGTCATATAGAAAAATAATGGTATCACTAAAAACGTCATCTTTTCTGGCAAAGAACGCAGCCCTTTATATTCAATTTTTTTTCTATGCTGAGTTTGAGACCCCTGCACTAAACAGTGCAGTGCTGTTCTGCTTCATCACACTGCTTATTTCTGGCCGGCGCATCTAGCAGCAGATTAGTGGGCGTGATCGGTGACAGCCACCCACTGATCGGAGATGGGTGACCTGAGAATAGTGGAAAAACCCATTCAAGTAAATCTGTCACCAGGTTTTTACATCTGAGAGCAGACTGATATAGAGAAAGAGACCCTGATTCCAACAATGTCACACTTGGTTTAGGTGTGCAGCAATTATGACACAATAAGAGTTCTTAGATGGAGAATGCAGCAGAGCTGAGAAAGTTAACCCCGTCCACACCTGACTCTCTGTGTATGTACTCTATAGAGTGAGCTTCTTATCACAGGAAGGTTGTGGTCAGATGACTTGGCAAATAGTTCAAGCAATGATAATGTCCCAGTGATAAAACCTTCATTGTAAGTAATGCTGTCCCCAGATTACATTATTAGTAAAATACATGACTAAATGTAATATATGGAGTGTCATACAAGGTTATCTAAGTACAGCACTCATCTTGAATATATAAAACTTCTACTCACTGCCCTGCAAACCTGGTTCTGTATAATGACAGTTTTCCTGCCTGACAACACATCCTACAGCCAAAGTTAGCATCTTGTTCCTGAAATAGGAGATCCCATAAAGGATGTTGTCAGCTGTGCCAGTAAGTGACTTCAGCAGGAATTCATTTATATCCTGACCTCAAGTCACAGAGGAATTGCTGAGTGAGGATGCTGAATAAATAAGTAAACATGCAAATATTAATGGTCCCCTTATCACTAACCGCAGTGATGCCCGGCTATAGTCAGTGTGAGATTTATGAACGTGCTGCCCGTGTTTGACTTTACTAATGAGACCAGGATTTCAAAAGCAATGCTGTAACACTAGAGGGCATCATGGCGTCCTTGAATAATTTGTTCCGCAATAAAACACAAAGTACTAACAGGATAGAGTTTGGAGAAATTATTTTATTGCTTACAGATAATCTAATTATTATATGATAATTGTAACAAAAAGGAATAATCTAAATAAGGATTAGTTAGAACAATGAAACAAAAATGTGTGATATAGGAATAATAATACAAGGGCTATGTTTACTTACAGAAAATCCTGTAAAGTACAGTATGTAACAAGTGCTTTAACCCCTTAGTATACAATGATATTAGTGAATATCGTGGATTGCCTTACTAACAGGTTGAATGACTGATAGCTAAGTCAGGATGATCATGTGGCACAAATTTGTGCAATCAACAGGTGACAAATGTGGACTACGGCCAGACTCCTGAGTATGAGTTCCTAACCCCTTAGATGCTTTGGGCATTAGTGGTAGCAGCACATCGAGGGCTTGAATGAGAAAGTTTTCACTCTCTCTCAGTCAAATGCCACCCACATGAAATGATCTTCTGGGTCACCATGAAAGCTACACACCCAAAAATGAGCCCCAAATTTGCATTATGCATGTGCCTATCAGGTCATGACACAGTGATTGGCAATAATTGATTAATTCATTCACATTTTCATTAAAAGTGAACCTGTCACCAGGTTTGGCCGATACGAGTTACGGCCACCACCTTTCAGGGCTTATATGCAGCATTCTAGAATGCTGTAGATAAGCCCCCGATCCAACCTGTATAAGAAAAAGAAGTTTTATTATACTCACCTGGGGGGGTGGTCCGGTCCAATGGGTGTCGCAGGTCCTGGTCCGGCGCCTTCCATCTTCTTGCAATGCTGCCCTCCTGCTTGCAACATGGCTCCCCGGCATCGCGCTCCTGCACAGGCGTACTTATCTGCCCTGTTGAGGGCAGAGGAAAAGCACTTCAGTCCGCAGGCGCCGGGAAAGGTCAGAGAGTCATGCTGGAGAATGACATTTCCATCTCCAAAAAGCTTGTCGGCAGAGGGAAGCATGATGTGCTCGAAAATATCCTGGTAGACGGCTGCTCTGACTTTGGTCTTAATAAAACACAGTGGACCTACACCAGCAGATGACATGGCTCCACAAACCATCACGGATTGTGGCAACTTCACACTAGACCTTAAACAGCTTGGATTGTGTACCTCTCCACTTTTACTCCAGACTCTGGGACCTTGATTTCCTTGGGGTCTAGCTTCCAAAATGGGGTCACTTGAGAAGGGGGGGGGGAGAGTTCCACTGTTTAGGCTCATCAGGGGCTCTCCAAATGCAACATGGTGTCCGCTAATGATTACACCCAATTTTGCACTTTAAAAGTCAAATGATGCTCCTTCCCTTCCAAGCCCTGACTGTGCCCAAACAGTAGTTTCTCTCCGATGTCCAGCACCTTTCTTCTCTGTGATGTCACCGCTCTGCAGACTCCATTGGATCACATTGTGCTCTGCTAAGACCCAGAAGTGATGTTTACAATGTAAGCCTATGAAGCATCAAAACACGGGTCCTTAGGCTTACAATGTGAAAGAAACTTCTGGCTCATGGATAGAGCATATAGCGAGCGGGCTAGTCTGAAGTGCAGTGATGTCACTGAGAAGAGGAGCAGAGCGGTGCTGCATCCCAGAGAAAGCGATGGCAGGCGAGTATATTAAAACACTCACACTACACTACATGTACATATACGCAGATTTAATGAAAATAAAAAAAATGTGAGTGCTCCTTTGAATGGATTCCATTAGCGCCTACAGGAAACAGATATACTATACAGATGCCTAGCAGCGATATTCATCTCTCATAGACTATATTAGGATCCAACAGGAAAAACTTCACAACATATCTGTTAAATGGACCTCATATTGTTTCAATGGTAATGGATACAGTTGTTGGGAAAGGGGGAAGAAAGTATAGAGAAGAGACAGATGAAGGAGAGAAGAGAGGGTGCGAGAGGGGAGAGATTTTCCCAATGTATACATTAAATGAAGGCCATTAAATGTGGTATAAGCAGGTGCTTAGAAATGCTGTATTTTCAATGACACTCATTATACTCATTTGTGTGTTTTTATGTTCCTTATTGCTATTATTCTATTGTACAATCTTGTATTCTACATATTTAGGCGTTGGCAAGATACGTTTGTAAAATGACATCATTAATGCATGTTTTGCATTTTCTGTACATGATGTCAACTTGTAATTTCCCTACTTCCCCTTATCTTTCCTTCTCTTCCCATTCCCATCCCCCCCCCCCCCCCCCGTCTTCCCCTCTCCCCATTGTTTAAAAGAATAAAATCTTTGGAAAAGAAATGCTGTATTTTTAACAGCATTAGATACCTAAAGAAATATAATCATTTGAACTCTAAAGTTTGCTGCTTTATCTAAAAACATATGTGCAAGCAATACATTCACTCTGCATTTTCATCAACTGGAAGCTCCTTATTTCATTGAAGCAGAATTAGTTGTGCCCTTCATCATCCATTTACTTGTACAATGCCTGTCTGACAATACCTTTTCAAAGCGCACTCCAGGCATACCGTTTGGCTTGTATGGCTCATATTGAGCAACTCTGCAAAAGAAGTTTTAAAGTGTATCTAAGAAATGTCCTGCTGTGAAAAGTGACAGTTTCATAAAGCAGTTACAGTTATTTACAGGGAACTGTTCCATTATCCAAGCATGCAGAAAGACTTCATATCAGACCATGCCCTACTAAAGCATACCATATATTTTCTAAGAAATTTGCATATTGTGATGGTCTCATGTCTACAATCAGGGTTGCCAGGACCTCTGTCATTGCCAACAAAGGATATATACCGTATATACTCGAATATAAGCCGAGATTTTCAGCCCAATTTTTTGGGCTGAAAGTCCCCCTCTCGGCTTATATTCGAGTCATATACACCGGGGGGTCAGAGGGGGAGGGGGGCGGGGGTGTCAGGTCATACTTACCCGTCCTGACGCTGTCTCTTGAGCCCCCAGCTTCTCCCCGTGCTCTCTCTTCCTGCCTTCAGCGGTCACGTGGTGCCGCTCATTAAAACTCATGAATATGCGCATATTCATGAGTTTTAATGAGCGGTATCACATGACCGCTGAAGGCAGGAAGAGAGAGCGCGGAGAAGCTGGGGGCTCAAGACACAGCGTCAGGACGGGTAAGTATAGCGATACTCACCTGTCCTGCGTCCATGGCTGCTTGCTGCTGTCTGTCATCGGTCAGTGACTTCAGACAGCAGAGGGCGCGGTGACGTGATTAGTGCATGCCACGCCCCCTGCAGTCTGAACGTCACTGACTGATGATGTGGCAGATAGCGGTGAGCAGCCATGGACGCAGGACAGGTGAGAATCTGACACCCAGCGACGGAGAGGTATGTCATTTTTTTTATTTTTACATGCTCCAGCAGCGGCAGCACATGGGGAAATAATCTAAGGAGCTTCTAATGGGGGCAGTATATGGGGAAATAATCTTAAGGAGCTTCTAATGGGGGCAGTATATGGGGAAACAATCTTAAGGAGCTTCTAATGGGGGCAGTATATGGGGAAATAATCTTAAGGAGCTTCTAATGGGGCAGCACATGGGGGAATAATCTATGGAGCTTCTAATGAGGGCAGCATATGGGGGAACAATATGGAGCTTCTAATGGGGGCAGCATATGGGGGAACAATATGGAGCTTCTTATGGGGGCAGCATATGGGGGAACAATATGGAGCTTCTAATGGGGGCAGCACATGGGGGAATAATCTATGGAGCTTCTAATGAGGGCAGCATATGGGGGAACAATATGGAGCTTCTAATGGGGGCAGCATATGGGGGAACAATATGGAGCTTCTTATGGGGGCAGCATATGGGGGAACAATATGGAGCTTTTAATGGGGGCAGCATATGGGGGAACAATATGGAGCTTCTAATGGGGGCAGCATATGGGGGAACAATCTATGGAGCTTCTTATGGGGGCAGTATATGGGGGAATAATCTATGGAGCTTCTTTTTGGGGCAGCATATGGGGGAATAATCTATGGAGCATTTCCCACCCTAGACTTATACTCGAGTCAATAAATTTTCCCAGTTTTTTGTGGCAAAATTAAGGGGGTCGGCTTATACTCGGGTCGGCTTATACTCGAGTATATACGGTAACAGAATATTGAGATTAACTGTTGTTAATGACCAAATACTTGTTTTCCACCATAATTTGCAAAATAAATCTTGCCAAATCAGACAAGGTGATTTTCTGGATTTGTTTTCTCATTTTGACTCTCATAGTTGTGGTCTATCTATGATGTCAATTACAGGCCTCTCTCATCTTTTTAAGCGGGAGAACTTGCACAATTGATGGCTGACTAAATACTTTTTTCCCCACTGTATGTACGGTCGGGTTTTTCATGACACCTAAGGAAAGATGCAGGGATCATCATTTTATGCTATACAGCTGTGACAAAGATTAAGAGACCACTGCAAAATTTTCAGTTTGTCTGGATTTTATCTTTATAAGTATATTTTTGAGTAAAATGTAAATTGCTCTTTTATTCTATAAACTACTGACAACATGTCTTTGAATTTCCAAGCAGTAAATTTTGTATTTATTTTCAGAAAATGAGAAATGGTAAAAATAACAAAAAAATGCACTGCTTGCAGACCTCAAATAATGCTAAGAAAACAAGTTCATAAACATTTAGAAACAACAATACTAATGTTTTAACTCACAAAGAGTTCAGAAATCAATATTTTGTGATATTTTGTGGAATAACTATGATTTTTAATCACAGCTTTCATGTGTCTTGGCATGCTTTCCACCAGTCTTTCACACTGCTTTTGGATGACCTTATGCCACTCCTGGTACAAAAATGTAAGCAGTTCTTATTTGTTTAATGAATTGTGACTATCAATCTTCCTCTTGATTACATTCCAGAGGTTTTCATTGGGGTTCAGGGCTGGCCATGACAGGGATTTGATGTGGTGATCCTTCATCCACACATTGATTGACCTAGCTGTGTGGCATGGCACATTGTCCTGCTGGAATTACCAGTCTTCAGAGTTGGGGAATGTTGCCTTAGCAGAAGGAATCAACTGTTTTTCCTGGATAACCTTGCATGCGGCTTGATTCATAGGTCCTTCACGAAGATTAACCTGCCCAATTCCAGCCTTGCTGAAGCATCCCCAGATCACCAATCCTCCACCAAATTTCACAGTGGGTTCAAGACACTGTGGCTTGTACGCCTCTTCAGGTCTCCGTCTAACCATTAGACGACCAGGTGTTGGGCAAAGCTGAAAAGTAGACTCAGAGATTACCTTACTCCATTCCCTCTATGTTCCAATCTTTATGATCTTTGGCAAACTTCAGCCTGGCTCTCCTTTGCTTCTCAATGAAAGACTTTTTTTTATCTTTACATGACTTGAGCCCTGCCCCAAGGAGCTTGTTACGAACTGTTCTTGCCATGCACTTCACCCCAGCTGCCATTATTCCTTTTGTAGGTCACTTGATGTCATCCTGTGGTTGCTGAGTGATATTGGAATAAGATGACGGTCATCCCGGTCAGTGGAGAGTCGTTTTCGCCCTCTGCAGGTCTGTAGCTTTGTTGTCGCCAACATCTGCTGCTTGACCTTGTTGTAATGGTTTGCTGTCTTAGAAATTTTAAGGATGGAGGCAACATGACGCTCACTGTATCCCTCTGCTAGTAAAGCCAGAATTGAGCCCTTCTTTTCCTCACTCAAGACTTTACTTTTTAACTCCCTTGGCATGGTTAAAAGTTATTTTTTCATTCCTATTACTTTTGAGATATTACTAGCACTTGTTTTGTCATCCAGCTTGTCCTATTGCAAGAGGATTGTGAACACCACAGCAGGGTTTTTTTTTATAGTTTCCTTCGTTAAATAAGATTTGGTTCAGGTGATCACCTAATCAGAAGCACATTAAGTAGAATGAGGTGCACTCTGGTTGGAATTCAACTGACACTGAAATGGAATGGCTGACAGACATGTAGAGAAGCTGATTTTATTAAAACTGTGCAGTGGTCTCTTAACTTTTGCCAGAGCTGTATTTTCACAACTTCAATTAAGGTCATTGCCTGCCACAAATGCCAGTATGCAGGGACTTACAGAGAACGTCACAACAATTTGTGCTTTAAACCACTTTCAGTCCATTATTAGGAGCTGATACAGTATATCCACCATGTCTTTTTATTAGTGAATAGTTCAGCAGAAAACATATGGAGTACGTTAGTATGGCGAAGACGCAGCACACTTTACGGTCAGATTTTCCCTACACATTATCAGCTGCTTTACAGTTTCAGCGTTATGCATGAGTTTTTCATATATCTGATGCAGATCTGTGGAGTGTATCCACTGTGGAAACTTGCCTGTGTATTGGAAATCTGCAGCATGGCAATATCCACAGCCGTATTTAACATTATAGATAACACTACAGTATATCCTTTGTGGTGAATCCACAGTGGGGCATTCGGCATTGGAAAATACGTTGTGGTAAAAATCATTGTGGCTGCACAAAACAGTTCAAGCAAAGTTTACGTGACGCTGTTGAACTTTGCATTTATTGTGCAGCCTCAAAAAATGCATGTGAAAAACTCAATTGCAACTGAAAGAGTAGAATCCCAGCAAAAAAAGGATTAAAAAAAAGCTGCACGAAATACACATCAAAAAGGGGAACATGGATGAAAAAAAAAAATTCACAACAGATTACTCTTTTGTATATTGTAGAGATGAGAGAACCGTTTTCCAGGATACTGGTCCAGCAGCCATACTATCAATCTGTAGCCGCCAGACCAGAGCCCTAAGAATCATCTCCTACCTACTGGCGCCTCTTCTGATTTGCTGGCCTACTAATCAGAAACGGTTACTGATATGGTCGCTGGACGAGGCTCCTAAAATTCAAATTGCTCATCTCTAGTACTTTGGTGTTGACACAGTGTTTTCGTACATGGGAACATAGCCTGTGCATTTTGTTACAGAAATGCCACACGTTACGCTCTGCCTCAGCATAAATTGACTTGCTGCAAATTTCACATACATAGCACTGCTCAATTTACACTGAGGTTGTAACATTTCTTCTCTTTCACAGCACCGCTACTGAATAGGCAGTGGATTTTGTGGTGTATATGCCTCATGTGCACATACACTTAGGCCATGTGCACACGTTGATTATGTGGAGATTTTTTGTTTCGGCTTACGAATACCAAGTTAAAAACTCACCAAATACTCAGCATGTGCACATGGTCTTACACTTTGAAGACCACGGCCCTTAGGCCACCTGCACATGTTGAGTATTTGGCGAGTTTTTACCTCAGTATTTGTAATTCAACCACTAGTGAGTAAAAAAACCCAGAAGTGGTGACATGTTTCTATTTGACTTTTCCTCTGACCGTTCCACTCCTTGTTTTGGCTTACAAATACTGAGGTAAAAAACTCACCAAATAGTCAACGTATGCACTTGGCATTACAGTTACCAGTTATCTGACCTTCATGTTGGAACAGTCAATCAGGCTCTAATCACGCATTAGTGCTAGGGAAAAGAAGTCAGGCAGTGCTACAAAAAATTAATTTCCTGCTATTTTTTTTATGGGGTCCAAGCAAGAAAAAACTATTGTGACTTCCTACGGCAGGGTGTTTTCGAATATACTGTAGACTGAGCTCCAGCCTAATTTGACTTTTGGAGAAAACCAATATGTCTGTAAAGCACTATATAAGTGAGTAAAATAAATAAATTAAGAATATGAACCTACCCTAACTACTTTAAGTAACAGATTTAGATAAAAACTGTAACAAAAAAGGACCGTTAAGGGTTCATTCACACATCCGTTTTTCACGGATAGCACATATATCTGTGACAGTCTACGTAGCTGTTCACATGTCCATGACTTGTTGAAGAACAAGTGGTTGAGGCAAAATTGTGGACCCATGTCTGACACTGATTCAAGTGTCTGGTCAAATTTAGCAATGAAAGCCTATGGGTCTGTGGAAAAAAAAATCAGCACTTTGATGCCATCCATTTTTCACTGACTGATCACTGACTGATAAGAAAAAACATTTTTTTTCCAATCTTATCAGTGAAAATTGATGAAACTATTCGTTATATTTACACATGAAAACTACTTGACATCTGGATGAGGCCTTAACGATGTAAGAGGTATATTTCCATGTTCTCAGAGTTACTGAATTATTTGATATCAGCCTGCCTTTTCTTTTTTTTTTAACTTGAGATGTCAGTTTTGTGTTCCTCCATTCAGATTAATGATGGCGTAAAGGGTGTTTGGCAAGTGGCCTTGACGCAAACCATTTTTTTTACTATTAAAGAGAGTGCAAATATAAATAATGCAGGATCTGTAAAACAGTACTTTAAATTCCTTCTTAAATATTTATATCATGCTTTAAACAGATAAAACCCTATCTTCAATTTACTTGAAACCCTTGAACATGAAAGGAAAGTTATGCATGAGTGGATCGCCAGGCTTGTTCAGTGGGAGGAAGGGAAAGTGAAGGGAATGACAGACATCATTATTGTTCCAATTGTGACCAGTTCTTCCTACTTGGTTATGCCTGTTTGTGGTGTAAAATCCCAGTAAAATAAGTTTTCATATATAAAAGGGCGCACAAGTTTGCAAGTAACACCCCAGTGCATTAAGGGTACCGTTACACTTAGTGATGCACCAGCGATCCCGACAACGATATGGATCGCTGGTGCACCGCTAAGTGGTCGCTAGTGAGCTGCCACACAGGCAGATCTCACCAGCGACATAGCAGGGGTCGGGGGTCGCTACTTACCTGTCAAACACGGCAGTCCTGACGTCCTACCGCCCGCGTCCACGCGTCGCTCGTCGGTGCCAGCAGGAAGCGCCCGACGAGAAATGATCCAGGACGTTCTCTCGCAATCAGCGATGAGCAGCGGGGGAGCAGGTCGGAGGTAAGTATCAGACATAGCGATATCGCTAGCAATATCGCTGCTGCGTCACAAAATCGGTGACGTTACAGCGATATCGCTATGTGTAACGGGGGCTTAACTGATGGCCACAAGTGGACATGGCTGTCAGAGTAATGTGGCAGCCACAACTAAGTTGGTTGCCTAGTGCCATTGGATCACAATACCAAAAACAGTGGCATAGACTGCAGTCACAAGAGCTCTCTGCTGTCATTAAACAAGCACTATTAAATGTAAAATTAAGTAATAAATCTAATTTAATAGAAATTCATGACAGCAATGAAGTCTTTTGACAACTAGAGTTTTTTAATGATTCTATCTATGCCGCCAGGAGTTGTGAGCATATGAAGCCATTGGTGATGGGTATAATGGGGCTCATGAAAAAAAGATACTGACTAAATATCTAAAGGCATGTGTGGACGCCATGTATTCATTATAAAAGATGAATAAATAAATAAATAAATAAAAAATGGGTGAAAAATGCCAGATATTCCCTATATCACTGAATAGAAAATGAAGATTTTACCATTGATCAAAGCAATAATAATTCAAGCATCTTAGACTGGAACCCGGATTAGAAGAAAAGAGCCACAATATGCCGCAGCAACAGAACACAGTGTCCAAAATAATGGAATGCTGATTTTTTTGCAATAGAAAAAGGGGAATATCAAGCAAAATCAGACCATAAACGTAGCTCTGTATTGTCTGTTTTGTGCATGCTCATTATCAAGCCCTGCCTATTACGGTTTAATCATTTAGAATTGTCACTTTTACAAAATACAGACCCAACAAAGCTCTAGGATTTGTCACCTGCTCCTTCAATTAACCTCTGCAATAATTACATTGGAAATGTTATCTATAAGCCAATATCTCTCTCCATGGTAACAACCTTGGATATTAGAAGTCTTGTTAAAAATCAAATAGTTAAGGAAAAAAGGTAAAGGATAAAAAGGAACAAAGCGTAAACAATCCTTAAAAGAGGTAATCTATTTATGGGGATAGCATAGAGATTTTAAAAATCTAGATATTATCTAATGTCGTGAAATAAATCGCACTGTGCAAGGAGATTTTTTTTTTTCACCTACTTGTTGTGCAGTGCGGTGATCCTAAGAGATTTTCTCACAACATACACCTCTGCCTATTCTCCTTATATTAATGACCTTCATAGAGGTAATCTTCCATGGGGTACATCTGCTAAGCGCCAAATCCAGAGGATGTTATGGTAGACCCAATGAATATAGGCATTACATGGATGGCTATTTATCTGAATATCTGCTACCTAATGATGCATTTTTCTTACAGCCTTGAGAAAACGGCGTTTGTGCCAGCGAAACGCGCGTCGAGGCAGACGTCTGGCCCTGGGATCTCTTCTTTGATACCTCTACCACCCTGGTAAGCCCGATTACTGGCGTCTCTGGACGAATTTTCACTCCATTGTCAGCACGCTCTATCAATATAGGTCACTTGGCCTGGACTTCCTATACTAAATGGGGTTAGGTTGTTAGAGGGGTTGTCCCTGCCTTTGTCTGTACATTCTTTGGTGCACTATGGTCACTTTATTACTATGCCTTTTAGATATGTATTTTCTATTTTGAATAAAATTACCTTTTTATAACATCATTTTCACCTAGTACTCCTCTATTCTCTGGTGTTGCTATGATTTTTGGAGTTGGTGTAGCTTTCTTATAGGGAGACTCACCACGCTGTGTTGTTTTCTCTGGCATTATTATGCAACTGGATTTGTTTATAATTTTTCTTACAGCCGTCTGTTATTTACAACATTCACAGCTATATCTGATTGCTGGAGGTTAGAGATGATAAACTTTGCTTTTTTAAAAGTTGTTGCTTTAATTCTCCTGTACACAATATATAATGGTCAGCCAAACCATCGTTCACCCGACAGCTCTCTCCTCCACTGAGTGCTCCTGTGTTCTCTAGAGTCGCCGCCATGCTTCTCTGGCAGTGGCTTATCTCATCGAGAACAAGGTATCAGCAATCAGGGAGCCCGCTGACATTGGCAAGTTATGATTAAACTTTAAAGGCGCCCCCCAACACACATTTGGTCTAATGTGTATCGGAGACCTTTAAAGTTACAAGTTTATAAAGGGTGTGTTGAACATGCTGCTAGATCTGGAGTTCCTGTCATAAGGGAAATTATATAATGCTTCGCACAGATAACTTACTTACAGTGTAATTCTATAAGTTTTTCTATATTACAGGAGCTGTATAGTCTCTCTTTTCAGTACGTGTCTTGGTACTGACACCCCCACCAATCGCTAAAAACACCGCTGTAAAGTCTGCAGCTTCTGCATGAGGTGCACGCACAGAGCACTGTCTATAGAACTTACTATTGAGCCTGTATACCGCTCTGGGAGAGTGAATTTATGAACCCATAGACTTACTATTGAGCCTGTACAAAGCTCTGTGAGCATGAATGTATGAACCCATAGACTTACTATTGAGCCTGTACAAAGCTCTGGGAGAGTTAATGTATGGACCCATAGACTTACTATTGAGCCTGTACACCGCTCTGTGAGCATGAATGTATGAACCCATAGACTTACTATTGAGCCTGTACAAAGCTCTGGGAGAGTTAATGTATGGACCCATAGACTTACTATTGAGTCTGTACACCACTCTGTGAGCGTGAATGTATGAACCCATAGACTTACTATTGAGCCCGTACACCGCTCTGTGAGAGTGAATGAACAGACCCATAGACTTACTATTGAGCCTGTACACCGCTCTGTGAGCGTGAATGTATGAACCCATAGACTTACTATTGAGCCCGTATACCGCTCTGTGAGAGTTAATGTACGGACCCATAGACTTACTATTGAGCCCATACATCGCTCAGTGAGAGTGAATGTACAGACCCAAAGAGTTACTATCGAGCCTGTACAACGCTCTGTGAACGTGAATGTATGAACCCATAGACTTACTATTGAGCCTGTACACCGCTCTGTGAGAGTGAATGAACAGACCCATAGACTTACTATTGAGCCCGTACACCGCTCTGTGAGAGTGAATGTATGGACCCATAGACTTACTATTGAGCCTGTACACCGCTTTGTGAGAGTGAAAGAACAGACCAATATACATACCACTGAGCTCATACACCATTGTTTGAGAGTGAATGTATGGACCTATAGAACTTACTATTGAGCCCGCACACCGCTCTGTGAGAGTGAATGTACAGACCCTTAGACTTAATATTGAGAACGTACACCGATCTGTGAGCATGAATGTATGAACCCATACAAAAACATTATCCTTACACAAAACCATCTTTACTAATGGTAGTTCTGGTCATGTACTCCTGTACTGATCATGATTCTAGTGCAGTATACCTGTACTGAAGGTGGTTCTGGTGTTGTATTCCTGTACTGATGGTGGTTCTGGAACTGTAATTCTGTACAGACGGTGATTCTGGTGCTGTATTCCGGTGCTGACAGTGTTTCTGGTGCTGTATTTCTGTACTGATAAGAGTTTTTGTGATGTAGTCCTGTGATATTATTGATTCTGATCCTGTACACATCTAACAGTTCATAACATGTAATGGCCCCGTTACACGCTTGAATGTTCCAGCGATTCCACCAACGATCCGACGTGGATGAGATCACTGGGACATAGTTAGCTGATCGCTGGTGAGCTGCCACATAGGCAGACTCACCAGCGATCAGGACCAGCGACACGCTGGTATCCAGGGTAAACAGCGGGTAACTAAGCGCCGCGTGGCTTAGTTACACGCTGTTTACTCTGGACACCAGCTCCCAGCGTCTGCTCTATGGCGCTGGGAGCTCGCTGATCGTTGGTCTCTTGCTGTCACATGCAGCGATGTGTGCTGCCCAGCGGGAGACCAACGATAGATTTATGGCCCAGACCATTAGGCAACGATTAACGATCAGCCAACTGATCGTTGCTACGTGTCACACGCAACGATGTCATTTCGATATCGCTGCAACGTCACCAAACTGGTGAGGTTGCAACGATATCGTTCACAATATCGTTGTGTGTAATGGGGCCTTAATATTACATGGCCATGTTAATAAAGTATTGTGCGGTCTGACAAGTTAAAATTAATTTACTAAACTTGTATTAATGTTATGAGCATTAACGGTGTTGTCAAGGTTTGTGATGAAAGTCTGCAGTCATTTTATCAGACTGCAGCTCTCTAAATCCTCACAGCATGCACATTGCCTGATGTCAGGATGCTCTGGTGCCAGCAGCAAGAGCAAGATGTCACATAATTGTAAGTATTTTCACAATCCACTTGCACTGAGTGAGGCCATGCACGTCTAGGGCTGTCACATTGTAGAAGGATCATCTTTATTCTCATTTGCACAAGGAAAGACTAGAAGCAATGGGATGAAACTGAATGGGAGGAGACACAGATTAGATATTAGAAAAAACTTTTTGACAGTTAGTGATCAATGAGTGGAACAGGCTGTCACGAGAAGTGGCGAGTTCTCCTTCAATAGAAGTCTTCAAACAGAGGCTGGACAGACATCGGACTGGGATGATTTAGCGAATCCTGCTTTGAGCAGGGGGTTGGACCAGATGGCCCAGGAGGTCCCTTCCAACTCTACGATTTTATGATTCTAGTTGCAATGTTGCAAGGGATCCTTGAGGACACAAAGCAGCACATGCAATAAAAACTTTTACTACACTACAGTTTCGCTTTAATTATAGCTGTAAGCAGAGACTAGTATAATAACAGGTATAGAGATTAGCCCTTATTAGAAATCCACTTTTTTTTTTTTTTTTTTAAAGTACCCTACCTGCAACAAATCCTGTTAGCCTTCAGACTACCTTACACACACAGTGTGGGTCCAAGAGAGATAACAAACAATTCCCTTCCTTGAGTTTTATGTAGCTTACTTTCTTTTATCTCCTACTGGCCAATTCATTTATCACTGCCTTCCTAATCAGATATTGCTATAAAACCAAGAAAAACGTTATTACCCTTTCCAAGGTTTCTTCTAAACTCAATTAGGCTTGTTTCACACATTTTTTTGGTATGTGTGCTGTTATTTTTACAAATAGATAATGGACTCATTACTATCAATGTTGTTTTTCACGTGCTTTTTTTGTGTTGTCAGACTGTTGATAGCGTCCTTGGGAGACATGTCCTTTATTGATTCATGTTGAGAATTAAGGGGGTTTTACACATAGCGATATCGCTAGCAATATCGCTAAAGCATCACCGATTTGGTGACACAGCAGTGATATCGCTAGCGATATCGCTGTGTGATACTTACCTCCGACCGGCTCCCCCGCTGTCTGTTGCTGATCGCGCAGCTCCATTTCTCGTCGGGCGCTTCCTACTGGGCTTCCTGCTGGCGCCGACGAGCGACACGTGGACACGGGCGGGAGGATGTCAGGATCGCCACGTCTGAAAGGTAAGTAACGACCGCTGTATCGCTGCTACATCGCTGTGAGATCTGCCTGTGTGGCAGCTCACTAGCGACCATTTAGCGATGCACCAGCGATCTTGACCGCGCCGTATCGTTGTCGGGATCGCTGATGCATCGCTAAATGTAAAGGGGCCTTAAGGGCCCCGTCACACATAGCGACGCACCAGCGATCCCAACAATGATATGACCTTGTCAGGATCGCTGGTGTGCCTGTTTGGCAGCTCACCAGCGATCAGCACCAGCGACACGCGGGTAACAAGCGACGCACGTCGCTTAGTTACCCACTGTGTACCTTAGTTACCAGCGCGCTGGTGCAGGGAGCTGGTAACCAAGGTACACATCGGGTTTCTAAGTGGCGTGCGCCAATGCGCTGGTAACTAAGGTACACATCAGGTTTCTAAGCGCTAGTTACCAGCAGATCTCTGGTCTCCTGCCTGCCACACGCAGCGATGCGTGCTGGCCAGCGGGAGACCAGTGATCAAAAAAATGTCCTGGCCATTCCAGGACGATCAGCGATACCCGGCAGGGGGGCCGGTCGCTGGTGTCACACACAGCGATCTCGCTGGTGAGATCGCTGTTGCGTCACAAAACTTGTGACTCAGCAGCGAGATCGCTGTGTGTGATGGGGGCTTAAAACCCTCCAAGGCAAGTCAATGGACCTGTGGAAAAAAATAGATAGCACACGGCTTTCACCTGTGTGTTGTCCGTATTCTGCTGTTTAATTGAAAAGAGAAACGTTTTAATTTTCAAACCAGAAAAATAGACTAATGTCCATCAAGTTCATGTATCCATTTTCAACCATATTAACTATGAAATTATTTAAAGATTGTAAAAACTGACACAATGGCCAAAAATAACTCTTAAAAAAAAACAAAACAAAACAAACTACAGACAGATTAACCCTAAATCTGCACGTTAATAGCATTTGGAATCATGATAGGTTGTGTTTAAAATTTAAAGCTAGTCTTGAAGAATAGGGGCTTTATTTAGATTACTTAAGACCCTTAAAGGGAATCTGTCACCCCATTTTTCGACTATGAGCTGACGGCACCGACATCAGGGGCTTATCTACAGCATTCTGTATTGCTGTAGATAAGCCCCCGATGTAACCTGAAAGAGAAGAAAAAGGAGTTAAGGTACTGTCACACATTAGCGATGCACCAGAGATATGACGCAGCCAGGATCGCTGGTACATCGCTAAGTGGTCGCTAGTGAGCTGCCACACAGGCTGATCTCACCAGCGACATCGCTGGGGACGGGGGTCGCTACTTACCTGTCACACTAGGCGATCCTGTGTCCTCCCGCCTGGCTCCACGCTCGTCTCTCCACAGGAAGCGCCGCAGGAAGCTGATGACGAGAAACGGTCCAGGACGTTCTCGCGCGATCAGCTATAACCAGCTCAGACACAGCGATATCTCTAGCAATATCGCTATAACGACACAAGTTATAGCGATATTGCTAGAGATATCGCTTAGTGTGACAGGCCCTTTAGATTATACTAACTGGGGGGCGGTCCGGTCTTGGTCCGATGAGTGTTGCGGTCTGGGGCCTCCCATCTTCTAACGGTGAAGTCCTCTTCTTTGCTGCTTGCCGTGGCTCCGGCGCAGGCGCACTGCTCTGCCACGACAGGCAGCAAAGAAGAGGACATCACCATTATAAGATGGCAGGCGCCGGACCGGACGCCAGGGTGAGTATAATCTAACTCTTTTTTGTTATCTTTCAGGTTACATCGGGGGGCTTATCTACAGCATTACAGAATGCTGTCGATAAGCCCCTGATATCCGTGCCGGCAGCTCATAGTCGAAAAAAGGGGTGACAGATTTCCTTTAATTTGCACTAAGACAAATAGCAATAATAGGCTGACTTCTGTGCTGAAAGAAAAGGAAGATGTAAGCTCAGTGTACATACAGCCAGAGCTTATACTTTTTTTTTTTTGTTTTGCAAATTCTTCTGGGGCATGAGATCACAAAAATGAAGTTTTCGTTTAAAATGATACATTGTAGCAATCTAGTAACTTGTAGAATCCAGCCGGTATTGTCTTCCGTTATAAACAGAGGCTCCAAGTAAAATATATACATAAATATTGATTTGCTGGATTGTGCACGAGACATAGACCTAGTTATGTAGGTTCTCTGGGCTGATTTATGAATGTATGAGAGGTATAATGAAGCAAGCAAGGAAACACTGACAACATAACCAATCAAAAGTGTCACACACCAGAACAGCAAATCACAACATGCACATATTAGGCACACAAGGTGTCTAGAATAAGTGCAGCTGCAACATTTCTCAGGTTATCTGCTATATGGCTTTATGAAGTGCGCAGAAGCTGAGCTCCAATATTTGGCCTCTTTCACACATCAGGTTTTCGCCGTCAGGCGCGATCCGGCGCTTTTGACAGAAACCGGATCCGGCGAAATGCAATGCCGGATCCGGTTCCCCCCCCATTGACTTGCATTTGCGCCGGATCGCGCCGGATGGCCATGCGTTTCATCCGGTTTTCGCCGGATCCGGCAATGTGTCGCGATCCGGCGTCTGGAAAAAATGGCTACTGTAACGTTTTTTGTCTCCGGCGAAAAAGCCGGACACGCCGGATCCGGCGCGTCCGTCTTTTTCACACAATGAAAGCCTATGAGCGCCGCAATGCGCCTGATCCGGCGAAAGCCGGATCCGGTGGCCGGATCCGGTTTTTTTGGTCTGAGCATGCTCAGTAGCTCTGCCCACAAGACATATATAAAAGCAAGACAGTGGGACCCACAGCCACACCCAACATGCCACCCAAGAAAGCAACCAAGCGCAGCAGGAGAAGGCAGGAGACCACTGCAGCACCATCAGCACCACCACCACCCCAAATGGAGCAGCAAATGGAACATGCTGAGGAGGGGAGGCCAGCAGCAGATGAGAGACGGTAATTATCAAATCCCCCATTCCTCCAAACTAGGGCTATTGAATATCAAGATATTCATTGGCCCTTTGTTTCTCTTTATTCAACAGCCGCCCAATAGATGCAGCAGCAGCAGCAGCAGCAATGGCAGCAGCTGGAACACCACCCACAGGCATGGAGTGTGGCCACCAGGAAGACAGCACATCATCTTCTGGGAGCCCTCCCTCGCATCGTCAGCGTTTGACGGTAAGTTTTTATTTCCAAAATCCATCATCTCTGTAATATATGTCTATTCATTGCCTTTTATTTCAAAACAGGATTCACAAGATGAAGAGGAGCTCCCAGAAGAAGAAGGAAGGGGTGGACAGACACCTGGAGTGGGCTCACAATTGGTAAGTTTTTTGCATCAAACGCAGAAACACAACATCACACTACACACAACACATAGAAAACAATGTTCTGCAGACCACACACAGCAAACAAATGCCTACATCCAAAGACATAACATTTTTTGTTTTCTTCTCTAGTCTTCCCAATCTGGTGCTCGGCCAAGAGGGTCGTCGGCGACAGCAACGCGGCGGTCACCAGCGTGTAAGTATAAATATTTTTGCTTTGTTTTTTTGCACTTTTTATTTCATTTCTTTTGTGGAGGCTAATTATGTTATTTTTGTCTTTTTCTTTAACAGCCTTCACAGCGTGCTCCCGACTCTGACGGTGAGGATGGAGGACTCGATGTGGACCACCTCATCGATCTCGTCAGAGAAAGGGAGCCGCTCTGGAATATGGCTGACCGCCGCCATGCTGACCTTATCGTTACCCGACGACTCTGGGAGGAAATCTGTTCGCTCCTTGTGGGCCGCTGGGTGTTCAGGATTTCTATTTACTATGGAAATCCTGAAAACATGACCCCTGGGGACCATGAGGACTGGAGTTTGTGAAACTCTGATGTTGTATACTAACCACTCCTTTCTCGTTTCAGGGAACAGAATTGTGAATCGGTGGCGGTCTGTGAGGGATCGTTTCAAGAAGGAGTTCAATAAAGAGATGCGGGCCCCGAGTGGATCTGGAGGACGCAGGAGCAAGTACAAGTACGCACAAGCCCTGTCGTTCCTCCGGGAAACAATGGTCACTAGAAGGTAAATATTACACACCACATGTGAAAAAAAATGTTAGATGTAACTTTTTTTTTTCAGCCAGGGCCATACCATGTCAGTATTTTAATTGTTTTTTTTTCTCTTTATTCCACAGCACGGTGAGCAGCACTCGGGAGCCTGCACGATTGGACCCTTCTGAGGCGATCCCTGAGGAGACCGGCACCGAGGGACACTTCGACCGCCCCGGTACATCTGCACCTTCCCAGCCTTCCCACACATTCGACCCATCTGTCCCATCCACCAGCACAGGAGCATCGTGGCCGCCTACATTACATGAAGCTGCTGGTGTGGAGATCGCTTTCCCTTTACCCCACCCTTCTGCCCCTGCCACCTCTAGTACACCTGCGGGTACTGGGCGGCAGCGGCAGAGGGGTCAGGAAAAGAGTTATGCGCCAGAGTTCTTGCGTCTGAATGCATCTTTCCAGAACTGTCTAAAAGTCTTGTCAGAGCAAATCTCCGCAGGCTTTCAGCAGATCAACTCCAGCATTCTGGAGGTGAAGACACTTCTGCAAACCATGCATTCAGAAGCAAGATCTTCGCCAAACCACACCTTTTTCAGGTCTGTTGTGGAGCGCATGGCAACACTATCTCCTACCCAGCAGATGCATGTAATGCATTCGTGCCACGGTGCTCTACAGCAGGTTACCTCCCAACCTCCACCTCCCACCACTGTAGTTCCTCCACCTGCACCCCCTCCAGCCACTTTCCATCCTCCCCCTCCTATTACATCTGCACCCCCTTCAGCCACTTTCCATCCTCCCCCTCCTATTACATCTGCACCCCCTCCAGCCACTTTCCATCCTCCCCCTCCTATTACATACCAGCAACCTCACCAGTACCAGCAACCTTCCCAGTACCAGCAACCTCCCCAGTACCAGACATCTCCCCACTTCCAGCAACCTGCCCCGTACCAAACTCCTTCCCCGTACCAAACTCCTTCCCCATACAACTTTCCATCAACATCATCTGCTCCTACAGTCCCTGCCCAACCCTCCACTCCACCGCCCACCACCTCTTCTGCCTCCCACATGTCCACCCATTCTGTAGCTTTTTCCACACCATCACCTCTAACTGTTCCTTCCCCACCACGATCCCAGTCCTCTCTCCACACTCCCATTGTCGAAGTGTCCCGCAGCCCCTCCAGCAGTATTTCCACCCCACACTACACCGAGTTATAATGTTTTTTTTGTAATAAAAATGCCCATTTGGTTGGTTTCAAACCTTTATTAAAAAAGTTTTTTTAACTTTAAAAACAGTTTACACAAAAAAAATATTTTAAATAAAAGTTAAATTATTGTTTACACTGGTTGTCTGTCATTTCTTTCTGCGGCGAAATATGTTTAAAAAAAAGGTTAAATACAGGGTATTTAAAAGGTAAAAAGGTATTCAAAACCAGGTATATAACTGTGGGTAAATTTTAGCTTTTTGCCACAGTTGTGTTCCTGGTTGTGTTTGAAGCAAAGTATTTCACCTGAAAAGTTGTGTTTATTGTTGGTGATTTCCTAACAATGTACACAACTTTTGTTAAAAGGTGAAATACTTTGCATAAAACACAACCAGGTACACACCTGTGGCCTAAAGGTAAAAATAGTAAGACCATGACAAGATAGCCAACTTTGGTTGGCAAAGGTATATACTGTTGGTCCAGAAGGTACACAAATTTGGTTAGGGCACAAATCTTTCACACTCTGTCATCCTGCCAGTGTACTCTGCCTTGAGGTGACATAAAGTATAGTGCAAAATTGTCCCTCATTACTGAAACCATCACAGAACTTCTAGTGGTAATATTTCCAATGACAACATCCATCTTCGCCAGTAACTTGCTCTTCTCTCCAACCTGCACTTTCTCCTCTACAACCTGTCAAAGAAGGGCTGTAGGAACATGCTATATATAGTTTTCCAGTAGCCAATCCCGTTCGGAAGGCCACAAGGGTCAATTTTAAAAACCAGATCCGGCGTAATCCGTCGAAAAACGGATAGAAAAACGGATGAACCGGATGAGACGGATCCGGTTTTGTCTGTCAAGAACAAGACGGATCCGGCAGAAAACCGGATCCGGCACATCAGGTTTTACAAAACATTTGCCGGATCCGGCATTCCGGCACGACGCCGGATCGCGCCTGACGCCGAAAACCTGATGTGTGAAAGTAGCCTTAGTGCTAGAAACTAGCAACCTCCTGCAATGAAAGCATATTCTGTCCTTAAAAAGAACAAGGACAAAACTTAAAATCTTACTATTTCCCAATCTGCTGGACTCCTGCAGTGTTCTATTCTCCAGCAACGTTGATCAGTAGATCCACCATTGACCCTACTGTGCGGACAGCATTTCACACAACAGCGTGCACCGTGATCTCCAAAGCCTAGGGCCACAAATCGACTTCATCAGGCTTATGACCTGCATGTGGCCGTGACCAGGCAGACACTCAGAAAAAAATCCATCACTGATAGATTTCTATGGGTCTGTATTCACTCTCGTTATTTGTGGCAGTGGGACAACGTGAGCAGGAGCTTGAAGTTAACAACAAACATAAAATCGCTTAACATGAAATATAATCAAATGCACTATAAATACAGCACAGTGAAAGGAAATAAGCCTTTTAAAGTAGGGACAATATGGCCATTATCGGGTGAGGTTCCAGGGTCAGTGTATTATCCCCAACTGATCTAATTTGTGTTAGGTCACTGTAAAGCACGTTCATTTCATTCCCTTGTTTTTTCAATCTGGGAATAGAAAAAAGGATGGAAAATACAAGGTGTGACAGAGTCACTGGCTTGGTAGAGGAAGGCAGGTACGTGTCACTGCGCTTGCTGCAGTCAGTGATATGAAACTGGAGTGTTTTTGTGCCTCCAGCACACTATGTGCTGAGAGGCCGTGTACAGAGTTTAAATGGGCCGGTTTTATGTGAGCACCTGCAGTGCAGGTGGGAGGGTGCTCACCGTACCCCTTTTTTCCCTGCAGGTGTTTGAGGACCTGCAGTGATGTCATGATCACGTGACCAGCCATGTGATATATACCTGGACCTGTGGTTCAGTCGGTGTGTGGTGCTGTGGGGAGAAGCTGTACTTTCCACAGAAGTAAGGACTGGGAGTGGTTTTCCCTAACAGTGTACGGGAGGACCCCACACCAAGGAGGACTGTACGCTATCATTTTTGTTTTTTTGTTGTGCCCGGAGGGCTGTGATCTGTTTTGAACAGCGTGGTTTATGCTGCATATAATAAACCCACTGGTGCTTTACGTGCACGGGCTCCTGAGTCTACCTGAAGCGTGACAACCCCTCACACAGGGTATGAAATTAATGCATTTGGCCAATAAAAAGTTTCATATAAAGTTTCAATAACAGTTGAATGCATACAAACATATTTAAATGAACAACATACAAATCCAGTGGGTGTCCTATTCAGTGACTGACATTCGTCTCTGTATAACTGTGCAGGCAGAGATAACTGCCAATCACTGAGGAGCGCCTACTGGACTCATATACAAACACCAGGGACCTTGACACGTAATATTCAAGTTGAACTGAATATTTTAAAAACAAATCTTTATATCATTCTGCTCAGCTTCCCCTTCTCTATACAATGCTGCATACAGATCGGACTGCATGTACAATGTGAATGTGTGAGGAAACTGGAGTACACGGAGAGAACCCAAGCAAACATCCTGGGAATTTATCAAAGAAAAGCACGGAGCTTGGGATTCCTGCTTTAGTAATCAATAGGGGGCACTGTCGATCAGACATTCATCACCAAAAATGTCGAAGAGTTAAAAAAACATAACATGGCATACATCAGAATCTTCAGTTTTGGTCTTTGTTTCCCTTTAAACTTATTTCAGTAAAAGCTCTAACCTGCTACTATTATATATATATATATATATATATATATATATATATATATATATATATATATATACACTCACTGGCCACTTTATTAGGTACACCATGCTAGTAAGGGGTTGGACCCCCTTTTGCCTTCAGAACTGCCTCAATTCTTCGTGGCAGAGATTCAACAAGGTGCTGGAAGCATTCCTCAGAGATTTTGGACCATATTGACATGATGGCATCACACAGTTGGCGCAGATTTGTCGGCTGCACATCCCTGATGCGAATCTCCCATTCCACCACATCCCAAAGATGCTCTATTGGATTGAGATCTGGTGACTGAGGAGGCCATTTGAGTACAGTAAACTCATTGTCATGTTCAAGAAACCAATCTGAGATGATTCGAGCTTTATGACATGGCGCATTATCCTGCTGAAAGTAGCCATCAGATGTTGGGTACATTGTGGTCATAAAGGGATGGACATGGTCAGCAACAATACTCAGGTAGGCAGTGGCGTTGCAACGATGCTCAATTGGTACCAAGGGGCCCAAAGAGTGCCCAGAAAAAATTCCCCACACCATGACACCACCACCACCAGCCTGAACCGTTGATACAAGGCAGGATGGATCCATGCTTTCATGTTGTTTACGCCAAATTCTGACCCTACCATCCGAATGTCGCAGCAGAAATCGAGACTCATCAGACCAGGCAACGTTTTTCCAATCTTCTACTGTCCAATTTCGATGAGCTTGTGCAAATTGTAGCCTCAGTTTCCTGTTCTTAGCTGAGAGGAGTGGTACCCAGTGTGGTCTTCTGCTGCTGTAGCCCATCTGCCTCAAAGTTCGACGCACTGTGTGTTCAGAGATGCTCTTCTGCCTACCTTGGTTGTTACGGGTGGCAATTTGAGTCACTGTTGCCTTTCTATCAGCTCGAACCAGTCTGCCCATTCTCCTCTGACCTCTGGCATCAACATGGCATTTCCGGCCACAGAACTGCCGCTCACTGGATTTTTTTTCTTTTTCGGACCATTCTCTGTAAACCCTAGAGATGGTTGTGCGTGAAAATCCCAGTAGATCAGCAGTTTCTGAAATTCTCAGACCAGCCCTTCTGGCACCAACAATCATGCCACGTTCAAAGGCACTCAAATCACCTTTCTTCCCCATACTGATGCTCGGTTTGAACTGCAGGAGATTGTCTTGACCATGTCTACATGCCTAAATGCACTGAGTTGCCGCCATGTGATTGGCTGATTAGAAATTAAGTCTTAACACACAGTTGGACAGGTGTACCTAATAAAGTGGCCAGTGAGTGTGTATATATATATATATATATATACACACACACAGTCTATTTATGGATTACAGCACACTCCTAGCAGCATTTTTACAAAACATTCCCGCTACAGCAGGCTGACATTTTGCCTGTGCTGATATCAACAAAATGTTTTCCCTTTCCACAGGTTTGCGGTGATATTTAAGGTGCACGTGCTGCTTGCATTGAGCTCTGATGCATGACAGGAAATAACTAAGCACCAAATAAAAAAAAGAATCGTAATTATAGAGCATAAATATGCTGATCCGCAGCAGGGAGCACGGATCCACATGATCAATTTCATCTTTTTTGTATTATTTTTTTCCCCCTTCTGCTGCATTCCAGGGAATGAAGTGACAATATAATAACGATGAATGACAGCCCCATTATTACTACTTTAGGAAGGAAATAAAACACAAATTAATGTCAGGACAGATAACAACTGGGTATACAAATGAATCTTCTCCTCTTTTACAAGGAACATAAATACCAGCTAAAACGAGCTAATAATTGCAGACATATCACAAGTGACAATGCCATCTGGCAGGGCCACACTTGTTCCGGCACCACAGGAAAGTTAAGTTGCAGTCTTCTCCAATCCAATGTAGTCATTTTACTGTCTGCCATTTTTAGTGTGCTGACACAAATTACCATGCAGTGAGGCAAGCACTCCCATTTCTTCCCAAGAAGCAGAGGTTGGAGAACACAGACCTAACTAACCGGTTATTATTCCCAAGGCACAGAAGCAGCTGGTCTCTCACATGACGGATATACTAGCGAGGTGATAGCGGACTGGTTCTCTACATAAAAAGTGAAATTTAATTTTGATGCTATTACGCAAAATTCCCATCAGCCTTTGTAACCAAATGTATTTCTAGAAATAGTAAATAAAAGGAAAGGGGCTCTGTGACTATTACAGAAGTAGGAGGGGACTGCTGTGACTATTAGGGAAAAGTAACAGACTGTTAGGACTATAGGGGTATTTACTAGGGAAGTAGGAATGTACTGCTGTGACTAACGGGGTATTAGGGATGTAGGAGTGGACGGCTATGACAAATGGGGTAGTAGGGATGTAGGAGTGGACTGCTGTGACTAATGGGGTATTAGGGAAGTAAGAGTGGACTATGTCTAATGGGGTATTAGGAAGGAATGTACTGCTGTGACTATTAGGGGAGTAAGAGTGGACTGCAGTAACTTATTCGGTATTAGGGAAGTAAGAGTGGACTGCTGTGACTAATGGGGTATTAGGGAAGTAGGCATGGACTGCTGTGGCTAATGGGGTATTAGGGAAGTAGGCGTGGACTGCTGCGACTTATTCAGTATTAGGGAAGTAAGAGTGGACTATGACTAATGGGGTATTAGGAAAGTAGGAATGTACTGCTGTGACTATTAGGGATGTAGGAGTGGACTGCTGTGACTAATGGGGTATTAGGGATGTAGAAGTGGACTGCTGTGACTATTAGGGATGTAGGAGTGGACTGCTGTGACTAATGGGGTATTAGGGATGTAGAAGTGGACTGCTGTGACTATTAGGGATGTAGGAGTGGACTGCTGTGACTAATGGGGTATTAGGGATGTAGAAGTGGACTGCTGTGACTAATGGGGTATTAGGGAAGTAGGAGTGGACTGCTGTGACTTATTTGGCATTAGGGAAAAGTGGACTATGACTAATGGGGTATTGGGGAAGTAGGAATGTACTGCTGTGACTATTAGGGAAGTAGGAGTGGACTACTGTGACTAATGGGGTATTAGGGATGTAGGAGTGGACTGCTATGACTAATGGGGTATTAGGGATGTAGGAGTGGACTGCTATGACTAATGGGGTATTAGGGATGTAGGAGTGGACTGCTATGACTAATGGGGTATTAGGGAAGTAGGAATGCACTGCTGTGACTATTAGGGATGTAGGAGTGGACTGCAGTGACTTATGGGGTATTAGGGATGTAGGAGTGGACTGCTGTGACTAATGGGGTATTAGGGAAGTAGGAGTGGACTGCTGTGACTTATTCAGTATTAGGGAAGAGTGGACTATGACTTATGGGGTATTAGGGAAGTAGGAATGTACTGCTGTGACTATTAGGGAAGTAGGAGTGGACTACTGTGACTAAATGGGTATTAGGGAAGTAGGAGTGGACTACTGTGACTAAATGGGTATTAGGGTATGTTTCCACGGGCCGGATTGCATGAGGAATTGCTGCATATTGAACGCATGAACACATGCGGTATCACTGCGTGTACAAAAGGGGGCGGCGCTTTGGGCGGAGCGGGTTTTCCGCAGCATCCAAAGCGCCGTCAAGCCGGCCCGTGGAAACATACCCTTAGGGAAGTAGGAGTAGATTACTGTGACTAATGGGGTATTAGGGAAGTAGGAGTGGAAAGCTCTAACTATTAGAGATAGTCAGCAAAAATACTTTTTCCACCCCTTATAACAACATCTCACTTGGCAAAGAATTTGTTCTAAGTCCATTAAATATATCAGGGAAAAAATATGATTTGTGTCTTATTTTATAGAAATGCGTTTTTAATTTGAAGACTTTCTATTTTTCTGTGAGCAGTATTAATAAAACTTGGCACATAGATAAAAGCGCCAAATCACTCCACAATTAGCCAGTTATACCTATTTTCACTCCTTCCCACCTGGGTTATTTTGCGTTTTGTTTTTTCCTTTCACCTTCTTCCAAGAGCCATAACTTCCTATTTTTTTTCTTCGAAAAGACGTATGTGGGCTTCGTATTTGAGGGACGAGTTACAATTTTGAAAGACAACATTAATTTTACCGCTTAAAACTGCCGGTCTAGCATTTTATTCTCAGCGCTGGAGTAGGGCTTCTACTCTAAGGTCCAAAAAAGTGAAAGAGAGACATATCACAATAGGGACCACCAAATCCGAAACCAATATGTCTAAAAGATCATAATTTTGAGTGTACAAACAAAGCAAAACACACAATAAAAACATTTAAAAAACAGTGTTTACAAGAAACAGAAATCATGTTCTCAAAAAGGCCCTACTGACAGTGGTCATAATGTCATATCGCATAATGCACAATGCCCAAAAAGCACAGCATAAATAGACAAGAAAATGGATAAACAGTCCTGAGATATACGAGTCAAATGTGAACCAAAACTCTATCAGAGAAGAATACTTGATAGAGATATCACATCTATATCAAGTATTCTTCTCTGATAAGAGTTTATATTGTACTTTTTGGGCATTGTGCATTATCCGATATGACATAATGACCACTATTTATTTCTGGTATTTATTTATTTTGCTTTCTTATATAGCATCATTAACCCCTTAGTTTCAGAGCCAATTTTTAAAATTCTGACCAATATCACTTTATGTGGTGATAACTCTGGAATGCTTCAACAAATCCCATTGATTTTGAGACTGTTTTTTCATGGCACATTATAATTTATGATAATGGTAAATTTAGGTTGATATGTTTTGGGTTTATTTATAAAAAATATCAGAAACTTGACAAAAATGTAAAAAAATTGCAATTTTCAAACTTTGAATGATTATCCGTTCAATCCAGAATCCAGATAGTCATACCACACAAAACATTAATAAATAACACTTCCCACATGTCTGCCTTACATCAGCACCATTTTTAAAACGCTAACTTATTTTGTTAGGCTTTTAGGAGGTTTAAAAATGTAGCAGTACTTTTTCATTTTTTTCAAGGAAAGTTACAAAATGTATTTTTTGAGGGACCTATCCAGGTTTGAAGTGCCTATGGGGGTGCTATATATTGGAAAACCCTAAAAAGTGATACAATTTTAAAAACAGCACCCCCTGACATATTGAAAACTTCTGTCAGGTAGTTTATTAACCCTTCAGGTGATTTTCAGGAATTAATGCAAAGTGGTATAGCCGGAATGAAAAAGTGTTTGTTTACCACCTAAATGTCGCTAACTTCTGAACTGACCGCTGTAGCCGGGAGACTCTAAGGCCGCTATTTGGCCATGAACTACTATGGCAAACATCAGGACCACACAATCATGGTCTCGGTGTGTCAATTAGATAAAAGCGGAAGCCCCCACAATCTTTTAACCATTTTTCCGATGTAGTCACATTTGACAGCAGCAACTAAGGGGTTAAACAGATATGGACGGTGACAACACTGATCGTTTGTGATACAGCAAGTTGTCAGCTATAGTGAACAGCCGACAGTTGGTGGATTGTCACCTGTATGGGGATATCTCAGGTCAGTAAAAAGACGTATTGGCGGTCATTAAAGGGAATCTGTCACCCCTTTTGTGAGATATCATATAATGATATCATTCAATTGTGTTTCACACAAGGATTCTCTTAGTACTTTTGCTTCCCCTGACCCGGCAACTTTCATGCATAAATACCTTTTTTATATCGGTTCAGATGTATGTAAACTGCCGCTGTCCGGTCCGCTGGGCGGGGCTTATTCACCTGCTCCCCCCCTCCTTGTCTTTCTCTACGCATTCCTTCTTGTGTAGAGCAAGACAGGGAGGGGGGAGCAGTTGAATAAGCCCCGCCCATCGGACCAGACAGATGCATGAAAGGTGCGGGGTCAGGGGGAAGCAAAAGTACTAAGAGAATCCTTATGTGACACACAATTGAATGATATCATTATATGATATCTCCAAAAAGGGGGGACAGATTCCCTTTAAGTGGTTAATTCCAATGCTTGAGAGATATTATCATCACTGTCCCCATTGGTATACGAACAAATTACATTTTACAACACTATTATTATGAATATGTATTGTGTGTTGGGGAGGGGAGACATAACTCTTGGGTCTTGAGCCACTTATTTTTCAAGTCCCTAGCCTCTGGTTTTCACAAAAGAGAATATACAGTATTTAAATCCCACTTTTAAGATACAAAGCAAAAAGTTTTGATGGTTTGGCAAATACTTACCAAACCTTAAAATAAAACAAATAGAAATAAAACAAAGAAGCAACATATACATAATATGGCCAGTATGGTGGGGTGAATTTCTATCAAAAAAGTTATTTCTTGCCAAAATAATAAATACTGCTCTTGATCTTGAAGTTCCTATTTCCGGATGTGTATTGGTTATTACGGTAACCACTGCGGCAACGTTCTGAGTCTCAGAGAACATGGAAACAATGTCTGATAAATATCAGTTCTCTTCTCTGTTTCACTCCACACTTGAATAAGGTTCTAGCTACGAAACATAACCGACTGGCAATGCAGTCTTGGCTTCAAGTAATTAGATTTTCCTAGCAGTATATCAGATTAATAAAGCTCTTTAGGTAAGCAAGTAATGCAACTGTTCTTGTGCAAACTCATTACAATACTTTAATGATTAACCTATTTCAAATGACTGCAGATAAGTGGTCCATGTAATAGTCACCGAGCTACAATCAACGCAGTTATTATACATTGTGCCGAAACATTGCACTACTTCGCTAATGATAGAAAAATGGAACCATGATGGGTACAAATATTGTGTGGGTAACAGCATGAAGGAATCCTCATTATTAGTGATTGGATTAGTCACCACATAAGCAATTTTCAAGAAATCCTGTAGTCTATATATTAACTTTTTTACCAACATTTTTACAGAGACTGTCCATTTTCTTTTGAGAAATGTGGAGGGTACATGCTTTTGTGACTCTTACTAACAAAGTGTTGTATGAAGTTTGTGATTACTGTTTATTTTAGCCGCTTTTGTCTGGTTCTTGTGCAAAGATGAAACCGCCAATGGATATTCACTATAATGAGGCAGCAGAATTACTCTGGACTCTGTCTGGCCTCTGTTCAGCGGTGTCCGACTTTACAGAAGTGCACAAAACTGTGACGAACCACGTTTTTATGCAATCCTAAAGACAGACACTGCTGGATCTCAGGTCCTATGGCGTCGACAGTACCTCCATCTGCCTCATTATAGGGAATCTTCCGCAGTGGGTTCCGTGTGAATCACATATTTCAGAGATTTACACGGAAACCCCAGTGTAAGCGCTCAGCGCAGGATAAATGTGCACCGAGCCTTACTGCGATCTTTAGCAGGCAGAATAAATGAAGAATTGGTTTTATTTACTTTTTTTACACTGCTCCTCATGCGGTATAAGTAATTAGGTGATTTTCTTCTTTGGATCGCTGCAATTACAGCGATACCAGATTTATATCAGGTTTTTATGTTTGGCTGATGTCACACACTAAAAGATGCTTTTTAAGGCAAAAAAAAATAGTTTTTGAATCATCATATTTTGAGAGCTATAATGTTTCCATATTTTGGCCTACAGAGTCATGTGAGGTCTTGTTTTTTGAGGGACGAGTTGACATTATTATTGGTACCATTTTTGGGTACATGACGCTTTTGATTGCTTTCTATTCCAATTTTTGGGAGGCAGAATAAAAAAATCCAGTAATTCAGGAATTTTTTATGCTGTTTTGCACATTGTAAAATTGGTAAGGCAGCTTTATTCTTCGGATCAGTACGATTACAGCAATACTGCTTATTCACATATTACCGTATATACTCGTGTATATGCCAACCCGCGTATAAGCCGACCCCCAACCCAATTTTGCCACAAAAAACTGGGAAAACGTATTGATTCATGTATAAGCCGAGGGTTAATGGTGGTCCAAGAAGATGCTCCATAGATAAAAAAAAAACATATGCTGCTGCACAAATGTTAATGCTGGCCCAAGAAGATGCTCCATAAATACCCCCATATGCTGCTGCACAAGGATTAATGCTGCCCCATAAGATGCTCCATAAATACCCCCCTTATGCTGCTGCACAAGGGTTAATGCTGCCCCATAAGATGCCCCATAAATACCCCCCATAATATGCTGCTGCACAAGGGTTAATGCTGCCCCATAAGATGCTCCATAAATACCCCCATATGCTGCAGCACAGGGGTTAATGCTGCCCCATAAGATGGGAAAAGATGACGTTTTCAGCGGTACCATTTTTATGTACATTCATCTTTATCACGTTTTATTCCACTTTTTCCCAGGTGAATGGTGAAAAGCATAGTTTGCTACTTTTTTTTTTTTTACGGCGTTCACTGAAGGAGTTAACTAGCGTGACATTTGTATAGATTATGTTGTTCCGGACATGGTGATACCAAATATGTGTACTTTATGTTTTTTTTGTGGTTTTGTTTTTTTTACATAAGTGTGTATTTGTGTTAATTTTTTTGTGAATTTTTTAAAATATTTTTAGAATTTTTTTTTGCAACTTTGTTTTACTTTGTCTTAAGTTTGACTTTCACTTTTTTTTTAACTTTGAACACAAGCATAATGCATTGCAATTCATCATACCTATACAGAAGCTTCTTAGTCCATGTTCTGATCATGGTCTAGGTTGTTTTCTGCAGCTTGGTGACCCTAGGGTTATTATGATGACCCTCGATCACCATGGCAACAATCGGACCCCAGTGACAACGCTGCGGGGCACAAATCTAAATGCAGAGGGAGCCCCCTCCGCTCTCCTAAATGTTGCAATCTCAGCATTTAGGGGGTTAAACAATCAGGGCTGAGCTCCTGCTGTGATTGGGCAGGAGGTGCTGGGACTGACTGCATAGGTCCCCCGCACCTCTTCCTATGCCGCCTAGTTGTCACTGATAGCTGTCGGCACGGAACGCTCCCTGTTTGTGAGTTTAAATGCATGATGGACATAGCGCGCCATGGTGTGGGAACTGTGAAAAATGTGGATGAATGAACTCATGGAGATCAACATCCAACACTGCGGAGACAACATCACGTTTCTCAACGCAGTGTTTCTAGAGCAATGCCCCCATCCCTTATGGAAAATATGTAAAAACATGCAAAACACAAGCCGCGGAGACACCATCACATGTTTCTCAACGCAAGCAATGACTAGCCAGGTCTTTCCCCGGGAAGGAACAACCACGGGAAGGGCAGTCTCCAATGAAGGAAACCACCTATGCCAAAACATGGTATCCATCCACAGACAGCTGTTTCAGGGTATTGCCCCTCATCAGTGTGGAGTAGGAAACTGGCCAGTAGGAGCAATGCCTAGTAAAAGACTGTGAAAAATGAGGATGAATGAACTCATGGAGATCAACATCCAACACTGCGGAGACACCATCACATGTTTCTCAATGCAGTGATTCTAGAGCAATGCCCCCATCCCTTATGGGAAATATGTAAAAACATGCAAAACACAAGCCGCGGAGACACCATCACATGTTTCTCAACGCAAGCAATGACTAGCCATGGTGCAGGAACTGACACCCGTTCATGACGTGCTATGTCTGTCATTGGTCGTTAAAGGACTTAACTCCTTTTTCCCTATTAAAAAAAAAATAATAAACAAATGTAGTTAGGATCTCCACATCCGTAAAAGTCTGGTCTACCAAAATATAAAATAATTAAACCGTATGGTTAAAGCCCGATCACAAATATTTGCATTATTCTGATCATCACTCCTCCCTAAAAAGCCGCAATGAAACATAATCAAAATGTCACATGTACCCCAAGTTAGTATCAATAAAACAGTCAGCTCCTCATGCTAGCAACAAGCCCTCACACAAATGTAAAAATGACAACTGGTTGCATCCTTAAGTGGTTAAACAGTAGGTAACAGCTGATGATGTGGTCCCTTTAAACAATGTGTAGCCAATGTTTAAAGCCTTGAAACCATGTAATGTAAATGGCCAATAAAGTGGCACACCTCATTGTTTTGATATCAGTATCTCATTAGTAATCATTAAAGAGTGAATAATTAGTCTGAGCAAGGAACCAAATCGCACAAATGCCCAAAGGATGGGCTGCTACAATGCCATATTGCAGCTGGCAGGCGGCACGTTCTGCGCCTTCTTCCAAATAGCGTTGCCTCAGCTGTAAATATGAGCGCGGCAGAACCACAGCTGTTCCTATACACGACTTGGTAAGTAGCAGAATATAGTGAAATAGAAAAAAAAAAAAAAACAACCTAATTTGAAGATGGACCATGGATATAGATTTTACAGCCGATCTAGAGATTAACATTTCAACATAAAAATCTATATGCACAGCGAGGATTTCATCTAAGCCCACAGAACTCTCCGTTCTACAAGGGTTTTAGAACGCCGAGCCTTTTGGCAATAGACAAGTATAAATAAGTTATTACATTAATTATAGGATACAGATGAAGCCAAATCTCCCAATTATTGTTCTCATTTGTTACATGTCGTATGCTCGGCTTTAGGTTAGAAAGATTAATATCCAAAATTTTGCTGTTCCAAGGACTGTGCGCTTTTGCAATGAATCATTTTGGATGTACTTTTACCTAATGATTAGCCTTTCAGGTTAACAGCAGCAGATGAATGTACATGAAATGGTCACTGGTTATTACGAAAGGATTCCTCCAATCCAACATTTGATGTTAATAGAAATCACATGGGCTCTGCTTTGGCCAAAAACGGTGACTCAAACTAGATTTAAAGGGAATCTGTTACCCCTTTTTTCGACTAGGAGCTGCCGGCACCGCCATCAGGGGCTTATCTACAGCATTCTGTAATGCTGTAGATAAGTCCCCGATGTAACCTGAAAGATAAGAAAATAGAGTTAGATTATACTCACCCTAGCGTCCGATCTGGTCCGATGGGTGTCGCCGTCCGGTCCGGCGCCTCCCATCTTCATACGATGCCGTCCTCTTCTTTCCTTCCTGTCGTGACTCCGGCGCAGGCGCACTGCTCTGCCCTGATGAGGGCAGAGCAGAGTCCTGCAGTGTGCAGGCGCCGAGAGAGGTCCTTCGGCTGCGCACTGCAGTATTCTCCTCTGCCCTCAACAGGGCAGAGCAGTGCGCCTGCGTCGAAAAAAGGGTGACAGATTCCCTTTAAAGGGAATGTATCAGCAGGTTTTTGCTTTGTAATCTGAGGGCAGAATGAGGTAAGGGCTGAGACACAAATTTCAAGGGTATCTTACTTATTAGGCATATGTGTCAATTATTGTGCTGTGGATTCCATATAATGAATGTTTTATCACAAGGAGATAATCATTACTTGGACTACAGTTCCCATGAGCCCCAGTCCAACCACAATTACTCCACTGATAAGCAGCTCACTGTCTTTAGACAATATACATTCAGAGCTTGTGGTGGGCTGGGTTAGCCTTCTGAGCTCTGCTACATGCTACATCTAAAAACTGATTGTGTTACAACTGCTGCACCCAGTAATCTAAGTGATGCATAGTTGGAATCAGTGTCTCCTTTCCTACATTATACTGCTCTCAGAAGAGCTCGTCTCTCTCTCTGAGATGTGAAGTTACCTTTCAATACCAGAAAGGTAACTTCACATCTCAGAGAGAGAGACGAGTTTGGGAGTACAAATTTATGACGAACTTTGACACTCTCAGTGCTGGAATGAATGTGTCGCATGGATTTATGTCTTTTTACATCAATTAAGGAATTTCCTTTTAAAACCTTGCGGGGCAACACAGAACTAGACCCCAATCAGAGGACCATAAAACATCCAGACTCCTTATCTATGAACTGGTCCAATGTTTATATTTATGTTTCTCCCTCTCCCATATTGATAGTTCTGCTTCACGTCACTTGTCTTATCTATTGCATTTTTTCTAGGCTGTATTGTGCATAAATATGTGACTTCAGATTTTGTATTAGTCTAGCCTGATGAAGAGACCTGCGTAGTCTCGAAAGCTTGCAATGTGTTACCATCTTTTCAGTTAGCCATTAAAAGGTATCAACTACTGAGGACTCTCAATCCTGAATATTTTTCTATCCACTGGCTAACACGGTACAAAGATATACATCTTTCCTGTATTACGGCTCCTGTAATGTTAATACGCGTCATCAATTTTTTTCATATTAATTACAAATACTGACCGTCACATCCAAGCATAAACATTGTGTGAACAGGTGCTTAACCTAGAGTCACCAACTCATATACATTCAAGCAAAAAAGGATGCACACTGTAGCGCCAAACCATGCAAACATGAAAAATGAATTGCCTTACTGCATTAGAAATATGAAAAGTTGAGAAAGTTTAGCGCATAAAATGGCCAAGTTATGTGTACCTGGAAGCCACGTTAAGGCATTTCTCGTTTTCCAGGTCCCTGCCTATGCCAATCCTCACTAAGACTGTAGTCTCCATCTGAATGGGAACCTATGAAAAATCCTCTGTTAGGACTGAAGTCTATATCTTAAAAACGCCTGCAGCTAACAGGTGGAGTGCTCAGTCAGAAGGTAAATAAATACAAATTTCAAAAACTGACCGTCACATCCAAGCATAAGCATAGTGTGAACAGGTGCTTAACCTAGAGTCACCAACTCATATACATGCAAGCAAAAAAGGAAGCAGGTTTGGAACTACAGTGTGCTTCCTTTTTTGCTTGAATGTACGTGAGTTGGTGACTCTAGGTTAAGCACCTGTTCACACTATGCTTATGCTTGGATGTGACGGTCAGTTTTTGAAATTTGTATTTATTTACTTTCTGACTGAGCACTCTACCTGTTAGCTGCAGGCGTTTTTAATCAAACCAGGGCAATTTCCCCTCCACAGAGATCTAGACTTCAGTCCTAACAGAGGATTTTTCATAGGTTCCCATTCAGATGAAGACTACAGTCTTAGTGAGGATTGGCATAGAATAGGGACCTGGAAAACGAGAAATGCCTTAACGTGGCTTCCAGGTACACATAACTTGGCCATTTTATGCGCTAAACTTTCTCAATTTTTCATATTTCTAATGCAGTAATGCAATTCATTATTCATTTTTCATGTTTGCATGGTTTGGCGCTACAGTGTGCTTCCTTTTTTGCTTGAATCAATTTTTTTCATGTGTGTATAAATAAATAAGTTCCAAAGCTTCTCCTATTCATTCCAATGGTAATCCTAGACTGCACACTGTTGCCATCTGTGTGTGGTCTGGGATTTCCATGGATCCATAGATTTGTATTTGCATTTTTCATCTGCGCTGCCGATAAAAGAAAAATGGACTTGTATCCGTTATTTTTGCATGGACACATAGTCTGTGAAAAAACTCTGACATGTGAACAACCCCATAGACTACAATGGATACATGCTGTATTGGTGAAAAATATCGATAGAACAAGTACATGCAACATGGACATCTGAATGAGGCCTTACGGCAACAAGACCACGACTACCATGGTTGCATAGTAATGTAGTGTCGGTTCAATAGACATACATGAAGCCCGGCTATTGTGGCCATACACTAAAATGTGTCACTAATACAATCTCCTGAATTTAGCTTTTAAGCTTTCAAAATTTGTGCAAACTTTATTTATCACTTTACTAATTTACTACAAAGTGAAACATATTATATCCTACATGCAACGCGGCCTTCGGGGCATTTTAGATGAAATAAAGGTTTATATGCCTTTATTGTACACCAGACCATGCATAACAATGTACTAGGAAGCAAAGCTGACAAAGGAAAGGCAGAAAAAAAATTGCCGTAAACTGCATTAGACAGAGCAATCAATGTGTATTGGATTTTTCACTCCAGGCGAGTGTTTCTGACAAGAGAGTCCATCAGTCCTCACATTCCCACTTCTACCATAATGAACAAGGTCAAAATTCCACAATGAAATGTATTAACACCAAATGTAAGTGCTCGGTGTGTCAACAGATGTCACGCACAACATCAGATGTGGCTGGGGAGGATCAGTCTGTGACAGTTTAGCCTTTGATGTGCACACAGGCAGGGCTTTAGTATATCGTCCATGAACTGGTCATGAACAACAGGATCAAATGTAGTCAAAACTTGGTCGTCATATTTACACAGGGAATACAGCAATCATTCCCAATCTGGACCGGCAAGTCCATTGCGGTTTTCTTTGGTGTTAGTATGTCAGCCTGTAAGGCTGTGTTCACATGTTAGTTTTTAATTCTGTTTTAGAGTGCATGAATAAAATGTTCAGTTACAGAAGCCATTCATTTGAAGGGGTTTTATTTTTCTTAAATTATCATCAGTTTGTCACCATGTCATCTATTTTTTTTTTTTTGGAGTGGGGAGAGTGGATTAAAAAAAAAAGTCTACATAACATTTATCCAGCACAAAAAAATATACAGACAGGACAGATGCTTCCATATAATTAAGTGAATACAAAAGTTAATAAAGCATTCAGTGATTAGGATAACATCAAATAACATTAAAGTGCGGCGCGCAGGTGGCAGGGGAGTTGTGCAGAAAGAGTTGTCCCGTAGAAGCGCTGAGAAGGCGCGAAACCGTCAGTCCATCCGGCTCTTTAATCTGCACAACTCCCCTGCCACCTGCACATTAATATTATTTGATGTTATCCTACTCACGGAATAAAGTAACACATCAACAAGGATAGGGTGAGCACTCCAATTCTTTATTAACTTTTGTATTCACTTTTATAAATACACTATGTGAATGCATCACCAAGAAGAGGTCCTAAAGAAGTATAGGAGGTGTTGGTCTAATAGACATTCCAAAGATATAGCACTGGTGCAAGGATCTTTTTTGTAATCAACTTCCATTTATTTATTTTTAAACACATGGTCATCTGTTATGCCATCCTCTTAACAGTATTCTGGGTATGTGTAGTGCTTAAAAATGGATCTAAATGTATTCAGAGAGACTTTTAATAATATGAATCCATCAGAAACAGAAAAAAATGGATTCATATGGATACAAAGCAGAATCAAAGTTTTTGTTTTTAAATGGATCCATCAAACAATCCATTTAAATAAAGAGATCAATTTGCACCAGTTTTTTTTCTGTTTCTATTTTTTTTTCAGCTTGATCTGTTACAAACATCCTAAACGGCCATGTGAACAGAGCCTACTGTAGGAAAAGTCAAGTAGGCTAGGGCTAAATCCTAGCACAACAGGTTATGATTAGGTGCACCTGGACAGCCTTGACTAGAACCAAGCCATGTGTTCACTGGTCAGTCAGCTGGGGGAGCTGAGCAATGTGGATTGAGTTGTAGCTGGAAAGAGACTAACCAGAATCTCTCTGAGAAGAGCCAGACACAGGCCGCTGTTTGCGCCAAACTGCAAGTATTACCAATTGTTATGGAGAATAGCCATTGTGTGTGACCGAACTGGGACTAGGTCAGCCATGTCTGAGAGCCCGCCCACTGAGCCTAAGGCAGGACCTGAATTACTGCCCAGTTGGGACTGGTGGGTCCGTATACTGGCTTTCAGAAATGTATCCATTGGGCTCAGGTGACCTGTGGGTCCAAATCCCGACTACCCAAAACGTATCCATGGTTCAGCAATGGTCAATGGACATCTGCATTCTTTCATACAGGGCTGTGGTCCCCTAAACTAGCATCCTATAGAATGACAAATCTGTGTTCCTCATGATGGAGCCATGATGTCTTGGCTGCTGTTAGTCTCTGGTTCTTTGGATGTTTGGATGTCTTCCGTCTCAATATCTGTCTGATGTTACAAAGGCATATAACCTCTTTTTATAGAACAAACTGTCTTTCAAACCAGCATTCAAAGATAAAGGGGAAGAATGGTGATGAGATCAATTCACATCATTTGATTATTTAGTTTTTCCTCCTCTGTTGTACAAGTCAGCAAACTGGCTGTCCTGAACAATGTGTACTCAACATAACAAACATCATTGCTCAGTGACCCTGTGTCACTAGTCATCCAGGATAACAGCACAATGATACATCAAATGTCAACTTACAAGTAAATATTACAGGCTTATACGAACAAAAGTCTGCGTTTTCTCGTCCAACAAGAAAAAAACACATACATTCAAAAGTCAACATATAGATAACAGTATATTCCTTGCTGAAAATAGACATCTGGTTAATTCAGATAAACTGCTGTGTCGTTACATGTGTGCCAGAAAAAGGCTGTTTCATTTAAAGAACTTGGCAAGTTTATGGAGTTCAATTAACCTGACATTGTTTGGACACAAGAATCCGATGCATGTGTGAACTTTAGTGCCTTCCGAAAGAGTGTACGTTATTCAATGCATTATATTTTCTGCCATTCTGGAAAGTCACTTAAAATGTATAAAAGCTATTGTCTTTCTTAGAAATAAATTGTACATTGAGCATTCTCACTCAAACAAGAGACATTCTTTTCCTCCGGGGAATTGTTAACAAGCAGAAGACAAAAAGCAGTAACAAACTATAGTACAGCTATAAACAAAGAATAGAGTAGTGCTCTAATTATATCTAGGCTGCCTATAGAGAAAATGCTTCAGGTCAATCTCCTCTTGATCGCACCAGTATTCTAGTATTTTTTGTATTTTAAACTATTATGAAGCTGAGATTAACGTCATCGCATAACAGAATTTCTGAATGCTTCATATGCTTAAAAAAAAAGATGACTATTTGTTAAGCATTACGTGTCAACATATAAGGATATATAATATTCAGAACATACAAAATATTATGTCTAATGAATGTTTACATTAACCAAGAAATATACGGTGGGGCAAAAAAGTATTTAGTCAGTCAGCAATAGTGCAAGTTCCACCACTTAAAAAGATGAGAGGCGTCTGTAATTTACATCATAGGTAGACCTCAACTATGGGAGACAAACTGAGAAAAAAAAATCCAGAAAATCACATTGTCTGTTTTTTTTTCCTTTTATTTGCATATTATGGTGGAAAATAAGTATTTGGTCAGAAACAAGCAATCAAGATTTCTGGCTCTCACAGACCTGTAACTTCTTCTTTAAGAGTCTCCTCTTTCCTCCACTCATTACCTGTAGTAATGGCACCTGTTTAAACTTGTTATCAGTATAAAAAGACACCTGTGCACACCCTCAAACAGTCTGACTCCAAACTCCACTATGGTGAAGACCAAAGAGCTGTCAAAGGACACCAGAAACAAAATTGTAGCCCTGCACCAGGCTGGGAAGACTGAATCTGCAATAGCCAACCAGCTTGGAGTGAAGAAATCAACTGTGGGAGCAATAATTAGAAAATGGAAGACATACAAGACCACTGATAATCTCCCTCGATCTGGTGCTCCACGCAAAATCCCACCCCGTGGGGTCAGAATGATCACAAGAACGGGGAGCAAAAATCCCAGAAACACGCGGGGGGACCTAGTGAATGAACTGCAGAGAGCTGGGACCAATGTAACAAGGCCTACCATAAGTAACACACTACGCCACCATGGACTCAGATCCTGCAGTGCCAGACGTGTCCCACTGCTTAAGCCTGTACATGTCCGGGCCCGTCTGAAGTTTGCTAGAGAGCATTTGGATGATCCAGAGGAGTTTTGGGAGAATGTCCTATGGTCTGATGAAACCAAACTGGAACTGTTTGGTAGAAACACAACTTGTCGTGTTTGGAGGAAAAAGAATACTGAGTTGCATCCATCAAACACCATACCTACTGTAAAGCATGGTGGTGGAAACATCATGCTTTGGGGCTGTTTCTCTGCAAAGGGGCCAGGACGACTGATCCGGGTACATGAAAGAATGAATGGGGCCATGTATCATGAGATTTTGAGTGCAAACCTCCTTCCATCAGCAAGGGCATTGATGATGAAACGTGGCTGGGTCTTTCAACATGACAATGATCCAAAGCACACTGCCAGGGCAACGAAGGAGTGGCTTCATAAGAAGCATTTCAAGGTCCTGGAGTGGCCTAGCCAGTCTCCAGATCTCAACCCTATAGAAAACCTTTGGAGGGAGTTGAAAGTCCGTGTTGCCAAGCGAAAATACAAAAACATCACTGCTCTAGAGGAGATCTGCATGGAGGAATGGGCCAACATACCAACAACAGTGTGTGGCAACCTTGTGAAGACTTACAGAAAACGTTTGACCTCTGTCATTGCCAACAAAGGATATATCACAAAGTATTGAGATGAAATTTTGTTTCTGACCAAATACTTATTTTCCACCATAATATGCAAATAAAAGGAAAAAAAAAACAGACAATGTGATTTTCTGGATTTTTTTTTCTCAGTTTGTCTCCCATAGTTGAGGTCTACCTATGATGTAAATTACAGACGCCTCTCATCTTTTTAAGTGGTGGAACTTGCACTATTGCTGACTGACTAAATACTTTTTTGCCCCACTGTAGTTGTCCTCACGGTTTGTTTCAGGATCACGCTGAAGATATTGCAGACTAATGCCCTCCATACACATTAGATGGCTGTCGGTTCAGTGACGATTTGGTAGACCCCCATCTTGGCCGGCTTTGCCATACATAGGGGTGCTTGTTCGGCTGAGTGCTTCCGTAAGCTCTATGACAAAACTGTTGCCAGACAGGTCTGATGGTGGTTTATCGCTGGGAGACAGTATGATTGGCAGTCAGAAATCAGATATGCAGAGTCAATTTTTCTCCTGATAATAAATTGCTGGGGGACTCCTATTCAGATTCACAGAAGACTGTGGTCTGAATCAGTTGATATCAGGGGGTTCATCTGACAATAGTCTTGTAGAAATGCTGCTGATAAATGGCTTACGGGGTTGTCTCATGAGAGTGTGGGATGACATTTATACAATATAAATATCCTATTAAATCGCTCCATCTTAGACTGATGGCCAGCTGAAGCTTGTCCCCTTATGAATCTGTGGTCCCACTGCAGACAGAGCAGAGAAGGGAGGATTCTGCTGCAGTCAGTTGTCTAACAGTCACACACAGGACAGTGTGGAGGATGACATAGTTGAGCCCAAGACACACAGAGATTTCTTTACATTTTTCTCAGCTAATGTCGAGAGGAAATGGCGCAAAAGAAAATTAGAAGATTAAAGCTAAGTTCACACGATGAGTGCATATTTTATGTTATCGATTTTCTGCAGCATTTGTGCACCAATTAGCTAAATGAGGTTACTTGCACTTTTTTGATGCATGCATATTGGTTTTTTTTTTGATGCATGCATTTTTTACCGTGAAGTTTTTATGCTGCAAGTTTGGTCTCCTTTTACGTTTTAGATAGTTTTTTAATATATCAACTTCCTATTATTTAGCTTTATTCACTAAGTCAGGAGCATATTACAAGTGTTTTTTAGTGGGTTGCAACTGCAGTAATGCAATAAAACACGTTTTTTTTTATCTGTGGATTTTTCTTATTTCATTTAAGTTTATAAGGAAAATCCGCAAATCAAACATGGACATCATCATGTTTTTCTACACGGAATGAGTGTCACTGATGATGATTCCTTTCAGAGAGGGCGCAGGTGCTGTGACTAACTGCAGCCTCAGCACCCTCATGGTGACTTTGTTTCAGGGAGGGGGCAGGAGCTGTGACTGACTGCAGCCTCTGCCCCCTGATGTTGCTTCTTTTCAGGGAGGGGGCAAGTGCTGTGAATGACTGCATTCTCTGCCCCCTAATGGTGCTTCTTTTCACGGAGGGGTCAGGTGTTGTGACTGACCGCAGCCTCTTGCCCCAGATGATGCTTTGTTTCAGGGAGGGGGCAGGGGCTGTGACTGACTGCAGCCTCTGCCCCCTGATGGTGCGTCGTTTCAGGTAGGGGGCAGGAGCTGTGACTAACTGCAGCCTCTGTCCCCTGATGATGCTTCGTTTCAGGGAGGGGGCAGGAGCTGTGGCTTACTGCAGCCTCTGCCCCCTGATGGTGCTTCGTTTCAGGGAGGGGGCAGGGGCTGTGACTGACCGCAGCCTCTGCTCCCTGATGGTGCTTCATTTCAGGGAGGGGGCAGGGGTTGTGATTGACTGCAGCCTCTGCCCCCTGATGGTGCTTCGTTTCAGGGAGGGGCAGGTGCTGTGACTGACTGCAGCCTCTGCCCCTGATGATGCCTCTTTTCAGGGAGGGGGCAGGTGCTATGATTGACAGCAGCCTCTTCCCCCTGATGATGGTGTTTTGTTTCAGGGAGGGGGCAGGTGCTATGATTGACAGCAGCCTCTTCCCCCTGATGATGCTTCATTTCAGGTAGGGGGCAGGTGCTGTGACTACCTGCAGCTTCTGCCCCGATGACTCTTCATTTCAGGGAGGGGGCAGGTGCTGTGTCTGACCACAGCCTCTGCCCCTTGATGGTGCTTCGTTTCAGGGAGGGGGCAGGAGCTGTGACTGACCATAGCCTGTGCCCCCCTGATGATGCTGCTTTTCAGGGAGGGGGCAGGGGCTGTAACTGACTGCAGAAACTGCCCCCTGATGATGCTTCGTTTCAGGGAGGGGGCAGGTGTTGTGACTGACCGCAGCCTCTGGCCCCAGATGATGCTTTGTTTCAGGGAGGGGGCAGGGGCTGTGACTGACTGCAGCCTCTGCCCCCTGATGGTGCGTCGTTTCAGGTAGGGGGCAGGAGCTGTGACTAACTGCAGCCTCTGTCCCCTGATGATGCTTCGTTTCAGGGAGGGGGCAGGAGCTGTGGCTTACTGCAGCCTCTGCCCCCTGATGGTGCTTCGTTTCAGGGAGGGGGCAGGGGCTGTGACTGACCGCAGCCTCTGCTCCCTGATGGTGCTTCATTTCAGGGAGGGGGCAGGGGTTGTGACTGACTGCAGCCTCTGCCCCCTGATGGTGCTTCGTTTCAGGGAGGGGCAGGTGCTGTGACTGACTGCAGCCTCTGCCCCTGATGATGCCTCTTTTCAGGGAGGGGGCAGGTGCTATGATTGACAGCAGCCTCTTCCCCCTGATGATGGTGTTTTGTTTCAGGGAGGGGGCAGGTGCTATGATTGACAGCAGCCTCTTCCCCCTGATGATGCTTCATTTCAGGTAGGGGGCAGGTGCTGTGACTACCTGCAGCTTCTGCCCCGATGACTCTTCATTTCAGGGAGGGGGCAGGTGCTGTGTCTGACCACAGCCTCTGCCCCTTGATGGTGCTTCGTTTCAGGGAGGGGGCAGGAGCTGTGACTGACCATAGCCTGTGCCCCCTGATGATGCTGCTTTTCAGGCAGGGGGCAGGGGCTGTAACTGACTGCAGAAACTGCCCCCTGATGATGCTTCGTTTCAGGGAGGGGGCAGGTGCTGTGACTGACCGAAGCCTCTGCCAAGTGATGATACTTTGTTTCAGTGTACCAGCATGCAACGGGGAAACTCAAACAAATCATCATCAGACCTAAAAGTAGAAAAAAAAATACAAAAAGGAACGAACGCAGTTAGATAGTGTAGTTAGAGAACAGTGGGGCATTTTTAACCGCTTCCCGACCGCCCACAGTAGATAAACGTTGGCGCTTGCTGGGCTTTGTGCAGCGCCGACGTTTATCTACTGTCGACGGTTTTGTGCCCCCGGGACCCCCACATACCTTATAATGCAGGGATCCCGGTGCACAATGCATGCTGGGACCCCCGACGTCATCGAGACCTGATTGGTTCAAGTCCTGATGACGTCAGCATCACAGCAGCCAATGAGAGCGCTCGCTGGGAAAGCTGCTTATTTCCCGGCGATCTCACTCATTGTAATGCGACTTCTCCTCTGATCTCACACTGACAGATGATCAGAGGTGAAGCAGCGTTACTGTGTGACTAGATTGCTGCCTGGCACAGCTGTGCCAGGCAGCGATCTTGTCACACAGTAACCCTGCTTCTCCTCTGTCAGTGTGAGATCAGAGGAGAAGTCGCGTTACTATGTGCCAGGCAGCGATCTTGTCACATAGTAACGCTGCTTCTCCTCTGATCATCTGTCAGTGTGAGATCAGAGAAGTGGCGTTACTATAAATCAGATCGCAGGGCAGCGATCTTGTCACAAAAATAAAAAAAAAAGTAAAGAGAAAAAAAGCAGGTACGCAGGTTAGGGTTAGAGCTAGGGTTAGGGTTATGGGTGTGTTGGTGTTAGGTTTGTGGTTAGGGTTATGGTTGGGATTAGGGTTAGGGGTGTGTTGGGGTTAGGGTTGGAATTAGAATTGGGGGTTTCCACTGTTTAGGTACATCAGGGGCTCTGTAAACGGAACATGACGCCCGCAGACCATTCCATCAAAGTCTGCATTTCAGAACGTCACTACTTCCCTTCCGAGCTCCACCGTGTGCCCAAACAGTAGTTTTCTCCCACATATGGGGTACCAGCGTACTCAGGACAAATTGGACAACAACTCTTAGGGTCCAATTTCTCCTGTTACCCTTGTGAAAATAAAAAATTGGGGGCTAAAAGATCATTTTGTGAAAAAAAAAATGATTTTTTATTTTCATGGCTCTACGTTATAAACTTCTGTGAAGCACTTGGGGGTTCAAAGTGTTCACGACACATAGATAAGTTCTTTAAGGGGTCTAGTTTCCAAAATGGGGTCACTTGTGGGGGGTTTCCACTGTTTAGGTACATCAGGGGCTCTCCAAATGCGACATGGCATCCGAACTCAATTCCAGCCAATTCTGCATTGAAAAAGTCAAACGGCACTCCTTCCGTTCTGAGCTCTGCCGTGTGCTCAAACAGTGGTTTAGCACCACATACGGGGTATCGGCGTATTCGGGAGAAATTGCACAAAAAAATTTGTGGTTCATTTTCTCTTTTTACACTTGTGAAAATAAAAAAAATGGTTCTGAAGTAAAATGTTTGTGAAAAAAAGTTAAATGTTTATTTTTTCCCTCCACATTCCATTCATTCATGTGAAGCACCTGAAGGGTTAATAAACTTCTTGAATGTGGTTTTGAGCACCTTGAGAGGTGCAGTTTTTAGAATGGTGTCACTTTTGGGTATTTTCTGTCATATTGACCCCCCAAACTCACTTCAAATGTGAGGTGGTCCCTAAAAAAAATGGTGTTGTAAATTTTGTTGTAAAAATGAGAAATTGCTGGTCAACTTTTAACCCTTATAACTTCCTAAAGAAAAAAAATTATGTTTCCAAAATTGTGCAGATGTAAAGTAGACATGTGGGAAATGTTATTTATTAACTATTTTGTGCGATATCACTCTCTGATTTAAGGGCATAAAAATTAAAAATTTGAAAATTGCAACATTTTCTAAATTTTCGCCAAATTTCGTTTTTTTAACAAATAAGCGCAGTTCATATCTAAGAAATTTTACCACCATCATGAAGTACAATATGTCACGAGAAAACAATGTCAGAATCAGCAGGATCCGTTGAAGCGTTCTAGAGTTATGACCTCATAAAGTGACACTGGTCAGAATTGAAACAATTGGCCCAGTCACGAAGGCAAAAACAGGCTCGGGTGCGAAGGGGTTAAAGCAAGTATATTAAAAATTAGCTTAGATTATGGGACTAAATAGATAGCAAAAAATACTTTGCTTCAGACCACCCCTTTAGAAATTAGGATGAAAATCAGTGTTGTGCAAAAAATTTGTGACTATTCAAGGAGATTTATGAAGGAATTCTGTAATTGTTTAGGATCTTGTTGAGCAAGAACAAAGCTCATTTTGTCCATTTCCAGCACCCAGCAGAAGCCGAATGTCGGCAGTATATTGGGGTGCATTTTCATGTCTCCAGTTTTAATTTCCATGCACTTTCAATAGCATTACTCAAACTAAAATTACAACCGAATCTAGTTATTTTCAAATATGGCAAAATCATTTGAGACTGCAGCTGTAAAGATTTTATCAACCCTTACATTTCCATAAATATTGTTGATGACAATTCTCAGACTGCATATTTCATCCATTATTGTAAAGTCTTCATCATAACTACTGGCTGGGCACATATGGCAAAAAACATCTCCTTACAGAGTATCAAAATATATAGATTTTTAAAGCTGGTCATCTCACATCACACATTTTCGGATACAATGAGATACAATGAACCATTAAGAATGAAGGACACATCTGTCAGAACAATCACACAGAATAGCATTTTGCAAGTTAACATATTTAACGCTGATGCCGGCGCCTCTGCATGGTGTCTTCTACCCCCACCAGCTTTCTCACCGCCCCAGCCTCCTAGCGTTGTCTCCCGGCGTGTCCATCATGCTTCTTCCTGCTTTGTTGTGCGTGTGCCTCAGCTCCTGGCGGAGCACTTAGTATGCGTGTGCCCGCCCTGCACTTCCCCGTTCTTAAAGAGACCACGTGCAAATTTAGCCAAATACTCTCAGCTTATTGCTGAGAGGTATTTAACATAAATAGTGCAGCTGCAAAATGGCTGGGAGACATCATGCATAAAAGACACCCTCTCCCCTAGGGAGTCACCAAGCAACGTATTGACTCATTGGTTAGTAAGGTGTACTGCTAGGGAGTTGTGAGGTCCCCTGGTTCCGGTGTGGCCAGTCCTGTATCCATAGTCCCCTGCTCCTGGAGCGACGAGTGCCTGAACCTCTTCCCCTGGTCTCGGAGTGGCCAGTGCTTGAACCTCGTCCCCTGGTCCTGGAGCAGCCAGTGCCTGAACATAGTCCCCTGGTCTCGGAGTGCCCAGGGCCTGAACCTTATCTCCTGATTCCAGAACGACCAGAGATAAGACAAATAGTGGTTAGGAACCATCCATACTTGGGTACACCTTGATGTGGTTGGATGGATTTTACGCTCTAAGTACCTTATGTTTTTAACATTTACAGCAATAGCGGACCTCGTATATTCATTAATTGCAGTGTGCTGACACCCCGTGTATGTATATGTTTTCCTTTATCTATGTCAACCAAGAACAAGCGACACTACTCTGTCCTTCTCCTGGACCTGTCTTCTGCCTTTGACACTGTGGACCATTCCCTCTTGTTACAGAATCTCTCATCTTTTGGCATCACAGATTTGGCCCTATCCTGGATCTCGTCATATGTAACAGAACCATTCAGTGTCTTCCTCTCCCACACCACCTCCGCACCTCGTCCCCTGTCTGTCGGAGTTCCCCAAGGCTCAGTTCTAGGACGCCTACTCTTCTCCATCTATACCTTCGGCCTGGGACAGCTCATAGAATCCCACAGTTTGCAGTATCATCTCTAAGTCGATGACAGGCAGATCTATTTATCTGGACCAGACATCACCTCCTTATTGACCAAAATCCCAGAATATCTGTAAGCTATTTCATTTATAGTTTCTGCTTGCTTTCTAAAACTGAACATGTACAAAACAGAATTCATCATCTTTCCCTGATCTCACTCTACCCCTCCATCAGACCTATACATCAATGTCAATGGCTGCTCACTTTCCCCAGTCCCGCATGCTCGGTGTCTTGGGGTGATCCTCGACTTTGTCCTGTCTTTCAAGCCACATATCCAAGCCCTTGCCTGCTCCTGCTGACTCCAACTCAAAAATATTTCCCGGATCCGTACATTCCATGACCAAGAAACTGCAAAAATGTTCGTGCACACCCTCATCATCTCCCGCCTCGACTATTGCAACCTCCTACTATCTGGCCTCCCCTCCAGCACTCTTGCACCACTCCAATCTATCCTAAACTCTGTTGCCTGACTAATCCACCTGTCTCCCTGTTATTCCCCAGCCTCTCCTCTCTGCCAAGCCCTTCACTGGCTTCCTATTGTCCAGAGGTTACAGTTCAAAACCCTAACTATGACATACAAAGCCATCCACAACCGGTCTCCTCCATACATCCGTGACACAGTCTGCTGGTACTTACACGCAACCTTCGATCAACTCAAGATCTCCTTCTCTACTCCCCTCTTATCACTTCTTCCCACAACCGCATACAAGACTTCTCCCATGCTTCCCCCATACTCTGGAACGCTCTACCCCAATACATCAGACTTTTGCCTACCACAGAAACCTTCCAAGGGAACCTGGAGACCCACCTCTTCTGAAAAGCCTACAACCTGCAGTGATCCTCAGTCTACTTAACTGTCGCATGACCAGCTCTACCTTCTCCTAGTTTATCCTCCCCATCTCCTCTAGACTGTGAGCCCTCGTGGGCAGTGTCCTCTCTCCTTTTGTATTTGTGTGTGCCTTGTATTGCTCATGTCTATTGTACTTGTCTTTGTATGCCCCTTTTTCATATGTAAAACGCCATAGAATAAATGGCGCTACAAAAATTATTAATAATAATAATCATCTATGTAAAATTGAACAAGCAAAGAAGTCATTTCTATAGGGAATACAAACATGCATACAATGTGTAGTAGAAGCATAGTTCTTGTCTACTGGTAATTACGGCAGGCGCCTCATATAATCTATGGATTAATAAAAATGGTGTTCTTTCTGTTGGCAGCATGGGAGATCTGTGTTAAAAGATTAGAATCCATCTAGTGAGTGACGTACTGACAACTACAATGTTTATTTGCTCTAATATAGCTCTCCCCCGTGTAAGACCACGCAGTAAATATTGCTAACAAAGCCACATCTTAAGAAAGTGTACAATAACAGGCTCCCTTTAATCTAGGCACTCATGTCTGCAGTGCTCAGCCAGCTCTTTTCCATCCAGGCTAAACAAACCTTCCTAAAGCCCAATACACTAATGACTCCACAACAGACAGCTAATAAACCGTAGTGCCTCAGTCTGATGCAAAAATGTGTTATGGATAGAAAAAAAAAAGCTGCAAAACATCCAATTATCTGTAGCAGAAAGCAGACCACCGGCCCTTTGGGCTGTGACAACAATGACCTTCTACTGCTTTGCTTAAAGGCTGGAAACAATTACAATGGCACATAATCCATTCTATTGGGCTCACATCCCATTAAAAGCCTTTCATAATATTATTAGGTGTTTAAAGCAAAAGATAACTTGACGCCTAACATCCAATCCGCGTGCTACACACATCAGATTATTCTAATGCCCGAATACAAATGACAAAGCCGCTACACATTTTGCCCCACACTCATACAGAAGACTGTGGCAACTTTGTGATTCTAGCACTGCACTAGCATGTAGAAAGGAGATGGACTCACCCTAAGGAAAATCGTTTTCAAGTTATTGTCATTGAATAAAAAGCAATTGCTTGACAAGCAGCCTGGATACTCACATGCTCCTGGAGCTTTGATTCTGTGCCCTTTCTTCTTGCCCATTTCCTTACACTCCTGAATGCCTTAAGAAAGGTTCCGAGAACGTGTAATAATATTTAGACTCCAGATCGGCAATGCTCAGCAGCATAGACTTCATTCACATTTTTCTTTCCTCTTCAAGCCCACAAGTCATTTCATGTTAGCATCAGCAATTTGTTCCTTCGGGAGATATGCTAGCTGCTAATGCTAAGAGCCAATGTGGAGAATACAAAGTGTGCACATATAGCTTATATTCAGGATCTTCTTTAGGATAGCAGGATGTGATATATTTCTATATGTTAGAAATGTAACAATACTGAAAAGATATTTATGAATAAGCAAGTGCCTTTGAACCAAATCTTCAGGCTGTGAAGTATTTTTTTTTTTATTTAACTGTGTATTTTATTAACATTTTTAAACAGATACAGAAAAAGTACATGAATGTATAGATATGTCTCACAAGCTTGTTAGCAATAACTGTAAACCAGAAATCAGTATACATATCCTAATATCCACTAATACAATGAAAACAGGGAATATGACAAGACGAACAATACAATACTAGACAGGGAAATATAAGGAGGGGGGGAAGGAGCGGGGAAGGTGAATATTTCAGGCTTCCATCAAGGCCAAACTTCACTGTTATTCTTTATTGGCCCAATAAGTGTCCCAGAGTGACCAAACACTTTCAAAAAGATCTACCGTGTCATTTGACAAGGCAGATAGATACTCCATCCTTCTCACATCTTGGATCCGAGAATGGAGATCGGCAAGTGAGGGTGGGTGGGCTAACCGCCAGTTACAGGCAATTAGACACCTGGCGGCTGTGGTCATATGCAACAGTAACCGCTTCACTCTCTTCCCCAGCTGAACAAGTGGTATATTTAATATGTAGAATTTAGGATCCAGGGGAACCCGAAGGTTAGTTACTTTATAAATAAGAGATTGCACCAGCCTCCAGAAACCCTGGATATTGGGGCATACCCAGAATATGTGCGGTATGTCTCCTCCTGTAGCTCCACACCTCCAACAATTGTCAGGTATAGTTGGGTTTAGTTTATGTAGTAGTGATGGGGTGTGATACCAATACATAATTAATTTATACTGATTTTCCTTATAAACATAGCACGAAGATGTCTTTGAGGCAGTATCCCAGATCCGTTTCCACGTACACAAGGGAATGGTCTCACCAAGGAAATCTTCCCATTTCCTCATATAGGTGTGATTTGGCTTGTCTTCTGGGCATGGGGCAACTAAAATACGATATATATCTGAGATGAGGCCTTTAGTAGAAACCCCAGCTCTGCATAATCTTTCAAATAGTGTAGGGATAGAGACTTCTAAGGAGGCAAAAAGGGAATGCATCAGGTGTCTTACTTGTAAATACCGATACTGGAAATTGCCAGGGAGATTGAATTTAGCAGATATGTTGGCGTAGGGGAGAAGGACTCTGGAACTTGCGTCTACTATGTCAGCAAAGCAAAAGAGTTTCCTGTCAAACCATGTTTTAGTCGCTATACCCTGCATACCGTCTGGCATTCTGGGATTAAAAAGAAAAGAAGTCAAGGGAGAACGTTCGGATTTAAGTGGAAACTTTTTGACACAACAGTCCCATATCCTCTTAGTGAAGGCTATAGGGCCCAGGGTATGTGGATCAAGCTTGGCTGTGAAGTATTTTAACCTCTTCATATAATGAAAGTTCATCCCCCACCACCTATCATATTCCTGTACAGAATCAGACTGATATATCATAGCTGTAGGAAAAGACATGGGGCACACGTCTAATACATTGATCTATTGTGGTTAACAAAACCGATCATGAAGTTCTTCATTAACATTCTGATCAGACTGAATGAAGCCCTCTGCCACGTCACGGCGAACCTCTCAGTGGGTCCCTGATCTTAAAAATGCAGCAACCATCGCCAAAGCTGCAGCAGACCAACAGGATGGGTCATGACACCACCCTGTCCTTTTAAAAGAATTGTGTGCTTGAGTAAGGGACTCATGCTCCAGACTGTTAGAGGTAGAAACTTCAGCACAAAAGAAAATGAGACTGTAGGTCTTGCTGCAGTGTAAATTTATTTTGATCCAGCAAAAAGTCAAAAACAGATGTGGTCCAACTTTTCGACCGGAAGCGGTCATTATCAATGACATCTGTTGCGGGTGCAGGTAGGCAAATCTAGTAGTGCACTAACATAAATGGTCTCTTTCATGTCAAGGAGGACCTATGTCGAGCAGGAGTCGGGGATCAGGGAATGGGGCAAGCAGGGAGTAAGCCGTGAGGTCATGGGGCTTACACCCTGCTTCACGCTTTCCCTGATCCCCTGCTCCTGCTCGACATAAGATCTCTTTCATGTCAAGGAGGACCTACCATTTAGTTATTGCACTTCTAGATTTTGCCTACCATGTATGTGATCAATCATTGGGTAGCACAGTGGCTCAGCAGCTAACACTGTTGCTTTGCAGTGCTATGGTCGAGGGTACAAATTCCACTAAGGACAACGTGTATAAGGAGTATGTATGTTCTCCCTGTGTTTGAGTGGGTTTTCTCTGGGATCTCCAGTTTCATCCACACTAAGTATAATAAATAATAACAATCATTGAATATAGAACTGTGTCACAAAATGTACACGGTGGGCCATTTATATGGATACACCTAAATAAAATGGGAATGGTTGGTGATATCAACTTCCTGTTTGTGGCACAATAGTATATGGGAGGGAGGAAACTTTCAAGATGGGTGGTGACCATGGCTGCCATTTTGAAGTCGGCCATTTTGGATCCAACTTTATTTTTTCAATGGGAAGAGGGTCATGTGACAAATCAAACTTATTTAGAATTTCACAAGAAAAACAATGGTGTGCTTGGTTTTAACGTAACTTTATTCTTTCATGAGTTATTTACAAGTTTATGACCACTTATAAAATGTGTTGAAAGTGCTGCCCATTGTTTTGGATTGTCAATGCAACCCTCTTCTCCTACTCTTGACACACTGATAGCAACACCGCAGAAGAAATGCTAGCACAGGCTTCCAGTATCCCTTGTTTCAGATGCTGCACATCTCGTATCTTCACAGCATACACAAATGCCTTCAGAAGACCCCAAAGATAAAAGTCTAGGGAGGAAAGATCGGGAGACCTTGGTGGCCATTCAACTGGCCCACGATGACCAATCCACTTTCCAGGAAACTTCATGTAGGAATGCTCGGAACTGACAACCATAATTGATGGAATGGTGGGGTATATGGGGTACAAAGATAGTGGGGCTATTCTTCATCAATGGAAACCTCAGTGCCACTGGATATCTGAACTTGCTACATGATGATGTGTTGCCCTCTTTATGCACTGAAGATGGCACGTTCCCTGAGTTTTTCCACCATCACATTATGGGTGTCAGGTCCGAGCTTTCCTACAAGGAATCTGACCCCCTTAGACTAGAATTTCTTCTGCGGTGTTGCTATCAGTGTGTCAAGAGTGGGAGAAGAGGAATGCATTGACAATCCAATACAATGCCCAGCACTTTGAACACATTTTATAAGTGGTCATAAACTTGTAAACTCATGAAAGAATAAAGTTACGTTAAAACCAAGCACACCATTGTTTTTCTTGCAAAATTCTCAATAAGTGTGATGTGTCACATAACCCTCTTCCCATTTAAAAAAATAAAGTTGGATCCAAAATGGCTGACTTCAAAATGGCAGCCATGGTCACCACCCATCTTGAAAAGTTTCCCCCCTCCCATATACTAATGTGCCACAAACAGGAAGTTGATATCGCCAACCAATCCCATTTTATTTAGGTGTATTCATATAAATGGCCCACCCTTTAGTTTGGAGTATGGAGGCAGTGAAACAATCGTATGAGCTAGACTGCAGAATGTGAGGGAAACATAACTGAAAAAAAAAACAAAACTATACACTTTTACACACATCCAATCTCTTTTTCCATTAGGTCTATGACATCATGTGATTGAAAACAGACTAGCTGAATCCTTCTTAGGCTGGCTTAACATTTGCGGATGGGCGAGCTGCGGCCGTCTTCAGACTTCCTCCGTGAAGCTCCGCCCACAGCCGCACCTTCTCCGTCAGCTCCGCCTACGTCCGCATACTACTGCATGCGGCCTGCGTACTCTATCTTTAATATTGGGTACGCAGGTCGTGCAGATGTATGCGAAAGCCTCCGCATGCGTCGTTTTGACGATGCAGCGACCCGCGCCAAACGCATCATTTTGGGATTTTGTGCGGTCGCCACATCGTCAAAACGATGCATGCGGAGGCATCTGCATAAATCCGCAAGACCTGCGGGCCCAATGTTAAAGATAGGGTACGCAGGCCACATGCAGAAGTAGGCGGAGCGGACCGGAGGAGGTGCGTCAGTGGGCGGAGCATCACGGAGGAAGTCCGCAGCCCTCCACAGCTCCTCCATACGCAAATGTGAACCAAGCCTAAGCTTTATATAGCAACAGGAGGTCAATTTTCTCTGTATGAGTAATAAGTCACTGCAAAAATCCCTGGCGGGATGTGGGGGGAAAAGGATGCAGCTGGGTCAGGAGTTACAGAGGGGGATGATAAATATAGGGACAAGGGAATTCCTCTTTCTTCAGAGGGCAGAGAAATTATATACTAATTTCTGAAACTAGAAATCTATAAGAACAATGGCACATGTGCTTGTGTTCATCAATTCTGCTATTTCAAAGAAGAAACCCACAAGATGCATCCACTTGCCTAAACATGTCTTTAGGAAGAGATTCCACAAGTATTTCAATTCATGAGTATTCAGCCGCACATACCAGACACTTTAGAAAAAAACGAAAACACTGGTCCCCTATATACAATGTCTAGAAAAGTATTCACGTCATATTCAAACTGTTAAGACTACAGTCCTCATTTCTTTCAGCACTTCTGCTACAGGTCACACAGCTCAATGAATCAAACAAATCTACAAATAGACACATATAAAAATATATTTTTAACTTTTTTTTTTTTTTTTTTTTAACTGATTTCTTCAAATTTCTAGAGCTTTGCATCATTAAATGGAGTTCAAATTGCTTTAAATTCCAGACAAAAATAAAAAGAAAAGCCCAAATGACTATAAGGGTGCCTTCTTTTCCATAGACTGGTGACTGGCATCTTAAATATTATTATTATTATTTATTTAGATAGCACCATTGATTCCATGGTGCTGTACATGAGAAGGGGTTACATACAAATTACAGATATCACTTACAGTAAACAAACTAACAATCACAGACTGATACAGAGGGGAGAGAGGACCCTGCCCTTTCGGGCTTACATGCTACAGGATGTAAGCCCCCCCCAGCCACTTTATTTTTTTGTGGGATGGGCACTTAGGCAGAGGATGAATGGCAACTGCAATTGGGGATATGGAGTCCAATCGCTAATTCCGATGTACGGACTGCCCTAAAAGAAAACTAAAATTTTTTATTAAAATATAAGCATTTAATTAAAAAAAATTGAATATATTTTAAGCAAATTACAGATAGAGATGTTGACATTTCATTATTTGCAACTAGTAAAAAAAAAAATTAAAGTATTAAATATAAAAAGATCAGGAGAGGAAGGCAGTGGTCACCACAGTAATACTGTTAAAGATTGAAAAATACAGTGCCGACCATTGTTACAAATGACGCTTGACATTATCGGTACACAGCAGCTTTGATGTTGGTCCAGGGGTCATTATTCACACATTCAGGACTGTGGTAACAGTTTGTGCTGCATCTTGCTCCAGAATCCTGAGGGCATGTGATAGATTTTTTTACTAGTATTATTAATACCTGCATGCCAGAGTGATAAATTTTACTTTCTAGCTCAAGCTAATCACTATTGAAAGCCTTAGTGCTCTCTAGGGAAGGAGAGCCAATTGACACTGTAGTAGGCAGAGAGATGCATGTATGAGGACACTGGAGTAGGTGGAAGAATAGCAGGGATATCCAATATTGCTACAGTCTGGGGAACGCTGGAGGTTATTTAATGCAAGAAATGATAGAGTACATTGGACAGTGAGTAATATTTCCCCTTCCTGCACTGATGAAGCTACAAGTGCCCTATGAGTTTTCCCACTGGCGGGGGGAAGTCAAATTGTCTGCATCATTTATTTTGTCAACTGCAATAAAACTAATTGATTTCTGTTTAGGTCCCTCTTCCCACACTCTCCGCAGAATGAGCTCAGCACCAAGCCTGTGACTAAGTGTGCATTTCAATTGGAAGTGCTGCTATCTTTGGTCTAACAGACAGCAGCAAAAGGTGGATCATGATTCATACGCATGGCGTTCTCCCACTTAGACTAACCATAGGCAAATTCTATATGCCTCATCTCACCGAGATTCTAGTGCTTAGTTTCTAAAACATACTACTGATTTATTTCAGATACCTGCAAATATTCTCAAGTTGCTAGAGAATTCTCATGGTTATTAGCAGATAGATAGCTAGATAGATAGATGGATAGATTCTTCAATACAAAAAGTGAAACTCATATTATATAGAGTCATTACAGAGTGATTGATTTCAAGTGTTTATTTCTGTTAATGTTCATGATTATGTCTTACAGCCAATGAAAACCCAAAAGTCATTATCTCAGTAAATTAGAGTAATTAACAAAAACACCTGCAAAGGTTTCCTAAGCGTTTAAAAAGGTCCCTTAGTCTGTTTCAGTAGGCTCCACAATCATGGGGAAGACTGCTGACTTGACAGTTGTCCAGAAGGCAGTCATTAACACACTCCACAAGGAGGGTAAGCGACAAAAGGTCATTGCTAAAGAAGCTGACTGTTCACAGAGTGCGGTATCCAAGCATATTAATGGAAAGTTGAGTGGAAGGAAAAAGTGTGCTAGAAAAAGGTGCACAAGCAACCAGGGCTGTGGAGTCGGTAAGCCAAACCTGCGACTCCGACTCCTCAATTTCCCTTCCACCGACTCCGACTCCAACATATATTGCTTATATTTAAGTGAAAAATTTATTGTAGTACAATGTGAACATCAGACATTTAATCATTTTTATGCTACAATAATCAAGACATTTAAATAGAACATAATATATATTTATTGGAATGCAACTTTAGAACACAAAAGACTGTAATAAATTGTAAATATGTAGTACACTATGTAATATAGATTACATATATATATATATACACACAGTATATATATATATCACTATGTAATAAACTATGTAAGTGGCAAAAAACCGTTTTCAACAAAAACATACTAAATAACATTTGTGCAGCCTATGAATTTGTTCTAAGAAATAAAATTGCCTCCATCAGATCCTCCTTCATAAATGACCTAAAATCTGACTTAATAATTTTAAGGCTAGAGAACAACCTCTCTACACTAACTTGGGTTCGAGGCAAAGCCGTAACCACATGGGCAACATCTCTAACAATTTAATTGTAATTTTTTAGTCACAGTAAATAGGTGATTAAGCAATTCCTTCAATTCAGCCACCTGTGTCCATTGACCTTCATTTAGGGTTACATGAGGGTTCGCCATAGCTATAAGAAACGGTTTTAGCCAGGATCAAAACTAGGGGAGGCAGAACCTCATACTGTTCCACAGAATCTCATACTGCACACCTCAGCTGCTGCAGAACCTTATACTGCACACCCCTACACTTGAAAATAAAGCCTGCACCTTAAGATGTGGTGAATGCAGTCTATTTATTCCAACTATCAATTGATGTTGATGTTACTGAAGACGAGCAATGCCTGTCCTTGGCGTCCTTTTGAGCAGCTATGAGGTGTACCTGACTGGTGCTAAAAAAAAAAAAGGAGTGTTAAGGGGGTTTTACACATAGCGATATCGCTAGCAATATCGCTAAAACGTCACTGATTTTGTGACGTTATAGCGATATTGCTAGCGATATCACTATGTGTGATACTTACCTCCGACCGGCTCCCCCGCTGTCTGTCGCTCATCGCGCGAGATCGGGCGGCTCCATTTCTCGTCATCTGCTTCCTGCTGTGTGAGACGAGCGATGCTGGACGCGGGCGGGAGGACGTCTCGATCGCTGTGTGTGAAAGGTGAGTATCGTCCGCTGCGTCATCGCTGTGAGATCTTCCTGTGTGGAAGCTCACTAGCGATCATTTAGCGATTCACCAGCGATCCTGACCGGGTCGTATCGCTGGGGCATCGCTAAATGTAAAAGGGCCTTTAGTCTGTGTGCTACCCGGCTTTCAATCTTTTTGATCAGGAATAGAACAGCCATTTATAGGACATTTCATAACTTTCCCAAATTCCTATGAAAAAATATTCAGCACATTCTGCATTGAACTACTGTACCCAATTTATTTTATATTTTAGGAGTCGGACCATTTTATACCGACTCCACCAAAATGAGCTCCGACTCCGACTCCACAGCCCTGCAAGCAACAGGGATAATCGCAGCCTTGAAAGGATTGTTAAGAAAAGGCCATTCAAAAATATGGGGAGATTCACAAGGAGTGGACTGCTGCTGAAGTCTTTGCTTCAAGAGCCACCACACACAGACGTATCCAGGACATGGGCTAGGAGTGTCGCATTCCTTGTGTCAAGCCACTCCTGACCAATAGACAACGCCAGAAGCATCTTACCTGGGACAAGGAGAAAAAGAACTGGACTGTTACTCAATGATCCAAGGTGTTGTTTTCAGATGAAAGTAAATTTTGCATTTCATACAGAAATCAAGGTCCCAGAGTCTGAAGGAAGAGTGGCGAGGCACAAAAACCAAGCTGCTTGAGGTCTAGAATGAAGTTTCCACAATCAGTGATGGTTTGGGGAACCATGTCATCTGCTGGTGTAGGTCCACTGTGTTTTATCAAGACCAAAGTCAGCGCAGCCGTCTACCAGGAAATTTTAGATCACTTCATGCTTCTCTCTGCCGACAAGCTTTTTGGAGATGGAAAATTAATTCTCCAGCAGGACTTGGCACCTGTCCACACTGCCAAAAGTACCAATACCTGGTTTAAAAACTACACTATCACTGTGCTTGATTTGCCAGCAAACTCGCCTGACCTTAACCCGTATTGTCAAGAGGAAAATGAGAGACACCAGACCCAACAATGCAGACGAGCTGAAGGCTGCTATCAAAGTAACCTGGGCTTCCATAACACCTCAGCAGTGCCTCAGTCTGATCGCCTCCATGCCACACGCCGCATTGATGCAGTAATTGATGCAAAAGGAGCCCCAAACAAGTATTGAGTGCATTTACTGAACATACATTTCAGTAGGCCATCATTTCGGATTTTAAAATCATTTTTCAAGCTAGTGTTATAAAATATTCTAATTTACGGAGATAATGACTTTTGGGTTTCCATTGGCTGTAAGCCATAACCATCAACATTAGCAGAAATAAACACATGAAATAGATCACTCTGTAATGACTCTATAAAATATGAGTTACACTTTTTGAATTGAAGAACTGAAATAAATTAACTTTTTGATAATATTCTAATTTTGTGAGAGGCACCTGTAGATAGATAATCTCATAAGTTTTTTTTTTTGTCTTTTGGTCCAGATACACCAGAATATGTGTGACCCTTAAAAATTTCTACTGTAAAACCACTTTGTTATTTATATGTTTGATGTTTTGCTTGTTTTTTCCCTTTATGTGTTTTTTTAGAAATGCTGCTGATGGTAGACAAAATATGCATCATACATTGATGTAGCACCTGATGGAATCCACTCTTGGCACCATCCAATGAGAAAAAAAAAAACTCCTCCAAACAATCGTCAAACAAGGAGCATTACCAGAAGTGGTTTCCACAAGTTAACTCGAAGTTTTTGACCAAAACAATTTTCTCTAGATTGGACAGTGCTTAGTTTGGAGTAGATTCCATCAGAAGCAGCTTCAAAGAAGTGGCATGAATGTTCTCTTCTCCCACCAGGTATTTTTCAAAACTTCTTTTGGTAGATGAATTTTTCATTTGCCAGCGGAAACTTTTTCCAGTAGCAAAATCAAAACTGTTGCGTTCATATTTTTTTAAATTTGTCAGAGCCAATTATCTTTTCCCATTTTTCCATATCTTTGTCAAGATTTGCAATGGCTTCTTGGAATGATGCAGCAGTCATTTCTTGTTGCAAAGTTTTTTGGAGATCTTGTAAGTTTTCTTCTATTTTTGCCAATGATAAGGTACTTGTATCTGTAATCCCCTTGGTATAATCTTCTGGTCCCAATAGTTTTCTAAAGCTGTTTTAGTCCATCATAGTTTGTTTTTTTGTGTAGGGCATTTTTATATATTTTCAAAGTCTCATGGCTAGTAATTGAGGTGTGGCCAGTTTCTAATACTGCACACTTCTTAAAAACGTCTGTAGCTTTTGCCAATTACAATAATAAATGGGACGATTTCAAGTATATTCTTAAAAAAACATTGGACTATACTACTCATTGATCCTATATTAAAAAGAATTCTTGAACAATCCCCATCAATTGTTGCAAGAGGCGCGCGTAATTTACGTGATTGTCTTGTCCACTGTCATTACGATCCCAACAGACATTACCATACCAATAATAATGACAACAATGGCTTTTATCATTGTGTCGTATGCAAAGCCTGTGCAAATTTGGTAAAGACAAGAACATTCAAAAATCATGATGGCTCAAAAACTTTTGATATTTGCAAACACATGCCGTAACTTGCTCCACCAAGGCAGTAAATTTATCACGTGACATGCCCTTGCAATAAAGCGCACATTGGACTAACCAGTCGTGAATTAACGATAAGGACGCAACACGGTCTAGGATATAGAGAAAGCAAAAGTGGCCATTGATGACTCTACCCTGAAAACTCTGTCCCGCCATTTTAAAAAATTCCACAATTGTAATGCACATCTATTAAAAATTAGGGGAATTGGTATGATAACTTTGGGCTTCAGAGGTGGTGGAGGTGGTGACCTGGGCAAAACAAGAATGTCAATGGATCTATAGGCTGGGCACTTTAACCCCCCAGGGACTCAATGACAATTTTGGTTTTGGAGCATTTTTTGCAACTCTTGTAATTTTATTCATATTCAAGTATATCTCTAATATTAAAGATTTATCAAAACCTGATGCGGAAAACACTGAATGTATGAACAGCAAAGAGGTTTTACAATAAAATATCAACAGGAACAATCTTTCACTTTTTTTTTTGCTTTTTTTTAAAGCGGATCAGCTTCAAAAGTCTTTTTGAAAAACGCCATGTGCACATAGGCAGGGACCAGGATTAATAGTGTAAGAACTAAAACTGGCTACTTTAACAAATGTCCAAAATATGACAAAATTGCCTGAAAAAAATAAATAAAACGCCTCAAAAATAAGGATACATTTTTTGGAGAGTTTTATTAATGCTTTGCTTGAGCAATTTTGGTTAACAAAAAGACAAAAAAAAAAAAACTGCTTTGGGACTGAAAGCGGCAGCATTTCCTAAAGTGGTTTCAACTTGAGAAGCTCACTGTCTCTGATCACTGGGAAAATAAAGACGCAGAGTGAAAATACTGTAAGGCCGGGGTCACACTGGCGAGGAATACGGCCGAGTGAGAGGCGCTAAAAGTACGTATTATACACGGACCAATGATTCTCTATGGGGTCCCTCGCACCAGCCGTATATTTCTCGGGCGTATTCTACGGTCCGTGCCAATCGCAGCATGCTGCGATTGTCAGCGTACTACGCCCGTAGTACGCCAATGCAAGTCTATGGGTGCGCAAAAAATACGGATTACACACGGACCAGACGTGTGACTTGCGAGAAATACGCACCAGGTGTCTTTTAGCAAAGGCGGCAATTCAGTGCATGATACAGTAAACTCACACTGACAGGTTTTATAAAGAAACGAAAGAATAGATGAATAGATATAGACACATAGAATACATACATATATATATATATATATGTATCTTCTATGTGTCTATATCTATCCTTTGGTTTCTGTTAGAAAACCTGTCATAGGGCTCCATTATATGTCCATTTTGCAAGCCTGCAAGAAAATCTCGCCATACGGATGCCATACGGATTACATACGGATGCTTACATGCGCAAAATACGCGACCACACCTTGATTACGGATGACATACGGAGCACTGTTTAGGGGCCATTCATCCGTATTACGCATGTAAAATACTGACCATATTTTGCGTCGTTAGTGTGACCCCGGCCTAAGGCTATGTGCACACGCTGTGGATTGGTCTGCGGATTTGTGTCTGCAGAACCGCAGGTAAAATGACTTGCGGTTTTACCTGCGGTTTTCCCCTGCGGTTTATCACCTCTACAATGGAGGAGATGGTAAACTACAGCAGAATCCGCAGAAAAGAATTGACATGTCATTTCTTTCTGCGGATTCAAAACCGCAGCTTTTCCGCAGTTAAAAATCCACAGCATGTGCACAGCATATTGTAAATCACATAGCTTTACATGCTACTGTACACTAATCCAATCATATATTAAACCTCATATCATAGGAATATATAACATGGATCCCTTCAAAAATCAAACTATGATACCAAAAGAGAACACAAAGGGACAAAAAATCCAAAGAATACAAAATTTATTTCAATAGTACAAAATCACACCATAATAAAACATGTATATATAACAAAGCACATATAAAGAGGTAAATACCTCACCTGAATATATAGAAAAGCTATGTGATAGACAAATAGAATTGCATAGGGTCACAACCATAGGCAGAACCAGCAAAAATTCATACAAATCCTTATATTATATCCCAGGGAAACGTAGGGATAACATAATTTGCACCGCCGCCACGCTGACCTGATCATTACCCGACGACTCTGGGAGGAAATCTGTTCTCTCCTTGTGGGCCGCTGGGAGGACCTCGAAGCTCGGGCCCAGATTAAAGAGCGTAAGTATATACAGTAACGGTTGCTTGATGTAAACCAGTGTTTCCTGAACTCCAGTCCTCGTGGTCCCCACGGATCATGTGTTCAGGATTTCTATTTACTATGGAAATCCTGAAAACATGACCCCTGGGGACCATGAGGACTGGAGTTTGTGAAACACTGATGTTGTATACTAACCACTCCTTTCTCGTTTCAGGGAACAGAATTGTGAATCGGTGGCGGTCTGTGAGGGATCGTTTCAAGAAGGAGTTCAATAAAGAGATGCGGGCCCCGAGTGGATCTGGAGGACGCAGGAGCAAGTACAAGTACGCACAAGCCCTGTCGTTCCTCCGGGAAACAATGCTCACCAGAAGGTAAATATTACACACCACATGTGACAAAAAAATGTTAGATGTAACTTTTTTTTTTCAGCCAGGGCCATACCATGTCAGTATTTTAAATGTTTTTTTTTCTCTTTATTACACATCACAGTGAGCAGCACTCGGGAGCCTGCACGATTGGACCCTTCTGAGGCGATCCCTGAGGAGACCGGCACCGAGGGACACTTCGACCGCCCCGGTACATCTGCACCTTCCCACACATTCGGCCCATCTGTCCCATCCACCAGCACAGGAGCATCGTGGCCGCCTACATTACATGAAAGCTGCTGGTGAGGAGATCGCTTTCCCTTTACCCCACCCTTCTGCCCCTGCCGCCTCTAGTACACCTGCGGGTACTGGGCGGCAGCGGCAGAGGGGTCAGGAAAAGAGTTATGCGCAAGAGTTATTGCATCTGAATGCATCTTTCCAGAACTGTCTCAAAGTCTTGTCAGAGCAAATCTCCGCAGGCTTTCAGCAGATCAACTCCAGCATTCTGGAGGTGAAGACACTTCTGCAAACCATGCATTCAGAAGCAAGATCTTCGCCAAACCACACCTTTTTCAGGTCTGTTGTGGAGCGCATGGCAACACTATCTCCTACCCAGCAGATGCATGTAATGCATTCGTGCCACGGTGCTCTACAGCAGGTTACCTCCCAACCTCCACCTCCCACCACTGTAGTTCCTCCACCTGCACCCCCTCCAGCCACTTTCCATCCTCCCCCTCCTATTACATCTGCACCCCTTCCAGCCACTTTCCATCCTCCCCTCCTATTACATACCAGCAACCTCACCAGTACCAGCAACCTTCCCAGTACCAGCAACCTGCCCCGTCCCAAACTCCTTCCCCGTACCAAACTCCTTCCCCATACAACTTTCCATCAACATCATCTGCTCCTACAGTCCCTGCCCAACCCTCCACTCCACCGCCCATCACCTCTTCTGCCTCCCACATGTCCACCCATTCTGTAGCTTTTTCCACACCTTCACCTCTAACTGTTCCTTCCCCACCACGATCCCAGTCCTCTCTCCACACACCCAGTGTCGAAGTGTCCCGCAGCCCCTCCAGCAGTATTTCCACCCCACAGTACACAGATTTGTAATGTTTTTTTGTTGTAATAAAAATGCCCATTGGGTTTAAAACCTTTATTAAAAAAGTTTTTTGCACTTTAAAAACATTAAAAAAAAAAAAAAAAAATTTAAATAAAAGTTAAATTATCGTTTCACAATGGTTGTCTGTCATTTCTTTCTGCGGCGAACTATGTTTTAAAAAAAGGTTAAATACAGGGTATTTCAAAGGTAAAAAGGTATTCAAAACCAGGTATATAACTGTGGGTAAATTTTAGCTTTTTGCCACAGTTGTGTTCCTGGTTGTGTTTGAAGCAAAGTATTTCACCTAAAAAGTTGTGTTTATTGTTGGTGATTTCCTACCAATGTACACAACTTTTGTTAAAAGGTGAAATACTTTGCATAAAACACAACCAGGTACACACCTGTGGCCTAAAGCTAAAAATAGTAAGACCATGACAAGATAGCCAACTTTGGTTGGCAAAGGTATATACTGTTGGTCCAGAAGGTACACAAGTTTAGGGCACAAATCTTTCACACTCTGTCATCCCAGTGTACTCTGCCTTGAGGTGACATAAAGTATAGTGGAAAATTGTCCCTGAAACCGTCACAGAACTTCTAGTGGTAATATTTCCAATGACAACATCCATCTTCGCCAGTAACTTGCTCTTCTCTCCAACCTGCACTTTCTTCTCTACAACCTGTCAAAGAAGGGCTGTAGGAACATGCTATATCTAGTTTTCCAGTAGCCAATCCCGTTTGGAAGGCCACAAGGGTCAATTTTAAAAACCGGATCCGGCGTAATCCGTCGAAAAACGGATAGAAAAACGGATGAACCGGATGAGACGGATCCGGTTTTGTCTGTCAAGAACAAGACGGATCCGGCAGAAAACCGGATCCGGCACTTCAGGTTTTACAAAACATTTGCCGGATCCGACATTCCGGCACGACGCCGGATCGCGCCTGACGCCGAAAACCTGATGTGTGAAAGTAGCCTTATGCTTCACTTTGTTCCTACTTTTCTTACGATCATGATGTCCTTATCCAGTGATTGCGCTCTTCATATGATGTGTCCAAAGCAGGCAAGTCATAGCTTGATGATCCTTGCTTTGAGTGACGTTTGGCTTGATTTGTTACAAAACTGATTTGTTTGTTCTTATGGTCATCTATGGTATTTATAGCTTGGCCCTTATTTTGCCCATAGATTGCAAGTGTCGGCAGTGTACAGAAGAGGACAAAGAGTTGGTTGATTGTAAAATAACCTTTCAAATAGAGCCATTACACACTTGATTATACAGGGCAGATTATATTACAGACTGCCTTTCTTACAATAGTCGTGAGATTGCAAAAAAAAACAAAAAAACACAACAACTATTGACACATTGCCTAAAAATTATGGATATGATGGTTTAAGGCAGAACCATGAGAACAATTTATATGGTTCCTAATAACCAAGAATAACTTGACGGTACAACCTCTGAGTTCTTGAAGATATAAATGGTCGATGTCACTAACTCTGTATCTACCTTTAGAAAATGTCACTTTACGTAGATAAACAGGTCCTAATGATGTACAGGTGCTCCTCACAAAATTAGAATATCATCAAAAAGTTCATGTATTTCAGTTCTTCAATACAAAAAGTGAAAATCATAAACTAGATAGTCATTACAAACAGTGATCTATTTCAAGTGTTTAGTTCTGTTAATGTTGATGATTATGGCTTACAGCCAATGAAAACCCAAAAGTCATTATCTCCATAAATTAGAATACTTTATAACGCCAGCTTGAAAAATGATTTTAAAATCCAAAATGTTGGCCTACTGAAATATATGTTCAATAAATGCACTCAATACTTGGTCAGGACTGCTTTTGTATCAATTATTGCATAAATGCGGTGTGGCATGGAGGCGATCGGCCTGAGGCACTGTTGAGGTGTTATGGAAGCCCAGGTTGCTTTGATAGCAGTCTTCGGTTTGTCTGCATTGTTGGGTCTGGTGTCTCTCATTTTCCTCTTGACAATACCCCATAGATTCTCTATTTCTCTATGGGGTTAAGGTCAGGTGAGTTTGCTGGTCAATCAAGCACAGTGATACTGTTGTTTTTAAACCAGGTATTAGTACTTTTGGCAGTGTGGACAGGTGCCAAGTCCCGCTGGAAAATTAAAAAAGCTTGTCGGCAGAGGGAAGCATAAAATGCTCTGAAACTTCCTGGTAGACGGCTGCGCTGACTTTGGTCTTGATAAAACACAGTGGACCTACACCAGCAGTTGACATGGCTCCCCAAACCATCACTGATTGTGGAAACTTCACACTAGACCTCAAGAAGCTTGGTTTTTGTGCCTCACCACTCTTCCTCCAGACTCTGGGAACCTGATTTCTGAATGAAATGCAAAATTTACTTTCATCTGAAAACAGCACCTTGGACCACTTAGCAACAGTCCAGTTCTTTTTCTCCTTGGCCCAGGTAATACGCTTCTGGCATTGTCTATTGGTTATGAGTGGCTTGACACAAGGAATGCGACACTTGCAGCCCATGTCCTGGATATGTCTGTGTGTGGTGGCTCTTGAAGCAATGACTCCAGCAGCAGTCCGCTCTTTGTGAATCTCACCCAAGTTTTTGAATGGCCTTTTCTTAATCCTTTCAAGGCTGTGGTTATCCCTGTTGCTTGTGCACCTTTTTCTAGCACACTTTTTCCTTCCACTCAACTTTCCATTAATATGCTTGGATACAGCATTCTTTGAACAGTCAGCTTCTTTAGCAATGATCTTATGTGGCTTACCCTCCCTGTGGTGTGTGTCAAGTGACTGCTTTCTGGACATTTTTTTTTTCCTCATAGATTGTAAGCTTGCGAGCAGGGCCCTCATTCCTCTTGGTATCTGTTTTGATCTATGTGATTATTGTTATGCTGTAATGTCTATCGTCTGTACAAGTCCCCTCTGAAATGTAAAGTGCTGCGGAATATGTCGGCGCTATGGAAATAAAATTTATTATTATTTGTCAAGTCAGCAGTTTTCTCCATCATTGTGGAACCTACTGAAACTGACTAAGGGACATTTTTAAATGCTTAGGAAGCCTTTGCAGGTGTTTTTTTATTGGCTGTAAGCCATAATCGTCATTATTAACAGAAATAAACACTTGAAATACATCACTCTGTTTGTAAAGACTCTATTTAATATATGAGTTTCACTTTTTGTATTGAAGAATTGAAATACCGTACATTAACCTTTTAAAAAAAATTTTGTGAGAAGCACCTATACATTAACCTTTACATTTGAATTGTTATAGCAATATTTGAGATTTTGCTATATTATAAAATATTTGTTCCTTTTGGTTTTCACAGATATTGCGCTATTATTGTTTCAATCCATTCTTTTTGAAATGTCCTTCAGAAGTATGAATTATACTGTTAATGTAGGTTATACATTTTTTTTGCTTGCTATTCAATGTCACAGCCACGCATGTACTGAACATACTCAACATACTCTATTAACCCACTGAAAATGCAGAATGATTTTTAGACTTCTCTTTCTAATCCATTACACTACATGCTGTGGATCAAAACACTCCTATGGCTATTCCAAATTTATATACATTTAATAAATTGAAAAAGGGTTATGTGCTATAGTAAATTAAATTTAATGGAAGACAATAATTTAAAAAAATACAATTTCAATACATATCATGACCCAAATTAGCACCATTTATCTGCCATGTAGCTAAGAGTGGTTTGAGTCGTCCATGCAAATTTATGGAAAGAATGACTGAGGACTGTTTTATCCTAGAGGCTTCTACCCTCTTTGCTGCTTCTGTGTGTCATGAGGGTGTCAAATCAACCTTGAGTTAGATGGTCCCATTGGGTAATGAATTGCAGGTCTCCTTTAGAGATGGTGTGATTAGTGTCAAATATTACATTGATTTAATTTTTTCTGGTGCTGAAGAGGTTAACAACCTTCTCTATGCTGGTCAGAAACATGCAGATCCATTTCAGCTGCTTCTGATCTGGTCATTGCCTCTTCCTATATAAACTGGTCAGACCTTCTTATCCCTGCCGGTGAAAGATTTGTCTTCCTGTGCTGTGTGCTAAAGTTAAGTGGTTTGGAGTCGAGTTGTTGTAAAAGTGTTTTGTGGTTTGCTGTAGTTCGTTTGTGTTTATCTTCTGGTCCTGTTCCCATTTAGTTTATTCCTCCCTGTCCTCCTCCCTATTGTTGGTTAATGCTTTTGTATGAGAGAGGTTTTCTTTAGTCCCTGTTTTGATTTTATGTCTTGTTTAGATTACATTTATGTGGGAGGAGGGGACAGATCAGGGTTTAACAGGAGCACAGTAAGGTCGGAGACTCGGGCTTCCCTACCTTCAAGAGTTCCCCGGGAAAGGGAGAGATAGGGCCCCATTTCCAGGGACAGTTTGATGCCCCCTTTCCTTACAGAAGACCTTTACAGCGTGACACTGCGTTGGTAAATAGTATAAGACATGTTCAGAGACCTACACATCATGCTACTGAAAAAAATAGTCTTATGCTATCTACTAATAATAAAATATAAACAATTTATAAACATTTACCAAAATCAAGACAGACTCATAGGCCTCCATTCAGTTTTTGACAGAATTTGAGTGAAACATCACACGATTTTTCAGTTTTAAGCCACCCCTGGCCAGCTTAGCCCACTTTTTGAAAAATGGATAAAGCTTAGTCAGAAAGAGGCATGGGCAGGTAAATTCATCATAATTTAAGCCATTATGACAAAATGATACTCCAGTCAGACTGGAGTACAATTCTAACGGTGGCATATGGCATCTAAAAGATGCCCCAAATGCTACGAGGCTCACTATTCTAAACGAATTTGGCACATCTTTTCTAAAGTAGTCATCATCGAGACTGGAGTACAAAATGCTAGTCATGGTAAACTGAGGACAAAGCGACTTAATTAATCAAAGCTTTCATGCCACAATTCTGGCATAAAAGATTCGAAAAGTTGCAAAAATTAAGCACAACTCGGGGTTGTGCCTAAATTTTGCAACTTTTAGCACTTTCATGACAATTTCTCTCAGCTCCGCCAAAATAGGCAGAGCTGGGGTGGAATGTACCAATACCTGACTGGAGTGAGATTTCTGGAGTAGCATATGGAGGCACATGCCACTAGTTAGATACTCCTGAGTGATGAAGGGAAATGCACCTCTCCATGAATCAGGAGTGTCTGACCCCAGCACGCTCCTGATCAGGACTGATGTGAAAAATGCCTGCCTTGATGAATAGGGTCCAAAGTGTTTTCAAGAAGGATCACATGAAAAAACATATATACAAAAAGAGACCAAAATTTTCAGTATGACACTCAATACCTTATTTCAATATAAGCAAAAAAAATTAAAATCAGTTAAATTTGCATGAATAGCCACTATGGGACAGCTACCTCCTATTAAGTAATAAATATAGCTAAACTATCAAGGCAAACAAACCAAACATAACCAGAAAATCAGCAGGACAGGGAAAGCGCATTATCCATATTGAAGAAGGTCTGGCCACACAATATGGGAAGACAAGCTAGCTAGTAGGAAGGGTTTCAAAACTAGCCAGCATGACGCTACAGGTGAGGGGCACTACCTCCATGACTGGTAATTTGCATGTGGAACCTGCTGTGTTAAAACTTTGTATGAGTATCAAAATTTTGTAAATAATGAAACTAATAATAGTTATGGGGCAAATTAAGAACACTAATCCACTGGAATATGATGGGTGTAATGACAGGTTCACTATAACACAAGCAAGAACCCAACAGAGTATCAGATGATGCCATGTGCCAGTCAGTACACAGTGAGGTATTCCTTGGCACAAGCGCCTCAGACATCATCACTTAATAAAGGCTTCTTTGTGATCACATGATTGATGTGGAGCCAAACAACAGAAGCTCAGGTCCCATCTCTGAATTCCATTGCTAGCACATAACTTCGATGTTTGCCTCAAGTAGGTTTGGATAACATAGTGGGATATTATTACTATTTCACATACTTCATTGGCACCTATACCTAAATATTACAAATGCATGACAGGTGTAGATATGAAGATGCATTTTTACAAAGTGCCAAGAATGTAATAAAATATAATGCCATTAAAGTGGTTGTCCAAGTAAAACAAGTTATCACCTATCTTCACTATAGCTCCTAACTAGTGATGGGCGAGTAGCATCGTTGCTCGGCTCTCCCCGAACATCCTCGGGTGATCTCCGAGTATTTTGGCATGCTCGGAGATTTAGTTTTCGTCGTCTCAGCTGCATGATTTGCGACATGTAGACAGGCTGAATACATGTGGGAATTCCCTAACAAACAGGCATTCCACACATGTATTCAAGCTGTCCAGCAGTCGCAAATCATGCAGCTGAGGCGATGAAAACTAAATCTCCGAGCACACGAAAATACTCGGGAGACCACCCGAGCATGCTCGGGGAAACCCGAGCAACAAGTGTACTCGCTCATCACTACTCCTAACTTTTGATCGATGGGGTCCAACCTTTGAGATCCCACTGATTAGAAGAACAGAGAAATTTTCATTCTCATTAAAATGGAGCGGCAGTGCATGTTCTTGGCAAGCACTCCATTTATTCCCTATGGGGTTGACGAGGGCTGGGATTGGCTTTTTTTCTGAGAGCTCCATAGGGAATAAATGGAGGGGCAGTTGGGCTTATGACCTGTCGTGCCATCTTGTAACGAAGATAAAAGTTCCCTAATCTACCGATCAGTGCAGGTCCTAGCGGTAGGACATCCACCAATCCACAAAATATCACCTATTGAACGGACAGTAACTTCTTTTAACCAGACAACCAATTTAATAATATGTTTTCTTTTAAATTGAAATTACAAAAGATCAAGCAACAGAAAGAGTGAAGAAAACCACATTATCACTGAATTCATGAGTGATAAATCACTATCTGGCAGGCTGAAAGATTGCTTATGATTAGTGATGAGCGAATCCAAACTTACGCTAGATTTATCGTTCTACCGGACTCTTACTATCTGGTGATAATCACCAAACGCGGATTTTCCCCGGAAGTCCGTTGCACTGTTAGAAGTTCCAGTTTAAGAGATCGGATCCCCATTGTTTCAATTTGTTTCAGGTTCAACTATAGGTGCTGTTCTGGTACCTGAATCGAACTTCCACGGGTCCGCTCATCCCTTATGAGGCTGTTATTAGGATTACTTTCATCTACGTAGCAAGTTAACACTGTAAATATATGACTTGATTTGTATTGTTTCTGCGCTCTCTGAAACGCGAAAATAAAATGCACATGTGTAATAACGCAGCCAGTCTCAGACTGCTGCTGCCGCCATTGGTTCTGGCTACATGAATCAGTTGTCAGGTTCAGTTCAAAAGTTCAGCTGTGCTCCTATAAATACAGTGTGACAGGTTTTTGTACATCAGCATTGCAGTGTCTGGCGTACACAGACTCCAAAACAGCAAAACGTGCCCTGTGCAAGCAAGGTATGCTACTAGTAATCTTGCAGAATTGTGAATGTAACTCTAGACTACAATACATGATAATATTCTTTATTTTTATATAGCGCTAACATATTCCGCAGCGCTTTACAGTTTGCACACATTTTCATCACTGTCCCCGATGGGGCTCACAATCTATATTCCCTATCAGTATGTCTTTGGAATGTGGGAGGAAACCCACGCAGACACGGGGAGAACATACGAACTCCTTGCAGATGTTGCCCTTGGTGGGATTCGAACCGAGGACTCTGACCACTGAGCCACCGTGCTGCCCACTAGAATTCAGAATGAATACATGATGAGTTATACAGTGTATTACAACATAGCAATGTAAATTATGTATTTCATTTGTAAAGTTAGGATTTAAAGCGATCCTGTCAGCAGGATTGTGCACAGTAACCTACAGACAGTGTCAGGTCAGCGCTGTTATACTGATTAATATGATACCTGGGTGATGAAATCCGTCTTGTGGTTGTTGTTTAATCTTTATTTTCAGCTTATGATATGCTCGTGCCCTGGGGAGGCTTGGGGGGGCTTTATTTGCTGCTCTGATTACATATGCATTCTTATGGCAGATTATGATACAGGAAAGATGTATATCTTTGTACCGTGTTAGCCAGTGGATAGAAAAATATTCAGGATTGAGAGTCCTCAGTAGTTGATACCTTTTAATGGCTAACTGAAAAGATGGTAATACATTGCAAGCTTTCGAGTCTACTCAGGTCTCTTCATCAGGCTAGACTAATACAAAATCTGAAGTCACATATTTATGCACAATACAGCCTAGAAAAAATGCAATAGATAAGACAAGTGACGTGAAGCAGAACTATCAATATGGGAGAGGGAGAAACATAAATATAAACATTGGACCAGTTCATAGATAAGGAGTCTGGATGTTTTATGGTCCTCTGATTGGGGTCTAGTTCTGTGTTGCCCCGCAAGGTTTTAAAAGGAAATTCCTTAATTGATGTAAAAAGACATAATTCCATGCGACACATTCATTCCAGCACTGAGAGTGTCAAAGTTCGTCATAAATTTATCCTTATCTATGAACTGGTCCAATGTTTATATTTATGTTTCTCCCTCTCCCATATTGATAGTTCTGCTTCACGTCACTTGTCTTATCTATTGCATTTTTTCTGTGCTGTATTGTGTATAAATATGTGACTTCAGATTTTGTATTAGTCTAGCCTGATGAAGAGACCTGAGTAGTCTTGAAAGCTTGCAATGTATTACCATCTTTTCAGTTAGCCATTAAAAGGTATCAACTACTGAGGACTCTCAATCCTGAATATTTTTCTATGGCAGATTACTGATCCCACAGTGATCTGCTCCCTATTTTACATACTGCATAGCATTATGGTTATAAAAAATTCACATTTATCAGACAAGCGCCGTCGCCTACGCTGTGGCATGATAAGGTGGATATGGCTGTTTTCGTATTATTTAGTTTTAGTTATTTTTTTGTAAAAAAAACAATAAAAATTTTATCAAACTGGCACCAGGGGCTGATAGATGCTACTGCGCAAGCGCCACCATCTTGATGGTGCCAATTTTTTTTTCCCTCTAGCAAAATTTTGATTAACATTATTTTTTTAACAACAAAACTACGGTATATTTCTAAATAACATGAAAACAGCCACATTTTCCACCTTATCATGCTGCACGTAGGCGCCGCCGCCTGTCTGATACATGTTGATTATTTTTTGTTTCAAACCATAATTCTATGCAGTATGTATAACAGGGGGTAGGTCAGTGAGGGATCAGTGACTTGTCATAAGAATGCATATCTATTCATCAGAGCACCACAAAAAGGCCCCCCACACACAGGTCGCCCCAAAACACGAGCATATCATTAATTGACAACTGCATTTACAGATTAAACAACAACCACAAGATGGATTTCATCTCCCCGGTATCATTTTAATTAGTATAATGGCATCATCATGACTGTCTGTAGGTTACTGTGCACAATCCTGCTGACAGGTTCCCTTTAAGGCTTAGTTCGCAATACAAGTATTTGCTGGAAATCTAAGACACGCTGCTGCGCAAAAAAACAGTGTCAAAAACGGACCAGAGTTGATGGGATTTATAGAAATCTTATGCCCGCTGTGCTTTAAATGCATCATAAACTGACCTGCAGAGCATTTTTAAAATCAATGGCATGTCAATTTCTTTTGCAATAAACGTACGTTTTATTTGCAGATTTTCCCCATAGATTTAAATGAGATGAGAAAAATACAAAGGTAAAAAATGTATATTCATTTGTAGCTCATCCCTGCATTGGAAACACACTAAAATCGTAATCCGCACATGTATTTGTAAAAAACAAGTTTTATCAAAACTAAGTACCGTATATACTCGAGTATAAGCCGACCCGAGTATAAGCCGACCCCCCTAATTTTGCCACAAAAAACTGGGAAAACGTTTTGACTCGAGTATAAGCCTAGGGTGGGAAATGCTCCATCGATTATTCCCCCATATAGTGTCCCCAGAAGAAGCTCCATAGATTATTCCCCCATATGCTGCCCCCATAAGAAGCTCCATAGATTATTCCCCCATATGCTGCCCCCATAAGAAGCTCCATAGATTGTTCCCCCATATGCTGACCCCATAAGAAGCTCCATAGATTGTTCCCTCATCTGCTGACCCCAGAAGAAGCTCCAGATTGTTCCCCCATATGCTGCCCCCATAAGAAGCTCCATAGATTGTTCCCCCATACGCTGACCCCAGAAGAAGCTCCAGATTGTTCCCCCATACGCTGACCCCAGAAGAAGCTCCAGATTATTCCCCCATACGCTGACCCCAGAAGAAGCTCCATAGATTGTTCCCCCATATGCTGACCCCAGAAGAAGCTCCAGATTGTTCCCCCATATGCTGACCGCAGAAGAAGATCCAGATTATTCCCCCATACGCTGACCCCAGAAGAAGCTCCAGATTATTCCCCCATATACTGCCCCCATAAGAAGCTCCATAGATTGTTCCCCCATACACTGACCCCAGAAGAAGCTCCAGATTGTTCCCCCATACGCTGACCCCAGAAGAAGCTCCAGATTATTCCCCCATACGCTGACCCCAGAAGAAGCTCCAGATTATTCCCCCATATACTGCCCCCATAAGAAGCTCCATAGATTGTTCCCCCATATGCTGCCCCCATGCTGCTGCTGCATGTAAAAATAAAAAAAATGACATACTCACCTCTCCGTCGCTGGGTGTGAGGTGCCGGTGTCACTGCTGGCACCTGAGATACTCACGTGTCCTGTGTCCATGGCTGCTCACCGCTATCTGCCGCGTCATCAGTCAGTGATGTTCAGACTGCAGGGGGCGCGGCGCGCACTAACCACGTCACCGCGCCCTCTGCTGTCTGAAGTCACTGACCGATGACAGACAGCAGCAAGCAGCCATGGACGCAGGACAGGCGAGTATCGCTATACTTACCCGTCCTGACGCTGTGTCTTGAGCCCCCAGCTTCTCCCCGTGCTCTCTCTTCCTGCCTTTAGCGGTCATGTGGTACCGCTCATTAAAACTCATGAATATGCGCATATTCATGAGTTTTAATGAGCGGCACCACGTTACTGCTGAAGGCAGGAAGGGAGAGCACGGGGAGAAGCTGGGGGCTCAAGACACAGCGTCAGGACGGGTAAGTATGACCTGACACCCCCCCTCCCCCTCTGACCCCCTTTGTATATGACTCGAATATAAGATGAGAGGGGGACTTTCAGCCCAATTTTTTGGGCTGAAAATCTCGGCTTATATTCGAGTATATACGGTAACAGGAAGCATTCAAGACAAAAGTTTAATTTAACATAATAAACCAAAACGGGACAAAAACCACAGCCAAAAAAAACGCAATAAAAATGTATGCAACCCAATTTACCTAATTGGTGGAGAAATGCTACATAAAATCTGCAACCACAAAAACGCACCAAATACTTATTGTAAGAACGTAACCGAAAAGGTCATTTTTATTTATTTTTCATTTATTTTATTGATCATTAACATGACAAGAAAAGCATACATGTATATAAAGCACAACCATGTTGGGTAGTACTGTTTGGTTCTGTTTTTGTTGTTTTATGGCTGAACACGATTTATACGATCTGCATAGTAAAAATGATTAAGTGCTGCAATAAGTTCGGAGCACTTCTTAAGATTAAGCCTTAAGTGAGAGTGCATTATTTTTTTATAATTATGCAGAGCATTTTAAACAGACAGCTTCATTTCGAGTAAAGAGTCCTTACAAGAATCCTATTTGGGGTGTAGCTAAAATTCATGGGGTCCCATAATAATATGTGGTGGGCCACCTCACATAAAGGAAAGCAGATCTATATTTCAATTCAAAGAAAGCCCAGATGAACGGCACCAAGTCGAGGATCAATCACAGGCACACAGTGTGCAAAACACTGCTGGGAACAACGGTGCTCAGCATCAGAAACACCTGGACCTGTTGAAGCGTCTGTGTACGCGAAACGGCTGTCGTCCGTCTTTTTCCCCCGCATGCCTCATGTTATCTGCCCGTCATTTATTGTGTGACCTTTAATGGTTGAATAAAGAAACACTGCACTGCAAATCTGGGTGAGTGCCGCATCTTTTTCCTTCTTTTGCGGATCTATATTTCAGCCCATGAACATAATTACTGCATACAATGGCCTTGGAAATATTTATTTCTTAAATTTGATATCCACTACAAGGATAACCCCTTCTTGATCTAAATATCTGGCCCTGATAAAAAAAAAAAAAAAACTATACTCACCTCCCATTCTGGTTCCGTTCCAGCGGTGTTGGCACTCGCGGTCCCTGGGCTTTCGTGTGATTGTATGGCACGTGTTGTCAGTGCTGGCATCATTTCTCTGCCTTCATACGAATTGAACATGAAAAGGAAGTCAGATCAGCCGCAGCCCGGACTTACTTTTCATGTTCAATTCATCTGAAGGCAGAGACAATGACACCAGTGCTGATTGGGTGCCGGGCACCACGTGTCATACAATCACACGAAAGCCCAGGGACCGTGAGTGCCGACACCGCTGGAACGGAACCAGCACAGGAGGCAAGTATAGTTTCTTATTTTATCAGGGCCATACATTCAAATCAAGAAGAGGTTGTCCTAGTAGTGGACAACCCCATAAGGCTGGGTTCACACGTAGCGGAATTCCCGCGAGAATTCTGGAATTCCAGATCGCATTTTAAATTGCCGCGATTTTCCAGCGGAAAAACTAGCGATTTGCAAGCATAATTAGCTTGCAGAATGCTAGCGTTTTCCAAGCGATCTGTAGCATCGCTTGGAGAACTGATTGACAGGTTGGTAACACTTGTTTGACTAGTGTGACCAACTTTTTACTATTGAGGCCGCCTATGCGGCATCAGTAGTAAAAAGATCTAATGTTAAAAATATTAAAATTAAAAAAAAAAAAAAATCGTGTTATATTCACCTTCCGACATCCCACGCAGCGTCACCAGGCCTCCACGATGCTCCGGCAGCTCCCGTTCCCAGTGATACATTGCGGCAATGACCTTTGATGACGTTGCGGTCTCGCGAGACCGCTATAGTATCGCGAGACGCGACATCAGCAAAGGTCATCACAATGCATTACTGGGAAAGGGAGCTGCCGCATGTATCGCTGAAGCCTGGGGACGCTGCGCTGGACATCGGAAGGTGAATATAACCCGATTAATTCTATTATTTACAGGGATATGGTACCCAGAGCCAGGAGGACAGTCTCCTCTCCTCCAGACCGTGGGTACCATCAGCAAATGTTCTGCTTACTTTTCGCATGGTGGGCACAGCCACATGCGGAAAGTAAGCGGAACAATGCATTCCTATGTGGGAGGAATCGCCACGATTCCGCAAAATAATGAGCATGCTGCATATTTTTCAGTGATGCGATTCCGTTGCCGGAAAATCCGCAGCATTAGCACATCATTGCGGAATCCCATAGGATTGCATGGGATTCTGTTTTTTTTGCGTTTTCGCGGTAAAAACCGCCGCAAAAATCCTGAACGTGTGAACGCAGCCTTAGACCAACAAAGAAGAAAATTGGGTCACTCTTACAGTACCCAAACCATCTCCATGTGGACAGCTGACAAGTTAGGGCCCCGTCACACATAGCAATCTCGCTAGCGATTTCGCTGCTGAGTCACAAGTTTTGTGACACAACAGCGATCTCACCAGCGAGATCGCTGTGTGTGACAGCGATCAGCGACCGGCCCCCCTGCCGGTATCGCTGATCGCTGCAAGAAACCTCTGGACATTTCTTTCGTCGCTGATCTCCCGCTGGCCAGCACGCATCGCATAGTTACCTATGTGCACTGGTAACAAACGAACACAGCGACGCCGCGCGCTCGGCGTCGCTGTGCTGATCGCTGGTGAAGCTGTCTGTGTGACAGCTCACCAGCGATCACATAGCGACTTACCAGCGATCCTGACACGTTGATATAGTTGTCGGGATCGCTGGTAAGTCGCTATGTGTGACTCCAGCTTTACTCTCTTGGAAAAAGCAAGAGTCGACCGTGCGAGTGCAGAGCACCTGCTGGGTTAGTACACTACATTTATTGCTATGTGCACTTATCACTTTGTTATTTTGTACCCTGTTTCTCTACTCCATGCATTTAGCTAATGTGCAATTCATTCCATGTAACTGACATATGGTTTTGAGATTTTCTATGTCAGATGGGCTATACGCCATACAACTCCCCTTCCAACCTGCTGTATTCTGAGTTTTTCCACCTTTATATGATTTTACTTTAATACACTTTTTTGCATGATGGATGGCATAGCTAATAAAATTACCATTTTATCAAAGTGTAGTGAACGGTATTTGTTTTTCAGTATATCAATATTAATTTATTGTAAGAAAAAACTCCTTATCTCATATTAAGCCATTTAATTATTTACATATTCATTTCTTGGAAATATGTGGCCACCAGAAAACTGCACATTTGCAAACCTTTAGAACATAAAATTTACAAAGCAATTTTTAAATTGTAACTGCAATCTATGTGCATTAATTTATTCAACGGTGGTGCAGGTAATTACTATTTTGGCATCAGTTACACAGTAAGAAACTCTCGAAATATAGAACAACATTCATCGTCGTTAGGAATATACAATGTGTGTGTACTGCTCGCTTTCACCAACCGAAAAAAAGAAGACAGAATACAATTGTAATTAAAAAGCTGAATAACTTGTTAAAATAACTACCAGCGTTCATCTCCTTAGAGTTAGAAAAAAAGCGGTGACCGCTTCTCTGTGATCATCATGACTCACATTATCGTTAGGTGAGGTCCCCAGAAGAGAGATTCATGTCTATTAGTCATACATTACCATCCTGACCTAAATGTTACAATGAGAATACCCCCTTTCCACAATCACGGAGGTTTAGTTAGCTCAGTATGTGACCTCGGTAATTCAGGGAGCACACTTTTCTTATTAATGAATCCAGGGAGAAAACAAACATGGCATACATGTTTCATCATATGCAGAATTCCAGAATTATCCTTCCCTAGAAGCAAAGTTAGCCCCAAGTGTGAAAATCACTTGATAATATTTGTACTCACTGGTGATTTAGTTGCTTGTGCTTTACATCACCGTTAGTAGTCATTACTGTTGAGGAAATCAGCCTCCATAGCCCGCCTTGACTAGATATTGACTACTGCCAAGTACGACCGGGACACGTTAAAGATGGACAGCAACAAACTAAAAGTTGTAAAGTACTTCAACCTACTCTGATCGATCATCACTCAAGATGTAGCGACAACACTGGACGTCAATAGGAGAATAGCTATGGGCAAATCAACAATGAAGTCACTGGACAAGGTCTTCAAATTGAGGAACATTTCACTGACACTGTTCGTACATAGTCTCGTCTTTCCAGTGGTAACAAACGGATGTGAAACCTGGAAGAATCAACTCTTTTGAATGCGGTGCTGGTAAAGGATATTATCAATACCATAGAATGCAAAAACAAATAAATCAATTTTGAAATAAATCAAGACAGACAAGTCACTCAAAGTAAGGTTCACCAAGCTAAAACTTGCCTACTTTGGACACATCATACGAAGAGAGCAATCATTGGAGAAGAACATCTTGGTTGGAAAAATAGAAGGAACAAGACGAAGAGGAAGACCATCAATGGCTTGATACTATCAAGACAATGGAAGAGAAGACCCTGGTGGACCTGTCTAGGCTTGCACAAAATCGATCTTCCTACAGAGGGTTCATCCTTTAAGTCGCCATGGCTAGATATTGAGCCAAAGGCTGTTAAAATAAGGAGTGTCCCAAATACAGTACCCATTGATACCTGGAGGCCAGTATTTCCACTCTTTTCAACAAAAAGATCGAGATCTAAGCGGTAATGTCTCTCCTTGTGGAGAGTGACATGCCAAGTCTGGCACGCCAGTACGAAGAGACTTAAACGCCTTGCAATGCTCCACTGGGAAATTAAATATGCAAATGGTCTCTTCAGAAAGGAAGAGGACTTGAACTCCTATTGGAAGTAGCAAACCTACAAGTCATTATCGACCCCTTAACGAGCCTTGCAATATGATTTAGGATAAAAGCCAAATCAGAATCTCAATTTGCAGACACGGTGTTTTGGGGTATTGCCCTTTGTCAGTACAAACAATGAGATCTGATTTGGCTTGGTGAGAGGCTAAAGGGGCCTTTACACATAGCGATATCGCTAAAGCGTCACCGATTTTGTGACGCAGCAGTGATATCGCTATGTATGATACTTACCTCCGATCGGCTCCCCCGCTGTCTGTCGCTGATCGTGCAGCTCCATTTCTCGTCGGGCGCTTTCTGCTGGCGCTGACGAGCAACGCGTTGATGCGGGCGGAAGGACGTCAAGATCGCCGCGTCAGAAAAGTTAAGTAACGACCGTTGCTGCGTCGCTACATCGTTGTGAGATCTGCCTGTGTGGCAGCTCACTAGCGACCATTTAGCGATGCACCAGCAATCCTGACCGGCTCGTATCGTTGTCGGGATCGCTGGTGCATCGCTAAATGTAAAGGGGCCTTAAGACTGGGATCTAAGGGGTAAGGTTTCTCCTTGTTCAAGTCCTCTTCCTCTCTGAAGAGACAATTTGTATATTTAATTTCCCAGAGGAGCTTGCAAGGAGTTTAACTCAGGGAAACTCATTCTCCTCAAGGAGAAACCTTACCACTTAGATCGCAGTCTTAAGGGGGTTTTACACATAGAGATATCGCTATAACGTCAACGATTTTGTGACGTTATAGCGATATCGCTATGTGTGATACTTACCTCCGACCGGCTCCCCCGCTGGTTATCGCTGATCACGCGAGAATGTCCGGCTCCATTTCTCGTCGTCAGCTTCCTGCTGTGACGACGAGCGACGCGTGGAGGCGGGCGGGAGGACGTCTTCATCGCTGTGTGTGAAAGGTGAGTATCGTCCGCTTTATCGCTGCTGCATCGCTGTGAGATCTTTCTGTGTGAAAGCTCACTAGCGATCATTTAGCGATGCACCAGCGATCCTGAACAGGTCGGATCGCTGGTCGGATCGCTGGTGCATCGCTAAATGTAAAAGGGCCTATAGCCTCTCACCCAGCCAAATCAGATCTCGTATTTTGCACTCATGATGGGAAATACCCCGAAACACAGTTTCTGCAAGTTGAGATTCTGATTTGGGTTTTATCCTAAGTCATACTGCAGGGCTCGTTAAAATGTCGATAATGTAGGTTTGCTACTTCCAATAAGGGGCACTAAAGTTCAAGACCTTTTCCTCTCGGAAGAGACAATTTGCACTACAAAAAAGATCACAAGAAGCATCTTTTCTCAAAGATGTGGAGGGAATAGAATTGTGGCATGCCCCACTGTATACCGAATTACACACGTATCAGCTGCTAAACATATTTGTGGGGACTGTGGGGGATTTGTGGGAGCAAGATAACAAAACATGAAATACCGTATGTTGTATATGACTAGCAAAACATGACTGTTTTTGAAAGAAAGCAATGTCACCCCTGTCCACTGTTTTTGGACATGCGTCACTGTTTTTGTGGCACTCTTTCTACAAGGAAGCAACTATGTTTTTCTATTAGCGCACAGCCCATTTCAGCAGCTGGGTATCCCCCCATGGTGAGCTGATTTACTAGGGGTTACATTTAGGAAGGGATTTGTCCACAGCAGTAAAACTATTAAATCCGCATGGTCAGAATAAATCAGGTACTAGAACTTGATGTTTCAAATTGTTAATTTCCTGATTGTCTGAAAAAGTTTTGTTATTCCATTTCCAAATTCCTCAGTGAACTGCTACACGATGTAGAAGAAAAGCTTTTTGGAAACTGGTACAACACCATTCTGAAAAGATGTATATTGTGTTCTTCCACTTTCTGCTGTTACATATTACCTTGTCCACAATGAAAGCAATAGTTGATGTTACCGTCTCCTCGGTAAGAAAATTACACAAGATTGTGCCGTTGCTTTAAAGGTTCTCCAATACTTCACAGGAGAAAACTACAAAGGTTTTAAATTGCCACTCAAATAGCTGAACAGCTGAGACATAAACTAAGCGAAACCAAATAATGGGAACAGGACATAAAACCGATACAGTACCAGCAGAACATCAGAAAAAGGGAATGAGTAAAAGAAAGGACCGCTGCCCAGGTATACCAAGCAAACAATGCTGGATCTGGATCAAGTGGGCTTCTAAAATTGTAATACATTTTGAAAACTACCTTGAGAATAAACTTAATAATTAAAGCTTGTGACTTAAATACAGAAAAAAACTATCTGACAGTAATACATAGCGTTGAGAAGGATATTTTACTTTTTTGACAATTACAAAAAAAAAAAATGATAATTGCAGTTGAGTATAAACCATTTTATTGGCAATCTTTTGTCCGCTAACGCACTGCACGTTACAGAAAACCATAAAACACGCTGTGGTCATTGATAACAACACTTAGGACACGGCAGGGAATTAGAAACTCCGCCAAGCTGCCCTGCTGTTTTCAGATCAAGATCAAGAAATTGTAAACATATAGAAGCCATGGAAATTGCTTCCTGCGATATTCTTTTTTATTGCGGTTCCTTTTAATAGTAAACCATTAACGACTTTAGACCATTTGTAGTGCAGCTCGGTGGCTCAGTGGTTAGCACTGTAGCTGTGCAGTTCTGGGATCAAATCCCACCAAGGAAAAGATCTGAAAGGAGTTTGTACAGTATGTTCTCCCCGTGTCTGCGTGGGTTTCCTCCAGGTTCTCCGGTTTCCTCCCACATTCCAGAGACATACTGATAGGGAATCTAGATTGAGAGCTCCAATGGGGACAGCGATGATAATGTGTGCAAACTGTAAAGCGCTGCGGAATATGATCGCACTATATAAGCAAGAAAAATGGACAATCCATGGGTTTGTTATAGACCGTAAGCTATGGACTATTCCGTAATATATTAACTTATCCACAGAGAAGGTATCCTTCTTTTAAACATTACCAGAATACATTTCACATTTGCAATGATTTTGTGCTCGACTGATCGGCAAAACAGTGAACTCTATACAGACAGATGAATTGCACAGAGCGCATCCTAATCTTAATGCAATATTGCATTGGATTTCCTTTTAATTGGTTCTTGGTGATGGCAATGAACACGCAGTGACAGTCTTTCTTGAAATCTTGCATTGCGGAGGGAAAAGATGATGGTCACCGCTGCACACATAATGCAATATGACACACCAGGCTCAGCGGATACTGCTCGGCCTGTAGTCTGCCCGACACTGTCTCCTCGGGCAGATTTGGCTATTTGTAAACTAAATGGACAAGCCCGAGATACGCCAAGAAAAGAGACGAGTGACAGCTACACAAAGTATAGGAAAGCAGCCCACCTCCCTTATGGTTGCGTAACGGTTGGCTTTTCAGGATAATTAAGGAGCAGGATTCCTGCAGGAATGATCATGTTCACACAGCAGATAGTAACAGATAAGAGTAGGATAAACAGCGCCCCGATCTGCCCCACACGGGGATGTATCATCAAGCCTACACATCTACAGCAGCAAGAAACTACAAGAACAAAAAAGTACAAAGAAACCCTAAATAATATTAGTAAATAAAAGTAATCCGAAATTCTATGTACCAATAAAGTAACCTTGGCCACGATAGAGGGGCATTTACAATGCATGGATATGGACTGAACGCATCGGGGCTCATTCAGACGTCTTTTCTCTCGTACGAGTATCATCAGTGTTTTGGATCAGATTTTCATCAGTGCTTGGTCAGTGTCAGGTTTTGCTATCAGTCTTTCTTACAAAAAACGAAGATAAAAATGATGGCGGTTTCTCAAACTTCTCCCATCAAAAATTCAATGAAAAATGAACAGCACGCAGGTGGCAATTATGAGCGGTCCGATCTTTTTCACGGACGCATACGCTTACATTAGCGACTGATCCAAAATTCACATAAAAATCAGTCATGTCTCCGTGACTCTGGGCTGACCACTCAGTTCGCGAAAATACAAGGACATGTGAGTGGCCCCATAGACTAGCTGTGAGTTCTAGCCACGAAAAACACAGAGACAAGCTGCCATCTGAGAAAGCCCTCACTCTGCCCTCTGAAGACAGCTGCTGAGGACTCTGCTACCAGACACTATGGAAGCACAATACCACGATGCACAGGTATTAGTCAAAATCTCATCATCACAACTCCATGAACGCACAGTGGCTCTCAGCGAGACCGTTCATCAGCCGGGGGCAGGACAGCCTTACAAGAAGTAAGTCTGAAAGGACCAATAGCGCCACCCTGGTTATTCTGGGCTGGCCATAAGGGCACTGTGGTATATTTTATCTACATATTGTACGCTCTCATTCTTAGCGAAATATTTAGGAGGGAGGACATAGTGGGCATTCTTCAGAGCTAATGGACCCATCCAAACCAGTGGCGTTCACTCCTCACACAGGGAGCACAGGATAACTAACAGAGATTTCTGAAATCATTTACAAAATCACACACAACCAGATTAATTTTTCCAAAATTTTGGAGAGTGCTAGACAAATGTTCCAGCACCACTACCCCTTGACCCATTCAAGTCATAGGACTCATTAACATTTGCAGACAGTGTACAATGTTCCCACACATGCAACAAAGTTTCATCTGTTTTTCTCAACTCCAGGAAAAGTAACATTTTTTTATTCCACCTGATCTAAAAGGTTCAAACACAGAGCCCACCATCACGGGGGGGAGGCACACCATCATGGGGGGCACAGCATCAAAGGGGTACAGCATTACAGAGGCACAGCATCACGGGGGGCACAGCATCAAAGGGGTACAGCATCACAGTGGGAACAAAAATTGGGAAAACACATAAAAGCCACACCATCATGGGGGAACAATAATCACAGGGCACACCATTCACAGACACATAAAAAAATCATAAGGGAATACCAAACACAAGGGGCACAAAAATCAGGAATATACAAAAAAGTCACACCATCATAGGGGACACATGAAAGGCACACCATCACAAGGGACACACCATCACAAGGGGCACACCATCACAAGGGGCACACCATCACAAGGGGTACACCTAATGAGCATGAAAGGCACACCGGCATACTATCACAAGGGGCACACCATCACAAGGGGCACACCATCACAAGGGGTACACCTAATGAGCATGAAAGGCACACCAGCATACTATCACAAGGGGCACACCATCACAAGGGGCACACCATCACAAGGGGTACACCTAATGAGCATGAAAGGCACACCGGCATACTATCACAAGGGGCACACCATCACAAGGGGCACACCATCACAAGGGGTACACCTAATGAGCATGAAAGGCACACCGGCATACCATCACAAGGGGCACACCATCACAAGGGGCACACCAGCACAAGGGGCACACCAGCACAAGGGGCACACCATCACAAGGGGTACACCATCACAAGGGGTACACCTAATGAGCATGAAAGGCACACCAGCACAAGGGGCACAACTAATGGGCACACGGGGTACACCTAATGAGCATACTATCACAAGGGGCACACCATTACAAGGGGCACACCATTACAAGGGGCGCACCATTACAAGGGGCGCACCATTACAAGGGGCGCACCATTACAAGGGGCACACCATTACAAGGGGCACACCATTACAAGGGGCACACCATCACAAGGGGCACACCATCACAAGGGGCACACCTAATGGGCACACCATAACAAGGGGTACATCTAATGGGCATACTATCACAAGGGGCACACCTAATGGGCACACCATCACAAGGGGCACACCATCACAAGGGGCACACCATCACAAGGGGCACACCTAATGGGCACACCATAACAAGGGGTACATCTAATGGGCATACTATCACAAGGGGCACACCTAATGGGCACACCATCACAAGGGGCACACCATCACAAGGGGCACACCTAATGGGCACACATAAAGGTGCAGGGTACTTTGCTATGGGACTGCTGTGGGCTCCACTCACCCTCCTGAGGGCACAGCTACATCCTCAGCCCCCTCTGTCCCAGGCAGTGTAACTTTCCCTGCTCCCTCAGACCCCATGTGAGGGTCTAGGACCTGCAGGCGGCTGTGCACACTGCACCACACACACACACGGTGCGCTTACTTCGGCAATGCTCGGCGGCGTAGTAATACACGTCCTCGTAGCCCTCATGGTAATCCTCCTCGGGTCGGTACTTCTTGCCTTTCCTTCTCCTGGATCTCCGGATCTGCCGGACAAAGCCCAGGAAGCGCTCCATGCCCGCTGCTGTGGTGCCGGCTGCTTACAGGAGACAGGCTGGGTGCAGGGCGGTGTGTGGCAGCATCCACTGGGGACCTGTCACGGCGCTGCGTGGACTGCTCTCACCTGCTTCTTCACAATGAGTCACGCACCTCCCCACGGGCAGCAGGTTTCCTTGGCAGTGAGGAGCCCACAGGGGAGAGAGTAGTAAACTTGGCGGGCTCAGTGACGGAGTGCGGTGTGTGAGAGGGCTCCTGCACTGACATGTCTCCCCCGCTCCCCTCCTCTGCTGCCGGCTCTCCATCATTGGGAGAGGGGGCTGGAGGGAGACGCCTTATCGTCAGGGCTGAACCATTGTGCTGCAGAGCAGGAGCAGCTACCAGGTCGGCCAGCCTCCTCCTAGTGTTTGTGGGGGGCTGGAAACAAACTCAAGGTTAGACCCCTCTCCCCACAACAGTATAGTACAAAAGTACTGCAGCCCACACAGAACACAGCACTACTGGTCTGTACACAGCTGTGCAGGACAGGTGCAAGTACCACAGGACTGCAGGTACAAGGACCACAGAACTGCAGGTACAAGGACCACAGGTATATGGACCACAGAACTGCAGGTATATGGACCACAGGACTACAGGTACAAGGACCACAGGACTGCAGGTACAAGGACCACAGAACTTCAGGTACAAGGACAACAGGACTGCAGGTATATGGACCCCAGGACTGCAGGTACAACCACAGAACTACAGGTACAAGGACCACAGGACTGCAGGTATATGGACCACAGGACTACAGGTACAAGGACCACAGGACTGCAGGTACAAGGACCACAGAACTTCAGGTACAAGGACAACAGGACTGCAGGTATATGGACCCCAGGACTGCAGGTATATGGACCCCAGGACTGCAGGTACAACCACAGAACTACAGGTACAAGGACCACAGGACTGCAGGTATAAGGACCACAGAACTTCAGGTACAAGGACAACAGGACCACAGGTACAAGTACCACAGAACTGCAGGTATAAGGGCCACAGAACTGCAGGTATATGGACCACAGGTACAAGGACCACAGAACTGCAGGTACAAGGACCACAGGACTGCAGGTATATGGACCACAGAACTGCAGGTATATGGACCACAGGACTACAGGTACAAGGACCACAGGACTGCAGGTACAAGGACCACAGAACTTCAGGTACAAGGACCACAGAACTTCAGGTACAAGGACCACAGAACTTCAGGTACAAGGACCACAGAACTTCAGGTACAAGGACCCCAGGACTGCAGGTATATGGACCCCAGGACTGCAGGTATATGGACCCCAGGACTGCAGGTATATGGACCACAGGACTGCAGGTACAACCACAGAACTACAGGTACAAGGACCACAGGACTGCAGGTATATGGACCACAGAACTGCAGGTACAAGGACCACAGGTACAAGTACCACAGAACTGCAGGTACAAGGACCACAGAACTGCAGGTACGAGGACCACAGAACTGCAGGTATATGGGCCACAGAACTGCAGGTATAAGGACCACAGAACTGCAGGTATAAGGACCACAGGACTGCAGGTATAAGGACCACAAAACTGCAGGTATAAGGACCACAGAACTGCAGGTATAAGGACCACAGAACTGCAGGTATAAGGACCACAAAACTGCAGGTATAAGGACCACAGAACTGCAGGTATAAGGACCACAGAACTGCAGGTATAAGGACCACAGAACTGCAGGTATAAGGACCACAGGACTGCAGGTATAAGGACCACAAAACTGCAGGTATAAGGACCACAAAACTGCAGCTATATGGACCACACACAGTCCTCACATTACTATAGTACTATCATACAGAACTGCAGGTATAAGGACCACAGAACTGCAGGTATGAGGACCACAGGACTGCAGGTACGAGGACCACAAAACTGCAGGTACGAGGACCACAGAGCTGCACGTGCGAGGACCACAGAACTGCAGGTATATGTACCACAGAACTGCAGGTATAAGGACTACAGAACTGCAGGTATAAGGGCCACAGAACTGCAGGTATATGGACCACACATAGTCCTCACATTACTATAGTACTATCATCTACAATACTGCAGGTATAAGGACCACAGAACTGCAGGTATATGGACCACACCCACACAACTGCAGGTACAAGGACCACAGAACTGCAGGTACGAAGACCACAGGACTGCAGGTACGAGGACCACAAAACTACAGGTATAAGAACCACAGAACTGCAGGTATATGAACCACAGAATTGCAGGTATAAGGACTACAGGTACAAGGACCACTGGACTGCAGGTACGAGGACCACAGAGCTGCAGGTACGAGGACCACAGAGCTGCAGGTACGAGGACCACAGAGCTGCAGGTAGGAGGACTGTTATGATTGAGTTACCGAGGAGGAAAAACAAAAAGCAAGCTAAGCCCAGAAAACCGGAGAGGTTGGTAACTAGCGGATTGCAGACCCCTGATCCTATCCACAACAACTAACAGTAGCCGTGGAGCGTACCTAGGATGATCCTAGACGCCTCGTCACAGCCGGAGAACTAAATAAGCCTAAAGAAAGAAAAGGGGAAATCTAAACTGCCCCAGAGCAGACCCCAAAGCAATAGACAGCCCCCAACATGTATTGTCGGTGAAACAAGATGAAAGCACAAACACAGATAGAAAGATAGGCTGAGCAAACGATGGGGCCCACACTAACTAGAAAGGACAGGAAAGGAAAGATGCTGTCTGCAATCACGCAAAAGCCCTACCAAAAATATGTCCAACACGTCTGATAGAAAAAACCCTGAAGTCGCTAGACTTCAAAACCCTATATCAGCACTGAGGTATATTCTGAAGACAGAGCAAAAAGAGATCAGCTGATCAGGGACAAAAACAAACTGAAATAATCAGAGACAGAAATTGAATCCAGCACAGCCCCAGCCGGGGCTGGCTGAACACAAAAAAAACTAAGTAAACAGACCAAAACTCATATGAACAATAGCAGAGCAAAACTTAGCTTGAGAAGGCAGGAATCAAAATGGAAAACAGAAGCCCCAGGCAGGAGAAAAATCACCAGCAAGAAAATAGGGAGTCGGCTGCCTTAAATCCAGTCAGAGACTCCTGATGTCACAGCACCGCCAGACTCAGGGCCTGCTGTCCCGGCCTCGGCCAGTAGGAGGCGCCGGACTATCACATCACCGTCAGACTCAGGGCCTGCTGTCCCGGCCTCGACCACTAGGAGGCGCCGGACTGTCCTATCACCGTCTGACCCGTGGCCTGCAGTCTCGGCCTTGGTCTCTGGGAGGCGTTGTGCTTCAACCCCGAGTGATGGCGGCGATAGTCATAAGGCTCCTGCGCAGGCGTCCGCTGGACGCAGGCTTCGCTCCTCGGTCAGTCATGAAGGGGCTGGTGCATTACCATCCAGCCTGGTCCTGGGGGCGGTCCGGATGACATCATCAGCCCACGGGCCTGTAAGGGATGACCTGATCCCTCAAATACCTTGGGACTGCTCTTGCAGGCCGCCGGATATATTCTTGGTTCCCCTGCGTGTTACTGTGTGAATTACTGTTGACTGACTCTGACTTTTGCCTGGACTTCTGACCCTTCTTCTGCCTAACGATTCTGTACCTCTTCGACTCTCCTGGTTTATGACACTGACTTCGGCCTGGATTCTGACTCTGCTTCTGCCTAACGATTCTGTACCTCTGCGACTCTCCTGGTTTATGACACTGACTTCGGCCTGGATTCTGACTCTGCTTCTGTCTAACGATTCGGTACCTCTGCGACTCTCCTGGTTTATGACTCTGGCTTCGACCTGGTATCTGTCTTTGCTGCTGTCTCCCGTTGTTATACCATTTCTGCCTGACTGGTTTAGTCTCGGATATCATTGCCTTTGTGTCCTGTGTTGGAACACCTTTCTGGCGACCGTCCTGCTCTGGTCATTGCTCCTATTCAGACAGCACCTCCTGGGCTCTGCTATAAATCCAGATCCCTGTATAGGGGTAAAGGGTATCAGTGTTTCTCGGGGTGTTGTCCGGCTGCAGCCCAGACCGCAGGCAGACGTCACACCTGATGTCCAGTCGCAGTCCTCCTCCTCAGGTGGCAGTTCTTTGCCATTTAGATCAGCTTCATTACCTCTTGTCACCAACAGAGGGAGTCCAGATAGAGAACTCACGACTCCTCTGTCAGCACAGCCAGCTCCATCGCCCTCACCAGAAGCCAGAGGCAAACCTGAAAATGAGTTCACAACAGAGGACCACAGAACTGCAGGTATATGTTCCACAAAACTGCAGGTATAAGGGCCACAGAACTGCAGGTACATGGACCACACACAGTCCTCACATTACTATAGTACTATCATCTACAGAACTGCAGGTATAAGGACCACACCCAACTGCAGGTACACGGACCACAGAACTGCAGGTACACGGACCACAGAACTGGAGGTACACGGACCACAGAACTGCAGGTATAAGGACTACAGAACTGCAGGTATATGGACCACACACATAGTCCTCACATTACTATAGTACTACTATCTACAGAATTGCGGGTATAAAGACCAGAGAACTGCAAGTATATGGACCAGAGAACTGCAAGTATATGGACCACAGAACTGCAGGTACAAGGACCACAGAACTACAGGTATAAGGGTATAAGGACCACATGACTGCAGGTATATGGACCACACACAGTCCTCACATTACTATAGTACTATCCTATACAGAACTGCAGGTACAAGGGCCAAAGAACTGCAGGTATAAGGACCACAGAACTGCAGGTATATGGACCACAGGACTGCAGGTACAAGGGCCAAAGAACTGCAGGTATAAGGACCACAGAACTGCAGGTATATGGACTGCACACATAGTCCTCACATTACTATAATACTACCATATAAAGAACTGCAGGTATATGGACTACACATAGTCCTCAAATTACTATAGTACTACCATATACAGAACTACAGGTATATGGACCACACATAGTCCTCACATTACTACAGTATTACCATATACAGAACTGCAGGTATAAGGACCACACACAACTGCAGGTACAGGGACCACAGAACTGCAGGTACAAGGACCACAGAACTGCAGGTACAAGGACCACAGAACTGCAGGTACAAGGACCACAGAACTGCAGATACAAGGGCCACAGAACTGCAGGTATATTGACCACACACATACTGTAGTCCTCGCATTACTATAGTACTATAATCTACAGAACTACAGGTATAAGGACCACACACAGTCCTCACATTACTATAGTACTATCATATACAGAACTGCAGGTATATGGACCACACATAGTCCTCACATTACTATAGTACTATAATCTACAGAACTACAGGTATAAGGACCACACACAGTCCTCACATTACTATAGTACTATCATATACAGAACTACAGGTATAAGGACCACACGTAGTCCTCACATTACTATAGTACTATAATCTACAGAACTACAGGTATAAGGACCACACACAGTCCTCACATTACTATAGTACTATCATATACAGAACTACAGGTATAAGGACCACACGTAGTCCTCACATTACTATAGTACTATAATCTACAGAACTACAGGTATAAGGACCACACACAGTCCTCACATTACTATAGTACTATCATATACAGAACTACAGGTATAAGGACCACACGTAGTCCTCACATTACTATAGTACTATAATCTACAGAACTACAGGTATAAGGACCACACACAGTCCTCACATTACTATAGTACTATCATATACAGAACTGCAGGTACAAGGGCCAAAGAACTGCAGGTATAAGGACCACATGACTGCAGGTATATGGACCACACACAGTCCTCACATTACTATAGTACTATCCTATACAGAACTGCAGGTACAAGGGCCAAAGAACTGCAGGTATAAGGACCACAGAACTGCAGGTATATGGACCACAGGACTGCAGGTACAAGGGCCAAAGAACTGCAGGTATAAGGACCACAGAACTGCAGGTATATGGACTGCACACATAGTCCTCACATTACTATAATACTACCATATAAAGAACTGCAGGTATATGGACTACACATAGTCCTCAAATTACTATAGTACTACCATATACAGAACTACAGGTATATGGACCACACATAGTCCTCACATTACTACAGTATTACCATATACAGAACTGCAGGTATAAGGACCACACACAACTGCAGGTACAGGGACCACAGAACTGCAGGTACAGGGACCACAGAACTGCAGGTACAAGGACCACAGAACTGCAGGTACAAGGACCACAGAACTGCAGGTACAAGGACCACAGAACTGCAGATACAAGGGCCACAGAACTGCAGGTATATTGACCACACACATACTGTAGTCCTCGCATTACTATAGTACTATAATCTACAGAACTACAGGTATAAGGACCACACACAGTCCTCACATTACTATAGTACTATCATATACAGAACTGCAGGTATATGGACCACACATAGACCTCACATTACTATAGTACTATAATCTACAGAACTACAGGTATAAGGACCACACACAGTCCTCACATTACTATAGTACTATCATATACAGAACTACAGGTATAAGGACCACACGTAGTCCTCACATTACTATAGTACTATAATCTACAGAACTACAGGTATAAGGACCACACGTAGTCCTCACATTACTATAGTACTATAATCTACAGAACTACAGGTATAAGGACCACACACAGTCCTCACATTACTATAGTACTATCATATACAGAACTGCAGGTATATGGACCACACATAGACCTCACATTATTATAGTACTATAATATACAGGTATATGGACCACACAAAGTCCTCACATTACTATAGTACTATCATATACAGAACTGCAGGTAGATGGACTACACATAGTCCTCACATTACTGTAGTATTACCATATACAGAACTGCAGGCATATGGACCACACATAGTCCTCACATTACTATAGCATTACCATATACAGAACTGCAGGCATATGGACCACACATAGTCCTCACATTACTATAGCATTACCATATACAGAACTACAGGTATATGGACCACACACAGTCTTCACATTACTATAGTACTCTCAGATACAGAACTGCAGGTATATGGACCACACATAGTCCTCACATTATTATAGTACTATTATATACAGAACTACAAGTATATGGACCACACAGTCTTCACATTACTATAGTCCTATCATATACAGAACTACAGGTATATGGACCACACACAGTCCTCACATTATTTTAGTACTATCATATATAGAGAACTACAGGTATATGGACCACACAAAGTAGTCACATTACTATAGTCCTATCATATACAGAACTGCAGGTATATGGACCACACATAGTCCTCACATTACTATAGTACTATCATATACAGAATTGCAGGTATATGGACCACACATAGTCCTCACATTACTATAGTACTATTATATACAGAACTACAGGTATATGGACCACACAGTCTTCACATTACTATAGTACTATCATATACAGAACTACAGGTATATGGACTACACATAGTCCTCACAGTACTATAGTGCTGTCCTATAAAGAACTGCAGGTGTGCAACGCAAAGGGAGGGGGGGAGGGAGCTGGTAAAGGGAAGCCCTGACGGTATTGAGAGGGAGAACACTCACCTTATGCTGACATCAGCACTCCATATCGCCCCAGATTCGTCCTTCCCCATGTGAACCGTCACGTGCCTAAGGCCTGTTTCACACCTCCTTTGTTGGCGGACAGCTGACATCCGCCAAAAACGAAAATTAACGGATCCGCCTCCGTTGTGACATACGGATGTCAACGGACGCAAATTTAGTCAGATCCGCCGAAGATGAAAAGTGCAGCAAATTCAAAGCGACCGCGGTCGAGAGAGAGATTTTTCGCAGCTCACGGAACGGCATTTTATGGTTAAAATCCTTCCTGTGGGCATGCGCCCTTACAAATAGCGGACTGTCAAAGAAAAAAAAAAAGTTGCACTGTCCGTCTCATCCGCCCGGGAGCCGCTAATATCTTGGCGGATCCGTCAAAAAACGGGTGGGACGGACGACCGTCAGTCAAGATCCGCCACTAATGTAAGTCTATGGGGGAAAAAAACGGATCCGCCCCTTTTTTGGCGGATCCATTTTTTTCTAAAATTGGCGGATTTTGACTGACAAAAAACGGAAGTGTGAAAAAGGCCTAAGCCCTTGATGACACTGGGTCTTAGCCCTAGCTACTGAGCTAGGCAGCAAGAAACTGTTCTTACTACTAAAATAAGACAACACAGGAAAAGAAACAAACGGGGAAACTCATAAACAAATGGAAATCCAGAAGAATCAAAAGGAAGTACCAATAAGCTGTGTGAAGAACCCAGATTATATCTTAATTACCCAGACGACTGTGTTTTTGCAAGCCAAGGGGAGTTGGTTTTTTATCTGTATATTGGCTTGTGGATTTAAGTGTTTATGTCTGGTGGGTCAAGAATATAGTCTTGCAAGCTGATATACTATTTAACATACTGTGTAAAGGGCCCGTTACACATAGCGATATCGCTAGCAATATCACTGTAACATCACTAATTTTGTGACGCAGCAGCGATATTGCTACATGTGATACTTACCTCTGACCGGCACCCCCCGCTGATTATCGCTGATCGCGCAAGAACGTCCTGGACCATTTCTCGTCGGGCGCTTCCTGTGGTGCCGACGAGCAACGCGTTGACGCGGGCGGGAGGACGTCAGGATCGCCACGTCTGACAGGTAAGTAGCGACCTCCGACCGCTGCTATGTCGCTGGTGAGATCTGCCTGTTTGGCAGCTCACTAGCGACCATTTAGCGATGCACCAGCGATCCATATCGTTGTCGGGATTGCTGGAGCATCGCTAAGTGTAACGGTACTCTAAAGGCCCCGTCTCACTAAGCGATCTCGGTAGCGAGATCGCTGCTGAGTCACAAGTTTTGTGACGTAACAGCGATCTCACCAGCGAGATCGCTGTGTGTGACAGCGATCAGCGAGCGGCCCCCCTGCCGGTATCGCTGATCGCTGGAAGAAACCTCTGGACATTTCTTTGGTCGCTGGTCTCCCGCTGGCCAGCACGCATCGCTGTGTGTGACAGGCGGGAGACCAGCGATCAGCTGTAAAAAATAATAAAAAAAATAATATAGTTATTCTCACCTTCCGACGTCCTGTTCAGTCATCCTGCCTCTCTCCACGCTCCGTCCCCAGTGATCCTTTGCATGAATGACCGCGAGATGTCACGGTCTCGAGGGATAACAAAGTCTCGCGGTCATTCATGCAAAGGATCACTGGGACCGGAGCGTGGAGAGAGGCCGGATGGCTGAACAGGACGTCGGAAGGTGAGAATAACTATATTTTTAATTTTTTTTATTATTTTTTACAGCGATGGCCAGCGATGCCGCACGCTCGGCATCGCTGTGCTGATCGCTGGTGAAGCTGTCTGTGTGACAGCTCACCAGCGATCACATAGCGACTTACCAGCGATCCTGACACCTTGATATCGGTGTCGGGATCGCTGGTAAGTCGCTTAGTGTGACGGGGCCTTAAGTCTGTAATAGTGACTTGTACATAGTGTGTGTTTATCTGTGTTTATTGTGAGCTGATATGCTAATTGTGTATTGTATTCTACAACCAGTTTCTTGACTGTAGATAGGGAAAGACTGTGAGGGTGTACTGAAGGACACTGGGTAATTGTAAAAATAGCTTACATTTCTGGGGTATAAAAAAGACCCTGAGATGGAGAGACCAGGGCTGATTTAATCTCATCTCATGACACAGAAAGCTACCAGTCACACATTCGGCACAACACTCAACGGATGAGAAGACTGCAGCCAAGTCATTGTGGCACCATCACGAGGGACACGGATCTATGAGTCTAAGGGAAACAACCTAGGAGTGATCGGCTCCGGTTGGAAGGACACAGATCTGATCCAGTGACCATCTCTGAACCATGGAAATGTTTGGAGAAAGCCAGGTTTTGGGACCCGCTGGTCGCCTGGTTCCATGGAGATGGTCGGATAAGCCAGGTGGTGATTCTCGTGTCAGCTGGCTTTGGATCTTGTATGGAAAGTATGGACTGTCACCTCCTTATGCTCATGGTTATCTCTTCTCTGTGTGTATATCACAGGTGGAATAGCAACCCTGGGAGCTCTGACGTTGTGTCAACTGGCTTTGGACCTTGTACAGACTCTATGGACTGTTCTCAGTCATCTCCCTACGCTTGTCAATATGTTTCTCTGTGTATATCACAGGTGGAATATCGACCCTGGGAGCTCTGACGTAACATCTACCGTTATCCAGGCGAGTCAGCGGAAGGTTTAGGCCCTGTAATGTGCACCATGTTGGGGGTAATTGCTGGGATTGTTCTGTTTGCTATTGGGTGTTGTGGTTCAATAAAGCATTGCCACACTGTTTTACCCTAACCCTGCGTTGTCTGTGTAGTATGTTGCCCACGGGTAGATAGAGCAGGCGTTCAGTGGTATGAGCCCTGGTCCATGCAGTCTTGCTAAAGGCAGCCGGGCCAGCGGACGAGAGCACCTACTGACCCCGTTTCTCCAGAAGCTGCAGCTGAGACTAAAGCCAATTGAAATTTCAGTAGACTAAAACCGAGAACCCCTTTCGTACCAAAAGAAACAGTAAAGTTGCACCACTCATGTGAATAGTCATGTAGACTCCAAGGAGGGCCTGTGATCAGCTAATTTCTGTGATTTTCTGATCCTAGGTGCACCCCAGGTCTCAGCAGGGTGCGGCACACTTGTGACAGTACCCTCCCTTCTACGAGTGGTCTCCGGACACTCAGTACCGGGTTTATCCAGATGAGATACATGAAAACAGAGAGCTAATCTACCACCATTAACTTCAGACGCCTTTACCCATATTCTTTCCTCCGGACCATAATCTTTCCAATGCACCAAGCTCTGGAGGGAACGATGGAGAAAACGAAAACCAACAATTCTAGCCACCACAAATTCTAAATTATTGTCCACCTTTACTGGATGCGGCGGCGAGTGTGATGGATCAGATGACGCAACATACTTTTTAAGCAATGATCCATGAATGACATTGTGAATCTTAGGTGCTTGTGGTAACTCAAAGCAGAAAGCCACAGGATTAATGACATCGACCACCTTATATGGACCAATAAACCTGGGACCCAGTTTCCAGGAAGGAACTTTCAGCTTGATGTTTTTGCTGGACAACCACACATAGTCATTCACACAAAGGTCCGGACCTGGTATACACTTTTTATCAGCCACATGTTTATATCTGTCTCCCATCACTTTCAAGTTGTTCTGTACCCTTTGCAATACAGAAGAGACAGACAAAGAAAAATGTTCTTCCCAGGAACCCCTCAAGACTCATTACTCCTGAGAGCACAGAAATGGGGGTGAAAACCATATGCAACAAAAAATGGTGACTCACCCGTGGACTCATGGCGATGATTATTTAGAGCAAATTTTGCCAATGGTAAGTAACATGACCAATCTTCATTTTCAGAATCAATACACCTAAGGTATGTCTCAAGGCTTTGATTTATACATTCGGTCTGACCATTAGACTGCTGATGGAATGCCAAGCAAAAAGATAAATACTCGCCTAGGTGAGATCAAAAAGCCCTCCAATATTTTGTCACAAATTGGGTCCCCCAATCTGAGACAACATCAGAGGGAACCTCGTGAAGCTTTACGATCTCACTGATAAACACCTGAGCCAAGGATTTGGCATTTGGAGAGCCGGTAACGCAATGAAGTGTGCCATCTTGCTAAACCTATCCACCACTACCAAAATCACAGGTTTTTTTTCCCAGCGGATAAAGGAAAGTCGGTAATGAAAATAAAATCCATAGACAAATGTGTCTATGGTTTATCAAAAATAACCAATGGTAGGAGACCCGGATGGACGAGTAAGCAGAGTCTTAGAGTTCGCACAATTATTGCAGGTAGACACAACATCTTGATGCAACCTAGGCCACCAAAAACGACAAAAGAGGAGGTCCAAAGTTGCTTTCCTACCAGGGTGACCTGCAAGAACTGAGTGATGATCACTGATATGATTGCTCTTCAAATCATCCCAATTGTCGTGGGACGGATATGGATGATCTTCTCGTCGGACAAGTGATGAATAAGGTGTCTTATAATTTTTTGTCTTTTTCAGGGGACATGGGCATTGGTGGATTATCTTCTCGTCGGACAAGTGAGCATTAGTTTGTGGTTTTCTTTATTTTTTTAAATAAATGGGTAAAAGAGCGTGGGGAGTTTTATCTACTATATAAAGCTCAAGTGTGTGTATGTATGTATGTGTGTATATATGTGTGTGTGTGTATGTCCAGGATTGTCATCCGCACCGTCGCAGCTACAGCCACAAAATTTGGCACAGTCACACGTCTGTACCCCGAGAGCGTCCTAGGCTATGTTGTGAGGTGAAATTTTAACCCTGCGTGTTCCAATTCACCAAAAAATTTTGCCCCTATCTACATAATGGGGAAAAAGTGTGTGTGTGTCAAGCCCCGCCCCTCATTATGATGTCATAATGGTTGCCATGGCGATGCTGATGTCATCATAGGTTGCAAGCCCTGCCGCTCATTATGATGTCATAATGGTTGACTATGGGATGGAGGATGTATGATGGGTATATGGGCACTGGACTATGGGATGGAGGATATGTATGATGGGTATATGGGCACGGGACTATGGGATGGAGGATGTGTGATGGGTATATGGGCACTGGACTATGGGATGGAGGATATGTATGACGGGTATATGGGCATGGGACTATGGGATGTCGGATATGTATGATGGGTATATGGGCACGGGACTATGGGATGGAGGATATGTATAATGGGTATGTGGGCATGGGACTATGAGATCAAGGATGTGTGATGGGTATATGGGCATGGGACTATGGGATGGAGGATGTGTGATGGGTATATGGGCACTCGACTATAGGATGGAGGACATGTATGATGGGTATATGGGCACGGGCCTATGGGATCGTGGATATGTATGATGGGTATATGGGCACCGGACTATGGGATGGAGGATAATTATAATTTGTTATAACTAACCACAGTTAGTTACTATGCCCGGGCAGCGCCGGCTCTTCAGCTAGTTTCAAATAAAGGACTTTACTCTTGCTGCGTCTTTATTATAATAAGACTTTGGGATTAGTAATGGGGGCGTCTTATAGACTCCTCTTCATTACTAACCTGTGGGCTTGATGTCAGCTGCCATCAACCCCACAACTTACCACACTTATCACTACACCAGGGCAAGTGGGAAGAGCGAGGCTAAGCACCAGAATTGGTGCAACTAATGGATGCACCATTTCTGGGGCAGCTGAGAGCTGATGTTTTTAGTTTGGGAGGGGGATAAATAACCATGGTCCCTTCCTCAGCTATTAATATACCCAACCCTTTTTTACCTATTTATTTAAAAAAATAAAAAATCAAAGTTATAATCACCTGACTGATGAGAAGATAATCCACCATTGCCCATATACCCTGTAAAAGACAAAAAATAATAAACACCACATTCCTTACCTGTCCGACAAGAAGATAATCCATATCTGTCCCATGATGATCCAGATGCTTTGGAGATCAGTCACATCAATAATGCCAGCCAGAACACATTAAGCAGAGCGTGTCTTTTATACAGGTAACGAGTTCAAACAGGAGCAATTAATACAGGTAATGAGTGCAGAGTAGGGTGGCTTCTTAATTAAAAATTAAGAGGTCTGTGAGCCAGAATTCTTGCTGGTTGGTAGGTGATCAAATACTTATTTCATGCAACAAAATGGAATTTCATTATTAAAAACTCATTCAATGTGATTTTTTTGGTTTTATTTTTAAACAGTTGAAGTGTACCTACGATAAAAATTACAGACCTCTCCATTCTTTGTAGGTGGAAAAACTTGCATAATCAAATACTTATTTTCTCCACTGTACATGGCCAACCCACATTAGACTTTAATGCAATTAATATTAAGATGGCATGTAACTAGAGATGAGCCACTTTGCCTTTTTTCGGGTCGAGTCGGATTTCATGAGTCGGGTCGAACGAAATCGGCCGACTATAGGGAAAAGTCGGAGGCCGACTGAAACACGAAACCCAATGCAAGTCAATGGGGAAGCAAAGTCGGCAGGGAGTGGAGGACAGTAAACACACCTACAGTGCCCATTTCAATGCCAAAAACATCAATTCTTATTACTGAAGCTTGTCAACCTTAATAATAATAGTTACGCATTGAAAACTGGGGGTTATTTGGCTAAAGTTGTGGGGGGTTGGGCTGGCTCCAGGTTTTTGTGTGCCCTGGGCCAAATAGTGTCAGTGCGCCCCTTTAACACATACCACAACTCATGATGCTCCGATACGCCACAGAAATATAGGTATAGTACAATGACAAATACTTCACTGCTTACATGACATGACTGATCTATTTTAAATTGTACAATAGCTCAAAAAAAGGACAGTATATTACTTCATACAGTGTTATGGCCACCACATTATGCGCCATGCAGAATAATGAGCCCCATATATTTCTCCATACAGAATAATTAGTCACATATAATGTTCCATACAGTATATGATTAGCTCCACATAATGCTACAGTATATGATGGTCCCTATGGATGATGCTCCAGTGTGCTATGGGCCCAAATAATGCTCCATATATAATGGGCCCCATTTGTAATGCACCAGTGTATAATGGGCCCCATAGATGCTGCTCCAGTGTCTGATCTGCATCATTTACAATGCTCCAGTACATGATGGGCCTCATGGATGATGCTCCAGTGTATGATGGGCTCTAATAATGCTCCATATATAATGGGCCCTGTGATGAAGGAGTTAACTGTTCCTACCCCCCAGGGCCTGTAAGCATATTAAAGAAAGCAGGATTTAGTGCTCCAATGTTGAATAGCAAGGACTTTAGTATGATAATGAGATAAGCTTGAGTAGGAGCCATGTCAGCATGGGGCAGGAAGGTGCCTGGGGGTCTCAATTAGAATATACCTGTCAGCTAGACACAGAAATACACATCCAATGTCTCTCCCAGCCTCTCCGGCTCCATCCTAGGATCGTGGATTATGAGCGCACCTTTCGAGTTATAGACTCATAAAAAATATCCGCGTGACCCTGAGGAAATCGCCCATCTGGCAGTGCGACTCCTGAGTTGGTGAGGGCTCTGGGACATGAGATATAGAGATTGGCCCTCAACAGCGACCCAATGGGGCCATGTTTGATCTCCACACGACAGGCAAAAAACCCCGCATTCACTGGTACTTCTCGTGTCCTGATACGGTCATGCTGTAGAAAGTTATTCCCAATATCTAAGAAAGGGGGTAAGTTCTGCAGGGAGCTAAAGGGTGGAGATTAGTAGCCCACCCTCTGACACAGGGGGACGAACCCGGCATGTTTAAGAACTAGCAGCACGTGGCAGAGACACTCACTCTCTCACAGAAGAACCAGACGATGATGATCTAAGAAGGAATTGAGACAGATCTGCCAAGGAGAGCAGCGGGCCGCGCTTTGGGGTCTGTCCGGCAACTAAGATTCTTGTACCTGTGGACTGCAGAGCTCCCGGCACCCACATGCAACCTACAACCTGGTAAATTGACCTCCAGCTTAATATCTCAAAGTCTTGTACCCTTCTTGTTATATTTTACTCTGACTGCAAATCCACTGTAATTCCATTGTATAGCTTACTGTATATTTCTGTAATTATCTAGTGTGCCCTTAAGGCAATTAAACCATAAAATTAATCTTGGGCTGATGCTTTTACTCTGATTACGAATCTTAGAATACCCAGCGGGTAACAGGACATCCTCCCCGGCGGCCATTTGCTCTAGGTGCAGTTCTTTTACTGACCTGAGACAAAGGGGGTGCCAGAGAGCTGTGCCTGTGTAGTTACGTCACATTGGTGACGTGGGAGCAACTGGTATTTCCTCCACAGGCCCCATTTGTAATGCTCCAGTGTATAATGGGCCTCTTAGATGCTGCTCCAGTGTCTGATCTGCCCCATTTACAATGCTCCAGTACATGATGGGCCTCATGGATGATGCTCCAGTGTATGATGGGCTCTAGTAATACTCCATATATAATGGGCCCCATTTGTAATGCTCCAGTGTATAATGGGCCCCTTAGATGCTGCTCCAGTGTCTGATCTACCCCATTTACAATGCTCCAGTACATGATGGGCCTTATGGATGATGCTCCAGTGTATGATGGGCTCTAATAATACTCCATATATAATGGGCCCCATTTGTAATGCTCCAGTGTATAATGGGCCCCTTAGATGCTGCTCCAGTGTCTGATCTGCCCCATTTACAATGCTCCAGTACATGATGGGCCTCATGGATGATGCTCGTGTATGATGGGCTCTAATAATGCTCCATATATAATGGGCCCCATTTGTAATGCTCCAGTGTATAATGGGCCCCTTAGATGCTGCTCCAGTGTCTGATCTGCCCCATTTACAATGCTCCAGTATCTGATGGGCCCTATTTTTAATTAACCAAGGCATGGTATGTGAAAAGAGCTCCATGGAGTAATCTGAAGTGTGTGCTGCCACATCCTTCACTTTTGGTGTGGGTGAAGGACACAAGGAAAGGGGTTGCTCCTGACCAGAAGCCTGCAGTTACGACTCAGTGCTTGCATTTTTTACAACTTCAGAAGAGGAGGCGATAGAGCTGGAGGCTGTTTCAGCAATGTAAGCCACAAACAGTTCCTGATGCTCCGGCTTTAAAAGCAGTCTACCTACTCCCAGAAAAGGGAGCCTTACAGGTCTTCCAGAGCTACACCATGACGCAGGCTCAACACCTCCTGCCTTAGCTGCTATTGTGTTTTTGGCACTACCAGCAGATGCACCACCACCACCATCAGTACCAGGTGGCCCCCCACGCGCACGTCCACGTCCTCTTCCACCATACTTCCTCATGTTTTGGAAAATGGACCCAAAATACCAGCAGATATATGGTACTCTATCAGAAGCGTACAGCTGTATACAGTGTTGGCCAAATTGAAAATCTCAATATATATTTCCGGAGTCACCCTCAGACGCTCACTCAGTCTGGGTTTGACCGTAATAAAAAATGTTGTAAAAAAGGTACTGGATAACAAGATAGCAAGTATATATATTTTATGGTACAATTGAAATCTCCGTATAAATAGTTCCGTAGTCACTCTCAGACGCTTACTCAGTATGGATTTGACCGTGATGCTAAATGTAGAACAAAGTACTATATAACAAGATACAAGCTGTATGGAGTATAGTGTAAAAATTGGTATCTCCGATTCACCATATATATAGAAGGCATTACCCACACACGCTCACACACTATGAATGATGTAGGGAAGGTGGACTGACAGACAAACCTGCCTGTAGTGAGAAGCAGAGGTGTAGCGCAGTGTAGGTGTGAAACTGCTAAGATAAAGAGAAAAGGGTGCAGTGTTTTAGCTTGCCCATTGGAGGGCAGTGGAGAGTGTAGGAGTGGGACTGAATAACTGCCATTGGTCAGAGAAACTGCCAGGTGATGGTGGGTGGAGTTACCAGAACTGGAATTATAAAAGGCTGAGGGAAGGTTCTGGAAGAGTCAGTCAGCGAAGGGAGCGCAGTAAAGAGGAAGTTCTGCTGAGGAAATAGAGACAGTGGAAAGGCTCCAGAGAGGACTGACAGTTGAGGCGGTCACGGGGGGTGGCCCAGAGGACGGTAGCCGCAGACGAAGACGGCCTGGGGCTATCATACGGACTGTGTGCTCAGACTGATGAAGCGCTGTGGTGGATGGGCATAGGGCAGCCCCAGTGGAAGAGCCACAGAGGACGCCACGATTATAGTAACAGAGGAAGTGAAGGTACCTGGGCCTGTGTACAGAGAAATGTGAAATGGCTGTGAATTGCTGTGGTCGACAGAAGGATGGGCAATAAAAACGGACCTGTTCAATACAAACTCTGTCTCAGTCTCGTGTTTGTCTGCGGCAAGAAGAGGGTCCCCCCAGTTGGTTATCCTACAGATGATACCATAATACAAATCTTTGAACCAAGGTACTGTATCAGCACATACCAGGTGTATTCAGTCTAGGGGTAAATTTCAGCTAAACTTCCGGAGTCAGACACAGACACTCACAGGCTCACTATGTATTACACCAGAATTAAAAAAGTAGAAAAAGGGAAAGGTATTCAAAGCGTACACCAGTAGACAGTGTTGTGGTACTTTTAAATCTTTGTATATATTTCAATCTCAGTAAGCCAGTCCAGACTCTCCGCTACTGGTAACTACATGGATACAAGCAGAGACGGAAAGTCGAGTGTTAGCAGAAATTTTGAAATTATTCATCGCGGGAAAACCTCCAGGTAGATGTTGTAGAGGCGATGCAGACCCTCAATTACAGTGTTTATGGAGAAAGCGAAAAAGGTTCTTTGTGAAGAAAGGATTGCTTTATCGCAGTAGCGTAGATCACATCACCGTTACTCGTCTCCATCAAATTGTGATCACAGGGAGAGATGTACAAATGGTCCTCACGGCCTATCATGATGTGTCTGGTCATTTTGGAGTGCAAAAGACAGAAGCCACAGGCCGTAGGCGATTCTATTGGATTGGCATGAGAGGAGACATTGAAAAATGGTGGCAGGAATGTCACACGTCTGTGACTATTACAACTGTGAAAGGTGATCATAAACCACCACTGCATCCGCTTGTAAGTTGACGTCCATTTCAAATGGTAGCCATTGATCATCTGAAGGTAGAGGCCAGCAGGGCAGGCCATAGCTACATCTTAACCATCATTGATCAATACACCGAATTTCTAGTGGCCGTCCCTGTGAAGGATTTAACTGCCCAGACTACACAGCGGTGGAGCAGGGAGAGGTAAGTATTGCAACTTGCAAGTGCTGTGGCCATGACCAAGCAGGGGGGCACACTCGTGGGCGACGGTACTGGCACAGGGCCCCTCATAGAACGCTGGTGTGTTTGACAGCGAGTGAGCCCCCCCACCATCAGAGACACTGTATTGTACTATGAGGGGCCCTGTGCCAGTGCCGTCGGCCATCAGTGGGCCCATCCACCTGTTCAGAGCAACGGCACTTGCCCGGGTGCACCAGGACTTGACCCCAGCCATTGGGGGAGGGGTGGGCAGCCCAGTTAGGGAGGTTTAAAAAATGGCATATGTTGATGTGTTGGCTGGACATTCAGCTGCTGCAAAGGGCAGAATTGGGCAAGTCCGAGGAAGAGGACAAAAGCGAGGCAGTTTTCTGGCAAACTATGTGTCATCAGGGGAAGGTGGGACAAAATCCTTTGAAATCCATGCATGATTCATTTTAATGAAGGTTAGATCATCAACATTTTGGGTTGACAGATGGGTCCTTTTTTCTGTCAGGATTGATCCAGCAGCACTGAAGACTCTTTCAGATAACACACTAGCAGCAGGGCAAGAGAGCTCCTGTAAGGCATATTGTGACAATTCAGGCCAGGAGTCCAGTTTAGAGGCCCAATAGTCAAAGGGGAATGACCTGTGAGGGAGAACATCGATATGGGAGGAGAAGTAGTTTGTAACCATAGTTGACAACTGCTGCCTCCTGTCACTTTTAATCGATGCTGTATTAGCAGTCGTGTGAGCGGTACTTGAGAAATCATTCCACAACATGGTCATTAAACCCCTGTCTCCAACGCCAATTCTGCTGTGTGCACCACGAACACCTCTTCCACTGTGCCCACTACGGCTCGTGGGAGAACTAGCACCGCTGCTCTTTGCTGGGAAAGCCTCAAACAAACGGTTTTACCAGAGTTGCTAGTCAATATTATCTCTAGGTTCTCCTGTGGCATGATGTTTTGTAATTTGCCTTTGCAGCATGGATCGAGGATGCTGGCCAGCCAGTAGTCGTCATCCCTCATCATTTTGGCAATGCGGGGGTCCCTTTTTAGGATCTGCCAGTGGTGGGTGGAGGAGCACTTTCTGGCAAATCCACATCCCTACAGTCACGCACAAACACGGTACCTGACCTTGGAACGCCAATATTTTCTCTTGCCCCCTGAGAAGCATCCTCCTGCCCAAAATAATCATCCCCCTCATCTTCTTCCTCCACCTCATCCAGGACAGTTCCCTGACCAGACAATGGCTGACTGTCATCAAGGCTTGCCTCCTCCTCCTCTGCAGACGCCTGATCCTTATCGTACGTCAAACTTTGCATGAGCAGATGCATAAGTGGGATGCTCATGCTTATTATGGTGTCATCTGCGCTTACCAGCCCTGTGCATTCCTCAAAACACTGAAGGACTTTACAGAGGTCTTTCAGCTTTGACCACTGCACACACGACAATTCCATGTCTTCCCTCAAACTGCCTGCCCATGTATCTTCCCACAAATGCATTACAGCCTGCCTCTGTTCGCACAGCCTCTCAACCTTGTGCAGGGTGGAGTTGCACCTTGTTGCAATTTGTATGATTAGGCGGTGCTTGGGGAGGTGGAGCAATCGCTGCAGCTTCCGAATACGACTGGAGTGTACGGCCGAACGACGGAGGTGTGAGCACAGTCTTCGCACCTTATGGAGCAGGGATGTTAACTCCGGATAATTATTAAGGAAGCACTGCACCACCAGGTTCAAAGTGTGAGCCAGGCAAGGTATGTGTGTTATGAATGAGTCACCGTAGGAGGCAAAAACAGAAATACTAGCTAAGTCCAGAAAACCAGAGAAGTTGGCAGCTATCGGATTGCAGACCCCTGAACCTATCAACAACAACTAGCAGTAGCCGTGGGGGGTTCCTACGGTGCCCTAAACCCCTCGATCACAGCCGGAGAACTAAATAGCCTAAACACAGAAAGGGAAATCTAAACTGCCCCAGAGCAGACCCCAAAGCAATAGGCAGCCCCCAACATATAATGACGGTGAAGCAAGATGAAAAAACACTCATACAGATTGAAAGATAGGCTGAGCAAATGATGGGGCCCAAGCTAACTAAATAGGACAGGATAGAAAAGCTGCTGTCTGCAATCCGCCAAAAACCCTATCAAAACAAGAGCCAACAGACTGATAGGAAAAAAGCCCTGAAGACGCTAGGCTTCAAAAAGACTATATCAGTACTCAGGTATTTTCTGAAGACAGAGCAAAAAGGAATTCAGCTCACACCAGCAGGGAATGGCAGAAATCCAGAAAAACAAGGCAAAACAAAACCAAAACACAAATGCAAAAAGCAGAGCAGAAAACTTAGCTTTTGAGGAGCAGGAATCAGACTGGTCTCCTAGAATCCCTCAGAGAAATCACCCGCAAGGCAGAAGGGCGTCGGCTGCCTTATATCCAGTCAGGAATTCCAGTCACCCAGTCATCATTCTGCTCAGGTGCTTGGTAATCAGCCTCACTACCTTCCTTCACCAGAAGAGGGAGTTCATCAGACCTCAATGGTGAAGGGGAAAATGAACTCACAACATATGTGTGTGAGTTTTGCATGGGCGATGGCTGCCACAAAATTACGGCCGTTATCACTGACTACCTTACCTGCCTCAAGATGTAGACTGCCCAGCCATGACTCAGTTTGTCGCTGCAAGTAGTCGGCAAGTACCTCCGCGGTGTGTCTGTTGTCGCTCAAAGACATCATCTTTATAGTGGGACACCGTGTGTGCAACACTGCCAGCTGCGGATGGAGTGCTCGTGCGACCGCGCTCTGTGGACGAGGTTTCGCTGATAGAGGAGGACGAGGAGCGAAAGCCTACAGTCAACTGTTTCCTATACCGTGGGCTAGGCAGCACTGTTCCACCGCTGCTGTCCTCAGTGGAGCCTGCATCTAACCACATTAACCCAGTGCGCAGTGATGGACACATAACAGCCCTGGCCATGCCTACTGGTCCATGCATCTGTTCTGAGGTGCACCTTTCCACTCACTGACTGTTTTAGTGCATGGACAATGCGGTCTTTCACATGCCGGTGGGACAGCGTAGGCCATGAGGTCGCGGAAAGCTTCGCTTTCAACCAAACGGTAGGGCATAATCTCTAATGAGATTAGTTGGCAATGTAGGCGTTCAAACAAAGTGTACGCGGATGAGTACTTTCTTGTTCTACTCAATGTCTGGTAGGGTGAGCTGGACTGGAGAGCTGCATGTGGGGGAAGTAGCGGTGGACCGGAGGGAGTGAGAGGGGGTTGGTGATGGTATTGGTGGTGATGGCCTAGATTCAGTGTTGTGTTGCAAAACCATTGTGATTCCCTTAGTGCTTTGGCCTTGTGACGACACCTCCACATTTAGTGCTGGTGGTGTGCTTAACGGTGGCGGTGGTCTTACAGTGGGGGTAGCGATGGAGCGTTGTTGTCTACCTTCAGTCAGAGCAGGTGCACATGTGCTACCTGAGGTTTTGTAGTCCGTCCACGCTTGCAAGTGCATGTTGATTAAATGTCTAAGCATGCAACTGGTATTCAAATTTCTGAGTTGTTTACCTCGGCTAAAGGTCCTTCCGCACTCCTTACAGGTAACCTTTGCCTTATCATTAGGATTTTGGAGAAAGAAGTGCCACACTGCACTCTTCCTACTATGGTAAACATTTTCTGGCCTTGCACGCTGTGCTAAGTTGACCATCTGGTCAAGCTGTCCTGCAACTCTTAGTTTTTGTTCCACGTTTTAGGACAGCTACGGGCCTGCCAGATAACCGCTGCTGCGATGTCAATGCCTGCTGCGTATCCTTCTCCTTATCTGAACTATTGCCAGCGCCACCCTCCTCCCCCAATGGATGCCAATCCGGGTCCAGCACTGCGTCATCCATCACCTCCTCTTCAAAGTCATCTGCATCTTCCTCTTTACCTTCCTCTGTGTCACTGTGTAAGGTGGTATAGTATACGGGAAGGGGCACCTGAGTTTCATCAGGGTCAGATTCTGGCTCAATAGCCTGCGAAGGCAATGTAGTGCTGTGGGTCAATGTACCAGCAGAATCATCTAGCAGTGGCTGTGCATCAGTGCACTCCATGTCAGATTCATCTTGGACTGGGGAATTCAGGATTTGACTGGATAACCCAGGCATGGTATGTGAAAAGAGCTCCATAGAGTAATCTGAAGTGTTGGCTGCCGCATCCTTAACTTTTGGTGGGGGTGAAGGACACAAGGAAAGGTGTTTTTTCTGACCAGAACCCTGCACCGACGACTCCGTGGTTGCAGGTTTCGAACGTTCAGAAGAGGAGGCAATAGAGATGGTGGCTGTTTCGGCAATGTACGCCAAAACCTGTTCCTGATGCTCCGGCTTTAAAAGCGGTTTTCCTACTCCAAGAAAAGGCAACCTTACAGGCCTTCTTGGGCCAGAGGATGATGCAGGCTCAACACCTCCTGCCTTAGCTGCTATTGTGCTTTTGCCAGAACCAGCCGATGCACCACCATCATCAGTACCAGCTGCGCTCCCCTGCCTCTTGCACCATACTTCCTCATGTTTGGGAAAATGTACCAAAAATACCAGCAGAGAGATGGTACTGTATGAGGAGCGTCCAGCTGTGCAAGGTGTATTAAAAGAATTAAATCAACGTATATATTATGTTAGTCACAGACGCTCTCACAGTATGTATCGGACCATAATCCAACAAGCAGATATACGGAACTGTATCAGAAGTGTACAGCTGTATACATTTTTTGTGCAACTAACAATCTCCGTATATGTATTTACGGAGTGTCACACACACACGCTGACTCTGTATAAATGTGACTGTAATGCGAACGGCAGATATACAATACTGTTTGAGAATCGGACAGCTCTATACGGTGTCTGTATGGAAAATTGTCAATCTCCGTCTATTTGTATACGGACTGACACACGCTGTCTCTGTCTAGTTTTGACCGTAATCAAACAGCAAATATACGAAACTGTTTGAAAAACGGACAGGACTCTAAGGTGTAGGTCTGGAAAAACTGAAAAACTCCTCAGCTTTTTTTTCCAGAGTCACACACAGGTAGCTTCTATTTGTCCATGATATCAGCCGGTACACGGTAGTGTGTGAGGAGCGTACACCGCTATACGGTGTCTGTATGGAAAATTGTCAATCTCCGTCTATTTGTATACGGACTGCCACACGCTGTCTCTGTCTAGTTTTGACCGTCATCAAACAGCAGATATACGAAACTGTTTGAAAAACGGACAGGACTCTAAGGTGTAGGTCTAGAAAAATGGAAAAACTCCTCGGCTTTTTCTTCCAGAATCACACCCAGATAGCTTCTATTTGTCCGTGATACCAGCTGGTACACCGTAGTGTGTGAGGAGCATACACCGCTATACGGTGTGAAAAAATGAACGCTCAGTAACTCACCAGGACAAAATAATAAAAGTTGGACTGCTTTGAAAAAAGCAGTTTGAACAGCAGTGTGCACACAGCAATGCAGCTAGCAGGTAGCCTTAAAAGGCAGCCTAATTACCACCAGCGCTGCTGCACACAACAAAAATCCTCCCCTTTCACTGCACACTAACTGTACAGTGAAAAGCGCTATCAGCAGAAGCAGTTTTTTTTTCTTCTTCCTTGCCTAACGCTCTCCCTGTTCAGAATCAGCAGCAGCACCTCTCCCTATTGTAAGATCGGCAGAAGTAAGATGGCGGTCAGCGGTCACAGCCTTTTATACCCACTGTGACGCCACACAAAGCCAGCCAATCACTTCAATGCCCTTCTCTAAGATGGTGGTGGCCGCTGCACATGTCATCGCGTTGCCCACAGTGTGCGTCCTGCATCATTGGCTGAGAAAAGGCGCTGAAAGCATCATTTGAAACGCGACTTTGGCGCGCTGATCGGCGACCTCATGGCTGACCTCACGCTATGGTCAAGTTTCGATCGGCGAAACCCGCCTTTGGCGAAAATCAGCGATTTTTGAATCTGACCGACCTGTTTTGCTCAACTCTACATGTGACACTTGTTCTTGAAATCAGTGGGAAATATATACTCATTACCAATCCTAAGACACCATTTTTTGCCGCAGCGGCGGGTCAAGTGCCAGCCTTTCAGAAACAGCCAGGCACATGGAAATGAAGTCAGTAACAGTATTGTACCATTTCTGCCTTGCTAATCTCTCAAAGCATACAGTGGGGAAAATAAGTATTTGATCTCTTGCTGATTTTGTAAGTTTGCGCACTGAAAAAGACATAAACAGTCTATAATTTTAAGGGTAGGTTAATTTTAACTATGAGAGATGGAATATCAAAAATAAAATCCAGTAAATCACTTTGTATAAATTATATAAATTTATTTGCATTTTGTAGGGAGAAATAAGTATTTGATCCCCTACCAACCATTAAAAGTTCTGGCTCCTACAGACCAGTTAGACGCTCCTAATCAACTTGTTATCTGCATTAAAGACAGCTGTCTTACATAGTCACCTTTATAAAAGACACCTGTCCACAGACTCAGTCAGTCAGGCTAACCACTACAACATGGGCAAGACCAAAGAGCTTTCTAAGCATGTCAGGGACAAAATCATAGATCTGCACAAGCAGGAATGGGCTACAAAACCATAAGTAAGGCGCTGGGTGAGAAGGAGACAACTGATGGTGTAATAGTAAGAAAACGGAAGAAATACAAAATAACTGTCAATCGACATCGATCTGGGGCACCATGCAAACTCTTACCTCGTGGGGAATCCTTGATCATGAGGAAGGTGAGAGATCAGCCTAAAACTACATGGGGGAACTTGTTAATGATCTCAAGACAGCTGCGATCACAGTCACCAAGAAAACCATTGGCAACACATTACGCCGTAAAGGTTTAAAATCCTGCAGTGCCTGAAGGTCCCCCTGCTCAAGAAGGCATATGTGCAGGCCCGTCTGAAGTTTGCCAATGAACACTTGCTGTGCTGTGCTCAGATGAGACAAAAATTGAGCTCTTTGGCATTAACTCAACTCGCTGGGTTTGGAGGAAGAGAAATGCTGCGTATGACCCAAAGAACACAGTCCCCACTGTCAAGCATGGAGATGGAAACATTATGTTTTGGGGATGTTTCTCTGCTAAGGGCACAGTACTACTTCCCTGCATCAATGGGATAATGGATGGAGCTATGTACAGTAAGTAAAATCCTGAGTGACAACCTCCTTCCCTTCGCCAGTACATTAAAAATGGGTCATGGCTGGGTCTTCCAGCTAGACAATAACCCAAAACATACAGCCAAGGCAACAAAGGAGTGGCTAAAAAAAAAGCACATTAAGGAGTGGCCTAGCCAGTCTCCAAACCTTAATCCCATAGAAAACTTAAGGAGGGAGTTGAAGCTCCGAGTTGCCAAGCGACAGCCTCAAATCTTAATGATTTACAGATGATCTGCAAAGAAGAGTGGACCAAAATTCCTCCTGACGTGTGCAAACCTCATCAACTACAAAAAACATCTGACTGCTGTGCTTGCTAACAAGGGTTTTGCCACCAAGTATTAAGTCTTGTTTGCCAGAGGGATCAAAAACTTATGTCTTACTGCAAAATGCAAATAAATTTATATAATTTATACAATGTGATTTTCTGGATTTTATTTTTGATATTCTATCTCTCAATGTTAAAATTAACCTACCCTTAAAATTATAGACTGTTCATGTCTTTGTCAGTGGGCAAACTTACAAAATCCACAAGGGATCAAATAATTATTTCCATCACTGTAGTTGCCTCTTCCTATATTATTTCCAGTGATTATCGGTTCGCAAATCATATGATAATGTTGCTGAGTTTGACTACACAATGAACAGTGTCAGTTTTCTTTTCCATGTCGTTGTGGCAGCTCTAGTAATATAATTAAATACTAATACAAATAATAATAAATGGTCAAGTGTCCTGGAAAGACTTACCATATATACTCGAGCATAATCCGACCCAATTATAAGCTGAGGCACCTGATTTTGCCACGGAAAACTGGGTAAACGTATTGACTCGAGTATAAGCCGGGTATGCATTGTCCCCTCATCCCTGTACTGGTATGCGTGTCTCCCTGTCGCTGTCCTGGTATGCGTGGCTCCCCCATCGCTGTCCTGGTATGCGTGGCTCCCCCGTCACTGTCATGGTATACGTGGCCCCCCGCCGCTGTCTTGGTATGCGTGGCTCCCCTGTCACTGTCCTGGTATGCGTGGCTCCCCCCGTCGCTGTCCTGGTATGCATGGCTCCCCCCATCACTGTCTTGGTTTGCTTGGCTCTCACCGTCCTGTCCTGGTATGCGTGGCTTCTCCGTCCTGTCCTGGTATGAGTGGCTCCCTTGTCGCTGTCCTGGTATGCGTGGCTCCCCCATCCTGTCCTGGTATGCGTGGCTCCCCCGTCCTGTCCTGGTATGCGTGGCTCCCCCGTCCTGTCCTGGTATGCGTGGCTCCCCCATCCTGTACTGGTATGCGTGACTCCCCTGTCCTGTCTTGGTATGCGTGGCTGAACATGAGCTCCAAGCCTATCGGAGTGTAGACGCGTGCATATTCATTACCTTAATAAGCGGTGCCACGTGATCGCTCAGCACAGGAAGAGCTGCAGGAAGCCGGCACCAATGAGATGCTGGAGGGTGAGTAGGATGTCTTCTGAAAGCTGCGCCTGTAAGTGTGCGCGTTCTAAGAGAAATTAATATGAATTTCAGGCCATTTTTTTGATCACTGGTCTCCCGCTGGCCAGCACGCATCGCTGCGTGTGGCAGGCGGGAGTCCAGCGATCAGCGAGCTGGCGCTGGTAACTAAGGTACACATCAGGTTTCTAAGCACCGCGCTTAGAAACCCGATGTGTACCTTAGTTACCAGCGCGCTGGTGCAGGGAGCTGGTAACCAAGGTACACATCAGGTTTCTAAGTGCCACGTGCCGCTTAGAAACCCGATGTGTACCTTGGTTACCAGCTCCCTGCACCAGCGTGCTGGTAACTAAGGTACACAGTGGTAACTAAGCGACGTGCATTGTTTGTTACCCGCGTGTTGCTGGTGAAGCTGCCTGTTTGGTAGCTCACTAGCGATCATGTAGTGACACACCAGCGATCCTGACAAGGTCATATCGTTGTCAGGATCGCTGGTGTGTCGCTATGTGTGACGGGGCCCTAACTCCAGGTCTCTCAGGTGGACATGGCACCCCTGTGACAGTACCCCCGCATCTACGAGGGGCCAATGGACCCTCAGGACTGGGTTTGTCCGGATGGGCCACATGGAAGGACTGAATTAGTTTACTGGCATTAACTTCAGATGCTGGTACCTACATCCTCTCCTCAGGACAATACCCCGTCCAGCGCACCAAGTATTGTATAGAGCAGCGAACCATAGGACAATCCACAATTCTTGCTGCCTGAAACTCTAATTTACCATCAACAGTAAATGGTGGTGGCAGCAAGGGTGACGGCTCCACAGGCGCTACATATTTTTTGAGAAATGATCTGGAGAAAATGTTGTGGATTTTGAGAGTTAGAGGAAGCTCAAGATGAAAGGCCACAGGGTCAATTACGGCGACCACCTTGTAAGGACCAATGAACCTAGGACCTAATTTCCATTCTATTCAGTTTAATATTTCTGGTAGACAGAAATACTAAATCATTCACCCTCACGTCTGGACCTGGCAACCATTTCTTATCAGCCTTGTGTTTGTTTAAACCCTCCATGATCTTTAGGTTGTTCCGAATCCCTTGCCATACAGATTAGAGTGATGAAGAGAATTGTTCCTCCCCAGGAACCCCTGAAAACCCCCCTTCCTGAAAGTACAGAACTGCGGATGGAAGCTATATGCACCAAAAAACTGCGACTTACCAGTCGATTAATTGCGATAACTGTTTAAGGCAAACTCAGCTAATGGTAGAAAAGATGACCAATCCCCCTGGTTATCTGACACAAATCACCTGAAGTGTATCTACAGGCTTTGGTGTAGACGTTAAATTTGACCATTAGTTTGAGGATGAAATGCAGAGAAAAGGATAGATCAGGTACAGACTGGGGCTGAAATTCAGCCCTGGCATTTGAAACCACGCAGGCCCATGCTGTCACCGTCCCCAAGCACCAGATGTGATATATTACTAATATTACCCTGGATGGAGGAAAGCAAGATTTACTACAAGACCATTATTTCTAATGATACCCGTGGCCTGCTGGGGTAAGTGATGGAGTCAGCAACTTTGTGCTTCATCACAACTCTTAACAGTATGGGTATCTTGAGAACACCAATTCTGCTAACAATGTACCAGACAAGGCAACCCACAACCAGACAGGCCCTTCTGGCATTTGCCAGATGGCCAGTCTGGCCCTGGGATAGATGCATCCTCAGGCAAGAACAAAATGCCCTCCAGATTTCAGATACAAATTGGATCCCCCGATCTGATACAAGATCGGAGAGAACCCCGTGAAGCTTCACAATCTCAGTGACAAACACCTAAGCCAGGATCTTAGCATTAGGGAGAGCAGGTAAAGGAATGAAGTGAGCCATTTTACTGAAACTATCCTCAACTAAGATAACAGTCTTACCAGAGGAGGAAGGAAAATCTGTAACAAAATCCATGGAGAAATCTGTCAATGGCTGGTCGGGTATGGTTAATGGTAGAAGAGCCCCAGACGGACGAGTATGCGGGGTCTTAAAACGCGCACAGACATTACAGGAAGACAAAAAGGCGACCAAATCCCAATGCAACCTTGGCCACTAAAATCAACAAGAAAAGAGGTCCAAGGTTGCTTTACTACCTGGATGACCAGCAAGAGCTGAGCTATGATGTGCCCCTAAAACTTTGAGACGCAGATGCAATGGTACAAATAATTTCACTGAAAAACAAGCAGGGAGATCCCCCTGAGCCTTCAATACCTCTCCCTCCAGCTCAGAACACACAGCAGACATTTTCACTTCCAAAAAGCGATGCCACTCCTCAAATCTAACTTGATGGCCAAAAGTTTTCTATTGCCTACATAATAGTTCCTTTCAGCTGACGATATTTTTTTAAAGAAGGCACATGGATGTCACTTACCAGTGGTCAGCCCTTGAGATAACACAGCCCCAACTCACTCCTTAGCTGCATCAACATAAAAAATAAATGGTTGAGAAGCGTCGAGTTGAATGAGTACAGGTACAGTGGAAAAGCATTTCGAGAAGTCAGTACCTTTCTTTGTCATGTCAGTGAGGGGTTTGAGAATCGACAAGAAGTTTTTGATAAACTTTTGATAATACTTAGCAAACCCCAAAAAATGTTGCAACTCTTTCCTATTCCCGATCTGCACGGACCTTAACAGTGTCCATCTGGAAACCTGCAGCAGACACTAAAACCCAGGAACAGAACCTCTTGTACGGCGAAAAACACATTTTTCAAATTTGGCGTAAAATTTATTATCCTGCAAAACCTGTAACACCTGCCGAGAAAAAAATGTTGAACTTCTTTTTTTAAAGTTTCAACAGCAGGGGAATAATGTACTTGTTCCCTGCAATTTAGTCACCTCTTTGTTGCTCTTCAGCCTTCATCCAGATTTCACCCTGCAGCAGGCACAGCATCACATAGAAAGCTAGAGCCAAACCTATCTTTGCTTGCCTTGAAAACACTATAATGGTCCTTCTTTATATTTTTTCTACTAAATAAGCTAATGGAATAAGTATACAGTCATTGAAGCTGAACAGTCATCTTCTATATTTTTCACTGTGTGACAGTAGATATACAAAATATGGCAGACAGCAACACTCTTGCAAAGAAAGGATGCAATGAACCAAGGAATCCAACTGTGGAAAAATTGCCACAAGAATACTGGTGATGTTGCAGTGTTATATTAGGTGGGATATACACCTTTGTGTTTATTTCACAACCAGGATGAACATTGTCTCCTTGTTATTGTTGTGTGACAGGAGTTGCCTAATCATGATCAGTACCAGTTTCTATCTCCCTTTCTGAGAACTTATGTAGTACACACCATATAATTTGATCATAAATGCAGCTCTGGTTCCTGAGATGGTGATGCCCACCACCCCGCAGTGACTATTGAAAGAAGCAAACTCAGACAGAAGAGGGTCTCTGTGCAAGAACAATATATTTGGCCTATGTTGTTTGATAGTTCGTCATAATGTGCCCACCAGCTTTAGAGGTAGAAGTTGGCCCCATTAAATCTGATTTCCTGTGTAGCTTGACCATTGATGTGATCACATGATGCAATTGAAGAGCTTTTACATTTTTTCCTTCTCACACAATAAAATGCCTATTTTTGCCTCTGCACCTTTTCACTTTCCAAATGGGACCAAACATTCCACAGAGTTGAGAGCTCCTTATCTACCACAAGAGGTTGTATATCTGCTCTGCACAGGTATCTCCACAAACCCATTGAATATATCTCAACTATGACAGAACCTTTTTTTGTTGGAAGCTCTCAATACCAGACTGTCACAGGTTTACCATGACATACAGGAGTCAGAAGACTGCAGCGACTGATTTCTCCTACTCCTGCACTGATTAGAAGCACTTCAACTTCATATTAAATGGTGCAGGTTTCTTTTAGCAGGGCAGGGGTAAACCTGCTCAATTGAGACCTCCTGGAAGCTTTCCTGCATTAAGGCTCAGCTATTCAGTTAGCCACTCAAATCTCAGTTGTTGGTTATTTGTGAAGGCGTTTGGTGGATTTAACTGTGACTGTTGCTAGGTTTTCGGTGTTTTAATTCTTCTTCTCCTACTTTGGCTTAACCCCTCTCCAGTACATTCCTCTGTTTGTGATTATATTTGTATGATTGGTATATTCCTTTATTCCTGTTTGTATTACCTTGTTAGTCTGACTGGTAAATAACGGTACACTACTACTCCCCTCTTCCCTCGGTGAGATAGGGTGCAGACTGAGGGCGGATTCAGGAGCTAAGGCAAGGTATGTGGCCCTGTCATCTTCATAATCTGGTCAGAAGCAATCCGGGGAACAGGGCGAGCTAGGACGCCCCTAGCGTTAGGGACAAGGAAGGAGCCCCTGGTCCCGGGACACCTGACAACAGAGTTGTGACACAGACATTGAGATCTCCGACTTATTAACATTGCTAACCTACAGTGTAAAAACACATTACAGAGGTGAAAAATCATTAGGGTCATTTTGATATATCATATTTCCCCATCCAGGGGTTCTAAATTAAGTATCTACCCTGCTGATACATCCTTCAAATCTGGTGTCCCTCTGAGCAGATATTACACACTGCTTGTAGTCATGCAAGGTAATAAGGTAATTCAGGCTCAGGATCAGGGACATGGTTTTAAAACACCTGACAAATTATCTGTCATTTGATATATTCTGGAGCTTATTTGAGTGGGTAGGACCCAATAAATATAGATGTGACAAAGGCTCTAAAAAACTTATACATTTAGTATCAGCAGCTGCAAAAAAGCAAACCTCCAAGCTTAGATTTCCACCCTAGCACCAGCATACAAACGATTTGTCAAAAAATTAACCTTTCTATTTCGTATGGTTTGGGTGGAAGTGGTTATTCTTAATGAATCATGAGTAAGGCTAGATTCCACTGATGAACTTTTAGTGAGTTTTTGATGTTGCAGATTTTCTGCACTATTTCTACACCCATGAAGTAAAATAGATTACCATATACCATATATACTCGAGTATACTGTAAGCCGAGATTTCAGCCCATTTTTTAAGGCTGAAAGTCCCCTTCTCGGCTTATACTTGAGTCATATATGGGGGTCGGGGGAGTGCAGGTATCAGAGATCATACTCACCCCCCTCCTGGCACATGGTTTCTGCAGCCCCTGCTTCTTCCATGGTCTCGGCGCCCCAGCAGTGTCACGTGGCACCGCTCATTAAAGTCATGAATATGCGCATATTCATGACTTTAATGAGCTTTACCACGTGACCGCTAAAACATGGAACACCTGTGGCACCGACACCATGGGAGAAGAGGGGCTGCAGAGACCGTGCACCAGAAGGGGGCGAGTATGACGGTGGGAGCCATGCCATATTCACCTGTCCCCGTTCCACTGCCGTGCGCCGCTCTGTCCTCCAGGTCCTCTGACTGAGACATTCAGATCAGAGGGTGTGATGATGTAGTCAGTATATAAGGTACTTGCATTTTTTTTCAAAAACACGCAGCGTAAGAAAACTCTCCAAAAACTCATTGTGGGAACGCAAGCTAAAAAAGTTTAATATATGGGAAAGTTTAATAGCTATTCTGTCCTCCAACATCAACAATAAAATCAGGACATATTTGAAATATTTCTGCAATTCTACCAGGTACCTAGAAATAGAGTTACTTAAAGACCAGTCCATACCACCTGCAGTGGCGTGCATAAGTATTCCCCTCCACCCCCCTTGGCAATTTTTCGTGCTTTGCTATCTCGCTGCCTGGAACATGGCTACAACTGTGAATATTTCATTTTCTTTTTATTGTGAAACAAACAACAAATAGGACAAAATAACTGAAAACTAGTGTACATAACTTTTCACTCTTCTAAAGTCAATACTTTGTAGAGCTTCATTTTGTAACAATTACACCTGCAAGGCGCTTTGGAGAAACCTATATGAGCTTTCCACATCTTGCTACTGGAATTTTTGCCCATTCCTCAAGGCAAAACTGCTCCAGCACATTCAAGCTAATCATCTTGAAGCTGGTGAACAGCAATCTTCAAGTCTGACCACAGGTTCTCAATTAGACTAAGGTATGGGCTTTGATTAGGCCATTCCAAAACATTTACATGTTTTCCCTTAAACTACTCGAATATTTCTTTAGCAGTATTTTTTGTGTAGATTTGTTGTAAGGGTTACCTCTGTCTCAGGCTCAAATCCCTGACAGCCAAACAGATTTTGCTCAGGAATATCCCTGTATTTTGCACCATCCATCTTCCCCTTGACTCGGACCATTTTCACTGCCCCTGCTAAAAGAAAACCTCGTCACAGCATGATGCTGCCACCACCATGTTTCACTGTGGGGATGGTGTTCTTGGGGTGATGAATTGTGTCCATTTAGCCCCTGACACAGTGTTTACCTTGGTGGCAAAAAAGTTCAATTTTGGTGGCAAAAAAGTTCAATTTTGGTCTCATGTGAGCACAGCACCGACTTCCATACCTTTGGGCAGTCTCCAGTCTCCTACATCTTTTGGTAAACTCAAAACGAGCATTAGAATTTTTGTGTGTAAGTAAGACTTGCACACAAGTATGATTTTTTTTCTGCCCACTCTTCCAAAAAGGCCAACTATATGGAGTGTACAGCTTATTGTGGACATATGGACAGATACTCCAGTCTCCGTTTGAGAACTCTGCAGCTCCTTCACGGTTACTACTTTGTTCTTTCCATTTAATGATAATGAATTTGATGTGTTCTGGGGGATCATCAGAGATTAAGAGTTTTTTTTATTACCCACCATGACTTGTATTTCTCAGCAACTTTGTCCCTGACTTGTTTGGAGATCTCCTTGGTCTTCCTGATGGTGTTTGGTTAGTGGTGCTTCTCGCTTAATGGTGTTGCAACCTCTTGGCCCTTCGGAAAAGGTGTGTGTATACTGACAGACCATGTGACACTTAATCTAAGCACGTGACTTATGAAGGTAATTGGTTGCACCAGAAATTTTTAGGGGCTTCATTGCAAAAGGGGTGAATATATATGCATATGCCAATTTTTATAGTTACTTGATCCCAGATATGTAATTTTTGCCTATATTTTTCTCACTTCTCTTCACGAACTTAGACTATTTATGGCTGATGCATCACACATAAATAGGATTACAAAAATATTTCAACAAAGCTTGTAATGTTAAAAATAGGAATAAAAGCAACTTGGTGAATACTTTCGCAAACCACTGTAGTTTATATAGTTTAAATGCAGTGAATTTTAGGACTGGACAATGCAGTCTATGTATAAACTGAATTTTTTTTGTGTTCACTTGGCAATTGAAGCTCAATATAGATAAATGTAAAGTTATGCATTATGCAGGGTATTGTTATGACTGTGTAACAACTCACTTGGGAAAATAGGTAAAAAAAATAGAAACTGCAACTGACCCAGCTGGTTCCTGCACAGACTAGAGATTCTGACCCTGTAGTCCCTAGTGGTTCCTATGTGGGTTGGAATAACCCTAACAACAGAATAAAAGATGGCAGCTCAGACCTATGCTGCTTGAAAGGCTGTCAAGTGCTTCACGTTCTTCATCAGGAACCGGTGGGCAGAGCAGAGTGTGAATTAGGGTGGTTTCACATTAGCGTTTCAGGCCGCAGCATTGGCCTGTGCATGGCTGCCGCTAAAGCCCCGCCCCCTGCCGCTCCTCCTCTGGTAGCTCCGCCTAGGGGCACATGACTCTGCATGCGACCTGCGTCCCCTATCTTTAGCACTGGGTACGCAGGCCGTGCGCAGGCATGCGTTTGGCGGCGCATGCGTCCTTTTGACGGTGCGTCGAGCGCACCAAATTGCAACAGGTTGGGTTTGGCGCTGGTCGGCGCATCGTCAAAAGGACGCATGTGCCGCCAAACGCATACCTGCGCACGGCCTGCGTCCCCAGTGCTAAAGATAGGGGACGCAGGTCGCATGCAGCGTCATGCGCCCCTAGGCGGAGCTACCGGAGGAGGCGCGGCAGGGGAGAGGCCTTAGCGGCGGCTGTGCGCAGGCCGACGCTGTGGCCTGAAACGCTAATATGAAACCACCCTTACCTACATAAGGGAAGCGGACCTGGATTCTTCCCCCATCTGACAGCTATCAGCATGGGACGCGTCCCATGGGGAGCACTCTCCACCCGTGCCTCTAGAAGAACCACCCTTTCCTTCAGGGAGCTTTTCTTCAAACCAATCCATCCAGCAGCTCCTCCTGACAGAAGCTGCTCCAAACACGTCCTTTCACTTTCCCTCCCTCTGAGGGAACTCCCAACTGACTACAAATCTCCCGCTCTTTTCCTAAGCTCTGCCCACCTCCCAACACTCTTTATGAACCAAACAGGGGCCATAGAGGGTGTTCTGCTGTTCAAAGTGTTTGTGGGATGCAGGGTGTGGAGTTTGGTCAGGTGTCCCCATCTTACCTGGTCGTCAGATACTACACCTCTGGGTGAGCTGCAGTACCTCTGTGGCGACTGAACCCTCAGGGGCGCCACACCATTCCTCTGTTAGTTTTTCTTTTATGAACAAAAAGACATGTTTGTGTTTTCCTTAAACACATTATGAGTTATTTAAAGAAGTTGTCCACTACTTGGCCCCGATAACACGATAACATAATAAAGTTTATACTCACCTCCCATGCCGGCGCCATTCCTCTGGTGTCGGCACTCGTTCTCCCGGGGTCCCGTGCTGTTGTTGTGACACGGGACGCCGGCGCCCAATCAGCGCTGGCGTCACTGTCTCCGCCTTTGGACAAATCGAACAGGAAGAGGAAGCCAGGGATCAGCTGCAGCCCGGACTCCATTTTCGATTTGCCCAAAGACTGAGACAGCGACACCAGTGCTGATTGGGCACTGGCATCACGAGTCACAATACCGCATGAAAGCACAGGAATGGCGCCAATATAGGCTTTATTATGTTATCGGGGCAAAACATTTTGATCTTGAAGGTGTTGTCCTAGTAGTGGATAACCCCTTTAAGGTGACTTTGGGACTTGTGTAGTAAGTAAACATTGCCAAAAAAATAATAAGTTCATATTTCTGCTGATGCTTCCTACATGGAATAGACCTCAATAGCGACAATCATATCCATTCTGTCGCCTATTGCTTTTATGCCATTTTTATCAGCAGCCATTAGGTTTTATAGCTTATTTGCACTGTAAGTGTCCTTTTAGATCCACTCTGGCAGCAATGTTTTGGTCTTTATTATTATTATGAAGCATAGTCCAAATCTTTGCTCATGTCCTTAGGCATGACCCTTTCATCTGTACATTTCTCAAGCATCAAAACATTCTTCAAAAGAATCATCATTACAGAATGAGCATTGTGAAGTATTTTTTTTATCTAGAAAGCCACACGGCGGCATAAAAATTCATTTCCCCACTGCCTTTACCTGCCTAAACAGAGGAGAAGAGTAAACATAGCGCCCACATTAAAGGTGCGCCATTTGTCACACAGACCAAAGCACAGCTCTGCTTTTATGAGTTCAGGGAAATGAAAAGTTTAGCAGCTGCTTCCAAATTGCATCTTACAGGCTGCTTATTAGATTCACATCTGCTTCATAAAGTAGAGGCAAAATTTTTTACTTTATTAAAGCAGCTAACAATAATCTTGGTTTACATTGGAAGAGCATTGCCAACACATACCAGCAGCATTGACTTTCAGGGACGCAGACTTCCAGAACACTATAGACTGTGCAGAAAGTAACTGCCTTCATATTAGTGTCACATTCACATCGAAAGTCCAATGAAACAAATACAAAGTGCGTCATTTCATTAAAGCAAATGGAATGTGTTAGGTAATTAGACTTTTTTGGTCAATTTTTACAATTTCTGTTTTGAGATTATTTAGGGTTACTGGGTGATTGAAAGCCGCTAGATGAGGAATATGGACAAAGCAAGACATTTTTACATCAAGTATTGAAGGTCGGTTCTCATTTCTATCTTTACAGATCAAAAGGCAGAGTGAAGGGGGCCCAAGGGAGCGATACGTTATTCCTTAATATTTCATTATGAAAGGGTTCTCATCTCCCTTGATCAAAGGAACAAGGAACAAGATTCTTAAGTCAAAACGCGTAAGCAAAATGTTATGGTACTGTATTTTTTACTCTCATCATGAAGATGAAGACAGAATAAAGGGATATAATGCTCAAATAGATTAAAAGGGGCTGTCCACCACTTTTATATTGATGAGCCATACTGAGGATTAATCATCCGTATAAGATTAGTGGGGGTCTGACAGCATTATCCAGCAGTGGCCACTAAATAAAATACAGAGCAATGGTATTCGGCTCCATGCCTGATTCCATTCAGCTGCCACTGGAAATATTAGCCGCTGAAAGGTGAAGGTGCTGGATACTGGGACTCCATCAATCCTAATCTTATATTGCTATCCTATCCAAAGGATCATCTGCAAAGGATTAATGACGTTAAAAATACATAATCTAGTATACTGCACAATGCAATGACATCAGTTCCGCCCATGGGTTGCCCTGTCTGATTTCCCCATCTCAGACATACACAAGGGCCCTTTTCATCTATCACTAGGTCTTTTTTTATAGTGCAAGAAGAACTTTATAATGAAGATGCACCTCAGATGTCAAATGTTCATATATTACAAGGCTTTGGGTAAAACGTCTATATACTAATTTCACTGTTCATCAGCAATGCAAATTAAAATATAATGCTCAGAAAATAAAGGGAACACTATTCCTTTTGCAACAGGCTATTTGTGTTCCCTTTATTTCTTTGAGCAGTATATTTAACATTTCAAATGCAAAACAAACATGAAAGCCACATAAAGGTTACAATCTGAGATGATACTTGCTTAGTACGGTATATATGTTTGCCCCCTGATGATGCACCCAGCATGATGAAACCAATTGAAACAGTTGATCACAAGATATGTAAACAAATCAGGCAACAAGGCAATGATTTAGGACTTCGATATTTGTTTCAGTTAACATTATTTTATTATTATATTCAATTAAAATGAATGTGTAAAAAAAATATGGCCTACAGCTTATGGGCTGAATAAGCAAAGCTTTCACACTAGAATTCTGGCATAAAAGCTCTGAAAAGTTACAAGGTTTTGTAATCTTTTAACTTTTGTGGTCTTCAGGAACAGGTAATCTATCCCAGCTCCTTACTAACTTCAGTCCCATATGTGTAAGGGGTGTGCCAAATGTTATGCTGCTATGTATGTATGTATATATATATATATATATATATATAGTGGGGTAATTATATATTTGTAACATAGGGAAAGCATAGTACATTAGTTAGTCCACTAGATGGGGCATATTAGTACACTGTAGTATGCTAGTCTAAGATAAGCAATAGTTAACTGTAGGAGGGGTCACTGTGGATAAGGCAGAACAGTTTCCTGGTTAGTTCAGTAGGACCAGGGTGCCCAGGTGGGCTTAGAGCCCAGGCTATACAGGGACCACACAACGATTAAGTGTGAGACCCAGCCATCCAGGGCCAACAGGGCCAGGAGTACAGCCTAAGCAGCAGTATGACAGCAGTGGTAGATCAGAGGCTAAAGCAACGTTCACAACAGTACGGGGACGCAGGTGGCTCTACAATGTGGCAGTTCAGTGCATGGGCAGATGCCCTCGTATCCGGGGGGGAAACAGACGAGGGAACTCCTAAAATTGGTGAGTCTGAACAGGGAGGACACTGCATTACCACAAGATCCGGTAATACCTGGGCATGTACTGAAGGCCGTAGTAAGAAGTGCCGGGAAAGTGGAGAATGTGGACTGTAAGGCACCCTATGCTGATGCATCTGACAAGGATGTGCTGCGACAACGAAAAAGTTCTTCGTTTTAAGTTGCAACTGGACTGTGTCTCTATTTGTGCGCAATCGTATGGAAAGGGTCTGCAGCAGCTCAGAGGAGACCCTGAAGGTGCAGAGAGGCAAGTACACTGATTAAAGGATGTTCTTTGTATGTGAAGAGAGACCAGGGTGTGCAAGAACCATTAGTCTCAGCCACGACTACAACCCTGGCACTCCCTCACATATGGACAGCAGCAGTCGCAGGAGATCTACAGAGATGACTCAGGGGCTGAGCTCACTGTATAACTAATGAGAGCTCACTGTATAACTAGTGAGAACTCACTGCTGCAACATACAGAATCGGAGTTAGCCACAACAGTATAAAAGGTTAAAAGAGGTAACCCATATAACCTGCTCTTAACACCTCAAATACAAATTTAATAAATGTACAAAATGGCCCAATATTGAAACAATAGCAAAAACTAAAATAAAAAAATAATATGGCACAATAAATACAGATTAAAAAACAACAATGCATGTATCCAAATTCCAATATAAAAAATAAAGAATCATAAACCAATAAATCCAAGACAGCGAGTAGGGTCAGGAAATGCATTGTGCTGCTTTCAAGTGTAGCTACATCAGGGGTTCTGTCACCCCAATAGCCCCTCACAATGCAAATGCAGGGTGCTGTTCTGTTGTCATGGCAGCCAGGACCTAAGACCACCAAATCTGCCATCTTTGTACTCCTTCTAGAAATCTGACAAGTATAATAGCCTGCATTCCAGATTTTTATGCAAATTGGATTTAAGTTTCATAAATATGTAATTTTTTGTTTTTCAAATAAACTCATGAATGGTATTAGTTGTGTTTCAGGGCTCTTTGGATCAATTAAATCAATCTCAGTCACCTGTGAATAAGTTTGCCAGATGAGCCCAATAAAAGCAAAACCATTTACAAAGGATGTTCCATTTTATTAGCAGGCTATAGGTTTCAAGCAATATGAGAAAGAAAAAGGATCTGCCTACTCCCAAAAAAATCAAACAGTGCAATGCGTTGGACTGGGTATGAAATCATTAAATATTTCACAAAAACTTAAGCGTGATCATTGCACTGTGAAGAGATTTGTGTCTGATACAGAGCACAGACAGGTTCTTGCAGAAAAAGGCATAATGAGGAAGGTTTCTGCCAGATAATTTCATTGAATTAAGAGAGCAGCTTCTAAATTACCATTACAAAGAAGAAAACAGAGATTTGAAGCTGCTGGTGCCTCTATAGTCCCACGAACTTCAAGGTGTTGGATTCGCCAGAGACTTACAGTTGTGCATAAACCTAATATTTGGCTATTCCTAATCAGTGCTCACAAGCAGAAATGGTTGCAATGTGCCCAGTCATACAGGAAGATGAATTTTAAGGCTGTGTGCACACGTTGCAGATTTAGCATTTTTGGCCACACGGATTCACATCAATTCTGCAGTGTAGTGCACAACCAATGTTAATCTATGGGAAATGGAGATTTGTTGTGCACATGCTGTGGAAAAATCCGCGCAGATTTGCAGTTTTATTTTCTGCAGCATGTCAATTCTTTTTGCGGATCTGCAGCATTTCTGCACCCATTGACTTCCATTGAGTCAGGCATATCCGCAGCAAAACCGCAGATGTAAAAAAGATCTGCGGATTCGCTGCGGATGTGGGTCCAAGAAACGCTGCAGATTGGGAGGAGGGAAGTGGGTTGGTGGAGCTATGTGCATGTATGTGTGTGTGGGGGTCTGCGTGTATGTGTGTGCCAGTGTCTGCTTGAATCTGCGTCTGTGTGCGGGGGTCTGCGGGATGTGTGTTTCTGTGTGTAGACAGGCATCGTCTGATGGGACTACTAGTCCCATCTGGCTATGCCTGCTACCCAATGATGGGAAAGTAGTAGTCCCATCATCCGGCTAATGTGTTGAATGTTAAAAAAAAACAAAAAAAAAACACATGCAGTACACACTTACCATATACACCTAATCCTTGAAGCCATCGATCATCTGCAAATAAAATTAAAATAATAAACAATATACTCCCTGTGTCCGACGTAATCCATTTAATAACGATTGTCCCATCACTCTCCAGGGGCTCCGGTGATACAGTTGTAGGGAGAAGGATCCCCACAGAGTGTCCGGGCCAGAACCAAGGGGACCGCCATCTGAGTTCCTAAGGAAACAGTACCCGGGGAACAGAGGAGGAGAGTGGACTGTTGAGAGTGACAGGACAGCAAGGGGAGGGGCGAGTATAAAAGGGACAGGGAGCACGCAGAGGAGTCAGTTGATGATACGTCAGACACGGAGCAGGAGATGGAGGGGGCGTGAGAGAACGGGAAGGACACTGACAGTTGAGAGAAGAGACCAGTAGCAGAGGGTAGATACGCAGTGGCCCTCAGGAGAGAGTCACCGAGCTTACCGACAGGGGACTGCCTCTTCACCTCAATCCTGGGTTATGATATGCCCCCGGTCATCCTCGGCCGTTACGGCTGAGCTCGAGCTCTCTGCGACCTGTCCGCTCCCTCTCCCGGCTGCTGCCATCCCCCTTCAGCCCGCAGCTGCGGCCAGCCCGCTGCCACCCGCGGACGCTGCCGTTTCACTTCAGCCCGTGGTTGCGGCCTGTCTATCACCGCTCACAGCCACCTTCACCCCGCTGCAGTCGGCAGTTGGGGCCTGTTCCTCGTCAGAGACACTCTGCACACAGCCTCAGGCTGTGCGCGTGGCCAGTAAACTGCTTGAGGATTGTGACACAACCCTGCTTGGGGACAGGAGTCCCATTGAACTCACTCAACAGGGGGTTACTTCATCTCAGGACTCCATCAGGGCCTGTTGTGCCCCAACTCCTCCTGGGCACTGGAACGCCCGAAGATTACTTCAAACCTTCAGCAGCTGGGCCCAGCGGCTGTGACGCCAAGGCAGCCTCATCAAAGACGCCACAGCAGCCTTATCAAAGACGCCAAAGCAGCTTCATCAGCAACGCAGCTTCCACAGAGCCGCCGAGGGACATCAGGACGGATAAGTGACATTATAGAGTATAAGGACCCGTAGACGGCCATACCGTGGCCCCATAGTAAACGGCCTCGGCCGGGTTAGTCGTGTTCTTTTCAAGTAGTGTTTGGTTGTACTGAGTCCCTACGAGGACAACTGTTGTTACCCTTTTTTGGTTGCTTAGTATAGCCCTAGCGGCTTCAAATTATAAAAGTTTGATTTTCAAAGTTCAACCAGTCTCGCGTCTCGTCACTGCATCCTGCGAACCTGCTGTTACCTACACAGTGACGGAGATAGTCATCCGCACTGTATCACTCCGACAAGTCATCTGAGTTCATCCTGTCACTTGCGGCATTGCAGCGTGAGAATTTAACTCCGATGACGCACTGCGGGAGGGTTATCTCCAGTCAGTGTGTCATTGGATACCCTATAAAGAGGTCACATCTGCTGATGGGACTGCTCTATAGGGGAGATTGTCGTGGGACACTCGTTATTAAAGGGATAACGTCGGACCAGGGAGTATTTGTGTTTATTATTTTTTTTTTTTTTTACAGATCGATGGCTTCGGGGAATTAGGCGTGCAATAAAAAGATTGAAAACTGTGTAGTGTTTTATTTCATTAAAATACTTTTTTCTGGCTTTGTCTTTTTTTAACCCATTAATAACTATAGGATTAGTAATGGAAAGGCGTCTTCTTGACGCCTCTCCATTATTAACCGGGCTTAATGTCTCCTTACAATGAAATGTGACATTAACCCCTTATTACCCCATATGCCACTGCTACACGGCAGTGGGAAGAGAGAGGCTAAGGCTAAGTCCCTCTATATATCTATAGATAGATATATCTATAGCTAGAGATAGATATAGTTATAGATAGATCTATAGATCTATCTATACATATATCTATCTATAGATACATCTATCTATATATCTAAATCTGTGTATGTAAACATTATTCCTCAATGGAGTATGTAAAATAAGAGGTTGGACAAAGAAATGACATCACAACTTTTTTTGTTAAATAACATATCTTTATTTAGCTTTCAAAAATGCATACAAATCCACATGAAAAAAAAACGCATCAAATCAGCACGGATTTTTACCTGCGTTGTCTGCCAAGAGATGCAGATTCTGTGCAGAAAATTCTGCAGGAAAATCTGCAAATACAAACCAGACAGGCCTAAACGCATCTGCATTAATACAGGGTGCAGCGGACCCAAGTAAAATGGCAGCTGCACAGGTGCATAAATACCAAATGAAACAGCCAGCCTAAAATCAGGGATTGGCCGTGTGATACACCAGTGCAGAAGAAATAATCTGCATGTGGCAGTGTTCACACAGGGAATGCAGGGCTTCTGGTTCACAACCTCTTAGTAACACCATATAGGGGGGCTGCCCAGTGCCAACTAGAATGCATCCTGTGTGAACAGAGCCCACAAGTTTGCAGAACCATTTGGACCCAACTGCACCCTGAAAGAAATATAAAAAGTGCACAAAAAATATATCAATATATGTAAGGTATTGGTTGATATATTTGGTATTTATGCATCTGTGCAGCAGCCATTTTACTTGGGCCCGCTGCACCCTGTATTAGTGCAGATGCAGTTAGGCCTGTCTGGTTTGTATCTGAATTTTTTTGGAGGATTTTTTCCTCTTTTTGAGGTTTTCATGTTAGAGTAGGACTGGCAAGTGTAAGGAACTTTGACGCAGTTTGCCAGCTTCCGTATTAAGGCCTTAATATCAACCAATACCTTTCATATATTGATATATTTTTTGTGCACTTTTTTATATTTCTTTCTTTCGATGTTTTTGATTGTAAAAGCTTTTCAGTTCAGTAAAGTAAACAAATGACCATTTGCAGTTCTTTATGACCTGTAAAATGTTTGGAAACTCTGTTGTGCATAATTTGGAATAGAGCATTTTGAGTTTTGTTTAGTTTTGAAAAAAAAAAATACTGTTCTCATTGGGAGGTTTGTCCAATAAAATGTGAGTTATACACCAACGGTTAATGATGAAATCAGAGAAAAATAGCATTTCCATAGTCATTTGAAACGTAACATACAATGCAATAGAAAATGGTTTTCTTTTGGTCTGCTTGCCTCCCAGATAAAAATGGAATAAAAAGTGATCACAATTTCATATAGAACCCAAAGTGGTACCAACGAAAATTGGACAAAAAAAAAAATAAAAAATGTTATGGGTCTCTACATATGAAGACATGATGAGGAATAAACATGATGTTTTGTATCTAATTTTAAATTAGTGAAAAAAAAATATAGGCAATACATTCACTTTAAGTGGCATATTTGTTAAAGTTGACTCTAGTAGGTGTAAAAGAATAGAAACCAGAGCATTAGTCACCAGAGTGATAAATTGCTTTACTATTGTGACTGGGGAATAAAATGGATACAGTTTCCATAGATTTTAATATTAATGTGTCCTCTAGTTATCTGCCTGTGTTTATACATATCTACCGTCTTTTATTGGTAACTGAATAAAATGTATATCTGAAATTAAGTTACAGAAACAATGTGTAATGTCCAGGGGCTTTTTTTAATTGCTTGGCCATGAAAATGGCTCATTGAAGAGAAACGTGACCTAAGAAGAATATAAAAGAAAAATGTCCCTTGTGTGAACTTAACTCTGAATGTATGTCTAAAGTAATAGCTATATGGCCAAAAAACAGATCTAATCAGAAGAACTTGGTGTGATCCACAACAGTAGGCACTGGCATCCGTCCCTGTGGTTTGATATTGTTAAGAAAAGAGTTAATAGGAATTGAAATGTGGGAAGCGGTTAGTATGGAAGGTCCACTAGAATGGCCAATAATGTCGGTTACAGAGCAGCGGTACAAATCCTACATCAGGACACTATACTATAAGGTCAACCATCCATAATGACTTGTAAGGGAATCCAAAGATATAATCAAGCCAGGACCAAATAACCACTCAAGTAATATTAGCTCCTCATTTTGTATCAACTTCTGTGTAGAATATTAAAACCCAATACCTTGTAAGGCGATTTCTAATGAGCACATCATTTGATTAATATCTGCTAGCCCTGACTCAAATTGTATATTCAGGTAGCAGATGCTCATTAATTTATGACAATGCCATTACAACAGGTTTAATCATGAAATGTCATTAGTAGAAATCAATTTATAAAACACAGACCCAGCAGAGATACCCATCACGTTTACATCAATATATAGATATTCAAGACTACTGTGGTGTAATCTGTTGGTCCATTATTTTGTGTGACAGAGGTTAAGGAAGAAAACACATTTAAAAATTTAACCCCATTGTTCTAAACAGGAAAACTGCAATGCCATGCATTTTTCCGAGAGCAGTTTTCAAAACTGCTTGAAGCATTATTCCGTCTTCAATGATTTTTCAATTACCGGTATCCCAAAAACCCGGACCGATTTTCATAAGTGTTTTGGATTCGAGTTTCATCAGTGTTTGGTCTTTGTATCTGTTTTTACCATCAGTATTTTTCGCACATGAGGAAAAAAAATTGCAAAGCTTTTCCTAGCCATTACAATATTAACCCCTTTCTGAGATTTGACGTACTATCCCGTCCAGGTGCCCTGGGCCCCTATGACCGTGAATGGGATAGTACATCATCGTGATCAGCCGCGCTCATGCGGGGAGCGAAGCTGATCGCAGCCGGCTGTCAGCCGATTATCACAGCTGACATCCGGCACTATGTGCCAGCAGCGGTCACGGACCACTCCCGGCACATTAACCCCTGCAACAAAACATAATCGCAGTGTACCAGGGGCATAGAGAAGAATCACGCAGGGAGGGGGCTCCCTGCGTGCTTCCATGAGCCCTTCTAACAATGCAATGTGCCTTCCTTCCTGCAGGCTCCCGGATCCAAGATGGCCAAGCGGGCCTTCCGGGTCCTGCAGGGAGGCGGCTTTCTCAGTACCTGCTGAGAGCAGGCGCTGAGAACCTGCCTGCATTGCCTGTCAGATCCCTGATCAGACACATTGCAGAGCAAAGTGTCAGATCAGCGATCTGACACAATATAGTAATGTCCGCCCCCCCGGGACAAAGTAATAAAGTACAAAAAAATAACAAGCGTAAAAATAATTTAAAAATTCCAAAATAAATTTTAAAAAATTCCCTAATAATTTTTTTTTTCTAAATAAAAAAACAATAAAAGTGCACATATTTAGTATCGCCACGTCCGTAATGACCCGCCCTATAAAAATGTCCCACTAGTTAACCCCTTTAGTGAACCCCTTCAAAAAAATAAAAAAACAAGGCAAAAAACAATGCTTTATCATCATACCGCTGACCACAAGGTGCAATAACACGTGATAAACAAGACGGATATAAATAAACACTGCTGAAAATGTAATCTTTTCCTGCAAAAAACGAGCTGCCATACAGCGTCATCAGCAAAAAAATAATTTTTTTTTATTTTATGGCTCTACATTATAAACTTCTGTGAAGCACTTGGAGGTTTAAAGTGCTTACCATACATCTAGATAAGTTCCTTGGGGGGGTCTAGTTTCCAAAATGTGGTCACTTTTGGGGGGTTTCCACAGTTCAGGCACATCAGGGGCTCTCCAAAGGCAACATGACACCCGCAGACCATTCCATCAAAGTTTGCATTCCAAAATGTCACTACTTCCCTTCCAAGCCCCGACGTGTGCCCATACAGTAGTTTTCTCCCATATGTGGAGCATTCACATACTCAGGACAAATTGGATAACAACTTTTGGGGTCCAATTTCTCCTATTACCCTTGGGAAAATAAAAAAAAATTGGGGACTAAAAGATAATGTTTGTGGAAAAAATGATTTTTTTTTTTAAACACCTAGGTGTTATAGACTTCTGTGAAGCACTTGGGGGTTCAAAGTGCTCACCACATATCTAGATAAGTTCCTTGGGGGATTCAGTTTCCAAAATGGTGTCATTTGTGGGGGGTTTCTATTGTTTAGGCACATCAGGGGCTCTCCAATGCGATATGGCATCAAGCCAATTCTGCATTGAAAAAAAGTAATTCCCTTCTGAGCTCTGCCATGCGCCCAATCAGTGGTTTGGACCCACATAAGGGGTATCAGTGTACTCAGGAGAAATTGCACAATAACTTTTGGGGTCCTGTTTCCCTTGGGAAATTAAAAATTGGTCATTTTTGTGGAAAAAATATGATTTTTTAATTGTATGGCTGTACATTATAAACTTCTGTGAAGTCCTTGGGGGTTCAAAGTTCTCACCACATATCTAAATAAGTTCCTTGGGGGGGTATAGTTTCCAAAATGCGGTCACTTGTGGGGGTTTCCACTGTTTAGGCACATCAGGGGCTCGCCAAACGCGACATGGCGTCCGATCTCAATTCCAGCCAATTTTGCTTTGAAAAAGTCAAACGGCGCTCCTTCCCTCCTGAGCTCTGCCATGTGCCAAAACAGAAGTTCCCCCTCACATATCAGGTATCAGCGTACTCAGGACAAATTGCACAATAAGATTTGCAGTCCAAGTTCTCCTGTTACCCTTGGTAAAACAAAAAAATTGGACCTGAAGTAATTTTTTTGTGAAAAAAAGTTAAATGTTCATTTTTTTTTAAACATTCAAAAAAATTTTGTGAAGTACCTGAAGGGTTAATAAACTTCTTGAATGTGGTTTTGAGCACCTTGAGGGGTGCAGTTTGTAAAATGGTGTCATTTTTTGGTATTTTCTATGATATAGACCCCTCAAAGTGACTTTAAATTTGATGTGGTCCGTAAAAAAAAATGGTGTTGTAAAAATGAGAAATCGCTGGTCATCTTTTAACACTTATAACTTCCTAACAAAAAAAAATTTTGGTTCCAAAATTGTGCTGATGTAAAGTAAATATGTGGGAAATGTTACTTATTATTTTTTTTGTGTGCCATATCTCTGTGATTTAAGGCCATAAAAATTCAAAGTTGGAAAATTGTGAAATTTTCAACATTTTCGCCAAATTTCCGTTTTTTTCACAATTAAACGCAAGTTATATGAATTAAATTTTACCACTAACATGAAGTACAATATGTCACGAGAAAACGATGTCAGGCTCACCTGATCCATGGAAGCGTTCCAGAGTTTTACCTCATAAAGGGACAGTGGTCAGAATTATAAAAATTGTAATCCAATAGCTGCTACTGCGCAGGCGTCGCCATCTTGCTAGACAAAAGAAAAATTGCCTGTTCCAAGATAGCTCCACCGGCGCCTGTGCAGTAGCATCTATCAGCGATCAAATAGATGCTACCGCACAGGCGATGGCAGCACCATCTTGGAAGAGACAATTTTTTTCTTCTCTAGCAAGATAGCGACAGAATTCTATCAACAATTTTCGCAAGAAGGGCCTTTATGTCTATCAGAAGGGGAAGTCTTATTAGGACCCCAGGAGCTCTCTCTATAGCAGACTGAGTGCCTTCATGTAGTAAATAAATCCAAATAAAAGTCACTAGAGGTAAATTATCATCTGACAGCAAAGTCCCCTGTTTTAAAATTAATTGGCTGTTTTCTAGAGTGTGACGGATTCTTGGTAGCTGTGGACTCTATAGCTGCATCCCCACCCCATATCAAGCAAATGGCTGAAATCAGTTGACATTCATACTGCAAATAGATCAACTCCTGGTCCATGCTTTCTTCCAAGGAAATGCCAAGACAAGAGTTCAAGGAACACCAACGTTCCAGAATCCCCTGGAAAGAAAATACATCACATCCTCCAGCTTCCATCTTTTTACACACTTTGATATCATTCACTGAAAGCAGGCAACAAATTTCCTCTGTTCTTACTAAAGGATGTCACAAAATGTCTGCTTAATGAGGAGTATGGCCCAGCTCACAATTCGGGGTTTTGATGCACTTCTCTGGTGGTATAGCCTTAAAACTTTCAGAGACATACAGCATTAAATTCTTACATATACATTTGAAATGTTTTATTCACAGCAGTGAACTATGCAGACTTATTTCACAAGTTTTCATCTTCTAGATTCAGGTTTGCATTCCTTGTAACACTGAAGATAAGGGAGGAATTTCACAAAACACACTCCCTTATTAAGTATTGCAAAGAACAAAGAATCACGGTGATGCGATTTAGAAGGCTTGAATAAAGCACTGTAGTCATATAGGGAGGTTGGCTTCAAGAATGGAGCAGAGTTAAGTCCCCAAACACTTTAAATAGCTATCGCCCAAACAATGTTTTGGCTGATCATTCGGCCAGCAGATATCTCACCCAAATCTTTCATACACAGGAGCGCTCACTCTGCCAAGATCTCCTCTGTGCTCAATGAGAGAGCATCTCCGGCGGCGACTTTTCTCTTAAAGAACAATAGGCAGTCAAAAATTTGATATGCCAGATCTTTATCTTCCCCACTATGATCTAATGGGGGACAGTTGGGCTTGCTACGGTACATTAGACTGTTGGCTGAAGCCGTCAATATCAGTTGATGTTAGTCTAAGGCAGGGGTCCTCTACCTTTCTGACCTTGAGAGCCACATTCAGCTATGAAAGAGGGTCGTGAGCCACATACAGCTCCTGCCCTACTCACAGTAGTGGAACCCAAAGCCCCCTATACCAGTATAATGACAGCCAAAGCTTTTCCACAGACATCACACCAAGCCAGTAAGCCAAGTTTCAGGGTTTCCTATCTTACCCCCATTCAAATATGCCCTTCTGTGTGGGGCTACATACAAAAGTCACCATCTAGTGGTCCGCTCTTAAAAGCTGTTTGTTAATGCACCAAGCTGGCAGACAGCCGTGAGCCACATATCACAGGCTCTCGAGCTACAGGTTGGGGACCCATAGTCTAAGGTGTATGGGACCTTAATGGAACCCAAAGTGGTCACCATGATTTACAAATGGCCAACAGTGCTCTTAGTAGAGTATATTATATCCTCACTCCTACAACCAGGTTTTTATTTGGATATAGGGATATTTTCATGTAAGATTGGTGGTGCACATACACAAGGTCACATTTGTTTAGGTAGGTGGAATATGATTCACAGCACTGGGATTCTTTCCCAATAAGACTGCCTCCTTACACACAAGATAATGCTTCAAAGAAGAGACAAAATATTTTTTCTTTACAATCTCTCCCTATAGAACTCTTTTTGGCAGATTGCTAAAGGAGAGGGTAAATGCTTTCCCAGAACCTGCTGTTTAACATCAACTGTTTAACATGTTCTAATATTTAATTAAAATGAACTAATGCCTATATTTTCACTTTGACAAAAATAGAGGAAATATGTTGTAATGTCTTAAAATAACTAGAACAAAGTATTTAACCCTTTTCCCTCCGAGCCCGTTTTCACCTTCCTGACCAAGCCAAATTTTACAATTCAAACCAGTGTCACTTTATGAGGTAATAAATGTAGAACGCTTCACCATATCATAGTGCTTCTGCGATTATTTTTTGTGACATTCTACTTTATGGTAGTGGTACAATTAGTTTGATATTTTTGCATTTATTTATGAAGATATCGAAATTTTGGCAAAAATGTTGAAAATATTGCAATTTTCAAACTTTTAATTTTTACGCCTTTAGGCTATGTGCACACGTAACGGAACTCTCGCGGAAATTACCGCGAGAATTCCGGAATTCCATTCCGCGGGAAAATCGCATTTTAAATTCCCGCGATTTTCCCGCGGAAAACTAGCATTTTGCAAGCGTAATTAGCTTGCAGAATGCTAGCGTTTTCCAAGCGATCTGTAGCATCGCTTGGAGAACTGATTGACAGGTTGGTCACGCTCGTCAAACATAGTGTTTGACAAGTGTGACCAACTTTTTACTACTGAGGCCGCCTATGTGACATCAGTAGTAAAAGATAGAATGTAAAAAAAAAAATAAAAAATGGTGTTATTCTTACCTTCCGACGTCCCGCGCAGCCGTTCCCAGTAATCCTTTGCGAAAATGCCCGCGATGGTGTCCGTTCTCGCGGGATCGCGACGTCTCGCGGTAATTCGCGATGACGTCGCACGAATGACCGCGAGACTTGGCGATCCCGCGAGAACGGACGCCATCGCGGGCATTTTCGCAAAGGATTACTGGGAACGAGAGCCTGGAGAGAGGTGGGAAGGCTGCGCGGGACGCCGGAAGCTAAGAATAACAATATTTTTTAAATTCTATTTTTTACAGGGAGATGGTACCCAAAGCCCGGAGGACAGTGGGTACCATCCGCAATTGTTCTGCTTACTTTCCGCATGTTGTGCACAGCCACATGCGGGAAGTAAGCGGAACAATACATTCCTATGGGTGCGGGATCGCCGCGATTCCGCAAAATAATGAGCATGCTGCGTTTTTTTACCGCGAAGCGATTCTGCCGCGGTAAAAACCTCAGCATTAGCACAGCATTGCGGAATCCCATAGGAATGCATGGGATGCTTATTTTTCGCGTTTTCGCGGCAAAATCGCGCGGTTAAAACCGCCGCGGAAATGCGAAAACGCCACGTGTGAACTCAGCCTTAAACTAGATGGTTATATCACACAAAATAGTTAATGAAGAACTTTTACAACATGTTTACTTTACAACAGGATTTTTTCAACTTTTTGTTATTAAGTTAGAAGGTTAAAAATTTATTAGCTAAAATCAAAATTTACAAAACCATTTTTTTAAGTGAGCATATCACGTTTTAAGTGAATTTGATGGGCCTGTAGAAAAATGACAGAAATACCCAAAAGTGATATCATTTTAAAAACTAAACCCCTCAAAGTGCTCAAAATTACATTCAAGCAGTTTATTAATCCTCTAGGTGCTTCACAGGAATTAAAGCAATGTGGAAGAAAAAAAAGAAAATGTTACTTTTCCCACAAAAATGTTGTTTTAGCTCAATCTTTTTTCTTTTCACAAGGGTAACAGAACGGACCATTCAGTTTGTTGTGCTATTTCTTCTGAGGTGATACCCCTTATGTGGAGGAAAACTACTGTTTAAGCGCACGGCGGTGCTTGGAAGGTAGCATCATTTGACTTTTGGAGTGCAAAATTGGGTAGAATCTGTAACGTGCTGCTGCAGTGCAGTGCAACCTCCACCAGGGGGTGATGGTGAGGGAAGAGAGGTAGCTCACACACACACACAGTGTAATAACACAAAGAAACAGCACAGTTGTCGCAGGTAACGAAAGAGTGGTCAGTCTATCCGAAGTCAGCAACAGTCAGGAGCAGAAGTACCAAGGGAAACAGCAAGTGCGTAGTCCGGGACAAGCGAGAAGTCATGACCTACCAGGAATGTGGTGTCAGAAACGTAAGACGTGAGCCGTTGTCAGGGTACAAGCCAAGGGTCAAAAGCCAGTCGGAAAGCGAGGTATCAGAAACGGATAAACCAGAAGTCCAGAGATCAAGCCAAGTCATACACAAATCCAGGTAAACAGGGGGCAGAAGGAACACTAAAGAAATGCAGGTCAGAGGCACTAGCTTGGAAGCTTGCAGTATAGCTCACACTGGCCCGCAGGCTGCAGAGGACTGAAATAGGCCAGCCAGCTCCAGAACGAGGCAGAGGGGATTAACCCCTGCATGACCAGTCCAAAGAGAAGACAGCAGAAAAACTCTGGACTGGATCATGACAGAATTGATAGAGGAATTTTATAACATTTAGCTGGGAAAATGAATTTTTTTTCCACAAAATTGTTGCTTTTGCCCTAAAGTTTTCAATTTCACAAGGGTAAAATGGACTATACAATTTGTTGTGCAGTTTCTCTTCACTACACTGATACCCAATATGTTGTGGAAAACGACTGTTTGGGAGCACAACAGGGTTCGACAGGAAAGGAGCGTCAACTGACTTTTGGAGTGCAAAATTGACTGGAATTCATAACAGACACCATATTGCGATTGCAGAGCCCGTGATATGCTAAAACAGTGGAAACTTCCCACAAAATGACACCCTTTTGAAAACTGCACCCCTCAAAGTGTTTCTCTAGAGGTGTGGTGAGCACCTTAATCCCACAGGGACTTTCAGAATTTCACTCACAGCCGTGAAATAAAGAAATATACCGTATATACTCGAGTATAAGTCGATCCGAGTATAAGTCGACCCCCCTAATTTTGCCACAAAAAACTGGGAGAACTTATTGACTCGAGTATAAGTCTAGGGTGGGAAATGCTCCATAGATTATTCCTCCATATGGTGTCCTCAGAAGAAGCTCCATAGATTGTTCCTCCATATGCTGCCCCACAAGAAGCTCCATAGATTGTTCCCTCATATGCTGCCCCCATAAATAGCTCCATAGATTGTTCCCCCATATGCTGCCCCCATAAATAGCTCCATAGATTGTTCCCCCATATGCTGCCCCCATAAATAGCTCCATAGATTGTTCCCTTATATGCTGCCCCCATAAATAGCTCCATAGATTGTTCCCTCATATGCTGCCCCCATGCTGCTGCTGCATGTAAAAATGAAAAAAATGACATACTCACCTCTCCGTCACTGGGTGTCAGATACTCACGTGTCCTGCGTCCATGGCTGCTCACCGCTATCTGCACGTCATCAGTCAGTGACGTTCAGATTGCAGGGGGTGCAGCGCGCACTAACCACGTCACCGCGCCCTCTGCTGTCTGAACGTCACTGACCGATGACAGCAGCAAGCAGCCATGGACGCAGGACAGGTGAGTATCGCTATACTTACCAGTCCTGACGCTGTCGCTTGAGTCCCCAGCTTCTCCGCGCTCTCTCTTCCTGCATTCAGCGGTCTTGTGAAACCGCTCATTAAAACTCATTAATATGCGCATATTCATGAGTTTTAATGAGCGGCACCACGTGACCGCTGAAGGCAGGAAGAGAGAGCGCGGAGAAGCTGGGGGCTCAAGAGACAGCGTCAGGACAGGTAAGTATGACCTGACACCCCCGCCCCCCCTCCCCCTCTGACCCCCTTTGTATATGACTCGAATATAAGACGAGAGGGGACTTTCAGCCCAATTTTTTGGGCTGAAAATCTCGACTTATATTCGAGTATATACGGTATATATTTTTATGCAAAAATGTTACTTCAGCAACACATTTTTTGTCACTGAATTTTATACCATTATACAAAGAAAAAATAATAACATTTTTATCACAAAAATTTAGTTTTAGCCCCAGATTTTACATTTTACAAGGATAAATGGGTAAAAATGGCCCCAAAATTTGGCACACATTTCTGCTGAATGTGGAAATACCCCATATGTGGCTGTACAGTACTGCTTAGCCACACGGCAAGACTCAGGAGGGACAGAGCACTATTTGACTCCTGGAGCCCAGATTTTCCTAAAATAGTTTGTGGACTCCATATGCAGAGCCCCTAAGTGCTAAAAGAGCAGAATCCTCCCTCAAGTGACCCCATGTTGAATATTATACCCCTTTGGGAATCTACAGGTGTAGTGACAAATTGACTTCATGGATTTTTTCCAGAAACAAACAGAATAGTTGTTCCTAAGTGGAAATTGCAAATCTGCCATGCATTGCCCAGTACAATATGCCAAGCTGGTGCTTCTGGAGACATGCATGCCGTAAATTAAGCAGGCTCTCATGGCTACAGAAATGCCGAACATGTGGATGCTAAATGTGGTTTAGGCACATTGGGGCACTTACATCAGGGTTTTCATATAAATCTTATGACATGATTCAGATGAAACCCCTGAGGGATCCATTCACTATAATGAGGCAGCAGAGTGACTATGGACTCTGTTCAGTGGAGTTCTTTTCAGAAGTGCACAAAGCTGTGGCTGACAGCACTTTTATGTGCAAATTGCCTCTTCAGAGAGGAAGAGGACTTGAACTCTATAGCACCACCTGTTGGTAGTAGCGATCTTACAAGTCACAATCAACCATTTAAAGAGTCTTGTACTATTACTTAGCATAAAAGCCAAATCAGAATCTCAATTTACAGACACGGTGTTTCGGGCTATTGGCCCTCGTCAGTGCAAAGTATGAGAACTGATTTGGCTAGCTGAGAGGCTCTGGACTGAGGTCTAAGGAGTAAGGTTTCTCCTTGTGGAGAGTGACATACCAGCTCTGGCTTGTCAAGGTAAGGAGGCTTATTCGCCGTGCAATGCTCCTCTGGGAAAATAATATGCAAATTGCCTCTTCAGAGCGGAAGAGGACTTGAACTCTATAGAGCCACCTGTTGGTAGCAGCGATCCTACAAGTCACAATCAACCCTTTAACGAGTCTTGTTTATGCACAGCTAAAAAGACGGACAAAGCTGGGTCATAGGCCAGACAGGCGTCCACAATTTCTCCATATGCCTCATTATAGGGAATGTTCTGCCGGGGGGTCTGTTTGAATCACATATTTCAGAAATTTATAGGGAAAACCTGGTGTAAGCATTTAGCTTAGAGAGCAGGATAGATGTGAGCCGAGCCTTACTACGATCTTTGGGAGGCAGAATGAACAAACCAGCAGCAGGTTAAGAATTTGTTGTATTTATTTATACGTCATTCCTCTTGCAGTATAAGTGATTAGAGGACTTTATTCTTCACATCGGTACAATTACAGATTTATATATTTTTTTATGTTTGGCTGCTATCACGCATTGAACGATGCTTTTTTGGGGTAATATTGCCATATTTTGAGAGTTATAATTTTTCTATATTTCTACTGACAAAGTCATGTGATGGCTTGTGTTTTTTATAGGTACCATTTTTGGGCACATGACATTTTTTGATAGCTTTCTATTACTATTTTTTTTTTTTAAAAATTCAGGTATTGCTTTTTTTTTTTTAAGATGGCATTCCGCGTGTGGTAAAATTGATAAAACAGCTTTATTGATCGGGTCAGTACGATTACAGCGATACCACATTGATATAATTTTTTATGCTTTGCCGCTTTTAAGCAACAAAATCTTTTATAGAAAACAAATTTGTTTTTGTATCGCTATGTTCTGAGAGTTATAACTTTTATTTTTCCACTAATGGAGCTGTTTCTTTGTGGGACAAGATGACGTTTTCAGCTATACAATTTTATTTACATTCATCTTTTTGATCGCATTTTAGTCCACGTTTTGTTCGGCGCTACAATTTTATTTTTTACCGTGTTCAATGAACGGTTTAACTAGTGTGACAGTTTCATACATCTTGTCGCTCTGGACACTGCAATACCAAAATATGTGTACTTGTTTTCCTTATTTTTATATTATTATAATACATATTTGATCCCTTGCTGATTTTGTAAGTTTGCCCACTGACAAAGACATGAACTCCTGTCCACAATTAGTCAGTCAGACTCTAACCTCTACAACATGGGCAAGACCAAAGAGCTTTCTAAGGATGACAGGGACAAGATCATAGACCTGCACAAAGCTGGAATGGGCTTCAAAACCATAAGTAAGATGCTGGGTGAGAAGGAGACAACTGTTGGTGCAATAGTAAAAAAATGGAAGAAAAGCAAAATGGCTGTCAATCGACATCTATCTGGGGCACCATGCAAAATCTCACCTTATGGGCTATACTTGATCATGAGGAAGGTGAGAAATCAGCCTAAAACTAAACGGGGGGAAATAGCTGGGACCACAGTCACCAAGAAAACCATTGGCAACATGGCCAACAAACAGCTGGATGATTCTGTGAGCGATTGGGAGAAGGTGCTATGGTCAGATGAAACCGTCCATGTGACCTGGCACAATTTCATCATGGACGGTCATAGAGATCGGCAGCGCACATGAGTGGTGGGCGGCCGATCTCGGCCGGGTGTCAGCTGATTCTCACAGTTGACACCAGGCACTAAGTGCCAGGACCGGTCACAGACACTTTAACCCCCCCCCCCCAAAGTGCTGCTATCTCTCAATGTTAAAATTAACCTACCCTTAAAATTATAGACTGTTCATGTCTTTGGGGACACCGATCGGAATGGAGAGGGAGCCCACTTTGTCTCACAGCCTTCTAAATGTTGAGAGCGATATCTATTGCGATATTTAAGGGGTTAAACAGCCCAGTGTGGTACTGGCACAACTCCTGGCTGTGAGAGCCGGGGCCATACATATACCTCATTGGTCAGAAACCCCTATTTGACCATGATTGATAGGTTCATCAAATATGATGAAGGGGTTGAAGGGAACATGTCCTGTGAAAAACACTATTAACCTGCAGATGTGGGGTTAATTTGCAGGTTAACAGAGTTCTGAACCTGCCTGCTTCCAGCACTTAGGTCCCCGCTGCCGGGAGGAAATGACGTGTATTCTTCCCGGTAATGTTCAGGTTTCAGCCATGGGGGCAGAACTGGGGATGGTTCAGTCATCAATCACTTTGTGTAAAGAGATCAATGGCCGTATTCACGTCCTCAGCAGGGTTACAGCCACCACTCTCTATACACAGAGCGATGACTGAACCCCTGTCAGGGCACCCCCTGTGACTGAATGCCACTGGGAGGAATAAAGTTAATTTCCCCCCCTGCAGTTGCTTGCGGTGCAGATTCATACTCCGTATATACTCGAGTATAAGCCGACCCGAGTATAAGCCGAGGCACCTAATTTTGCCACGGAAAACTGAGTAAGCGTATTGACTCGAGTATAAGGCCTGTTTCACGCATCAGTTTTTCACAATCAGTCAAGATCCACCGTTTTGTGAAAAAACGGATCCACCAATTTTCCTTGCGGATCCGTTTTTTCCCCCACTGACTTTCATTATCGGCGGATTGACTGATGACTGTCCATTGCATCCGTATTTCTGCGGATCCGCTAAAATTTTGGCATCCGCAGAGATCACCGAACGGACCATGCAACGTTTTTTGCAGTCCAGATCCGCATTTTTGCCTTTTAACCCCGAATCAAGTGTCGCTGCTGGTTGAAAATTTTCTCTCTCTCTCTCGCCTTACCCGCACCCTCCATTCCTCTCGCGCGATGGGATCTCCAGCCACATCGCGCGATCTCCAGCCCCACATCTCTGATCGCGCGATCTCCAGCCATATCGCACGATCTCCAGCCCCACATCTCTGATCGCGGGATCTCCAGCCCCATCTCGCGAGATGACCGCGCGATCTCCAGCCACATCGCGCGATCTCCAGCCCCACATCTCTGATCGCGCGATCTCCAGCCCCATCCCGCGAGATGACCTTATTGTTTTATTTTTTTTTTATTTTTTCCTGCCGCGGTTCCTTTAAATTTCTACCATCGGCGGATCAGTACAGCCGCCGATCCGCTGTCCCCCGTTTCTGTCAGTCCGCCTGCGGATCCGTTTTCTGCTATTTTGGTGGATTTAGACTGACAGAGAAAACTGAAGTGTGAAACAGGCCTAAGCCAGGTATGCATTGTCTCCTTATCCCTGTCCTGCTATGCATGGCGCCTCCGCTTTCTCCTGGTATGTGTGACTCCCCCCGTCCTGTCCTGCTATGTGTGGCTCCCCCCATCCTGTCCTACTATGTGTGGCTCCCCCTGTTGTATGCATGGCTCCCCGATCCCGCATGACTCGACTAACCACAGTCCCGCATGGCTCGGCTCCCCCGGTCTCACATGGCTCATACTACCCCCATCCTACTCACCCTCCTCGCGCCGTCGCTGCATCTCCGTTGTCCCTGCGCCAGTAGTTCTTCTTGTGCTCAGCGGTCATGGGGTACTGCTCATTAAAGTAATGAATATGCGCTCCATGCCTGTGGGAGTGGAGACGCGTGCATATTCATTACCTTAATGAGCGGTAACACGTGACCGCTCAGCACAGGGGTAAAGCTCCGGGGACAGAGATGCAGGGACGGATACACAGTGACGGAGCGAAAAGGGTGAGTATGTCTTCTTGAAGCTGGCGGCTGCAGCTGTCACTGTGCCACAGCCGCTGGTTCCTGCCACCGCTTCCCCTTCGGCTTTCTGGAAAATGACTTGTACTTGAATTTATTATTTATATCGCTTGTGCGTTATGTTAAATTCTTGAATCTCCTTGATATTTGTGTGCTATATTTTACATTGGGGCCAAGTCTAATTAATTAATCTATTTTTCTGTGGGTCATATTGATATACTAATAAAGTTTATATCTATAGAATTTTTATGGTGCTTTTTTAGTGTATACAGTGTCAAGTAACCTATTTATAATAAAGGTTTTTTATCAATAATTTTTCTTTTTACGTCTTATTATCATTATTTTTTCATCTATATGGACTTATTACTTATTTATATATGATACCGAATGGTCTGCCATTCATTTTTTGAGTAGAGATACGTTACATTTAAGGTATATTATTTGATTTATATACATATATACAATTGTATGTAGTGTTCCCTCTGCTGTGTCTAATAAATTCCTAGAGATGCAGAAACGTTGCAGAAATTTCGGCAATCAAATACTCAACGTATGTACATAGCCTTAATGTTGATTATGAAAAGTATTTCACCCTTCTTCATAAACTCTTAATGAGATGCTAAGCTATATTATCAGTTGACAATAGTGGCACAGTATCTTTTTCTTTCCTAATTTGAGAAAATCCTTTATCTATGGAACTTTATAAACTATTAAGCTGCCCCCCCAAAAAATACGCTAGACAGCTATGACCTTTAATTCTTCCCCTACACAGAGGCAATCAGTTGGCCGTGCATGCCTGTATTCTTTACAAATGAACATCTCTGGCAGCGGCATATCTCTTAAGGTACTGTCACACTTACATCGCTGGGGAAGGGGGTCGCTACTTACCTGTCACACCAGGCGATCCTGCGTCCTCCCGCCCGGCTCCACGCGTCGCTCGTCGTCATAGCAGGAAGCGCCGCAGGAAGCTGACGATGAGAAACAGTCCAGGACGTTCTCGCGCGATCAGCGATAACCAGCGGGGGAGCGGGTTGTAGGTAAGTATCAGACACAGCGATATCGCTAGCAATATCGCTATAACGTCACAAGTTATAGCGATATTGCTAGCGATATCTCTTAGTGTGACATGCCCTTTAGAGAAGAAGCGGATAGAGAAAAGAGGGAGAGACAAAAGCGCAAATAGGGTCTTATCAAACGTTACGCAGAGTTGCCCACCAAGAGAACTACTCACCTGGTGAGAGTGAAGGAAAGACATATATTAATGGAGGCTGCTGCAGATTCACAGGTCAGTGCAGGACCTGGTTGAAGCATACACTTAGGTAGGAAGGAAGGATCATCCCCGCGCTGCCGCAAGAAGAATTCCAAAAATTGTAGAGGTTTCAGCGTGGTTTATTCTACGCGTTTCAGGGTTCAGGTGACCCCTTAATCAGGTGACCCCTTCATCAGGACATACCACAAATATGGTATGTCCTGATGAAGGGGTCACCTGAACCCTGAAACGCGTAGAATAAACCATGCTGAAACCTCTACAATTTTTGGAATTCTTCTTGCGGCAGGGCAGGGATGATCCTTCCTACCTAAGAGAAGAAGCGGATAGGCACTTCATGCCAGATTCTTGTGTCCCTCTACTTCATCTATTGGGGGGACAGTATGAAGTACCCCAAACACATTAGACTATCATCCGAACAATCATCAGCCAATGTCAGTCTAATGTGTATTGAGGTTTTTAGGTTCCAGTACTAGAGATTAGAATATCACTTTGCGCAAATCTGGTTCATGTTATTGCTCTCTTGCCGTAGACAGAAGCTGTGAAAATTTTCTTACCCTCCGGAATCCCAGCTTGGCCTATGATTAGGTGGGCCAGAGAGGCTTTACCTACCATACAGATTACGTCACACTAGGCTGGCGATCAAACGCTGCACTGTGGAACCATGATGTTCAGGAAATTTATAGAACTCCTATAGAAGACCAGAGAGCACTGACTTGGACCAAGGGCAGGGGTTTGATGAAGCGATTCACTCATGTCTACTACAGTACAAATAAAATATTTAAGTCAAGACAACAGAGGCTTATGCACAAATCTGTATTTTTGCTGCTTTGAACAGAGCCATAATAGGGCTTACATACAGGATCAGAAGCCCTCTGCAGTACTACAAATGCCTCCTGACTATTTTTTTTCTTTCAGATTACAAATAGAACTTTCTTGAAAGCAGATTCATGACTAAATCAAAGTTCAACTTTGCTGTGGTCATTAATTAGCTTAGAAGACAGTTCAGGAGAAGAGAGAGGTTACAAACTTGGCTATCAGGACTAGCACTCTGACTGACTTACTGTTAACTCATTCTGCAGTTTTCTATGTAGTACAAAACAAAAACTGCAGAAGCACAAACAAGTCCAATTTTTTTCAGAAAAAACTATAGTAAAAAATGCATCTCACCCCCGACAATGTCAATATCCTTGAGAACTCTGGGAGATATGTGCTCCATCTAGAACATTGCTTTTGTACTGGCTTATTTTTTATGCTGTAGAGTTTATGCTTTTTATGAAAATTTCTTTTAACTAATCTCGTCTGGGAGTGATACATTTTATTTATTATTTTAATCTCAAGAATAACAATAATTTTCTAAACAAATTAACCAGAACACAAGTTAAATCTTTCCAGAGTGTGTTCTAACATAAGAAAAAAATACACAAAAAATAAAAATAAAATGAGAAGATATTCATCTTGTATAAATTATCTATGTTGTCATCTCTGACCCAATTCTTGGCTTTCCCATCACTGACTGTCAGCATGAATTACAACCAAGCCTGTGATCGTCAGAAACTACATTTATATGCACCAAATGTGTATCTGAATTTCATGCTTTTAAGGTTTTAAAGTACACTGGAACAGCGGAGTCCCTCAAAATATACAGTAAACGCATGACAGGACCTGACACATACTTGATTATCAAACATTCAAGATTACCAGACTGTTTTGGAGACGTGTATGTACATAATAAAGCCATTAAAAACATTTAAACATTTAAGGAGTTCTACAGTAATAGAAAAAAAAAACATTAAGGAAAGGAAATGTAATTTTGATTAAATCCTTAAATACCTCTTAATAGTAAATCACATTTGTTTTGTCTATGACGGTAAACTCGAAGTTTATTAAAATGGCCGACTTTTTGTTACACGGACAAGTATGTGCAGTAAGCAGCTCCACTGCTGTGCCCTTGAGATAGCTTGATATCACATGTTATAGGTTAGCTCAAGGTCATAGAGGTGGAGATTCCTACTGTACATGCTCAGAATGAACATTCCAGGAGAGGTCTCAGACAGTGTAACATGGCATCAGCCATTTTAATTATTATTATTAATATAGCACCATTGATTCCATGGTGCTGTACATGAGAAGGGGTTACATACAAATTACAGATATCACTTACAGTAAACAAACTAACAATGACAGACTGATACAGAGGGGAGAGAGGACCCTGCCCTTTCGGGCTTACATGCTACAGGATGGTGGGGAAGGAGACAGTAGGTTGGTGGGTTGCAGCAGTTCCTGTGTTGGTTGAGGTGATATCACCGGTAGTGGTGAGAGAGAAGGAGGTAGCGGGGTCATTGCAGGCTGTAGGCTTTCTTGAAGAGGTGGGTTTTCAGGTTCCGTCTGAAGGATCCAAATGTGGTTGATAGTCGGACTTGTTGGGGCAAAGAATTCCAGAGAATAGGGGCTATTCGGGAGAAGTCTTGGAGGCGGTTGGGTGAGGAGCGAATAAGTGTGGAGGAGAGAAGGAGGTCTTGGGAGGACCGGAGATTACAAGAGGGAAGGTATCGGGAGATTAGTTCAGAGACATATGGGGGAGACAGGTTATAGATGGCCTTGTAGGTCAGTATTAGTAATTTGAACTGGATACACTGAGGGAATGGGAGCCAGTGAAGAGATTTGCAGAGGGGAGAAGCGGAGGAGTAGCGAAGAGAGAGATGAATTATTCGGGCGGCAGAGTTAAGGATGGACTGGAGAGGTGCGAGGGTGTTAGCAGGGAGACCACAGAAAAGGATCTTGCAGTAGTCGAGGTGGGAGATGATGAGGGCACAAGCATTTTAGTAGATTGAGGGTTGAGGAAAGGACGGATTCTGGAAATATTTTTGAGCTGGAGGCGACAGGAGGTAGAAAGAGCTTGGATGTGCGGTTTGAAGGACAGGGCAGAGTCAAAGGTTACTCCGAGGCAGCGGACTTCTGGAATGGGGGAAAGTGTGATGTCATTAATTGTTATAGGTAGGTCGGGTAAGGAAGATCTGTGAGATAGAGGAAAGATAATGATTTCAGATTTGTCTACATTGAGTTTGAGGAAGCGAGAGGAGAAGAAGGAGGATATGGCTGATAGACACTCTGGGATTCTGGACAGCAGAGAGGTGACGTCTGTGCCAGAGAGGTAGATATGAGCGTCATCAGCATAAAGGTGGTACTGGAATCCGTGGGACTTTATGAGTTGCCCCAGACCAAGTGTATAGATTGAGAAGGGTAGGGGTCCTAAAACAGAGCCTTGGGGGACTCCAACAGAAAGAGGGTGGGATGAGGAGATGGTGTGGGAGTGGGAGACGCTGAATGTGCGGTTGGAAAGGTATGAAGAGATCCAGGATAGGGCAAGGCCTTTGATGCCGAAGGACGAGAGGATCTGTAGTAGGAGGCAGTGGTCAACTGTGTCAAATGCAGAGGACAGGTCTAGAAGCAGGAGTATAGAGTATTGATCATTTGATTTGGCTGTAAGTAGGTCGTTAGTAATTTTGGTCAGGGCTGTCTCAGTGGAGTGATGGGGGCGGAAACCAGATTGTAGATTGTCAAAGAGCAAGTTAGATGATAGGTGGGAGGAAAGTTCAGAGTGGACGTGCTGTTCCAGGAGTTTGGAAGCGAATGGAAGCAATGATATTGGGCGATAGCTGGACATAGCGATTGGGTCGAGAGTTGGCTTTTTAAGGATAGGCGAAATTGTGGCATGCTTGAAAGCAGAAGGGAAGGTACCGGACGTTAGTGATAGGTTGAAGAGGTGGGATAGGGATGGGATAAGTGTGGTGGTGAGGTTGGAGAGGAGGTGGGATGGGATGGGGTCAAGTGCACAGGTTGTGAGGTGCGATTTGGAGAAGAGACGATTAAGCTCCCCTTCAGTGATGTTGGAGAGTGAGGTTATGGGGTTTGGGCATTGGTCTGGTATACAAAGGGGTTGTGGTGGTTGATTGATGAAGACTTGCCTTGTTTGGTCAATCTTGTTTTTGAAGTGTGTGGCAAAGTCCTCGGCAGAGATGAGGGAGGTTGGAGGCGGCAGTGGTGGGCGGAGGAGGGAGTTAAAAGTTTTGAATAACAGTTTTGGGTTGTAAGATAGGGAAGATACGAGGGTTGTGAAGTAGGCATATTTAGCAGAGGTGAGGGCAGATTTGAAATCGAGTGTTGCCTGTTTGTATGTGGTGAAGTCATCTTGCGAATTTTAATGTGCTATGGTTTTTTTTTTTTTTTTGTTTTTTTTAAAACATCTTTTTTATTTGATTTTTGACAAATACAGCATATTGACCAATGTATACAGTGCCATAGGATAAAGGACACAATACAATCTAAGCGTATATATAAGATTAGGTCAATCAAAAACAATATTGCTCAAACAATAACTTAACCCCATATGTCCCAAATCTACTCGCTCAAAGTGGCTATACTCTGACCAGCCAATTTCTGTATCTATCCTTTCTCATATATTTACTAAATGACACATTTAAGTTTACCCAAATTGCCACTTAAATCTTCTAACATGTACCAATCTGAGTTAATAAAAG